>NC_060059.1:31506837-32706837 GCF_020283565.1 Trifolium pratense | reverse complement strand
AGATAATTGATAAGCTTACGATTTGTATTAATGTATTTTTACATTTGTTTAATTTGTAAAATATGTACTGAACAAAATTATTTTGGTATTTTTGACTGTTTATACCGAGCGAGGAAAATTTCAACTTTTCTTCTATCTAATATTGTGTTCTAATTTGTCTAGTCCCAAAAACAATTTTAATTAAAGTCGGTACAACTCAAATTATCATAATTCCCAAATTTTTTAGTAGACGAAATGCATTCATTAATATATTTGCTATAGGACAAAACTTATGTACAGTACCATATGTACTTTTTTTACTGTTCTCCTATAAGAATCAAACACGTGTATATAATTGATTAAATTAATTGAAAATAAATGATTGAGTTAACGCCGCCTCTTTTTAGTTCCCAAGCGGTTTTGTTCTATCTCCAAAACCAACCTCCTCCTCCTCCATGCAACTGTAGCTTTAGTGAAACGATTATCCCATTGTGTACCCACCACCATACATGCGACCAACAAAATTACAATTGTAGATAGAAATCCAATGATCCCAGATTCCCAAAGCAACTTTGGAATCCATTTGTCATGCTAGTAAACTCACCCTGGGTTGTAAAAAATATAACTACTGCCATCACCGAACACACCCTTGAGCAACTTGCAAGAACACACACCTAACTCCACCACCATAAATGAACATGATCTCCATTATATGTTTCTACGTTTGCCTCCCCTGTTTTGTCGGTCGAGTTGTTGATGAGATTGAAGACTTTGAATGTGAGAGATTGAGATCGGTGATACATGAATAGTGTTGTTTCAAAGTTAACGGTTACACAACTACACGTGTTTGATTTTTACAGGAGAACAGTAAAAACAGTACATATGGTACTGCATATAAGTTTTGTCCTTTGCTATATACTTCCCTCGTCCCTTAATATACTCCCCCCGTCCCGTAATATAAGAAAAAAAACCTCTTTTTGATGTCCCAAAATATAAGCAAAAAACAACTTTTTTAATACTAAAGTTACAAAATTAGCCTTAGTCATAATTCACTATTGTTTAGTTTCCCAATAAACTTTTGGGTAGTTAGCTTCTTTCAATATGACTTTTTAGCTTTTATCATTCAAAAAGCTAATTTTTTCCATTAACAAGAAGTAATTATAACAAGGGTAATACGGGAAACTCAATTGTTTGTTTTGATAAAATTTAGAGTTTCTTAATAAGTGTGAAAACTTTTTTTTTGCTTATATTCCGAGACGGAGGGAGTAAGTTCCTTTTGCAATTTTTCACACTTATTAAGAAAAATTGGTAGTGTAATAAATGTGTATTTTTTGAATATTACAATTACTATATTGTCCTTTGTGAAAAGAAGTATTTGTAGTTAACTTTACGTATTTCAATGCAAAGTAGAGTTATGTTTGAAAAAGTAATAATAAATATGTCTAGAGAATTGAAAATAAATTTATATTTAAGGATAAATTTTTTCTTTGAAAGAGTTATTATAATTAGGACGGAGGGAGTAATATTCTATTTCACTTATAATATATGAAAAATTCGAAATTCAACTTCAAACATCCTATCTACTCCCTCCGTCCCAAAAAGAATGACCCATTTTGAATATATGCACTATTCATATATATTGTTTTGACCATATTTTTCTACTAATAAATAAAAATAAATATTAACATATAAGATGTTGTTAGATTCGTCTCGATGAGTATTTTCAAAATATCAATTTTTTATAATTTTTACTATTATACAATTAAAGATATTAGTCGCCAAAGTTATGCATTGGCATGCGTGTTTCGGTCAACTGAGTCATTCTTTTTGGGACGGAGGGAGTATCTACTAAACTACATAACAAAAAAGTTAACAACACTAACTATAACAGAAACATATGCAATGCAACTTAAAAGCTGCTAAACTAAAACAAAGAAACACACAGGTTCTGCAGCTACAAAGATTCCAAACACGAGCCAACAACTAAGGGCACAATACAATAAAACAACGCGTCAAAAAAAAAAACAACAACAAAACAACATTGGACCCAACTTTTATTATAGGAAAAACCAGTTCCGCTCATATAGAATTTTCCGATGTATCTAATATAATAAAAATAGTTTAAAAATTGGCCTTTTACCATTTATAATAAAAATTTAAAAATTTACCTTTTACCATTTATAATAAAAATTGAATTATATATCAAAAAAAAGTTGAATTTCAAAAAATAGAGAACAAAAATAGTGTAGTATTTTATTACATTTAGCCAAAATTTATAGATAACTCCTTAAATTAGGTTAATATTACATCGCTCGAAATTCTGCTCCAGAGTATTGACAGGTTTGAATCCTCTCCAACTTTTTATTGTTTTTATTTTCTCTATTACTAACTTTTTAAATTATTTTTATGTGTATAAATTATAAAAGATATTTTGACTAATTTAATAACACATTTTGCATTTATATTTTTAAAACAATGGAGTAATAGATAAAATGGAAAAAATAAAAAATGTAGAAGATAAGTGGCATATATATATTGAAATATCTACCTATAATTAATGACACTTGAACAAACAACATCACAATGGCTCCCCTAGCAACCGTCATTAACTGCTTATAATTTATGAACAGACATCATCACAATGGCATAAAGTAAAGGACACTCCATAACTTTTTTTTCTTTCTGAAGAGGACACTCCATAAGTTATTAATGAACAATGACAACTTATGCAATGTACTGTAACTTTGTCTTAAATATAGAATTTAATTTGTTGATTCAATCGTTCAATCACATGAATTAAAAAAACTACAGTACGTAGTGATAAATTTATGGATGTTAAGGAAGCAAAAATAGAAATTATTAAATGCTAATTTGTGTATTTTGACTTTTGAAGTATTAAATTTCTTGTATCATTAAATGATGAATTTCTATTTTGGTATATCTTAACATGTGCCTTAGGGCACATCTTAACAAGACCCTAAATTTATTATTAGTAGTGATAAATTTAGTATTAATGAATGTTGTTTTTACAAGTTTATCACACTGATTAACGAAAATGTCTTTAAGTGATCTATTCAGATTTTTTTTTTAAAGGACCTATTCGGTCATTTTTTCTTTAAGGGACCAATGTAAAACAAAAAATATCTTTAAGTGATCATTTTACTAATTAAGCCTATTAAAAACTAGTTGAAAATAAACCTGTCAAGCACAAAGTGTACCTTTTTTTTTAACGGCAGCACAAGGTGTACCTAATCAGGAAACAACATCAAAATAAGGAATTAACAGCGCCCCTATACAACACTGGAGCTAACATTTCAACTTAGACAACGCTTGAATTAAAAAGCGCTTTCTTAGATGTACCTATAGATAATTAGATAGCACTTTTTTTTTTTGACAAAAAGCAATAGACAACACTTAAATATTGAAAACACTTTTATAGGTTAACTTCATCGCCAGAAAATCTAAATAAGCGGGATTGGTTATTATACATAAGCTATCCTTATGCACCATGCATAAGTTACTTAGTGCACCCCCAAATTACTTGTGCACCCCCCAAATTACTAGCACACCCCCAAATTTCTCATGCACCCCCCAAATTACTTGTGCACCCCCAAATTTCTCATGCACCCCCAAATTTCTCATGCACCCCCAATATGACTTTTGCCCCCCAATTTTATTTTTTTGGTCCCCTCCACATTTCTAGCCTAAACCATTTTGTTGTGGGAATGGTTTCAGAGATATGCACTCCAAAACCATTAAGTGTATAAGATGGTTTTAGAGTACAACCCTATAATTAGAATACAAACAATAATTGTGATTTGAAACCATTTAACCAACATAATGGTTTCCAGAATTTTTAAAACCATATAAACACACATAAAACCATTTTACAATACAAATGGTTTCAGTGTATAACTATCTGAAACCATTTAACCAACATAATGGTTTCCAGAATTTTTAAAACCATAAAAACACACATAAAACCATTTTACAATACAAATGGTTTCAGTGTATAACTATCTGAAACCATTTAACCAGCATAATGGTTTCCAGAATTTTTGAAACCATAAAAACACACATAAAACCATTTTACAATACAAATGGTTTTAGTGTATAACTATCTGTAACCATTTAACTGGTTTTAAATAATGATTATAATTGTACAAAAAAAAAACAATTATGATTCTAATTATAGGTTGTACTTCAAAACCATCTTATGCACTTAATGGTTTTGGAGTGTATATTTTTGAAACCATTCCCACAGCAAAATGGTTTAGGCTTGAAATATGGGGGGTTCAAAAAAAATTGGGCGCACAAGTCATCTGGGGGTGCGTGAAAAATTTTGGGGGGTGCGCTAGAAATTTGGGGGTGCGCGAGAAATTGGGGGGTGCACGAGAAATTTGGGGGGTGCACGAGAAATTTGGGGGGTGCGCGAGTAATTTGGGGGTACGTGAGAAATTTGGGGGGTGTGAGATTAGGTGTGAGTGTGTGAGTTGAGATTGACTAGGATTATTACATGTGGATGCTCAATCTAATGGATGTTATTGACTTATGTACCATGCATAAGGATTACACTTATGTATAATAACTTCTCCCTAAATAAGCATGTTTATGAAAACAATTTAATCTTTTCGCACCAAATAAAAAACAATTAATTTTTTAACATATTAAAACAACTAAAGTAAAGATATACGTATTAGCTTACTTAAACACTTGTATTAAAATTGATTAATTTAAAATAATAAATAGTATTAAAAAAGTTAAAAACCAACAAATAGTATGATATCTTACTAATAAAAAGAAAAATAAATATTAAAATATATGTCTAAGGTTTAAAATTCTATCCACCAAACTATTCGGCAAAAAAAATTACAACAACTACATAACAAAAACCAAGGTTGTCAGAACCGGACCGGCCGGTCGGACCGGTCGGACCGTGAACCGGTCATGAAACCGGCTCGGTTATGATTAAAAACCGGATAGGAAACCAACCGGAAAAAAAAACATGGCGAACCGGGTTGAACCGGCGAACCGGCCGGCCGGTCCAAACGGTTTTGCAAATTTTTTTTTTTTTTTTAAAAAACAAGGCAAAATCTTTTTTTTTAAAAAAAAAATCTGAAACAACGTAGGAATAGGAAAAGTTGTTTTTCATCTTTTTTTTCTTCTCTCATCAGTCATCACGTAAAAACGTTTAACATCTCCTCCACCCTCTTCAACCTTGCTACAAACCCTTCCCCTTCCTCCTCTTGCTCCGGCGCCGGCGGTACTACTACTACCTCTTTTGCAGCCAGTTTCTTCTTCCAAGTCCATCAATGTATTCTATTCCTCAAGTGAGTGTTTATTTATTAAATTCTTTTTTTCTTTTTGCGTTCTTTTTTTTTTCTTTTTGCATTCTTTTTTTCTTCTTTCTATTCTTGTTTTGATCTTTGTTGTTGAACTTGATGAACATTTAGTTTTTGCTTTTTCACTTGGCACTTGGTTTTGGTAGTATGTTGCCAATTGATTTTTTTTAAGGCAGTATGTTGTCAATTGATGTTATGGTGCTATTTTGTGTTATTGAACTTAGTTTATTATATAATTTATAATTTGGTTTGAATTATAAATTTTATTTTATTTTGACCTTTGATATTTTATCTTTTTAATGTGTGAAATTATGAAATATTGAACAATTATTCATATATTTTTATTTATATATTAATTAAATTATATATTTAATTAAAAATGGTTCGACCCCGGTTGAACTCGGTCCGACCAATTGAACCTTGAACCGGTGAGCTTGCCGGTTCGATGACCGGTCCAGTTCCGAGAAAAGCACAAGTTCTGTAACTACCACGATTCCAAACACGAGCAAATAACTAAGGGCATGAAAACAATCAAACATCCCTGGACCCAACTTTCATTATAGCAAACACGGGTCCGCTGATATAGAATTTTTCGATGTGTCAAATATAGAGTTCTTAAAAATAAACCTTTACCTCCCTGAAAAAAAAAAAAAGAAAAAAAATACGTTTACCAATAATTAAAATTGAATTTCAAAAAATAGAGAATAAAAGTAATATTTTATTAAATTTAACTAAAATTAGTATATTCACCCTTAAATTAGATTCATATTAGGATTTTTTTAACCTGTACAACATTGCACAGGATAAGGAACAATAAATTGTACAGGGGTTTTCTAAATTTTATTAAAGGTTAATTATGTTTTTGGTCCCTATAGTTTCACAGAATTTTCGTTTTAGTCCTTGAAGTTTGTTTTCACACTTTTAGTCTCTGAAGTTTCAGCAGTCAATGGTTTTAGTCCCTGGTATGTGTTTAACGGAGGATGACATGGCAGCGACGTGTATTTTTTATTATTTTTTGCATGCCACGTCACCAATCAATTTTTAAAAAAAAAATTCAATTTTTTTTTCAAATTGTTTTTATTAATAATTAAACTGAGAAAAATAAATTTTTTAATTAATAATTAATTAACTAATTTATTAAATAATTTTTTTTCTTTTTCTCAATTTAATTATTAATTTAAGTAACTAAATATTAAGTATTAATTAAAAAAATTGAAAAAAACCACTGAAAAAAAAATTTGACAAATTTATTCTTTGAGAGAATTTATTTATGTTTTACCATAGTACTTAATGTTAGGTGTAACTCTCAAATATAGTTAGTTTTGCATATTTACTTTTATTTTTTTTTTGTTATCATGATATTGATACGAAATTTTCATTGTCGTTGATGATGATTAATCTCCGTCGGAAAACCTTACGAGCACACAAGGTGAATTTTCCCCTACCAACTAAATATTTTCCATATGGATGAACCAAGTATCAAACTCTCGACCACATGAATAAGGAAACCATGACTCTTGTGACTTGGACCAATTCATTGTTGGTACTCCTATAATTATTAATTATAAGAGAGAGAATGTACTTACATCTTTTCTTGATAAATTAAATTGGGAAATTGGGACGTTTTTGTAAGGTGCAAATATATATAATTTTTTTTTACTAAAAAAGAAAAGATATTAGCTCAGTTGATGTAGGAACATCACACTATATGTGCAGGAGTTCAGATTCGAACCCGGGACACACTATTTATTCACCTTTAAGGTGGAATTTCTAGTCATTAGGCTACTTGACCAAAAATAAAATAAAAAAAATAAAATTTGTATTATTATAAAAGGGTTAAAAGATATGTTTGATAGTCAAACTATATATATATATATATATATATGAGTCAGGATCCGTTGACACCAACTAGTTTGACACCAAATGTTACACCTCTCAATAACGTTTTAACCGATATAAATTTTATAAAATCCACCGTTGGATTGAAAGTTTACATCTTATAAATCATTTGTGTAAAATTTCAAATAAATCCAAAATCATTTGATATGTTATTGAGATATATCAAAATTAACGGTTTTTGTATTTTTTTAAATGCCGTTAATCTTTATGTGTCTCAATAGCATATCAAATGATTTTGGATTTGTCTGAAATTTTACACAAATGATCTATATGATGTAAACTTTCAATCCAACGGTGGATTTTATAAAATTTATATCGGTTAAAACGTTATTGAGAGGTGTAACATTTGGTGTCAAACTAGTTGGTGTCAACGGATCCTGACTATATATATATATATATATATATATATATATATATATATATATATATATATATATATATATATATATATATATATATATATATATATATTATATTTTTTCTTAAAAAATAGAAGCTGTTTTTTTCTTACTACGTACATCTTTTAAAAATTGTTGTTTGACCTAACTTCTTACTTCTAACGAAAAAGAAGAGGAAAAAAATTACCGTTTGGGGTAGCTTTTTTTTCTCTTCGATCTTTTTCTTTAGAAATAAGATGCTAGGTCAAACAACAACTTTTTCTTACTAAGTGTGATTTTTTTATTTTCCCTGTTAAATATGCTTGGATCTCATCCCCAAAAGCTAGCTCAAAGGGTGAGGTTGTCCTAACATATTTATACACTTAACCGCCCGGTAACCTAAGCAATGTGGGACTTCAAACAAACTCCAACAACACAACAACATATTCAACACCCACCCTCACGCCTAGCGTGGTCCTGAGTCAAATGCCCACATTGCAGTCCTTAACCCAGCTCTGATACTAATTGTTATGAACAAAGGGGTTTGTATTCACATTAATGATTCTACAAGCTCTCTTTATATAGAGAGATACACATACACAAGCCTCACTAACTTGGCTCAATGTCAAGGCAAGCCTACTGGCGCGCGCGCCACTAAGGCCAGCTATACAATGGGCTTGACATTGCCAAGCCTGCAAGCTATGTGACTCTAACATTCCCTTATAATTTGGGACGGAGGGAGTATCTTTTAACCTTATTATAATGATAAAAAACATTTTTTAACATTTTTTTAAATAAAAAGTAAGATTTACAAAACAACTTTAATTTTAGTTTTAAAGCACCGTGAACAAACCGACATGATTCGTGAGCCAGTTTCAGGAATAGTCCTTCTTAGGACTAATATCGGCTAGGATTAAAAGTTTCACGACTAAGATTAAAATATTATTATTTAGATATTTTTAAGTAAAGAATATAAAACATGGTTAAAAATGAATTCTAGTTGAAAACTATTCATGTAAATTTTTTTTATATTCATATGATTGAAAAGGTATTGAGATCATACATAACGATTTTCTCTCTCTTTTATTAATTTTTTTTTTGTTTTCTCAAAAGCTAACAAAAACAGCTATTTCATTTTATAGATAAAAGTCATTTTATGGATCCGTACCAGCTAACCTACTCTTAGCTTGAAATAACATTTACAGGCCCCCTCTTGTTTTCAAAAAGTCCTCACCTCACTTGTATTGTAACCACATAAACTATACTCTCATGGGATAGAAGACATATCAACCAAATATTGTTCCTCTTATCTTATATTTATATTAATCCACAAACTCAAATGTTGAACAAGAACAATACTAAACTGGACTGATAATATTATGTGAAAATCAAAAATTGGTTAGAGATACAAATTAGTTTATGATTTTTCAAATTTGAATTTGTTGGATTTCAGAAAAACACTTGAACAATCAATTCACCACGCCTAACAAAAAAATCTAATAAGAAAAGGATATAATATATTTAAGTTATGAATAAAATATGATTAAGCCTACTCAAAAATGATGAAGGGTACCCCAAATCATGAAGGGGTAGTTTAAAAAAAACTTTATTTTAAAGGTTTATTCTACTTATAATGTGGTCTACTCCAATCAGTTGTTGAGTAAATAATCCCAAACTATGAAGAAGTAGAGTATATCTCACCTTTATTGAAAACGAAATTAGAGCTAGCAAATCATGGAGAAGTGGGAAATTATTGAGAGATTAATAGTATTTCAAAGGGATATCTTTGACATAAACGATTAGTCTTCAATCATCATGAGAGAGAAGAAAAGTGCATGGACCAAAACAAAGGCATGTTCTATTAAAACATAACCTCTTAATCTGGTACGTTAAATTTAATTTAAAGACTGTTATTGAAATATTGAATGCGGTTCGATCCGTCGTAACTGCGATCGGGAGGGAGCTGAAACTACTTGATGTCAGAACTGTCCCCCAAACAAGATTAAACTGGTAGCGAAAAAAAAAATAATATTGAATGCTCTCGTCTTTTATTATAAGAATTCTTCTAACTTGATACCTCTCTGATTATATATATATATATATATATATATATATATATATATATATATATATATATATATATATATATATGGGGGCTGCTAACTTAGACCCAGTTGGGTCTAAGTTAGCAAGGTGCACCTTTTCAGTTGGACAAAAATACCCATGTTTTTAATTTTTGAAAGAATAGAGCAACAGGGGCATTTCTGTAATTTACCCAACAATACACGCGCCCCCAACTTCTTTTCCCACCCCCCAGGACACGTGTCACGCTATTATTGCATAAAATCCACGCGCGTGCATCACACGCGCCGACAAGCGCGCGTGGTCTGAAGGATTTCGCGGAGAGAGAAACTTTTTGAAAAGGCAGGACACGTGTCACGCTATTATTGGCTGCGTTAATTTTTTCCATTTAATACTTTAAACTCGATTATTTCTTCGTAAATTAATTTTTTATTTTTTATTTTTTATACCAAAATTCATAATTTTTTTTTCTCTACAAATAGAGACTTGGTTCGTTTGATTTGGACACAGAAAAAAAAACCCAATTTTTCACTACCTTAATCTCATTTTTCACTACCTTACATCAACTCACTGAAACCATTCTACCAGGAAAATGGTTTCATAGTATAAATCTCTGAAACCATTCTACAAGCTAAATGGTTTCAGAAGCAAATAATTAATAATCAACTTACTGAAACCATTCTACCAGCAAAATGGTTTCAGATTACAACTCTCTGAAACCATTGTACCAGATAAATGGTTTCAGAAGCAAACACAATTAATAAATTACTCACTGACACCATTCTACCAGTAAAATGGTTTCAGAATACAACTATGTGCAACCATTCTACAAGCTAAATGGTTTCAGAAGCAAATAACTAATAATCAACTTACTGAAACCATTCTACCAGCAAAATGGTTTCAGATTACAACTCTCTGAAACCATTGTACCAGATAAATGGTTTCAGAAGCAAACACAATTAATAAATTACTCACTGACACCATTCTACCAGTAAAATGGTTTCAGAATACAACTATGTGCAACCATTCTACAAGCTAAATGGTTTCAGAAGCAAATAACTAATAATCAACTTACTGAAACCATTCTACCAGTAAAATGGTTTCAGATTACAACTCTCTGAAACCATTGTACCAGATAAATGGTTTCAGAAGCAAACACAATTAATAAATTACTCATTGAAACCATTCTACCAGTAAAATGGTTTCAGAATACAACTATGTGCAACCATTCTACCAGTAAAATGGTTTCAGAAGCAAACATTAGTTTTTAATTACCGTTTTATCTCATTTAATTAACTAAAAATAGTTTCAGGTCTCCAAAAATTTCATAAAATATATCAAAAGTTCCAGAATATTATCTATTATTTTCCCGGTATAATGGTTTCAGTGAGTTGGTTGAGTGGTGCGTGTTAAATTACAACACACAAGTAACGTATTTAGTAGACAAAAAATGAGATTAAGGTAGTGAAAAATTGCGTTTTTTTTTCGGTGTCCAAATCAAACGAACCAAGTCTCTATTTGTAGACAAAAAAAAATTATGAATTTTGGTATAAAAATAAAAAAATAATTTATAACGAAATAATTGAGTTCAAAGTATTAAATGAACAAAAATCACGCCCAGCCAACCATTGTGTGACACGTGTCCTACTTTTAAAAAGCAAATTTTTCTCTCTCCAGGTTGTAATCCAGTGTGGCGCAGGCGCTGGAATCTGATGGATCAGGATGATCTGGGCTGTCTGATTGATCAGACAGTCTTGATGAGATCAGATCTTGGCTGTCTGATGGAAATCAACGGTCTGTAACCATGGTCCTTCGGTACGCGCGCGACACTGGATCCTCGTCTATTAATGGTTTCAGAAGGTGGGGCGCGTGTACTGTTGGTGTAAAATTACAGAAATGCCCCTGTTGCTTTATTCTTTCAAAAATTAAAAGAATGGGTATTTTGGTCCAATTGAAAAGGTGCACCTTGCTAACTTAGACCTAACTAGGGTCTATGTTAGAAAACCCCTATATATATATATATATATATATATATATACTCCCTCCGTCCCGATTTATAAGAGAAAAAAAAAAAACACACTTATTAAGAAATGTATTTAATATTCTAAAATCTATCAAAAACATAATTTTGTTTCCAAAAGTACCCCTATTAACTTACTCCATAAAAAAGCAAAATTATTTAATAGCCTACTCCTAATTTCTAAGTACCCCTAATTTTTAAGTGCATCTCGGTACTTCATTTAAAAGTAACTCTGCAACTCCATTCTATCATATTCATTCCATTTGAGAATTGCAAAACGTGACCCACACAAAATTAAACTCCAACATCGGTACTGTATACCAGTAGCACTGCAATCCTAATAATTAATTGTTTTGGAAAATATAATAAGGGGTACTTTTGGAACTTTAAAATTAAATTGGTCAAATTTGGGTATTTTTCCTTATAATTTGGGACAAAAAAAAGGGTCTTTTTTCCCTTATAAATCGGGACGGAGGGAGTATATATATATGAGTCAGGATCCGTTGACACCAACTAGTTTGACACCAAATGTTACACCTCTCAATAACGTTTTAACCGATATAAATTTTATAAAATCCACCGTTGGATTGAAAGTTTACATCATATAGATCATTTGTGTTAAATTTCAAATAAATCCAAAATCATTTGATATGTTATTGAGATACATCAAAATTAACGGTTTTTGTATTTTTTTAAATGCCGTTAATCTTTATGTGTCTCAATAGCATATCAAATGATTTTGGATTTGTCTGAAATTTTACACAAATGATCTATATGATGTAAACTTTCAATCCAACGGTGGATTTTATAAAATTTATATCGGTTAAAACGTTATTGAGAGGTGTAACATTTGGTGTCAAACTAGTTGGTGTCAACGGATCCTGACTCTCTATATATATATATATATATATATATATATATATATATATATATATATATATATATATATATATATATGAGTTAGGATCCGTTGACACCAGGTGTCAATATTTATTTTGACACCAAATAATATCGGTTGATTTGTTTTGATCTAAAGGCTTAAATTTATTCACTAAAAAAATCACGTGAGGGTCATATAGTGTATCTTTGTTGTTAAGAATTTTTTGACCTATTTCACTCTATCACGGCGGCTTCGATCTTATTTTATTTCAATACCCATGTAATTTACTTGTCAAGGATGGCTAATGGCTTCCTAATTGCATTCTGGGTCATAGTGGTTAACTGGTTATATATGAGTCAGGATCCGTTGACACCAACTAGTTTGACACCAAATGTTACACCTCTCAATAACGTTTTAACCGATATAAATTTTATAAAATCCACCGTTGGATTGAAAGTTTACATCATATAGATCATTTGTGTAAAATTTCAAATAAATCCAAAATCATTTGATATGTTATTGAGATACATCAAAATTAACGGTTTTTGTATTTTTTTAAATGCCGTTAATCTTTATGTGTCTCAATAGCATATCAAATGATTTTGGATTTGTCTGAAATTTTACACAAATGATCTATATGATGTAAACTTTCAATCCAACGGTGGATTTTATAAAATTTATATCGGTTAAAACGTTATTGAGAGGTGTAACATTTGGTGTCAAACTAGTTGGTGTCAACGGATCCTGACTCTATATATATATATATATATATATATATATATGTAGAAATTCAGGAAGATATAATAAATATTTGTATATTCATTGTATGTTTCAAGTATAAGCAAAAGCTCCTGTCTATATTATATGATTGCAGACAAAGAGACAAAGAAAATAATTACACATAAAGGCTAATTGATCCTAACATAATTACAATAGTGAGAGAATCATAACATATCGTAACAATATATATATAAAAATTCTTTCAAATAGAAATAGAGAACGAAATAACTAATTTTTCTTTATTTTGAAAAAAAAAAGAAATCAAATAATCCATGTACTGCCAATTTGAATGAAGAAGAACAAGATAATCTATTTAAAAACATAACACAACTTTAACAATTTTTTATTTGTAGTCGACCTCTCAGCTTCGTAGGATTTTAGTAGCTGTCGACTGATGCTCCGATGAACGGAAGACGTATGGTCCTAAGGTAGCAAAATTTCTTATCGGGTAAGTTTGGACTCGCACAAAAGGCGTAATGATCTGAGCACTGTCTTGGAGAGAGAATAAGGGAAATAGATATGTAAGTAAAATAGAGATGTCTATGAGAATTGTTATTTTATGTGAAAATAATAATAGGAATAATTACTAAACCTTGGATAAAAAACATGTAAAGATTAAAAGCGCCAAATATATATATTTTTTTTTGTTGAAGACAATTAAAAGTGCCAAAATGTTTCTTGGAGAATTGATTGACTTGATTAATGTTTTTTCTCATTTTTTTTCAAGGCAGATTAATATACGGGCCCCTCATTGCTCATTCCTTTTTTTTTTTTTGACACACAAAAACTTAACTCATTTCATTAATCAAAAGGTTCTCAATACAAGGAGGAATCGAATAAAAATCACAGCGACTAGCCCAAGATTTGGCCGCCCTAGCTAGCTTATGAGCAAGCAAATTTGCTTGACGCTTTATAAACTTTACCTCAAAGTTAGAATTTAAAATCAACAAGTTCTTAATATTTGAAATAATAATACTAAAGATGGAAGCCCCATTATAATTAGCATCCTGTATAGCTCCCACTACCAATTGTGAGTCACTTTCAAACGTAATATGTTGTCCGTTCATAGTACATGCAACCTTCATTGCTTCCAAGAGGACAAGAGCTTCTGCTTCAAGAATTGAATGTGCACCATTTTTCCAGTAACTACCTGCTCGAATAAACTGACCTCTTTCATTCCGTAGACACCAACCCCCGCTCGTAATTCTTCTGTCGTTATGAAAACCGGCATCAACATTACATTTTAGCCAACCTTATCTTGGTGGTACCCATTGCAGCTGCTGCTGAACCTGTTCTTCCCCTCTTCTACTGCTGCTAAAATTATATGAATCTTTTAGCTAAATTCACAATAATTAAGAAAAATTATTAATTCGCATAATTAATAATGAGGATTTTGACCTAGCAGGGCCTTTTGGCACTTAATGGCAACCTCCATGTGCTTTAGCCGTATATGGTGAAGTTCGACGTGAAATGCACATTCATGTGCACAATTAATGATATTGCAATTCAAAAGTGGAGTGCCAAGGGATATTCAATCATCGTGGATATGAATGCTTTTACTACGTACCGATTTTGTTATTTAAACTTTTTACACACACATATTTTAAGAATGCAATTATGTTGTCAAAAGAAATACTCCTACTTTTACTAAATTATTTTTATAAGTTATTGGTTTGTTTTCTTGATAATATTGCATATAGTAATAATTAGGGTGTATAATAGAAAAATATTGCATTGAAAAATGAAAATATTCATTCATTTTTGCGTAAACGACTTTTTACACCCTGCAAAATTAGGAATTTTTCATTTACCCTTTGTGCAATTTTTTTTTTGTTTACCCCCCTACAATGTTAAAATTTTCTCATTTTGCCCCCTATATGGACAACTGGGCATCTGATTGTGCATCTTTTTTTATGTGGCATGTACACGTGGAAATACATTAAATTATATTTATTTTTAAAAATCCACGTCAGTTAATAAATTATTTTTTAACAAAAAAAAATTTCTTTTTAAGAAAAAATTCTTAAAACTTTATTAATAATTTTTTTTAACTGTCAAAAAGAATAATACTTTTTTTTTCAAAAAATAATAATTTTTATTTATAAAAAAATCTCTTAAAACTTTATTGTTATGTTTTTTTTAATAATTTTTTTTTACTATCCAAAAAATAATAATTTTATTTATAAAAACAAACTTAAAACTTTATTATTATGTTTTTTTTTAAAAAATTGACTGTTAAAAAAAATAATACTAAAGTTTTATGAATTTGTAAAAATAATAAAAAAAAATAAGTTTATTATTTTTTAAATTTATTAGTTAAAATTATTTTTAAATTTAATTTTTATTATTTCTTAAAATTCTTAAAAAATTTATTAAAAAAAGAATAATAAAGTTTTAATTATTTTTTTTTAAAAAACTATTATTTTTTGAATTTTTTTTGGCAGTAAAAAAAGTAAAGTTTTAAGAATTTTTTTTATTATTCTTTTAAAAAAATATTAACTGACGTGGTTTTTTTAAAAATAAACATAAATTAAATGTATTTTCACGTGTGCATACCACATCAGCAAAGATGCACGGTCAGATGTCCCGTTGTCCACCTAGTGAGCAAAATGAGAGAATCTGCATATTGCAGGGGGTAAACAGAAAAAAATTCGCGCAGGGAGATAATGATAAACGAAAAATCTCTAATTTTACAGGAGGGGCAAATAGGCATTTAACCTTCATTTTAAATAAAATTTCATTCATAAAATGACACTTATTACTCAAACAACATGCTCGACGTCGATTTCATGTTTTTATTGCTTCTATTCTATTGATGTAGTCTCAATATCTGTATCAATATTTCTTTGGACTGTTTGGTTTGAAAAGGTCATAATTTCTTGCTGGTGGTGGTAGGGAGTTAATAGTATGTGAAGGCTTTATCCTCCGGTACCTTTTGACCATATGTGTGCAATCAAATATGATATATATTACCTAGTGGAGAAGAGGTTAGTCAAAATACAAGGTTAATTACCTCTTTCTTTGCAATGGGAAGGATGGAAAAAATATGGGGAGAAGACTGCATGGAATTTAAGCCTGAGAGATGGATATCAGAGACAGGACGCATTATAAATGTACCATCTACAAGTTTACAACTTTCATTCAGGTCCTAGAACATTTTTGGGTAAAGATATTAGTTTCTTTCAAATGAAGATACTTGCAGCTACCTTGTTATGGAAGTTTCACATACGGGTGGTAGAAGGTCACCCCGTAAAGCCAAAATTTTCTGTCATTCTCCGCATGAAGCATGGCTTGAAGGTTGAAATCACTAAAAGATGCATTTGACAGAAGTTGCTCCGATGTTGATCTTTGTGTCTTCGTTAAATATTGTTATGGTTTGGTTATATTAAATTAATCTCTGTCGTTTGTTATATGTTGAAGTTAATTGTGGAACTGTGCATGTGTATCATGTATTACAAATCAAAATAAATTTTCTTCTATTATAATGGTTGCGTTCATTTGAACACAAAATTTATAAATTAATTTTAAATAAATTGATTTATTTTAAAAATGAGTTGGGATTTACTTTTTAATACATTTATCTAAAAGTAAATGGAACGATCACTACAACATTTTATTCAGTTGTCTTAGTTAAAGAAACCGTTTTCAACGCCACTTAAAATTTATTTTTCGAATAGTAATTTTGTTTCTAATATTTTCCATATTGGTAATCTTATTCGTTCATTGTTTTTTGCGACAAAATCTCACCCAAAATTACACTGATTCTTCCAAAATTTCCCGTATTGGTAATCTTATTCGTTCATTGTGTTTTGCGAAAAAATATCGCCTAAGATTCGAAAATCACACAAGTCAAATTCCATTTAAGCTGAAGTCATTGAAAGAGGTACTCAAGCATGAGTAGAAATATAACTGCGAGGAAAGTGGAAATGACCACCAAGCTAAATCAAATGTGGTTTCAAAATGTGGATTATAAGGCTACATTAACTTTTGTTGATGATTTTTTTTTTTATATTTAAAATTACAGGGAGTAAATATTTATCATTCACTGAGAAAACTATATCTCTGTCAACAAAATTGCATTTTTTTTACAATATTTGCTTATTATTTTTATTTCTTGCAAAAATTGTATTGAAGAACTTGTAGACAAAATAATTTTTACTTTTATGCATTCACATATTCCATTTGCAATTTTTTTATTATTAATATCAGTCAACAATAAAAAAAAAACCACTTCTTATTATAGCACTACTAGAAGTATTGAATAGCAAAACTGAAATGAAATAAAATAAAACAAGAGTTTTTTTTTTATATGACATGGTGATATTAATTCATGCCTATAGAAATAAACAATCCATAACAAATCAATAATAATCCAAAAAATGCTTTGAAATATTCATATTGGTTCATCTTGAATCATAATTCCAAACAGAACAATCTTTTATACACAAGCACATTGCAGCACTTTATTTATTAGTATCATACAACTCTATGATCTGAAAACTAAACAGAAACTAAACAAATCTTATATCAAGAAACAGAAACTAAACAAATCCATGGTGTTAATGGCTACAAAGGATTATCAAAATCTACCGATTTTCAAAGAAATGATGAATTCTACATTTTCTACCATGAAAAGAAGGTGTTGATGACGAGTTACCGTTAGAAACCACAGAAAGACTCAAACGACGACATTGCACCATTGGTGGATTGTAGCGAGTGGACTTGTGTGTTAGAAACTTGTAAGTGGCTAAAATATCCAAATTTATAGCCAAGTCATGATAGATCCCTAAACGCGTTTCTTGATCATACTCGAAAAGTTGTTTAGGTTGGAGGCTCTTCTTCATTACACCCTTACCTTCAAACAGTACATGAAGAAAACTGGTAGTCTTGTGGCCTTGATCAAAAGGTGTCAAATTGACAGTAGCAAATTTATGATCTTTGTAGAATGCAATTGCAGCGATCTCCCTGTAGTACACAATGACATTCTTGTTGGGATTTCTTGAAGTGATATTTGCTTCTAACTTGTAATCCAAGGTATTGTTGTTTGTGAGGTTGAACTTTGTGAGTGATGCATCAGTTACATGGAACTTGATATCAGAGGGGGCATAGACGATGATTAACACGAAGATGCCACCGCCAAGAAATGAAAGTGCAAATAGCATCAAGAAAATGTTCTTTATCCATTCACCTATGACTGGAAAATACTCGGAGATGGCCATGGTTACTTTACTTCTTTCTATGATCTCAGTGAAGCTGTGAAATCTAACTCTTGAAAATTTTTCATTCATATACAAATGTGAAGGAGATTAGGAATATATATAGATATAATAGTTGGTTAGAATTTGTTATTAGGTAGTTAGTTGGTTAGTTGGTTAAGTTAGTTGGTTGGTTAGTTAGTTAGTTGATGAAATAGTTCTTATAGTGCACTATATCATGTACCTTAGATTAGTACAAATTATTTATCATTGCAAAAACAGTTTTTGTTGATATGTAAATTTGTAGTAATTTTAATTTCTGCTTAATTTAAATAAAAATATGAAGATTCATATGTTATATTAATCAAGTTAGGTTTTTAAAGATGAAGTTTTGGCTGGAATAGTATTGGTGTAAGTTTAAGGCATTTGGCAGAATTACATAATTGATTTATGCAAGTAAAAGGTGTTGATTCATTCAAAGTTCAAACCATAAACACAAAATGTTTGCATTACTTCAAATGACGAGACTGAATCACACCAACTGCTACTAAACCATCCAGAACCAATCCCTGTATAACGCCAAATAAAGTTCATTATCAATAATCTAACAGCATAAACCAAGAAAAAGAAAGTAAATGAGACAAATAAATGATCAAGCAATTTGAAGCACAAAGTTATGAACCCTGCCATATCAGAAAAATCCTAATAGAATGTAAGTTATGTGTGGTGCCAGAATCTAAGGTTTAACATGTGTGACAGTTACAGTTTTGGCTCGACATAATAAAATTCAAAACAGTTACAGTTTTGGCTCGACATAATTACCAGACAACCGCAGCAGTCTCAAGATTATGTATCATCATTAATAAAAAAAATTCTCATGCCATGCAGATTATGAGCCAGAATCTTACACTTTAATCCGATCGAGTGCTTTAACACAAAAGTTAAAGAAACAAAACCAAGTTGATAATCACTTGACAGTCTAATAAATTGGATTAATTCTCTGTGTTAGAGTATATATCATTAATTTCGGTATTGTATTAATCCTGTATTTGTTTTATTGTTTGTGCTCGTAAATTATATAGTTGTTAGTATTAGTTAGTTGCCGAATGTGTTAGCAGTGCAGTTGCGAGTTCGTTAGGCTATCCAACCAACTTTCTGTACTCTATTCAAATGGAGATAATCAGAAAATATTGTATGCATGTTCCGTGGTCTGTGTAGATAAGTGTTAATAAGTTTACCTGCCGAAAGCAGAAGAAAACGATTCCTTTGATGCACAGGAATTTCGCTAGAGATTTGTGAGGCGTCAATTCTTTAGCAAACAGAAATATTGAGAATGATGGCGAAGATCCAGCTCAACCAATTTGGACACTTGTCCATAAGTTGTTTTCAGCTTATTTCTATAGACTCTTTATGACAGCTTATGAAAACAACTCATAGTTTATATAAAATAGTTTGACTTTATTTAATATCTTTTGTTATAGAAATAACTTATACATAAGCACTTATACGATAAGTGTTTATGCTATTAGCACTTTATTAAGTTGTTTGTCCAAACACACCCTAAAATGTTGATTCACTAATATACTAATTCAACATCAAAGATAACTAATTCACTAAAATAGATTCTATTGATCGGGAATCTCAGTTCTCTTGGTTGAAGTGTGGTGGTGCGTCTGTTGCTTTTTGATGCCTTTTCTTATGTGCTTCGTAAGGTTGGGTGTTGGAACATGATGAGAATTTGGAGGGAACTTGATATTGAAATAAACACAAAGTGTTAGAAGCATGTATAGTGTGAATTGAAAAAAGACTCTTTGCGTCCCACATTGGTAAGATCACACTACTTGGTAGTGTTTATATACTACAAAGTGACAACCACGGGCGTGCCCTTGGGTTACCCACTTTTGTAAGAAAGGGAGACCGCACACCATGTCGAATATCACACACACGCGTTGCCGCTGCCGTCCTTGGGCAGTTGGGCTTGGGTCTTGGTGATATATCAATTTTTTAATAAGAAAAAGAAAAATTTTATTTTTCTTTAAGTGTGTGAGTTTTTATTTTTCGCACATGTTAATTGTGTGTGAAACCAAGTCTTCGAAGCTGTGTCAGCGCATATCCGTTGCTCAGTTAAAAGAAAAATCCGTTCCTACAAAACAAGTCACGTTTGTTTTGTTTTTTGAAATTCAACTGATTCCTACAATGTAGAAAATCAGTTGCCCACTATCTCAATTTCGGTATTATAAATAGCAGTCTCCTTTTCATTGTTATTCATCAGTTCACACAGTCTCTGAACAATTTTTTCCTTCTCTCTGCTTGCTTTCTTTCACGAATTTTTTTTCCTTTCTTTGTTGTTTCATCGAGTTGATACTCTTGTATCAATTATTGAATTGATTCATCGAATCAATATAGAAGGGTGTATTTCTGCCCGAATTCTACAGTGCAGTAGCAATTCAGTATTTAAATTTGTGAAGGTTGTTTTATCTGAAGACTTCACGGTTGATAGTCTACTCTGCACAATTTTAAGTAGTACCGTGAAACGTCTTAAAGAGAGCGTATTCACCCGCGACTCAGCCGATAATATTTTACAGCAGTAGCCTTTTTTCGAAATTTTTAAAATCAAAAACAACATTGGGTTTGAGCGGTGCGACTCCATTGAATTTGATTGGTGGCATCAAAGAGGTTTGCTTTGTGTATGTTTGGCTTACGTACAACGTTGAAATTGGTATGTGTTTGTGACGTTTCAATTTGGGCTTCAAATTAAAGGTGATTTTAAATTCTACCGAGAATTAGATTTGGCTTCCTTTTGTTATTGAAATTAGTATGTTGATTGTTTCACTCAAGTTGAATTATTTGAATGCTATAACTCTGCACTTGTGGCCGCATAAGATTCCGTGTTGGCATATGGATTAGTGGAGAAAGTATTTCAAGTTCAATTTGTTTTTTGGAAAAGCTGTAAGATCCACCGATTATTGATTCTTCCTAGTAATTTCTATCAATAGAGCTGATCAATATTTTTGGTTATATCAATCTCAATTTAAGACCCATTGTGCTTTCAAATCCATATCTGGCAAAAAACAATAACTTAGGAAATAGAAAAGCTATGGTTTTCTAATCGAGTAGATGCAAAAATGAAAATTGGAAACCGTTACAAAGGGGTTGGATTGTTAGATGCATGGTGACTGATTTTCTTTATTATTATTGTTAGGGTCTTGCTAACCAGTGCTCCCGGGGCACTAGTTAAGAAACCAACAGAATAAATAAAATAAAAGTTGTGCATGGAAAATATCAAAATATAGACTTTTGTTGTATTGACTACACAATTTCCAAGTAAAACTTTCTAAATTTGAATCCTTAACAAGTGCCCCTGGGGCACTATTTAGCATTTGTCTTATTGTTATAGTGATCGATAACATTTTTTGCCAATAAATCTTTGAAGTTAATGGTTTCCATATTATGAGGGGAGGCGAGAAACAAGAGTGGAAGAGAAGGAGACTCATAGCTACTAAAAGAATATACGAGAGTAATTAAATCTTAACCATATATTTTAATCCAATGGATATTAATTATTCCTCTTATCTCTCATTAAGAATACAAATATAGAAATATTTTCTCGAAACATGTGTATTATATCTTTTAAGCATTAAATTCGTTTATAATATTAAATACAAATTTCTAATTATAGAAACCTTAACATATGCCCTATATGCACATGTTAACAGCACCCATATATATATATATATATAGGGGTTTTCTAACTTAGACCCTAGTTAGGTCTAAGTTAGCAAGGTGCACCTTTTGAGTTGGACAAAAATACCCATTTTTTTTTTTTGAAACAATAGAGCAACTGGGACATGTATGTAATTTGCATCATAAAAATACCTTTTTTTTTTTTTTTGAAACAATAGAACAACTATTACATTTTTTAAATTTCTTCCAAATTTCGACCTCATTTTACGTGCGAATCGAACGCCGATTTCAAAAACTAATACCGGAAACCTTTGTAAAATTGAAAAACGATCAAAATCCTTATAAGGAACGTCGAGTTTCGTTGAGTATTGAGGGAGATCGAACCGGGTCAAAAACCGGGTCGCACGACCCGTTTCTGCATAAAACGGGTGGGAGGGACGATGAACAGTGCGCGTCGCCCACGCCCACTCTCACCGGCGGCGCGTGGGGGCGCGTGCGGCCTCAGGGAGGCTCTAGTTTTTTTTTATTTTTTCATAATAAAATAGTAGATAATATTCTGGAAATTTTGGTATATTGTATGAAATTTTTGGAGACCCGAAACTATTTTTATTTAATTAAATGAGTAAAAAGGTAATTAAAAATATTATAATTCCATAAAAAATTTCCAAAATTTTATGTAAAGTACTATGAATTATTTAGAACCCTCTTGTGTACCTCACTCTCCCTAGTTCAAGTCATGAAATTATTTTCACAAATTCCGCTGATTTTTTAAAACCATTTAACAAATAATAATAATAATTTCATAGATTTGTACTCTGAAACCAATTGTTTTTTTATTTGTTTCTAATAAAATATTAGATAATATTCTGGAACTTTTGGTATATTTTATGAAATTTTTTGAGACCTGAAACTATTTTTCGTTAATTAAATGAGATAAAACGGTAATTAAAAACTATTGTTTGCTTCTGAAACCATTTAGCTGGAAGAATGGTTTCAGAGAGTTATACTGTGAAACCATTCTAGCAGTAAAATGGTTTCAGAAGCAAACAATTAAAAATCAACTCCCCTGAAACCATTCTATCAGTGAAATGGTTTCAAAGTACAACGCTCTGAAACCATTGTACCAGCTAAATGGTTTCAGAATGGTTTCAGAAGCAAACAATTAAGAAATTACTCACTGAAATCATTCTACCAGTAAAATGGTTTCAGAGAGTTATACTGTGAAACCATTCTACCAGCTAAATGGTTTCACAGTATTATATAAAGATAATTAAAGGTAGTGAAAAATTGAGTTTTTTTTTTGTGTCCAAATCAAACGAACCAAGTCTCTATTTGTAGACAAAAAAAATTATGAATTTTGGTATAAAAATAAAAAAATAAAAAATTAATTTACAACGAAATAATTGAGTTTAAAGTATTAAATGAAAAAAAAAACACGCCAACCACCCAGCAGTTGACACGTGTCCTGCTTTTTTAAAATGAAAAGGGTATTTTTATGATGCAAATTACATACATGCCCCAGTTGCTCTATTGTTTCAAAAAAAAAAAAATGGTATTTTTGTCCAACTCAAAAGGTGCACCTTGCTAACTTAGACCTAACTAGGGTCTAAGTTAGAAAACCCCATATATATATATATATATATATATATATATATATATATATATATATATATATATATATATATATATATATATATATATATATAAAGGTTTGTCCTTCATTTTTTCAGTTTCCATCAACTTAGTATTTGGAAAGGTTTGGTGTTGGGTCCATGGTATTTAATCAAGTATTTGATACGTCAGGATTTTATTTCAAATTTAATTTATGAGGAGCAGAAATCTCTTCTTTTGATCACAACAAATACAAATCAAGTTTTAGTGTAACTGATTTCTTGTCAATTTTAAATTTTGGTCGCTTAAACATATAAATCATATTAGAAGTTTTCGGTTACCTAAGTCGGTTCAACATTATGTTTTTTCCTTGTTTTTTCTCCCTTACAATATTAATAACAAACAATAAAAAAATAAAAGAAAAAAACAAAGAAAACACATAATATTTATTTACCCAATTTTCCCAATTCGATATAAAGATAATCTACGTCTAGAGGAATCTCTCTATTCCACACATTGATATATATTAGGATTTTAATTTAAATTTAACGGATGAAATGCACAAATCTATCTTCCTTTTTGATAAAAATACAAATCGTTCGTAGGTGTAAACGGTTGTGTAAACTTTACACTAATGAGATTACATGGTGAGATTCTGCGTCAAATTTCCATTCCTTTTTAGTGTCGGTTGACTAGGATTTAACGTTCCTATTTAACTGTTGTTTTGGTATTTTAATACATTTTGTCAATTACTCTTATCTTTTTCAATGAAACTAATTAGTGTTATATATATATATATATATATATATATATATATATATATATATATATATATATATATATATATATATATATATATATATATATATATATATATATATATATATGGAAAAGACAGCAAAAAATGGCAAAAATGTAATAAAGCAGCGCATCCATCGTACCCACAATGAATCCTGGCGTGGCGCGATGAGAAGACGGTTAAATTGAAGAAAATCTGCAACAAATATTTTCCATCGCACCACGATGATGACTTCAAAAGCACGCAGAAAATCCCTAAGAAATCTTCCATCGTACCACGATAAGGCAAAAATACACGAAATCGTGACCACGATGGGTGCGATGGACGCGCAGAAAAAGCACAACCTAGCTGAAAAACTATAAATATAGTACTCTTCCTCCACTATTATTCATTCAAAAATCCCTCAACAACAGTGATATTCACTTTAGAGTTCGGAGAACTCTAAGGAGGAGGCAAGGAGGCCAAGGAACTTCAAGGCCAACAAGGTTCTTTTCTTTTTGTCTTTGTAATTTATTTTTCCTAGGTTAGGTGGAGTCGAGGAACTCCCTTACGAATGCTTGATTTTGTATTTTGTACAATTTGGGTATATATTCAATTGTGCTCTTATTGCAAACTCTTTTATTGTCCGGTTTTATATTTATTTTAATACTTATCACATTAGAATAAAATCTAAGGATCTAGTGGAAATCGCATAGGAAACGAAGCTAGTAATCCCGAACGAAGGACGATATGCTATGACCATTAAATTCAGTATATGATTAGAAAGAACGATGATTTCTACCTGAGGCAGAGTTAGGACTAGTTAGAGGCACACATAACGGCTTATGACACATGGAGCTACTAAGGTAATGATACCAACGTTTTTAACAAAAAAAGTGGAACCTGGGGCGATGATACTTAAATAGAGTAAGGGTAACCACTAACTAGGCTCTGAACAGTTTGTAATAGAAATAGGGAACGATATTGCTTCTGAACCTATTTTCAATAGTCTAATTCCTGATAGAGGGAAACAAGGGAATAACCACCAAGCAGGAGTAAGGAAGGGATCCGACCACACTTAACCACCCCGTGTGGTCTCACACACACCATTTATTTTTCTATCATTTAATTTCTGTCTTTAATTTCCTATCATTTACTATTACCCGCAAAGATACCTTTCAAACACCAAAGCGAACGCAAATCATTCCTAAGCGAAACTAGTAACTTTGGCACAATCGCTGTGGAGAATGATAAACTTATCACTTTATTACTTGGTACCGATTTTGTGCACTTGCAGAACCACAGTCAGTTACCAGAGACATTATTGAAATAGTCGGGGTTCGAACTCCGAATTTCATATTTCTCCATATTTAAATGTGTGAGTCTTGCCATTATTAATTTACTTAACCAAAAATAAATCAAGGTATAATAGGATTTAATTGAATTTTGTCTAAAAGTACCAGTAGATAATAATATAAGTTGGGTAGTATTTATTTATGGGTTAAATATATTTTTGGTCCCTATAGTTTCACAGAATTTTCGTTTTAGTCCCTGAAATTTGTTTTCACACTTTTTAGTCCTGAAGTTTCATTAGTCAATGGTTTTAGTCCCTGCTGTCCACATGGATTTTATGGAGGATGATGTGATCAGCGACGTGTATTTTTTATTTTTTTCTTCAATTTTTTTTTTATTTTTCAGTTTTCTATAAATGAAAGAATTTAGAAAAATAAATTTAGTTAATTAATAATTTAATTAAATTAAACCGAACGCGTTTTCGGTTTTGATTTCTGGGATTGAGAAGATTGGGAGGTTTATGGTACCATGAATTCTAGGTTCTGTTCTGCGTTAATCGCTTTTTGTTTTCTACTGGTTCTATTATGCGTTTATGGTCTTTTAACAATTTGTTTAATCTAATTTTTCTTTTTCTCAATTTAATTATTAATTAACTAAATTTTTTTTATTTATTTTTCTAAATTCTTTCCTTCATAGAAATTTGGTTATAACAAAACCAACTAATTAGAGAAGAAATTGCAAATAATTAGGAATTTTTTCCTTTTAATTGGGATTGGGGATGCCAAAAAAAACTGAAATTTTTTTAAAAAAAAATTTGAATTTTTTTTTTTAAAAAAAATTGATTGGTGACTTGGCAAAAAAAATAAAAAATACACGTCGTAGTGCCACGTCATCCTCCATTAAACCCATGTGGACAGCAAAGACTAAAACCATTGACTAATGAAACTTCAGGAACTAAAAAGTGTGACAACAAACTTTAGGGACTAAAACGAAAATTTTGTGAAACTATAGGGACAAAAAATATATTTAACCCTTTATTTATTTATTTTCACTATTTTTTTTTTACAAAATTTATTTTCACTACTTAACTATTACACTAATTATAATTGATAAAGTTATTTTAATAAGTAATTATCATTTTATATAGGCTTAAATGCAATTTTGATCCTCTATTTTCAATTTTTAGAAGTTTTAATCCCCTATTTTAAAAACCAATATTTTGATCCTCTATTTCAATTTTTCTTGAGTTTTGGTCCCCCACTCAATTTTAGAGTCAATTTTAATGATGTGTCAATGTTATTAATGATGTGGCACTACACATATGGCCAAACTATGATTGACGTGATTAAACTTTTCTTCTATTTCAATAACATATATTTTTTTAAAAAAATATTAAAAAAATATTTCAATAATATTTATTTTAATTTAATATACTATTATTTAAATAAGTAAAATATTTTTTATGAAAAGTATTATTGAAATAGCATAAAAGTTTAATGACATTTATATTGTTGGTGGTTATAACTTTATAAGCTACCTCCTTCCTCTCTTTTTCTCTCATCTTCTAACCCTAGCCGTCACCACTTCAAAATTATTTTTATTTCTCGTTATATTAAATAAATTAAATAAATGTGATTTTCACATATTTGTTTGTTTTTGTGTATTTTGTTGTTCCGTCTTTGTGCGGTGTTGTCCCGTCGTTGTGCGGTATATTTTGTCATATCGTCTTTGTGCGGTGTTCATTTGTTTCAGGTTGAAGGATTAGTTTCGATCAATTGCAAATCCATATTTCAATGTCGACTTTTGTGTTATCAACGCTACAGATCTGGAGACATGGGCATTCCAGACACTTCAATATAGTCATATTCGTAGGCTTATGTAATTCGCCGTTTTATGTTATTAACATGGATGATGTGAGTTTATTTGCATATTCAGCCCTTTTGTTTTTAGCGAATTTTAATTTGTATTGCATCGATATACTCTTTAAATTTGAATGGATGAATATCGTTTATTTTTAGTAAAAAAAAAAGTATATTGTTTTATCCAAGTGTGCAATGTCATGTTATTAATGTCTTTTATACATTATTAAAATCAACATTATTTTTTTGATAAATTAAGAACAATTAGACATTAAAGTTGGGACAGACATCCCAATTTTGTTGGCATCCCTATCCTTCCCCGTCCTCCACCTATACCTCATATTATTATTAAAATCAACATTATCAAATGTACCCAAAAAAAATAAATCAACATGATCAATCAGTTTTGAAAGAAAGACGCATAACGATATTTTTTATGAGACGGAGTTTAGACATTACTAATTGCATCCAGAACACTATACATCATAATTTTTCAGTTCAACGCCAACAACGTTGACGTCTCTAACTCAATAAATAAATTTCTCCCTGCTTCACTATTCAAGGAACATCAGCATTTACATTATCATTAATGTGGGTGCCCAAGTAGCAGTGTTCTTTTTGTTTAGTATGTTATTTTTATGTGGTTGGAGTTTGAATTGGTTTAGTTCTCTTTGAGAGCTTTCTTTGGGGTGGGTGTGGATAGGAGAGATAGGTCACAGTGGTTGTTAGAATGTTGGAAATTGTTATGTGGTCTATTTAGAACTCTCGTAATGACATTATTTTTTTTGCACGGGAAAATCTCATATGTTGAATCTTTGGTTAATAGGGTGAAACAAGTGGATGTTAGAGAAAGTGTGACACTTGATTGGTTTATATTTTATTAGTTTATGATATTTGCATATTTTCGATTGTTAAATGGGTATGATTCTATTTTCCTTAAACGTTAGTTTATGGTATTTGCAAGCTAGTTTCTTCACTAATGTGGATTTGTACAAAATTATAGTTATTGTTAGGAGCCCCAATGATGTTAGTTTTACAGTTTAATTGTGTGTATATGTGTGGCTTAGATTGTTGCTTGGGCCTTAAGTTAGACTGGCCTGCGCGCGCGTGCCTGGCTTGATGGCTTGCGAGCCTGTCTGCTGGCCTGCGTGCCTAGCTTGTGTCTAAGCCTGTTTGTATGTTGTGACATTGCCTATATAAGGCTTGTATTGTTGTTAGTGATCAATGAGAAGTACGAATTTATTTCAACAATTGGTATCAGTATACCTTTTGAAACGATCTAAACCCATCTTTGTATAATAACCGAAGTTAGTTACACAAAGAACCAAAGTTAGTTACACGCAAAAACCATAATCTGTTTCAAGAAACTTCTGATTCAAGCTTACATGGCTGAATCAAGCAACTATATGCAACCTTCTATACCAAGATTCGATGGCTTCTATGATCATTGGGCCATGCTTATGGAAAATTTGCTGCGTTCTAAAGAGTATTGGGATTTGATCGAGAATGGCGTGATTGTAGCACCTGCAAACGCAACACAGGAGCAATTGAAGTCTGCAGAAGAGAGTAGATTGAAAGATCTGAAAGCAAAGAACTATCTTTTTCAAGCAATTGATTGAACAATTCTTGAAACCATTCTTTCTAGGGATACAACCAAAGAAATTTGGGATTCTATGCGATTGAAGTATCAAGGATCGACCAAAGTTAAAAGAGCACAGTTGCAGGCACTGAGGAAAGAATATAAATCTCTGAATATGAAGATTGGAGAGTCAATTGATGATTACTTTTCACGCACTCTCACCATTGTTAACAAGATGAAGATGCATGGTGAAGCTATGACTCAAGGTACAGTAGAGAAATCTCACAATAGTGTTCAAGAATGACACTTGTAAAGTGTACCATGAAGAAAATGGATTGATTATGTTCACTCATATGTCAATGAATAGAATGTACATAATCAAAGCACCAGTATTGATTCCAAATTGCTTCAAAGCAGCATAAAGTAATGATGCTCAACTCTGGCATCAAAGATATGGACACTTGAGCTTCAAAGGGATCAACATCTTGGCTCAGAAGAAGATGGTACAAGGTCTGCCATATGTGAAGGAACCTGAACAAAAGTGTGTCAGCTGCATGAAGGGAAAGCAACAGAGATACTCAATGCCAAAGAAAAGTCTCTGGAGAGCTAGTGAAAAATTGCAGTTAGTACAATCTAACATCTGTGACCCTATCAATCCTGAATCTAATGGCAAGAAAAGATACTTTATCACCTTCATTGATGATCTAAGCAGAAAAACATGGATATACTTCTTGAGTGAAAAATTTGAAGCATTCATTGCCTTCCAGAAGTTCAAGGCTATGGTGGAAAATGAAACTAAGCTCAAGATACAGTGTTTAAGAACTGACAGAGGAGGTGAATATACATCTACTGCATTCAATGAATATTGTGATGTTCAAGGAATCAAAAGACAACTTATAGCTGCTTACACACCTCAATAGAATGGGGTCTTTAAGAGGAAGAATAGAACCATTATGAATATGGTAAGGAGCATGTTGAAAGATAAGAATGTGCCAAAGAGTTTTTGGCCTGAAGCAGTCAACTGGACAGTGCATATACTCAATAGATGTCCTACTTTTGTAGTAAAGGATGCCACACCAGAAGAGGCCTGGAGTGGAATTAAACCATCAGTAAGCCATTTCAAAGTTTTTGGATCTATTGCTTATGTTCATGTGCCTGATAATCTAAGAAAGAAACTTGATGACAAAAGCATAGTATGCATCTACTTGGGAATAAGTGATGAATCCAAGGCTTATAAGCTATATGATCCTATGAAAAGGAAGATAGTGGTGAGCAAAGATGTAAAATTTGATGAAACAAAACAATGGAATTGGGAAAGTAATGAAATTGAAACAGTCAAGGGAAGAGAAGTGATCCCTGACACAGATGCTTGCTCAACAAGTAAACATAGTGAAGAAGCAAATGAGGGTTATGATGATCACAGTGAGTCAATGAATGTAAATGAAGCACATGATGATGTGGCTGATCAAATAGTCCTTGATTCAGAAGACAGTGATGAAGAAGATAACCCTCCATTAGATAAAAGAGTTTCAAAAAGACTAGGATACCTTGATGATTTTGTCACGGATGAAGCTGAGATGCACAACCTTGCTATCTTCACACCAAGCACTGATCCCACCACTTATAAAGAGGCATGTAAACATGATACTTGGAGAAAGGCCATGGATGCTGAAATTGAAGCTATTGAAAGCAATAATACTTGGGAACTGACTACATTACCAGCTGGTGCAAAGAAAATTGGGGTAAAATGGATATACAAAACCAAGTACAATGAACAGGGCAAAATTGAAAAATACAAAGCAAGATTGGTGGCAAAAGGCTACTCTCAGCAACAGGGCATAGACTACAATGAAGTGTTTGCACCTGTTGCAAGGTGGGACACTATCAAAACAATTCTGGCTATAGCTGCCTTGAAAGACTGGTATGTGTTTCAACTTGATGTAAAAAGTGCATTTCTACATGGAGAACTCAATGAGGAAGTATATGTAGACCAGCCTCTAGGGTATCAAAAGAAAAACAAAGAATTGGTGTACAAGTTAAAGAAGTCATTGTATGGTTTGAGACAGGCACCAAGAGCTTGGTACAACAAGATAGAAGCTTACTTTAATCATGAAGGATTTGAAAAATGTCCTCATGAGCATACCCTATTTGTCAAAAGTGAAACAGATGGAAGAATCATAGTAGTAAGTCTCTATGTTGGTGACTTGATCTTCACAGGCAATGATCAAAAATTGTTTGCTGATTTCAAGAGCTCTATGGAAAGAAATTTTGCAATGACTGATTTGGGTAAAATGAGATACTTCCTTGGCGTGGAAGTAAAGCAAGATGGTAATGGAATATTTTTGTATCAACAAAAATATGCAGTTGAAATCTTCAGAGATTTGGAATGTATGATTGTAACAGTGTAAGCAACCCTATTGTGCCTGGAAGTAAATTGCAGAAAGATGAAACAGGACAAGCCAGCAATGCAACAATCTATAAGCAAATGGTAGGTTGTCTGATGTATTTGCTTGCCACCAGGCTTGATCTTGCATTTTCTGTGTGCTTAGTAGCAAGATATATGGAAAGACCTACTGAGATTCATATGGCTGCTGTGAAAAGAATACTCAGATATTTGAAAGGAACTGCTAACTATGGTCTATGGTATGAAAGAGGCAAAGGAGAAGAGTTGGTTGGTTGGTCTGACTCTGATTATGCTGGTGATGATGATGACAGAAGAAGCACATCTGGCTATGTGTTTATGATTAGTACCAAGGCAGTTTCATGGTCATCTAAGAAGCAACCATTTGTAACATTGTCCACCACTGAAGCTGAATTCATTGCTGCAGCTAGTAGTGCCTGTCAAGGAATTTGGTTGTCTAGAATTCCGACTCAAATTGCAAAATGCCTATAAATAATATGATAAATTTAAAGTTACCGAAATGTCAATGTTTTCGGATCTGCAACACTGATACTCAAATCATTGATTGAATTTGCAATTGATTGAAGACGACAAACACAAACGCCGCAATCGGACGGCGAAATCACAAATACAAAAGAAAACAACTAAAAGACAATGTGAAAATCACTTATTTAAATTAAAAACAAGAGAAAAAAATATGCAAAGGAGTGATTTTAGGCCAAAAATGACTAAAAACCACCCTAACCGATAGAGGAAGAAGAGAACTCAAAGAAAAATAAAATTCGACAAAAGTGTGTTGAGAGAGAGGAGTGTTTGATTATATGCACTTTATAGGAGATTGTGACTAAAGACGGATTTTATTTTATTTTTTTACCGGCAAAATATAATATTATATGTTTGTGACCAAGAAAAAATATAGAGTACATATAAATACTACCAAAAGTACACATAACTAGAAGAAAAATGTTATTTCAACATAAATTTTCCAACAAAATTACTAACAAAAACACAAACAGTTGAAAAAAAAAAAAAAAAACACACCTAAAATACACCAGGAACAATTCATAGAAATTTAATTCTTGAATCAAATGAATCTTTTGCTAACTGTGACCTTAAATCCATGTTTCATGCGAAAGAACTATAGAAACTGTTGGAGTAATAGATTGACCTTCCACAACACTGTAGTTGCAACCATTTTCATTTGAAGAAAGTTTATATCTTTACCAATACAACTTCTAGGACCTGCATTGAATGCAATGAACTTATAAGATGGTACTTTTATAATTTGTCCTCTATTTGATATCCATCTTTCAGGCTTAAATTTCAAACAATCTGCGCCCCATATTTTTTCCATCCTTCCCATTGCATACAAAGAATATATTCAGGGGCGTCTCCGAGTTTTAGGAGGCTCTGTGCAAAATATAAAAGTGGCCCCTTAATAAAAAAAAATTAAAAAAATTATCGATTTAAATTGCATATAATATAAAAAAAATATTCTTGTAAACATATAAATTATCAATATTAAATCTTACATTAAATTAAATGAAACAAGAAATACAAAATAATTATCTTTGAATATAACGTCAAAAAGGAACATCATAATCTAAGATTAAATTTTATGCAAAGATTAAAATGACTAGAACTATATTTACGAGTATAGATAACTAATACTCCCTCCGGTCCTTATTATAAGGAACAATTTGGAAAAAACACACATACCAAGAAACCTTATCTTTCTTAATAAAAATTCTAAAATTTTACAATCTATTCCAAAACTAACCTTGGTGTATTAATTTATCCTTAGGGAATATATCACTCTAATTAATGCATAACTTTGGAATGGATACAATTTAATAAGGGTAAAAATGGAATTGTAAGAATAAATTTAATGATTGTTTCTTATAAAAATGACCAAATTTTTTTTCCAAATTGTTCCTTATAAAAAGGACCGGAGGGAGTATATTGATACTCATGATATTTATGAACATTAACAATATATAACTATTATTTTAGGGCCTAAAAATTAATCTATTAATATATATCTGATATTTTATAGGTATAAATAATATATAAGTAATATTATAGGACCTCAAAATTTTGAGTTGAGGCCCTCAAAATTTTGAGGCCCTATGCCGTCGCACACCTCGCACATGCATGCGAGCCTCCTCTGAATATATTAACTTTGTATTTGGACTTACATGATCTCCACTAGGTAGTATATCCTCTTTGATTGCACATTTGTGTTGAAATGCTAAAGGAGGATAAAGCCTTAAGGCTTCACTTATAGCTCCATAAAGGTAAACTAGCTTTTCATGCACTTCCACACTTAAATTCGTGACAAAATTCTCGTCTTGTGTTAAACAATTATCTTTGATCTCTTGAATAATTTTACCTTCTACAATAGGATGTGTTGAAACAAGCCAAAAGACCAGAACTCGTTGTTCCATTTCCGGCAGTCAAGAGATTTGGTGTTGTGTCTCTTGTTTTTTATTTTGAAAATTTTTCGAAAAAGCTACTACTTAAAATATATGGGTAAAATTAATGTTTTTGAGCACTTATCACGAAATGTGTTTTTTCATAATATATTTATTTATGGGGGACATGAAGGGTGCAGACGTTGGGGTTGAGTAAAAAAAACATTGTCACCAACTTCATAAAGTGCGAACGGAATTTGCTACCTAAATAACGAGAGGTATTTTAGTCATTTTAGTCATCTCGACCTAATATAGATCCCAGTTGATATTTTTTTTTTTTTTGGGAACAGGCCAAAATAATTTTCTTAAGTAGGCATAAGTCATTTGTCAACACACAGCAAATCAACTCCAAAACAATAACCATCTCTACACATGGTTACAGACAAAAACAGCAAAACAGTTTTATCACTTTTATCACTATGACCCAGTTGATATTAATTATATCTAATACATTAATTGATGCACGCATTTGTATTTATTTTATTACAATTGATCGAGTATTTATACGCATGCATACTCTTCATCATGATATCATACAACACAGACCAAATTTGAATTACATCCACTTTTTTTCTAACTACAATAACCATGTTTGAGTATATTACATTATTTGTAGCCATTTTTTTCATGATATTCTACAATATTTGGAAACGCGACAAAAATAATGTAATTATAACAAATTGGCCAATAATTGGCATGCTACCATCAGTATTGCATAATCAATCCAATATTCATGATTATGCAACCTTTATTTTGAAACATTATGGTGGCACTTTTGTGTTCAAAGGACCTTGGTTCACAAACATTGCCAACTTTATCCTCACTAGTGATCCCATGAATGTGCACCACATCACTAGCAAGAATTTCACCAACTATGGGAAAGGGTCTGATTTCCATGAGATTTTTGAAGTTTTTGGTCTTGGTATTTTCAATTTGGATACCAATGAGTGGAAACAAGAGAGGACACTACTTCAATCATTGCTCAAAAGGAATAGTTTCAAGATATTCCTTGAACAAAACATTCAAAAGAAGCTAGAGAATTGCCTATTACCATTTCTTGATTATGCATCCAAAGGTGAACAAATACTTGATCTACAAGATATTCTTGAGAGGTTCACTTTCGATATTGCATTCACTTCTTTATTTGGATTTGATTCTAATATCCTTCCTAACAATCTCAATGAGCTCGAAGATATTGCTTATGTAAAAGCTATTTCTGTGCTTGAGGATATGATATTGTTGAGGCATCTCATTCCAAATTGTATTTGGAAGTTACAAAAATGGCTAAAAATTGGTCAAGAGAAGAAAGGAATGGTAGCTCAAGAAAAGCTTTATGAATTCTTGAACAACCGTATAGCTTATTATAAAGGCGATGAAGAGAAAAGAAGATTGAGAAGCAGTGAAGATGTGGATGAATCAAATTCTTGCTTGCTAAAAGAACTAATGAATGAAGGAATATTGGAAAAAGGGGAAATGGTTGAGACATACATTAGAGACACTGCAATCAATCTTTTGCTCGCAGGAAACGGATCAGTTAGTTCAAGTCTCAATTGGTTCTTTTGGCTTGTTTTGACTCATCCTATTGAAGAAGCTAAAATTATTCAAGAGATCAAAGATAATTGTTTAACACAAGAGGAGAAATTGATCGCAAATTTAAGTGTAGAAGAGCTTGATAAGCTAGTTTACCTTCATGGAGCTATTTGTGAAGCCTTAAGGCTTTATCCTCCTATAGCATTTGAACACAAGTGTGCAATTAAATATGATATACTACCTAGCGGAAATCATGTTAGTCCAAATACAAAGTTAATATATTCTTTGTATGCAATGGGAAGGATGGAACAAATATGGGGTGACGATTGTTTGGAATTTAAGCCAGAAAGATGGATATCAGACAGAGAACAAATTAAGCATGTACCATCTTACAAGTTCATAGCATTTAATGCAGGTCCTAGAAAGTGTATAGGGAAAGATATGAGCTTTGTTCAAATGAAAATGGTTGCAGTTGCATTGTTATTGAAGTTCAAGATACAAGTGGTGGAAGGTCACTCTATAACTCCAAGGGATTCTATTGTTATTCGTATGAAACATGGATTTAAGGTCAAAGTCAGTAAAAGATGCGTTTGATTAAAGAATTAATGTCTCTGTTTGTTCTAGTTAAATAACGTTCTGGTCAGATTATACTATTTTTCTAGTTGTGTTTGTTATTATCAAATGGATGTATATCCCTGAATGCATGTTAGGAATTGTGACTTTGTGAGATGTGAAATAAATACGCAATTGTGACTTCGTAAGTAGATTGTTTCATGTGTTAACTATTTTCTGGGGTAAATTACAACAACCTCCCCTTCCCCTAAGTTTGATCTAAATGCAACTAACCTCCCCTCTATTTTCACAAGCATTGTAAACCTCCCCTCTAGTTATACTCCAGTCAAATTGCCGTTAAAAAAGAGAAACTTTTTGTTTTCTCTTTCATAATACACTCTAAAAACTGAAACCCTTCCATTCTCTCAAGAAATTATCTTCCTACTGTTGTACTTGCTCGTTCTCGTCCGTTTTTGCACCACCGTTCTTGTTGTTCTCATCGAGGTTTACGTTGTTGTTGTTGTTCTTGTCATTCGTTTCAACCAGATTAATTGCTCCAGCCCAACCTCATCTCATCCCTTTAATTCTCACGAAGCTCCAATTAAAGCATGTACTACTTAATGGAAAAGTTGCAACCTGTACTAAATTATGAAACAAATTGTGATTGTCAGCAAAAGAAAACCATTTGATTGAGTATTTCTGACATTCTTATTGATTCATTTGCAATTTTATTATCACAATAACAATTGCTTCCTAAAGGCAACAAAAGTCTCGTGTTTCCAAATCTTAGTGTAGTTATATTATTAGAGGTGCAACGTACATTGATTTGCAGCTGCTGGTTGAGATTGAAATTCTGTGTTTTTTTCTTCGGCTTTTGTTATATAACGGAGAATCTAACGGTGTTAACCAAAAAGGGAGTTGTGTGTCTATTTAATAAAAACTAAAGGAAGGTTAGTGTATGTTTTAAAATTAGAGGAAGTGTTTGTGTTATTTAAAGTAACCTCTCGGGAGAGGTTAGTGTAATTTCCCCTATTTTCTAACTCACCCTTTGTCTTTCACGATATTTGTCGTATTTGATTGAGTTTTTGTTTATGAATTGATGGTGATAGGTTGTGTTATTCACTTAAACTTTGAGAGATTCTTGCCCTCAATGGTTTATAACTATATAATTGGGATTTGAGTATGGGCATGCAGTCAGCAAATTTGGCCTTAAAATTTACTTATGAAATCTGGTCTTAAAATTTGGATTGTCTGATCTATGATCAGACGATCTATATGTGGCCGACTGCACATCGAACCCCAATCCATATAATTGTCATCCATTAGACCGTTAACATATAGTGGAAACCAAAATCCTAGACACGAAAACAGCCATAAGGATAGTTCAGCCGCTCATCTTTGCTTTCTCTTTAGTTGTCTCTATAGATTTCTAAAAGTTACACTTCATGATCTATTTTAATATTAGACGTATATACTATAATGTGTATATGTATACATACTATAATAGACTTTCTAAAAGGCTTTTTTTTTTTTTTAACATGGCCGACCCCTTTCTTAAGGGATCATGGCACTGCCATGTCACACTCATCTTTACTCCTCTTTCTAGTAGAGTTTTTGTCTTTCGTGAAAATCAAACCACCACGTACCTTGGAGTTCAAGTACGTGTTCAATGTATTCCCATTACCAATTGGTTTTGATGGATAATTTTCGCAAGTGAACGAAATACCACGTAGTAATAAAATATCGATCCACAGGGATTGTGTGATTAAACTAGTCTAATAGAGTTTATAAACATTATGCAAGAAATACACATAAATTTGGGGGTATGTTGAGTGATGAATTGTTAGAAAACGTGCTTTGTAATAAGTGGAAAAGCGAGGTAGAATCATCGGAATCACCTAGTCTATAGCTAAATCACATGCAATCTACCTTATCATACGAATTTACTCAAGTGTTCACAACTGGATCAACAAATTAGTGAATCGCAATCTCTTGTCAAAATCCACTCTATTCGTTGTCGATACTCCCCCGATCTCTCGGGCGGAAGCTACCTACGACGAATGATATGAAAGCGCGTCGATCGTTCGCTACACTCTATGTTTCAATCTCTCGACCGGAAACACTCGAGTGCTCAATGCAATTCAGTTCAGACATTAAATCAATATTCTCATACGTGACTTAACTCAAAATCATTACAACACTAATGAAGGATCATAAAGCATTAAGAGAAGAATTGCATTAAGTAAACACTGTTAACAGAGTAAATCCTTACAATTAAGCAGATTACATGAGATTCAACTACATCCTAAGCTATCCTAGATCCTACCTCCACAAGGAATTTAGCTCCTCATGTTGCTTCGATCGCGTCCTAGCTTCAACGTCATGGCTTGAGATCCCATGCTATTGAGGAGCTTGAAGCTATCCTATGAAGGTCTGGATCTAACTGTGTAAGCTCCAAAACCAGATAGTAGATGAAATGTAGCAGATTTTCCAACCTCTTTTACAGAAAATGCAGAATCCTTATATAATAATCGCAACCACGCCGCGCGCCAGATCTATCACGCCGCGCGTGGTTGCAAATCCTTCAACTACGCCGCGCGTGTAACGGTATCACGCGGCGCGTGATCAAATCTGAGGTCTCTGATCTTCAACTCTGCAATCTTCACGCCACGCGTGATAGCTCCACGCCCCCGACGCAGTTGTCTTTCCTTTCATCACGCCGCGCGTGGTCAGTGCTACGCCGCGCGTGATCAAGTCAGAGAGCAATCCAATTCTGATCAAAGCTTCACGCCGCGCGTGGTCAGGCATCACGCCGCGCGTGATCATGGTGAAAAACTTGGCTCCCTGTGATCTCCATCACGCAGCGCGTGATGGGCTACGCCTCCAGCGTAGTGAAAATCAGCAATTTCCTGCAATTTTTCCTGTTTTCTTGCAAAACAAGTAATCATGCTTATGAATAGATTTCTCTTACATTTATTGCTTAAAACCTACTAAAATGCATTTAATGTTGCTAAAATAGGCATGGATTAGAGAGTGTGACGATCCGTCATCACAACCCCAAACTTAAACCTTTCCTTGTCCTCAAGGAAACAACTTTTACCTCAAGCTTTTGTGTCAAGACTTTGGCAATTTCCTTAGATTCATTCGAATCATACATACGTGAGAATCACCTGATGATTAATGATCCACCTGCAAACAATGCTCAATTGCACAATCGTTCCCGCAAGGCATTTTCAAGTAATTCACACTTTTCAACCAAGGCTCTATGATTCCATCACACTACTCACATACACTCTTCAATTTTGGTAATTCACTCAAATCAACACATCAATGCAAGTCAACAATAATTTTGCAAGTAGTCTAAGAATTCATTCGGTTCACTTTGTGCACACACTTTAGAGGTCTTTTACGGTTATAACGTGGCTTGGCTAGGGTGGATGGTGACATTTTGGGATAAGTAGTAGAAAAACTTGGAGTTAGATCCCCCTAAGGTCAAAGATTTTCATACACCAAACCCCTTCTTCTTTTGAACTATAGTGGACTAGAGAACTTTTTCAATTCATCAAATAAAGTTTTGTAATTCTTTTGAAATCAAGGCTATCACTTCTTTTCAATATTTCTTTTCTCTTTTCCATTTTCATGTCTTTTTTTCATTTTTCTCTTTTTCATACTTTTCTTCTAACTTTCTCTTGACTAAAACCTTGCAAATTTTTTGAAATTTTTCAATCAAAACTTTGTATAAGTTCTCTAGTACCCTCACCCCAAACTTTTTTTGTTGCTAATTCCAAAGAGCAACCCCAAACTTAGTGGTGAGCACTGCGCATCAACCACTAATTAGGTGCCTAACCTCCAAGAAAGTCATTCCTTTTTTACATCAAAAATTTCTTAAGGTTGTGCAAAATAACATTTTCTTTTTCAGCTCAAATTGGTTAAGCAAAGGATAATTCTATGTAAGGTTGGATAGAAAAGCTCAAAGGTACCAAGGAACATGCCTTGTGTGTGCAACAAAAGTACCAATCAAATAAAAAGACGACAAGCAAAATCGAGAGACAATACATGAGTGGATATCACACATAGAAGAATGAGAAGTGTTTGGCTCAATACCTCACGGTTGGGTCGAATCAAAGAGCCGGTCAAAAAGTGTGCATTCCCTTCCTTTGCCTCTTGATCACATGAGTGCAACAAGCTATTGCACTGCAAGTTTCACACATCACACACGGAGAAAATCATGCAATTGATACTCGAGTAAATAGAAAGAACATGCCAAGATATCGAAACAAATTCCAAAGGTAAAAGAAATTCCACAATCAAACATAAAAAGATTCAAATTCAGAGTTTAAAGTACATTCATCCAGCCAATTCAAAGGAACATCAAACAATTATTCATAAAGTAGCATAGGAGTGAAAGGGAAGAAAGGACCGTAAACTCATGGGTTGCCTCCCATGAAGCGCTTCTTTCTCGTCATTAGCTTGACGCTTCATCATCACAAGTTAGGGAGGATACTTCAACTTTGATTCAACCCGGCTCCTCTTGTTCTCTTCATTCAAAGGAGCAATATTAATATCAATAAGTAATGATTTCACACTTCCCGAATCACTCTTGAGATCTTCCCCTTTGGTCTTCAAATTGGTTCTTTCATTCTTACTAGACCGTGATGGAGATTCCTTAGAGTCTTTCTTCACCGAAGCTTTCAATGTTGAAGTGGAAGACTTTTGAGGATTAACAACCGGATTGGGCTCTTCTTCTTTGGCCACCTTGTACAAACAATAGATAGGAACCACACCATCCAAGTCCCATCCTAGGTCGTCATTCACTTTCTCCGCTTCTTTTAACAAGTCATTCTCTTCTAGTGGAGTGAGCAAATCACTTATGATCATGGGTTTCCTAGAGTCGCCACCCAAAAACACATACTTCCATTTAGGAGGAAGTTCTTTCAATTCCGGTGGCTTTTTTATCGCCTTTGGCTCTTTCTCCTCTTCTAGGGGGTTATCCAAGTTTTGAAGAAAAATTTCAATCTCATGATCCCACTCTTCTTCTTTCCCATCTTTTACCACTTCCTCTAGCACTTCCACTTTGAAACATTCGGATACCAATCCACAAAATTCAAGGTCTTGGTTCTTGACCCTCTTCATCCTAGGATAAGGCACTCTAGCATATGGTGAAGGAATTTGAAACTTATGGTCTTTCACAAGAGGTTTCTTGCCTTTCTTGGCACTAGACTCATTCTCCACTCTCTTTTCAACTTCACCCTCATAAGCTTTTTCTTCCTTATTTTTTTCTTCTTTCTTATTTTCTCTTCTATTTTCAACTACACCATCCATCATCTTTTCAACTACACCATTTTTACTCTCATCCTTCTTAGGATTCTCCACTACTTTTTGTGATGAAACTTCTCTACTCCTCAAATTAATGGAATTACAACTTTCATTACGAGGATTCGTGGTGCTTCCACAAAAACCACTTTGAGTTTGTAGAGAAGAGACTTGCCTTGCTAATTGACTCATTTGGTTTTCAAGATTTTTGATGGAGGCTTTATGACGTTCGCTTGACACTTCTTGGTTTGCCTTCATCACCTCAAAATTGTCTTGAGTCATCTTCATGGCTAAGATAAGAGTATCTTCAAAAGATTCAAGGTGGTCTTCAAAATGTTGATCTTGAGGAAATGCTTGATTCGGATTAGCTCCATAAGAATTATTTTGAAAGGTTGCTTGCACCATATATTTGGCTTCTAGTTGTTTGGTAATGATTTGTAGAAACACATTATTGAACTTGCAACTAGTTAAAAGTGCCTCTTGATTGTATGATTCAAACATGTCTTCCTTCCGCTTTACGATTTGCTCGTGCTGCTTTCTCAATTGCAGGATCGAAATCCAGCTCAATTGGACCTGTTCTCCGCATGCACAAGGAAACACACAAGTAGAACGCTCTCGACAGAAAAATGTAAAAACAGAAAAATCAAAGAAAACACAGAAAATATAAACACTATTGCCTTGTCGAATCAATCACAATCCCCGGCAACGGCGCCAAAAACTTGATGGATAATTTTCGCAAGTGAACGAAATACCACGTAGTAATAAAATATCGATCCACAGGGATTGTGTGATTAAACTAGTCTAATAGTGTTTATAAACATTATGCAAGAAATACACATAAATTTGGGGGTATGTTGAGTGATGAATTGTTAGAAAACGTGCTTTGTAATAAGTGGAAAAGCGAGGTAGAATCATCGGAATCACCTAGTCTATAGCTAAATCACATGCAATCTACCTTATCATACGAATTTACTCAAGTGTTCACAACTAGATCAACAAATTAGTGAATCGCAATCTCTTGTCAAAATCCACTCTATTCGTTGTCGATACTCCCCCGATCTCTCGGGCGGAAGCTACCTACGACGAATGATATGAAAGCGCGTCGATCGTTCGCTACACTCTATGTTTCAATCTCTCGACCGGAAACACTCTAGTGCTCAATGCAATTCAGTTCAGACATTAAATCAATATTCTCATACGTGACTTAACTCAAAATCATTACAACACTAATGAAGGATCATAAAGCATTAAGAGAAGAATTGCATTAAGTAAACACTGTTAATAGAGTAAATCCTTACAATTAAGCAGATTACATGAGATTCAACTACATCCTAAGCTATCCTAGATCCTACCTCCACAAGGAATTTAGCTCCTCATGTTGCTTCGATCGCGTCCTAGCTTCAACGTCATGGCTTGAGATCCCATGCTATTGAGGAGCTTGAAGCTATCCTATGAAGGTCTGGATCTAACTGTGTAAGCTCCAAAACCAGATAGTAGATGAAATGTAGCAGATTTTCCAACCTCTTTTACAGAAAATGCAGAATCCTTATATAATAATCGCAACCACGCCGCGCGCCAGATCTATCACGCCGCGCGTGGTTGCAAATCCTTCAAATACGCCGCGCGTGTAACGGTATCACGCGGCGCGTGATCAAATCTGAGGTCTCTGATCTTCAACTCTGCAATCTTCACGCTGCGCGTGATAGCTCCACGCCCCCGGCGCAGTTGTCTTTCCTTTCATCACGCCGCGCGTGGTCAGTGCTACGCCGCGCGTGATCAAGTCAGAGAGCAATCCAATTCTGATCAAAGCTTCACGCCGCGCGTGGTCAGGCATCACGCCGCGCGTAATCATGGTGAAAAACTTGGCTCCCTGTGATCTCCATCACGCAGCGCGTGATGGCCTACGCCCCCAGCGTAGTGAAAATCAGCAATTTCCTGCAATTTTTCCTGTTTTCTTGCAAAACACGTAATCATGCTTATGAATAGATTTCTCTTACATTTATTGCTTAAAACCTACTAAAATGCATTTAATGTTGCTAAAATAGGCATGGATTAGAGAGTGTGACGATCCGTCATCAGGTTTAGTAATTGGTAGTGAGAATGCATTGAACACGTACTTGAACCCAAGGGTACGTGATTTGATTCCCACAGAAGGCAAAAACTCTACAATAGGGGAATAGAGAAGATCGCGAGGTTGTAGTGCTTCATGGATCGCGCCCAAGAAGGACCATCGAATGCATGAACATAGTAAACATCACCAGGATTTTATGGACGATCACCGTAAACAATGGTGGTGGCATTGCTACCGGCGGTGCTGGAACCATCTCAAGCCATAACAGAAAGAGAAGCGATGCGCATCAGAACTCAGAAGAGCTATGATACCATCATGAACTTCCGCAACATGATGGTGGAGAAGCATAAAAACTGTGAAGGAAGCACAAAATATTACTAGTCGTTTCAAACTGTCGCAGCCTTTTTTTTTTTTTTTAAACAAAATATTTCAAACTACGGCAACCTTTTTTTAAAAGGTGGTTCAATTTGAAACCATATCAGATGGTTCAATTTAAAATATGGTTCAATGTAATTTAATTCACAATTTAGTTCAGTTAATTGTATTTTTTAACACCCATATATTGTTATTTATGAATTGACCGATCAAAATGGCATTATATGATATACAGGAAAGGAGACTGATAGAGTACCAAAATTATTCAATTCAAAACTGGTAAATTCTAATATGGAACACTTCATCAAGTGGTCCATGGTAGACCAATCATGAATAACATTATAACGAAAACAAATTTTATAAAATCCATGGTTGGATTGAAAATTTATATCATATAGATCATTCGTAGAAAAATTTAGAAAAATTGAAAATCATTTGATATGTTATTGAGACACATCAAGATTAACGGTTTATTAAATAACGTAAATTTTTATGAGTCTCAATAACATATCAAATGATTTTCAAAAAAATTTATGGATGATCTATACGAAATAAACTTTCAATCCAACAGTGAATTTCGTAAAATTCATATTCGGTAGATCACTTGTTCATGGTGGACCACTTATGAAGGTGGTCCACCATAACATTAGCCCATATTTCTATAATTATTCAATCCAAAACTGACATATTTCTCCTCAGTCACAAATTGAGTCCTACCTACTTCAACAACTTATTTAAATGCAACCCATCCAAAATCAAAAGCTTGGATAGTATGGTTAAAAGGGTGGTTGATGTTGCTGAACTCATCATAAATATACACGTTTAAATTTGAATATATATTAGTGTACTAGTACAGTTATACCCTTCTTCATGTATGATATCATTCACAAAGACATAACTTGAATCACATATCCACTTTAGCCTTAAAGCAATGACTTTGTTTCAGTATATTACATTATTTGTAGCCACTCTCTTCATCATATTCTACTATATGTGGCGAAACCATAGAGATGTACTAATATCAAATATTCCAATACTTGGCATACTACCATCAGTTTTACATAATCAATCCAATATTCATGATTATGTAACCTTAGGATTTAAACATTATGGAAGCACTTATCGTATTAAAGGACCTTGGTTCATAAATATTGCTAACTTTATCCTCACTAGTGATCCTATGAATGTGAACCACATCACTAGCAAGAATTTTAGCAACTATGGGAAAGGATCTGATTTTCAACAAATATTTGAAGCTCTCGGTGTTGGTATTTTCAATTTAGATTTCAATGAATGGAAACAAGAGAGGACAATGCTCCATACATTACTGAAAATCAAAAGCTTTGAGATAATCTTTCAACAAATTATTCAAAAGAAGCTGGAGAATTGCCTCATTCCATTTCTTGATCATCATGCTTCTAAAGGTGTACCAGTACTTGATTTACAAGATATTCTTGAGAGGCTCACCTTTGATATTACATGCACTTCGTTATTTGGATTTGATCCTAATTGTCTTCCTTACAAGTTTGACGAGTTCTCATCAGAGATAGATTATCTAAAAGCCATTTCCGTGATTGAGGATACGCAATTTAAAAGGTACTATATTCCAAAATATATTTGGAAGATACAAAAATGGCTACAAATTGGTCAAGAGAAGACGATATTTAAAAGGCGATGAAGAGAAAACAAGATTGAGAAGCAGCGAAGATGTGTATGAAAATCATTCTTGCTTGCTCAAGGCGCTAATAAAAACGGAAGGTTTAGTCGAGAATGAGAAGTATATTAGAGACACTGCGGTCAATCTCCTGGGTGCAGGAAATGGAACAATTAGTTCAGCTCTCAGTTGGTTCTTTTGGCTTGTTTCAACTCATCCTATTGTGGAAGCCAAAATCATTCAAGAGATCAAAGATAATTGTCTAACACAAGAGAATTTGATAAATGATTTAAGCATAGAAAAACTTGATAAGCTAGTGTACCTTCATGGAGCCATATGTGAAACCTTGAGGCTTTATCCTCCTGTACCATTTCAACACAAGTGTGCAATCAAATCTGATATATTACCTAGTGGAGAACATGTTAGTCCAAATACAAAGTTGGTATTCTCGTTGTACGCAATGGGAAGGTTGAAACGAATATGGGGTAAGGATTCGTTGGAATTTAAGCCGGAGAGATGGATATCAGAGAGAGGACAAATTAAACATGAACCATCTTACAAGTTCATAGCATTCAATGCAGGTCCTAGAAGTTGTCTTGGGAAAGATATTAGCTTTGTTCAAATGAAAATGGTTGCTGCTGCTATGTTATGGAACTTTTGCCTACAAGTTGTGGACGGTCATTCTGTAACTCCAAGGATTTCTATTCTTCTTCGCATGAAACATGGCTTGAATGTCAAAGTTAGTAAAAGAATCATTTGATATGAGCATCATAAGTTATGTGAAATATATTAAGATTGGTGTATTTTTTCCTTCAACCTTTTTGCAAGTGTTTAACTGTCCTAGTTAAATAATGTTATGGTGTGAGATTATGTTATTTTCTAGTGGTGCTTGTTATATTAGCAAATGGATGGATGTCTTTGATGTTTGTGTTAGTTTATTTTACCTTGTATCAGATAATTCATCAATGAAATTTAGTAGTTTTTATTTATAAATTAAGGCTTAACTACACATTTGGTCCCTTACGTTTATTTTATAGGTTTCAATTTGGCCTCTTACGTTTAAAAAGTATCAATTTGGTCCCTTATGTTTCAATTAGGTTTCAATTTAGTCTTTTCCGTTAATTTTGTCACTAACACCATTTGAACTATACACGTGTCAGTGTGTCCAAGTGTCCACGTGTCAGTCCACATATGCAAACTAGTTGCCACATGTGACAAAACTGACAGAAAGGACTAACTTACACAATTACAAACGGTAAAAACGTAAGGGACCAAATTGAAACCTAAAATAAACGTAAAGGAATAGACCAAGACTAAAGGTGTAAGAAACACTCTTATTAAAAACCTTATTAAGGAAAATTCAATGGTTTAAAACGTTGATGAAGGAAAAAAGTGTGGAGATTAAGTATGGATTTAAACATAGACCACTATAAAAAAATGCGCTATTTAGAGGGGGTTTTAAAGCCATTTTACGGGGGGTTTTAACCTCCCCGAAATATTTTGCGACAGTAAAATCTAGCTGGGGTTTTAACTGCCACTTAAATCTGATTCTTCTAATCTCACTGATTACAAACATTTTACTACAAAATCAAATCAATCAAAATTTCATAACCAAACGCGCAACATCGAAATATTTCAAGTAATTACCTCAACTCATGTGTTAGTCGAAGTTCAAGCTTCAATAGAGGCGATCCCAACATTCATTGTCCACGTCTCAATCTGAACCATTCGACCAAATAGATCTAATATAATAAGTAACAGTAAATCAAAAACCCTAAAAATTTGTTCCGATGCAAATTGTATTGGTTAGTGAGAGAGAGTAGCAGGTTACCTTTGAAAGTGTGAATAACTAGCGGCTTCTACTTCTCAGAAGTAAAAAACCCTAAAAATTTGTTCCGAGCAAGAATCTCAGATCTACCAACGAAAGAGAAGGATTTGAGATTACTGTTTATTAATTACATAATCATACCTTAGAAGTTCCATCGGGATTTCATGGCTGCAGGTTCACGTTCACACAATTCAATTCTCGTTGGTGACGGTTTGGTGAGGTTGAGACGGAATTGGGAGTTGCGACGATTACACTATAACCCTAAAGAGAAGTTTTTCTCCCTGCCGTATACTCACATATCCTTCTGAATTGGAGAGGTTGAGACTTCATACATGAGGTAATACAAAATGAATAAAAGTAACAACTTCAAAACAAAATAACCACAGCTTTAACTACATTAAAACTGTTTACCTTTAACTAAATAACAAAATAAACTATACTAATCTACTCAGACATGTGCGCATTTGTTTCAAAGTCACCAACCATATGGTTTGTAGCCAATTCCACATACACATCATCAATGCAATTAAAATCCAAGACTTATCAATATTCATGATAGCTGAACAAGTTTGCAATGATAATTCATAAAATTAGACTTCATACATTCTGATACAAAAGTCTATAACAGATCTAAAACTGTTAAAACGTTGAAACTAAGCCTAACACTATAAAGTACAAAATTCGGAACAGAACAAGGCAATTAGTGAGAACACTAATTGACAATTTAGGGACTGAGTTTTCTAGATATAGAAATAAGACTAAATTGAAACACTAATAGAGACTCTAACTCTTATCATGAGTTTGACTCACAAAGAATCTATTATGTTACTGTTATCATTTTAAAACACAATATGCAGGATATCAAAATCAATAAGATATCAAAGTGAAGGAATACAAAAATAAACATTAACAAACCGACAAATATACATATATACTGAGGTACATATATTTTAAGTAAACATCATTCACATGATCAAACTCAAGAAATGTTACTTTCATATTATGCTTCACTTTTATTGTATTAGCTTCTAATTATTGTATGCACTTACCAATTATATGCACTTACTAATTATTGTATGCCCTTACCAATTGACATCATAATAGTTCAATGCGCTTAGGATTAAAAAGGTCTTGGAAGAAATAATGTTTTACAAAGTCTTGTCAAAAAACGCAATTTATATAGTATGTGCTAAGTCATATACATATGATTGGTCACTACAACAACAGTGGACAACCTTAGAGTCACAAATTAACATAAGAGAGTAAAAGCATGAACGATGGAGCTAAATTATTAAATCATATATTCAAAATGTAACTAAAAACAAATCATATATTCAGAATGTCGACTTGTCAGAAATAAATTAACGACCCTATCATATGATCATGTCCAAATGTTTATCCACTTTGTGTACTACTTTATCATAAAACTTCTCCTTCAATCAAATTCTATATTCATATTTCTATGTCACAAAACTCAATGTCTCTAGATTCTTTGTTAAAAATCTGAAAAACTCTTGTATCTCTAGATTAATAAGGAAAACCAACCGTAGAGAACTTTTATCAAACAGTTTAAGTGCACTCAATAAAACTCAAAAATAAGTGAGAAAGCTTACCTCAAATGATTTTTGCTTCTTGTTACTCCTATCTTCTAACAATCAACCAGCACTACATGCACTTAATCATCTAACCAGTCCTACAAAAAGCACAGAAAATGAACGCCGAATGCTACATTTCAAAATATTTTCACTGACAAATCAGGTCACTCATAAGAGAAGGAAACCTAACCAGAGAAATTGATTGAAACCCTAAGTTGAAATTGAAATGGAAAATGGAGTTCGAAATTTATTGAAACTGAATAGAAATCAGAAACTGAATAGAAAGTCTGAATAGGCCCCTTAAAACATCTTCGTTAATCAGTTTGGTCCTTTCCGTTCATTTTTTCGAGGACCAAACTGATTATCGGAGATGTGTTTAAGGGACCAAACTTATTAATGAAGATGTTTTTAAGGGACCTATTCGGACTTTTTTTCTTTAAGGGACCTATTTGGTCTTTTTTCTTTAAGGGACCAATGTGAAACCAAAAATATCTTTAAGGACCATTTTACTAATTAAGCCTTTAAATTTTTATTTTTTATTTAAAACGATAAAATAAACGTGGGAAATTGAAAATATATAAAATGAAAATATAAAGGCACGACTGCGATCGGGAAGGCCTGCATTAAACTGACCCCGAACAAAATTAAACTCGGGTGGAAAAAAAAAATATATATATATATATATAAAGGCGCGAGAGGGAAAAGTAGAGCGGGCTGCGAAAATCTTACATCAGGTTGCTGGAGTTTATAAATTACAACCTCTTATGGAGAAAATTTCCTAAAGCCTTATTAAGCGGGTGTGATATTTTAATATAGTGGGGGTTTCTAAAACACCCCACCTATATTTGATTTGATGAAGCACCCATCACTGAAGCAATTTTTTTTTGTAGTGAGCTTTCGAACTTGCTGTTCCGAGTTGCTTATCTCTGTTTGTGTGGTTAGTTATGGAGTTGGAGCAGTTATTCATTCTTAATAACCGCCGCCTATGATAATCCGGGTGCTCCATTTGAGGGAGAGTATCAATATTGGGTAGAGCTGTCAAACTTGGCTAGCCCGAATGGGCCGGACCGTCCCGTTTTGACAGCTCTAGTATCGGGTACGTACTCGTACTGGTACTGAGTACATACATGTACCTTGATTTATATTCATACACGTACATTAGTTTTTCTAAAAATATTATATCCTAGGTACCGGTACCGTACCCGCACCTAAGCAATGTAGACCGCCGCTAAATGGTGAATTTTTTAAACAAAATCAACAAAACTATATAAAGGTAAACTTAGTATATTTGATCATTCCAAATAGAGTTAAGCAAACTATTCTACTATTCTACCAAGTGAAGCTATTTGTAGTAAACCAATGTTCGTCACTATATCAGTCACTATATCAGGACAACAATTTCCTTCTATGAAAATATAAGTGACTTTAAAATGCATTTGAGCAAGAACTTGCTTGCAATTCCTCCATTTGTTATGAAGAGTTCCAGGAATAATGTGAGGTTGCTTTAAAGCAAAAGTAAAAAGTTGAGAGTTGGTTTTTAGCCAAAGATGATGTCAACCTTTATCAAAAACAATTCCATTGGTCAAAATAGCTCCCGTCAATTAATTAGAATGGAGAGCAAAAGAAACACAATATTGAAAGTATAACAACCTAAAAAATTAGATTGATACTCAATGAACACACCACCCATTGATACTCAATGAACACACCACCCCATTTTGCATTTTCAGGTCTACCATGAGCATCTCTCCATCTGAATTCATGATATTAAAGGAAAATGTCACTGGTTAGACCAAGACTTGTCCCAAGAAGTGAGGATACACCGCATAGATCCAGTGTCAATATGAATACCAATGATATGCTACAACCAATTCCAAATTTAATTGCAAAAGTACATAGGCAAAAGAGATGCAAAGAGGATTCTAGGCTAGCACAACAAAGATCACATTTGAAAACAATAACACATCCTCTAGAACACATGTTTTCATTGAGGACAAAGCTACAATCATTAGAAAGAGCCATTGATCATTGAGAAGAAATCTCTCACCTTAACATTGAGGACAAAGCTACAATCATTAGAAAGAGCAAATCCTGGCCAATTATCAAACCAAAAGTACCAAAAGTTAATAGAGCTTCCATCACCAACAAGCGGGGGGCGGGCCTGTGTAAGGCTTGCTGTGGCTATAGCCACACCAGCCCAGCCAAGCCCAAATATATATATATATATATATATATATGGGGTTTTCTAACTTAGACCCTAGTTAGGTCTAAGTTAGCAAGGTGCACCTTTTCAATTGGACCAAAATACACATTCTTTTAATTTTTGAAAGAATAGAGCAACATGGGCATTTCTGTAATTTTCCCCAACAATACACGCGCCCCCACCTTCTTTTCCCAAAATACCCATTAATAGACGCGGATCCAGTGTCGCGCGCGTACCGAAGGACCATGGTTACAGACCGTTGATTTCCATCAGACAGCCAAGATCTGATCTCATCAAGACTGTCTGATCAATCAGACAGCCCAGATCATCCTGATCCATCAGATTCCAGCGCCTGCGCCACACTGGATTACAACCTGGAGAGAGAAAAATTTGCTTTTTAAAAGTAGGACACGTGTCACACAATGGTTGGCTGGGCGTGATTTTTGTTCATTTAATACTTTGAACTCAATTATTTCGTTGTAAATTAATTTTTTATTTTTTTATTTTTATTCCAAAATTCATAATTTTTTTTTGTCTACAAATAGAGACTTGGTTTGTTTGATTTGGACACCGAAAAAAAAACGCAATTTTTCACTACCTTAATCTCATTTTTTGTCTACTAAATACGTTACTTGTGTGTTGTAATTTAACACGCACCACTCAACCAACTCACTGAAACCATTATACCAGGAAAATAGTAGATAATATTCTGGAACTTTTGGTATATTTTATGAAATTTTTGGAGATCTGAAACTATTTTTAGTTAATTAAATGAGATAAAACGGTAATTAAAAACTAATGTTTGCTTCTGAAACCATTTTACTGGTAGAATGGTTGCACATAGTTGTATTCTGAAACCATTTTACTGGTAGAATGGTTTCAATGAGTAATTTATTAATTGTGTTTGCTTCTGAAACCATTTATCTGGTACAATGGTTTCAGAGAGTTGTAATCTGAAACCATTTTGCTGGTAGAATGGTTTCAGTAAGTTGATTATTAGTTATTTGCTTCTGAAACCATTTAGCTTATAGAATGGTTGCACATAGTTGTATTCTGAAACCATTTTACTGGTAGAATGGTTTCAGTGAATAATTTATTAATTGTGTTTGCTTCTAAAACCATTTATCTGGTACAATGGTTTCAGAGAGTTGTAATCTGAAACCATTTTGCTGGTAGAATGGTTTCAGTAAGTTGATTATTAGTTATTTGCTTCTGAAACCATTTAGCTTGTAGAATGGTTTCAGAGATTTGTACTCTGAAACCATTTTCCTGGTAGAATGGTTTCAGTGAGTTGATGTAAGGTAGTGAAAAATGAGATTAAGGTAGTGAAAAATTGGGTTTTTTTTTCTGTGTCCAAATCAAACGAACCAAGTCTCTATTTGTAGAGAAAAAAAAAATTATGAATTTTGGTATAAAAAATAAAAAATAAAAAATTAATTTACGACGAAATAATCAAGTTTAAAGTATTAAATGGAAAAAAATTAACGCAGCCAATAATAGCGTGACACATGGCCTGCCTTTTCAAAAAGTTTTCTCTCTCCGCGTCATCCTTCCACCCACGCGCGCCTGTCGGCGCGTGTGATGCACGCGCGCGGATTTTGTGCAATCACACGCTGCCACGCATCCTGGGGGGGGGGGGAAAGAAGTTGGGGGCGCGTGTATTGTTGGGTAAAATTACAGAAATGCCCCTGTTGCTCTATTCTTTCAAAAATTAAAAAAATGGGTATTTTTGTCCAACTGAAAAGGTGCACCTTGCTAACTTAGACCCAACTGGGTCTAAGTTAGCAGCCCCCTATATATATATATATATATATATATATATATATATATATATATATATATATATATATATATATATATATATATATATATATATATATATATATATATATATATATATATTTAAAAATAAATATGTTTTTTAAAAAATATATATAATATTGTTAAATTATAAGTGGAATTATTATGTTAATTATGTCCTGTAAACTTATTTATTCAATTTTTTATGTTTTAGTAACAAATAATGGTCCTGTATATATTTTTAATCAAAAGTTAGAAATTTTATTACGAATATTTACGGTAATTTAGTAAGTTTTATATTAATTGACTTATATTATATATATATATATATATATATATATATATACTATATATAATGAGAATTCATGAGTTTTGGTGTGGACTTTTCATAATACCAACAATACCCTTGATTTTTTTGGTAGCAACAAAAATCTTTTATTAACAAACTCACCATAACATAAGACATATAATATTTTTTTTGGACATAAGTTAGACAAAGACAGACGCGGGTCTGGCCCGCTAGTTAATTATTGTTTTTTTCCATATTTTTATGTATAGATTGTTATGTTTTGTTTTTATCTATTTTGTTCCTATTTTTAAGCATACTATCTTTCTATATATTTTGTTAATATTTATTTTAGTGAAATTACAATGAAAGATATAAAACTTGCAACGTGGTTATAAGTAACAAGGATAAATTAGGAAATTTGCTGGTAATCGATTTTAATATATTAATAATAGACTAGAGAAGAATCCACCTTGTGTGCCCCACAGGTTCCTCGACGAATATTATAATATATATTTAGGTATCCCAAATAAAATTCTTTATTAAACACTAATAGAAAAGACAAAAAATTATTACTTTGATATAATTTTTTTTTTTTTTTGACGATGATATAAATTGTTTCCGTCTCTATTGTGATCACACTGAAAATTTTATCAACTATAAAAATTGTCAAAATAAAATTCATTTGTGGTAAAGTAAAAAGTTCATTTTTTTATAGATAAAAGTTTCATTTCTTTTGATCAGTTATATGACATGCATACTTAAAATACACAATTCCAAACATTGAGGATATTCATCCATGTATAGGAGTAGGACATACAAAGCACACAAATAGATTTAAAGGAGACACACACATACTCTTTCGTCTCAAAATATAAGGAAAAATTAGTCAAAGAAAATTGATGTATTTGGTTAAAAATTTGTACTAGATACATCAATTTTGTTTGGCCAATTTTCCCTTATATTTTGGGACAGAGGGAGTACAACATTACACTTATCAATATATATGAACTTTTAATTAATGCTTATATATATATATATATATATATATATATATATATATATCAAATGCTCCTTTTATTGACTTTGACTTTAAGGCCAAGTTTCATGCTAAGACCCACAGCAACTCTTGGAGTAACAGAGTGACCTTCCACTACCTGTATTTGAAACTTCCATAACATAGCAATTGCAATCATTTTGATTTGAACTAAGCTGATATCTTTCCCTACACACTTTCTAGGACCTGCATTAAATGCTATGAACTTGTAAGACGGTACATGTATAATCTGTCCTCTATCTGATATCCATCTCTCCGGCTTAAATTCCAAACAATCTTCTCCCCATATTTGTTCCATCCTTCCCATTGCATACAAAGAGTATATTAACTTTGTATTTGGCTTAACATGGTCTCCACTAGGTAGTATATCTGATTTAATTGCACACTTGTGTTCATATGGTAGAGGAGGATAAAGCCTTAAGGCTTCACATATAGCTCCATGAAGGTAAACTAGCTTATCAAGCTTTTCTACATTTAAATTATTGATCAAGTTCTCCTCTTGTGTTGGAAAATTATCTTTAATCTCTTGAATAATTTTAGCTTCCACGATAGGATGAGTTGAAACAAGCCAAAAGAACCAATTGAGACCTGAAGTAACTGCTCCATTTCCTGCAAACATGATGTTGACTACAGTGTCTCTAGTGTATCTCTCAACCATTTTCCCCTTTCTCAATCCTTCCTTCATTACTTCTTTTAGTAAGGAAGAATCAGAATCGACCACATCGTCAGCGCCTTTGTAATAAGTTGCTGTACAATATTTGTACAAGAATTGGTAAAGATTCTCTTGAGCTACCTTGCCCTTCTTCTCTAAACCAATATTTAGCCATTTTTGTAGCTTCCAAATACATTTTGGAATATAGTGTCGCGAAAATAGCATATCCTCGATCTCAGAAATAGCTTTTACATAAGAAATTTCAGGTAACTCGTTGAAGTTGTAAGGAAGGCAATTTGAATCAAATCCAAATATAGAATTGAAAGCAATATCAAAAGTGAACCTCCCAAGAATATCTTGTAAATCAATTATCAGTACATCTTTGGATGCATGATCAAGAAATGGTAATAGGCAATTCTCAAGTTTCTTTTGAATGTTTTGTTGAAGGAATATCTTAAAGCCTTTTCTTTTGAGCATTGAATGAAACATTTCTCTCTCTTGTTTCCATTCATTGGATTCCAAATTGAAAATACCATCACCAAAAACTTCGAAAATCTCACGGAAATCAGATCCCTTACCATAGTTGCTGAAATTCTTGCTCGTGATGTGATGCACATTCATCGGATCACTGGTGATGATAAAGCTGGCAATGTTTGTGAACCAAGGTCCTTTAAAATCAAAAGTGCCTCCATAACGTTTTAATCGTAAGGTTAGAAGATCATGAATATTGGATTGGTTGAGCAAAACTGATGGTAGCATGCCAATTATTGGCCAATTTTGTAGTACATTTTTGTTGTGTCTCCATATATTGTAGAATATCACAAAGAGAATGGCTACTAAGGATAATGTAATATACTCAAACAAGCTCATTGTTATGTGCTTCAAATAATGTAATATTAACAAACAAGGCTATATTGTATAAATACTATCTAGTATTGTTAAGGGCTTGATCCCTATATATTTCTGTAATTTCGTTTTTAGTCCTTGAAGATTTTTCTGTTAGAGTTTTTTTTCGCACTTTTTAACAAGAGATGAATTAAATATGAATTTTTTTTGTTTTTTGCACATAAAAATTCATAAATAATTCATCTTATGTTAAAAAATTCTAAATTTTTATCAGAGATTTTTTATATTATTATAAACATGAATAAAAAAACATTCAAAAATGCGAAAGTATACAAGAGTTTGATTGAAAGTAGGGACTAAAAACACTTACGGAAGAAACTTCAAGGATTATTAAAAAGTGCGAAGAAAAATTTCATGAACTAAAAACAAAATTCTCAAAAAACTATATATATATATATATGGACCAAAAACATATTTAACCCTATTATTAATACTGTGTACCCAAAGATGAATCTAATATTCAAAATGTATGTGTACCACTCAAATTAAATATGGCCATACATCAATCTCACTTTCAGCCATGACATTACTTGTTGATAAAAATCATAAAATTTTAATAAAAAATTTAACCAACAATACATTGGTACAAATGGTAAGGTATTAATCTCTTCAAATAATTGATTAGGTGTTCGATCTCTGATTCTTACGTGTGGATAAAATTCGGTCGAGAGCAGAGAATCCATCTTGTATCCCATAAGTTTCGTGACAGAGATTAATCATACTTAAACTGAACTGAAAAGTTTGTACCAATGACATGGTGCTCAGTTACTTTTTATATAAAGAATGATAAATCATAAATAAAATGGTTATATATATATATATATATATATATATATATATATATATATATATATATATATATATATATATATATATATAGGTTTGTCCTTCATTTTTTCAGTTTCCATCAACTTAGTATTTAGATGGATAGGTTTGGTGTTGGGTCCATGGTATTAAATCAAGTGTTTGATACGTCAGGATTTTACTTCAAATTTAATTTATGAGGAGCAGAAATCTATTTCTTCTTTTGATCACAACAAATACAAATCAAGTTTTAGTGTAACTGATTTCTTGTCAATTTTAAATTTTGGTCGCTTAAACATATAAATCATATTAGAAGTTTTCGGTTACATTTTCTCATATTTTTAGAGAGGTAAACAATTTTGTTAATTAGTTAATCCTGGTTTTGAAATCTTGGTAAATAAAATGCAATAAATTAAAGTGAAAAGAAATCATCACCCCACCAATCGTAAGAAGGCCAATGTAACCGACTGAGAATCAACATATAAGAGGGAAGACTGTTACAAAGATAAATCTTTGAAATCAATTGCCTTTATCAATTCAATAATACGTAAATTGCAGCAAATGTGGCAAGTAACCCAAACAGCAAGGTAAATCCGAAATTAGCTTTAACTCTAGCCACTATGCTAACTGCTACATGACAACAACAAAAATTGGTGGTTTCAATAATATTTTGATGTGTTGAGTAAAATTAATATCAGCTAATGATCAAGTCAGCGATGATCAAGACCTTGTGTTCAAATGTTTAATAAGTTTTTTATAGGATGAATTTTTTGGGAAAATCCGAGTTTGATTTTTAGTGGGAACAATTTTTTGTCGGACATTATTTTGATAAAAATAAATAAGAGCTAAAGGAGAAGGCACAAGAAAAAACACGATATTTATTTACCTAATTAAGTCGGTTCAACATTATGTTTTTTGCTTGTTTTTTCTCTGTTACAGTAACAAACAATAAAAGAATAAAAGAGAAAAAACAAAGAAAACACATAATATTTTTTTTTTTTTTGACTAATGAAAACACATAATATTTATTTACCCAATTTTCCCAATTCGACCTAAAGATAATCTACGTTTAGAGGAGAGAAAAACTCTCTATTCCACACATTGATATATGTTAGGATTTTAATTTAAATTTAACGGATGAAATGCACAAATCTATCTTCCTTTTTGATAAAAATACAAATCGTTTGTAGGTGTAAACGGTTGTGTAAACCTTAAACTAAGGGCCTGTTTGGTGCACAGAATAAGAGACAAGATAGGATAACTGTATCATATCCTGCCGCAATTCAGTGTTTGGTGATACAGCAGGATATGATAAGTTAATCCTGAAACTTATCCTATCATGTCTCTCTAGTTATAATTCTTATCCTGAATTTGAGCTGGGTTACCAGCAGGATAGGATAAGAAGAAAAAAAAAATACTGATTTATTTTATAAAATATATTTTAAAATACATAAAATAAAATTAATAAAATATAAATAATAAAAATAATTAATTTTTAAATATATATGTGATTTTCTCATAGGGGTAATTTTTTAATTTATATATTCTAAAAAATCAAAATTTTACTAAAATTACAATATTTTAAAGTAAAATAATTATTAAAAAATTGACAAATAGGGATATTAATTTAAATTTTATAAAAAATTAAATATAATTCTTTTGCAATAGTAGTTTTATTATTTACGTATGAGATATATCATATATTTATTTGGCTTCTCTAACATGTATATATTATTGAGTTATTTATTTGATCATGATTCATATAAAAAATTAAACTTGATTATTTTCTCATGATTTTTATTTGAAATTATATAGTTATTTGATTACTTATTTATATTTTTTATTTATAAAATTCAAAGTATTACAAAATAATTTTAAAAAAATAACAATTGTTTTACAAGAGTAATTTTGTCAATTAAATATGTTATATATCTTATCATATTATTATGAGCAAGTATGTATTAAAAACAAAATATAATAGTTATCATGTTTGTTATCCTGTGTGCACCAAACATAGGATATGATAACTGAGTATAACTATTATCCTGCAGTTATCCTATCCTATCCTTATCCTGTTTTATATCCTATCCTGTCACTATGCTATCCTGCGCACCAAACGGGCCCTAATGAGATTACATGGTGAGATTCTGCGTCAAATTTCCATTCCTTTTTAGTGTCGTTTGACTAGGATTTAACGTTCCTATTTAACTGTCGTTTTGGTATTTTAATACATTCTGTCAATTACTCTTATTTTTTTCAATAAAACTAATTAGTGTTATATATGGAAAACATTTATTGGTGGATTAAAATCAGGGAATAATAGTCCTATAAGTGTAGCTCAAATGATAGTTACTGATAACAGTCAATTATATGTTGTTTTTATCAGTAATTTAGGTAGTTTTAATAGCAGTTGAAGCCCAAAAGCAAGCAAATACCTGGAAAAGTGAAGTTACTTGGCCCAGAAGCAAGAAAATTGGAAAAAGCAGCAAAAAGGGCAAAAATGTAATAAATCAGCGCATCCATCGTACCCATGATGAATCCTGGCGTGGCGCGATGAGAATGCAGTTAAATTGAAGAAAATCTGCAACAAATATTTTTCATCGTACCACGATGACATGTCATCGTGGCACGATGATGACTTCAAAAGCACGCAGAAAATCCCGAAGAAATATTCCATCGTACCACGATATGATCTATCGTGGACATGATAAGGCAAAAATACACGCCATCGTGGCCACGATAGGTGCGATGGACGCGCAGAAAAAGCCCAAACCCAGCTGAAAAACTATAAATAGAGTCTTCTTTCTCCACTATTATTTATTTAGAAATCACTCAACAACGGTGATATTCACTCTAGAGTTAGGAGCAGGCAAGGAGGCCAAGGAACTCCAAGGCCGTTCTTTTCTTTCTGTCTTTGTAATTTATTTTTCCTAGGTTAGGTGGAGTCGAGGAACTCCCTTACGAATGCTTGATTTTGTATTTTGTACAATTTAGGTATATATTCAATTGTGTTCTAATTTCAAACTCTTTTATTGTCCGGTTTTATATTTATTTTAATACTTATCACATTAGAATAAAATCTAAGGACCTAGTGGAAATCGCATAGGAAACGAAGCTAGTAATCCCTAAAGAAGGACGGTATGTTATGACCATTAAATTCAGTATCTGAGGTCTTAGTATAGGATTAGAAAGAACGATAATTTCTACCTGAGGCAGGGTTATGACTAGTTAGCGGCACACATGGAGCTACTAAGGTAATGATACCAACGTTTTTAACAAAAAAAGTGGAACCTGGGGCGATGATACTTAAATAGAGTAAGGGTAACCACTAACTAGGCTTTGAACAGTTAGTAAAAGAATTAGGGAACGATATTGCTTCTGAACCTATTTTCAATAGTCTAATTCCTGATAGAGGGAAACAAGGGAATAACCACCAAGCAGGAGTAAGGGAGGGATCCGACCACACTTAACCACCATGTGTGGTCTCACACACACCATTTATTTTTCTGTCATTTAATTTCTGTCTTTAATTTCCTATCATTTACTGTTAACCGCAAAGATACATTTCAAACACCAAAGCGAACACAAATCATTCTTAAGCGAAACTAGTAACTTTGGCACAATCCCCGTGGAGAACGATAAACTTAACATTTTATTATTTGGTAGCAATTCTGTGCACTTGCAAAACCACCGTCAGTTACCAGAGACATTATTGAAATGGTCGGGGTTCGAACTCCAGATTCCATGTTTCCCCATATTTAAATGTGTGAGTCTTGCCATTATTAAACTACGTACTTAACCAAAAATAAATCAAGGTATAATAGGATTTAATTGAATATTGTCTAAAAGTACCGGTAGATAATAATATAAGTTGGGTAGTGTTTATTTATTTATTTATTAGTTAAATGTATTTTTGGTCCCTATAGTTTCACAGAATTTTCGTTTTAATCCCTGAAGTATGTTTTCACACTTTTTAATCCTGAAGTTTTATTAGTCAACGGTTTTAGTCCCTGCTATACATTTTTATTCGATATTTGAGTTTGTCACTATATTAATGTAGAAAATTAATTTAAAATTAAATATTTAAAAATTTGTTATATAATATTGTTGAAATATAAATGAAATTATTGTGTTATTTATTTCTTGTAAACTTATTTATTCAATTTTTTATGTTTCAGTGACAAATAATGGTCCCGTGTATATTCTTAATAAAAAATTAGAAATTTTATTAGGAATATTTAGCGTAATTTAATAAGTTTGATACTAATTAACTTAATTATATTATTATTAATGGTCAGTAATAAACTTTGTAGTAATATTGTTTATGTTTTGTTTATAAAAAAAGTTGTTTATGTTTCTTTTTATTAAAAAGTATTTTTTTATTTCTATATTCCTATTTTAATGCGGTTTCTCCTTATTTTTTCTATATTCTTTTTATAATTTTTTTATTGATTAAAATTTCTATATTTTTTATTGCTTTTTTTTTCTTCGTATTTTTATGTATAGATTTTTTTTCCCAATCTATAATCTTTTGTTCCTATTTTTAAGCATATCATATTTTTAATTTTTAATTTTTTAGTGAAATTACAATGAAGATATAAAATCTTTATTGATTTTCTTTTCTTCGCAAAATCTCTATTGACGTTTTTTATTATTATTAACTTTTTTTTTTTTTACTTTGATCATCCAGTACGATAAAATTTATGCTACTTAGAGAAATGATTTGGTGTCAAGGATAAAAAAATGGTTGAAGAAAAAAAATGTGTTTATACATTTCAAAAAATTACATGTTAGCATAAATCTTTTACGTAGCTAATAGACCTTACTTTAGGTGGTTTTTGGAGTAAGTTAATTAGCATTTAGAATTTTCTATGCATGCATGCTAAAATATTTATATTGGCACACATTGACGCCAATTATATATTTTTCGTAGACACAATAGGATCGTACTTTTTTGGAGAATTTTGATGAGAGAGTGAATATATATATTTTTTTTGAAATCATGATTCATCACGTCAAATGTCGTGTATAGAAAAAGTTTTCTAAATTTATAAACACATATTTTATATTTATATTATATTTAGATGATTTTTTTATTATTGTTGTTATTATTATTATAGTTTCGTTAATACTTATCATTGTTTCAATTAATACAAATAACTTTTTCATGTTATATAATATAAAATAGTACATAATACCCGTGCATCGCACTGGTAAAAGTCTAGTACTATTTAATATTTGGATAGGCTTAGGTGTTGGGTCCATGGTGTTTGATACGTCAGGATTTTATCTCATGAATGAATGCATTCTAAGGGATATACACAATGAAAGAAAAAAGTGCAATTTAAAAAAACTACGTAACTTCTTTTAGTTATAGTTTTGTACTATTATAGGTGATGAACTTACTGATTAAACATGACCAGTGTTGTTTTTTCTGTTTATGTTTTGTTAGTTTAGCCGTTAGTTTTGATTTTCCTTTTTTTTTTTAAATAAAAATAAAGGCAAATTACTTAACTATCAAACAATATTTAATTATTTAAAGAAAAGATAGTGTTTTTTTTTTTCAAAAAACATAGTAGGAGTAGGCTTGCCAACTTATTCCCACATGGTTTTAGGTGGGAGTAAGTTAGCAACTCATATTAACGTCTTACGAACTTTCAAAAAATAGGTTAATTTTAATGTATTTGATTGACATATCAAATGATTTTCGATTAATGTCATATTTTATAAATATGATCTATGATATAGTATATTTTGATCAAACGGTCGATTTTGTAATACGATCATTCAGTAAAGAATTATTGAAGGTGTCATATAAAAAGTTTGACACCTTAGTGTCTCATTTGATCGTGACTTTTATGTATATATATATATATATATATATATATAGGTTTGTCCTTCAGTTTTTCAGTTTTCCATCAACTTAGTATTTGGACAGGTTTGGTGTTGGGTCCATGGTATTTAATCAAGTGTTTGATACGTCAGGATTTTACTTCAAATTTAATTTATGAGGAGCAGGAATCTATTTCTTCTTTTGACAACAAATACAAATCAAGTTTTAGTGTAACTGATTTCAAGTCAAGTTCAAATTTTTGGTCCTTTAAACATTTAAATCATATTAGAAATTTTTGTTTTAGATTTTCTCATATATTTAGAGAGGTAAAGAATTTTGTTAATTAGTAACTCCGGCTTTAAAATCATCCTTGATCAAATTAGGCATATATTGAAAGAATATGCTAATGTAACCGACTGAGAATCAATATATAAGAGAGAAGACTCTGTACAATATTATTAATAAACTCAACATTTCAATTTAAATCTATTGAAATCAATTGCTTTTATCAATTCAATAATACGTAGCACTGTAAATTGCAGCAAATTAAATGGCAAGTAACCCAAACAGCAAGTGAATTAACAAACTAATTCACTTAGTAATGAAACAAATTTAAAGTTTGACCAAGTAAATAGAAAAAAGAGAATCACTACTACAATCCAACAAAACTGATTATTATACAAGATGTGAATCAATGTCAGCTAGCTAATTAATGATACAATGACAACAGGGAAACTAATTCTAACAAACTAAACTAACTTCTAACAGTCTAGTGGATAATACAGTTATGACAACTAGATTGCTTAGGAAGCAAGTAACCGATTACAAGTTAGTCATTGCTGATTTTCTTCATCTTTCACATATCCCCCCTCATGCTAGAGAAGATGTTAATCATTCCTAGCTTGGCCTGCAACTGTTGAATGGGCCAGGATGAAGAGGTTTTGTTAAAATGTCTGCAACTTGCCCTTTAGACGGAACTGATAGCAAGTGTATGAACCCTGGCCATATTTTTTCTCTAACCACATGACAATCCATTTCTATATGTTTGGTTCTCTCATGAAATATAGCGCTTGTAGCTATATGCAATGCAGATTTGTTGTCACAGTAGACGACGATTGGTGAAGAATGTTGATGACATGAATTTAATTATATGATGTTTTTTTGTTAGTTTTAGGATTTATTTCATGTGATTTTAGTAGTTTTAGGTAGCCAATCATGGAAAATACCTAAGGTTTTAACTTTTAACTTAATTGGAGAAAAAGCAAGAGTTAGATGAAATTACACAAAAACAATAAATAAATAAATAAATAAATAATAATTTTGATATCTCTCAATAACATATCAAATGATTTTAGATTTGTCTGACGTTTTACATAAATGATCTACATGGTATAAACTTCAGACAAATCTAAAATCATTTGATATGTTATTGAGAGATATCAAAATTAACGGTTTGTGTCTTATTTTATATGTTGTTAATTTTTATGTGTCGCAATAGCATAGCAAAAATGATTTTGGATTTGTCTGAAATTTTACACAAATGATCTATATGATATAAACTTTCAATCCAACAGTGGATTTTATAAAATTTATATCGGTTAAAATATTATTTAGAGGTGTAACGTTTGGTGTCGAAATAGTTGGTGTCATTTGATCCTGACCCTTAAATTAAATATTAAAAATCCAACGCACCCTTAATAGAAATCAATTTCTTTATTATTTATGAATTGAAAAATCAATTGAAGAAATTCTATGGATAGCTAGGGATCTTGAAGGGGGGAGCAGCACAGTTTCCCCTAAACTTTTAAATTTTTAATATTTTTTTTTTTAATTTTAGATTGTTGTTTTATTATTGGTTTCATTTTAGTTTTATTCCTCCTATTTTATTAAACTCACAAAATAGCAAGGTTGTCAGAACCGGACCGGTCATCAAACCGGTGAACTTATCGGTTCAAGGTTCAATTGGTCGGACCGGGGTTCAATCGGGTCGGACCGTTTTTAATTAAATATATATATTTTTATATTTATATTAAAAAATAATACATAAAAAATATTATTAATAAATATTTCACACCATGAAAATGATAGATTAATTATTTTTTTAGTAATAATTATGTGAGAAATAATACATATGAAACATACTTTTTGTATTTTTGTAATACATATAATAATTATATAATGCTATTTTTTTATGATTGAGTATATATATATCGGGGTTAGTAAAAAATTGAATATTAGAAGAAAAAAAAAAAAAGCTTTGATTTTTATGATTGGCCCAAGCCCACTTATTCACCGAACCCTAAATTTACTAAAGTGAAATGAAGCAGCCGTATCCAAATTCCAATAGACAAAACAGCAGCCATCTTTCAACTTACATATTCATTCCCTCATTTTTTTTGTTTAATTGGAAAAAGTTGCAGCCATCTTTCAACTTTCACATATTGTTGTAATCTAACTCTCAACCTTCTTCATCTTCTGTTTATTTTATTTTATGAAGAAATCATCTTCTTGTTATTATGAATTGATGGATTTTATCTTCCCTTCATTCTTCTTTCTTCTGATTTTTTTCTTCTTTCTTTTCTACATATCTGGTAGTTTGAAACTTAAACGAATCTGGAAACCAAACGAATCTATTTTGGTGTTGAATCTTGCTGCTGATTTCAGTTTTTTTTAGAAAATAAAAATAAAAAATTCCAGAACCGCCGAACCGCCCCGGCCGGTTCACCGGTTTGACCCGGTTCCGATCCGGTTCGAACATTTTTTTGCCGGTTCTTTTGCTGTCCGTTTTTCAGACATAACCGAACCGTTGCAACCTCCGGTTCGCGGTCCGACCGGCCGGTCCGGTTCGGTTCTGACAACCTTGCAAAATAGTCTTCCTTTTTTTTTGACTTAAAATAGTTTTCCTTTTATAATTCAATTTTTTGGCTTTATTTTTATATTTGTTATAAATTTGATCCAGCTAGAGCTGTTAAAATGGGTGGTCCGGCCAATTTTGGCCCAGTCCGATCGGGCTTCGGGCTTCATCGGGTCAATTTACCCATTGATCAGTGCATTTTAATGCACATTCTTTTACTATTGTACTAGTGTATTCCTATGGTTTAATTTACTATTTTTACTATTTTAATGTGTTTTTATATTTAAGTTTATTTCTAACTTTATTTTATTTTCGCACTTAATTTATGAATAAATAGCACTTTGACACACTTCCAGTCCGCAGGTCATAACTGGAGCTACGAATATCGGATTGAGGCGCCGGAAGATGCGTTGGAAAGCTGAGATCAAGAGCTACAACTTTCATGTTGAGGAAAAAAAACCCAGTTCGGAGCGCAAGTGTGTCAAATATTTACGTTTATGTTCCAGACTTTATGAAAATAATGTAATTTCGGGTCAAACTTATGTTTTTCGACCCGTAGCTTTTTAAGCCCAATTTTCTCTGAGTACTTAAGCAAAAACACAGCTAGGGTTTCAAGGAAATTCTGATTGACGCAAAAAAATAGAAAAGAAAGGCTGCTACATTCTCATGGAGAACTAGCAACCCTAGGTTGATCCATTGGTATACGGGAACATCGTTCATGACTTCTTGAGGTTCAATTCTTAATAGTAATTCAGTTTATTTATTTATTGTCTTCTCTTATCAATTCATGCTCTTTATTAATTTATGAAACTCGAATATAGTGATGCTTAATCTCTATTTTGAGTTATATATTGTGAGACTTTTCGGATTGATTCATCGCTTGTATGACTAGTTCGAATAGGAATTGATATAGGTTTTTTCGCGCTTAGCAAAAAAGGGTTGGTCGAAATCTGTCATGATACAAACCGTGTTCTAAGTGACGCTTGTTCACTACTCATGGTTAGTTGAACACATTCTTTGCTTAATCGAATGAATTCGTATAAACTGTTTATCGCTTGTATAATCGGTCTTATAAACCAACCAAGGCATGAATATATAAACAATATTTTATGTGAACCGAGGATAGAATCATAACGAAGTTTTCCTAAAACCAATGGATTGATCGTCTTTTTATCAATTGAATTTCTAATACTACTCTTTCGATCTAAACAAACCCAAAACCCCATATTTAATTGTGTTATTCATTGTTCTTATTTTTACTAATTATTAAATTAGAGGTCCTTGTGAGACGACCAAGGTTAACTACCTTGTTACTACTTTTCTTAATTAAAACTTATTTTGATCACGAAACGACAGTGATCAAATTGGCGCCGTTGCCGGGGATCTCTGATTAGACTGATTAGAATTAGTAAAATTGAGAATCAACTAACATTACTAACAATTTTTGTTTTGTGAGTTTCTGCTGTGTTACAGGTTCTGACGTTGAATTTTGCATTGAAGCTGAAAAAAATAATCGATTTTCGGCCAACAGCTCAGATTGGTCCGAAATTTGGTCACAAAATCAGAAATAAATCAGAGAATAATACTTTTGTATCAAAGATACAAAATTTCAGGCTGAAAATCCGAAATTCCTTCGTTTAGACCACTTTTTATTTTGTTTTAATTTTCGATATATTTAAAAAAATATGGAAAAATTATATTTAGATCTTCTTAGATTTTAGAGATTTTAGGTGGTATATTTATTTTTTTTTAGATTTTGTTTGACACGATTTTTTATTTTTCTATTCATTTTTGTTTAGACCCCAAAAAAAAAAAAAAAAAAGAGAACACTTAGAAAAAATGGGTACCTCATTGGATGAATTAGCTTATCTTATTAATTTGTTGGAAGCAAGAGAACAACAAGCATGCTTTCAAAATCATATTCCACTTTTGTTTTGTAATTTTTGTGGATCAAACTATCATAGTATGGATGCATGTCCTATATTGTTCGATACTAGTTTTATTGGTATGAACCAATTTGTAGGGGTTGAAGATAATTCGCAATTTCAACAACATATGCAATCTCTTCAAGTTATGAAAGTCCAGCCTGATCATGTTGAACAAATAGTCTCCATCGACCATCAAATTCAAGAGAACAAGATGTCTCATGATAATGTACAACCTGTTGCACCACTGGAGGTAATGCAATGTGATACAAGTCTTAATGACTCTCCAGGTGAGCCCATTGAAACAATACTTGTTTCTGTTGATGAACACAAAATAAGCAACATAAATTCAAGTGAATGCATGGAAGAGATCACACCACAAAATTCCTTTGAATATGATATAGATGAATTACATACTTCGCTTGAAGTAGATAAATCTTTTGAAATTTTTTCTTGTGAATGTGGTGTTTGTAATATTTGTCATGAGATCAATGCAGCTATTTTAGGTGAAGACATTTTGATTCCGGCAACCAGTTGTGCAGAAATTCAAGCAAATACAATAACTCTTGTAGTTGACAGCAAAAATGTGGATTTTAGTCGGAAGAAACCATTGACTATAGAAAAAAAATTGTTGGTGGAACCTTTGATTAAGCCAAGAAACATGCAGTTGTCCTTCACCATTTGTGCATCTCGTCCACCCAATTTATCTGACTCACAAACTAACTGTGGATTGTCTGATTTCCATGCTTTTGTTATTGCAGGTGTACCATATGTGCTGGCTATTCCTCCCAAGCCACCAGATTTTTTACTAATATCTAAGTTCATCTGCTATTTGCTTTTTCCCGTTTCATGTATTCGAAGTGCAGAAAGGCCTCCTCCAAAACCACCAGACATGAAAGCTACACCTTAGCCCTCGGGTGTGTTCCTTCCTTTTCTTTATGCTTAATGTTATACATTGCGGACAATGTCTGTTTTAAGTGTGGGTGGGACATTTATTTATTTTACTTTCCTGTCAATTAAAAAAATATAATAATAATAAATAAATAAATTTAGCATGCATGCAATTGTTATGAGTAGTTACATGTTTTAGGACTAGAGTAATATAGTTGTAGGATTGGTGAAATTTTTGGAAATTCTTGTTTTCATGCTTGATATGATGATCTTTGCACCTTAATGCACAACTGCTGAAAAACATGCAAACTTAGTAGTGGCTTGATAAATCTTTAAAATACACAGTCATTATCCTAAGTTGTCTGAGTATAGAATATGATAAAGAGGTATGATTAGGACTAAGTTTGAGGGAAAGCTGGATTACTTGATTGTAGGATCATGGCTAGATTAAATGATGGGATACTACACAATAAAAAAAAAAAATTAAAAAATTAATTATAGAATAAGTTCCTGTGCCCGAAACTGGAGGAACAATAATGAATATGTTGAGTTCCTGTGCCCGAAACTGGAGGAACAAATGCTGTGTAGGGTGCTCTATTCGGAGTAACAGGTTGGACTCATTACAAGTGAGATCCCGTCAGGTGAAAAGGTAGAGTAGCACCTAAAGCATAACTAAAATGAACTTAAGTAGTATCCTTGCGTATAAAAATCAAAAAGCCTGTGAGAACAAGAAAAGCGTAGCTTCCCCTCAAGCTGAAATCTAAACTCAAACTCTGAGTTGTAGGAAAGAAAAGGTAGCTTAGTATCCTGACTGTGTAGTTTATGAGAAGGATCATGTCATGACTCTGGTTGACAGTAATAGGCAGTTCACACACACACGCATGATTATCATTGATAGTTGACATACAAGAGTTATGCCAATCTTTGAAAAACAATCCAAGGCTTGTAGCTTGAATCTTAGAATGTGTTGGTACTTCTGACGTTGTAGCATGCTTGTTTGTGTTTTAAATTTTTAGTTTAAGTCTTTAATCCTAAGTTTTGCTCGGAGTGCAAAAGTTCAAGTGTGGGGGAATTTGATCAGTGCATTTTAATGCACATTCTTTTACTATTGTACTAGTGTATTCCTATGGTTTAATTTACTATTTTTACTATTTTAATGTGTTTTTATATTTAAGTTTATTTCTAACTTTATTTTATTTTCGCACTTAATTTATGAATAAATAGCACTTTGACACACTTCCAGTCCGCAGGTCATAACTGGAGCTACGAATATCGGATTGAGGCGCCGGAAGATGCGTTGGAAAGCTGAGATCAAGAGCTACAACTTTCATGTTGAGGAAAAAAAACCCAGTTCGGAGCGCAAGTGTGTCAAATATTTACGTTTATGTTCCAGACTTTATGAAAATAATGTAATTTCGGGTCAAACTTATGTTTTTCGACCCGTAGCTTTTTAAGCCCAATTTTCTCTGAGTACTTAAGCAAAAACACAGCTAGGGTTTCAAGGAAATTCTGATTGACGCAAAAAAATAGAAAAGAAAGGCTGCTACATTCTCATGGAGAACTAGCAACCCTAGGTTGATCCATTGGTATACGGGAACATCGTTCATGACTTCTTGAGGTTCAATTCTTAATAGTAATTCAGTTTATTTATTTATTGTCTTCTCTTATCAATTCATGCTCTTTATTAATTTATGAAACTCGAATATAGTGATGCTTAATCTCTATTTTGAGTTATATATTGTGAGACTTTTCGGATTGATTCATCGCTTGTATGACTAGTTCGAATAGGAATTGATATAGGTTTTTTCGCGCTTAGCAAAAAAGGGTTGGTCGAAATCTGTCATGATACAAACCGTGTTCTAAGTGACGCTTGTTCACTACTCATGGTTAGTTGAACACATTCTTTGCTTAATCGAATGAATTCGTATAAACTGTTTATCGCTTGTATAATCGGTCTTATAAACCAACCAAGGCATGAATATATAAACAATATTTTATGTGAACCGAGGATAGAATCATAACGAAGTTTTCCTAAAACCAATGGATTGATCGTCTTTTTATCAATTGAATTTCTAATACTACTCTTTCGATCTAAACAAACCCAAAACCCCATATTTAATTGTGTTATTCATTGTTCTTATTTTTACTAATTATTAAATTAGAGGTCCTTGTGAGACGACCAAGGTTAACTACCTTGTTACTACTTTTCTTAATTAAAACTTATTTTGATCACGAAACGACAGTGATCACCCATCGTGTGTTTTTTGCCTGTACCAAATAGCAAGGCTCAAGATATAATTAATGTTTGTAGAGTAACTTTTTATATTTTTAAGGTGTTGAATGCACAAGTTCCTAGACATAATTTCTTTATGGCTTAATTAGTCTATTGGTCCCTTAAAGACATTTTAGGTTTTACAATGGTCCCTTAAAGAAAAAAAAGGTAAATATAACAAAAAATTCCAATGGTTAAAATTTTAAAAATTAATAAGGTTTTTGGTGGACCACTTACACTTAATGACATCCACAATTCAGTCTACTAAAACTAACGTTTTTTTGTAAAAAATTGACGGAAAGGATCAATTAAAAAACAGATGTGTCTTTAAGGGACCAATCCTGACCTTTTTTTTCTTTAAGGGACCATTGTGAAACCTAAAATATCTTTAAGGTACCAAAAAACTAATTAAGTCTTTCTTTATTACTCCCTCCGGTCCTATATATAAGTGGGGCTGTCAAAATGGGCCGGGCTACCGGGCCGGCCCATTAGGCCTATATATTTTCACGTGCCGGGCTTCATAAATAGCGGGTCGGGCCTTATCGGGTCAGGCCTTATCGGACCAGGCTTTTTCATGGGCCGTCATGGGCCGGCCCACAAGCTTTTGGGCCGACCCCTTAAAGAATCCTTTTGACTATATATTATAGCTAGCTAGGAACATGTTTTAATTAATTTTACAAATAGCCACATTTGAATTGAACCTTTCATGCATATCATTTGTCATGTGTTGATTTATAATTTGTGCTTTTTTACTTTTAAATTGATGATGCAAAACGAACTTGGGACGTGTAACTATATGTTAGTGGCATGTATGAAGTTAAGCAAGTATAGTCAAGCCTAATCCTTTAAAAAGTCAAATGTGACTCTTGCCAAAAAGATACCTAAGCTAGCTAAGTCATGTATTCAAAGTAAAGCTGTTAATCTTTGGATGTAATGAATAAAGTGGACTCTAAGACGAACCGATAAAATTCAAATCTCAAGAGCATGGATTCTAATGAACCTGTTGTTTCTTTCTTGTGTATAACTTATAAGTACTTCTCGTTCTTTCCTTTTATAATATAATAATCTTAATGATCAATTTATTTTTATTGTGTTTGTAATGTAGTCATGGATGATTTTGATACAACTTTCCAAGCTATTGACGAAGATGATTTGGTAATGTTAGAATCTCCTCTAGTTGCTAATACGAAAAATGTTATTGAGGGAGACTCTGTTGAAATAAAAAATAAGAAAAAAAGGGCAAGGCGATCTCTAGTTTGGAAACATTTTACAAGGATCGGTAAAGTTGATGGGGAGAAAAATGTACATGTAATAGTTGTCATGGTATGTATACATGTGGTGGTGGCACTGGTCACTTAAAGCGCCATATTCTTGCTTGTCATAAAGTTCCAGACAATCATGATGAGGGACTCAAGTTGGATGACGAAGAAACATTATTGAAGAAGTGGCAATTTGATAATAAGGCTTACAGAGATTCACTTGCTAGAAGCATCATAAGACATGATCTTCCATTTAGCTACGCCGAGTATGATGCGGTTTTGGTTACAAACAAGATATTGAATCCTGATTTTGTTCCCATTTGTAGAAACACTGCAAAAACCGATTGCATGAGTGTGTTTTCAAGTGAAAAGGAAAGGCTAAAGAGTGTGTTAGCATCCATTCCAGGTAGAGTTTGTCTAACTTCTGATGTATGGACAGCTGTAACAACACAAGGTTATATGACTGTCACTGCTCATTATGTTGATCAAGATTGGAAGTTAAATAGTAAATTGCTTTCATTTTGTCACTTGGATAGTGCACATACAGGGGTTGAATTATCTAGAAAATTGCTTGGTGCTCTTAAGGATTGGGGAATAGATCGTAAAATATTTTCACTCACATTGGACAATGCATCTTCAAATGATAGCATGATAAAAATTTTGAAACAGAGGCTTAATTTGCAAGATGCATTGTTATGTAAAGGAAAATATTTTCATGTTCGTTGTTGCGCCCACATCTTGAATCTCATTGTTCAAGATGGTTTGAAGGCGGTGGGTGATGCTTTGCATAAAATTCGAGAGTGTGTCAAATATGTGAAGGCCTCAGAGGGGAGATTGAGGGAGTTTAGAAAATGCATTCGAGATGTGCATCTAGATAATGTAAGAGGTGGATTCTTAAGGTTGGATGTTTGCACAAGATGGAATGCCACATATATGATGCTTGAAAGTGCTATTAGGTATCGACGTGCATTCATTAGCTTGAGCTATGATGATAAGAACTACAAGATTTGTCCAAGCATTGAGGAGTGGGAAAGAGCAGAGACCATTTGTAATATCTTGGCTCCATTTTATAATATTACTTGCTTAATTTCTGGTTCATCTTACACAACCTCAAACTTATACTTCATGCAAGTTGCACTTATAGAGATGGAATTGAATAAAAATTTTAATTGTAACACCCCGTTTTTCAAAGCATAAAAAGGGGTATTATTTTTTTTTTTAAAATCAACACGCTTAAATAAAATGGCGCGCGTGAACGCCCGCAGCTATCTCGGCAATTCGTCATTCAATAGAAAATAAATATAACATCAACACATTATATTACAGGGCTTCCTCGAAGCAAAATGTGTACCTGAATAATTTACATATGGCGGATACATTAAGTTCATCAACCAAAAGATACAAGTTATGAACCGAATATATCACAAGGCCAAAAGGCACTAAACATGTCTGAGTATAAATGTATAAGACATACAGTCATCCAAAATACAAACTAGGCCCTAAGCCTAACCAAAAATGTAGCCTAACAAGCGCTACTCTCTACACTCCGGGATAGTCCACGAAGTCCTCGCCGTCCTCACGGCCTACGGTCTCAGATGGCGCTCCATCGTCTGGGGGTGGGAGGAGCCCGCGATATGGCATGCAAAATAAGGGTCACCAACTGGAAACAAGAAATACAAATACCAAGTACCAAATAGAAAGCGGCTAAACACTTATCATTTTCCTCAACACATGCATAATAAATAAAATGCGCACATAGCCTAATGCAAACCTCTAATGAATGAGTGTGGCACCCCGTCACAGGATCGCCACGGTAACACCCCGTCACAGGATCGTTACATGCATGATTTCCGGAAATATTCTCTCAAAAAAAGGAGAGTCGTAGGTTTCTAGCAACACCCCGTCACAGGATCGTTACCTCTACTATCATCAACACAATCTCAAGGATTAGAGTGGACACCCCGTCACAGGATCGTCACACTCCGTGACACCCCGTCACAGGATCGTCACGTATTGGGACTCAATAAAGATCCCGAAGGATTAAGGTGGACACCCCGTCACAGGATCGTCACACCCCGCGGCCCACTCGCGCGGCCACGTACTATGAGTGCATGAGCATACGATACCCCTATCTATGCCATTTCAACACATTACATATATTCCAAACCAAATTATATGTAATAAAGCACAACTAGCAAAACAACCAAGCACAACAATAAGCAACCAAGCACAACAAGAAAGCATAGCCTAATGCTATCGACGAAATTTAAATACGGAAATAAAAACGGTGCCCTTACCTCGGCAATGCTTCCAACCAAAACCACAATGTTTCACACTATCTACCGTTTCGCATTTCCTAAAAATAACGAGCGGACAATGAATAAGTTTCTCCCAAATTATCTTATCGAAACTAAACCTATCTACAAAGGTCTAGAGGTGTCTAAGGCACTTCCTAACACTCTCGGATATTATTTCCGAGTCCTCCCCATAGTGATTAAAAATTCCCGAAGTTAAATACACTATTTTTCACAAAACAAACACATTTTCGACAAAATAGTTTTCAAACTAAAATGACCATAACTAATTCAACTCTTGTCCACTCGAGACGAACCATACGCCAAACTCTTCGTCTCGAAAAGACGGATCAAATGGTTAAGTTTTGAGGGAACTGAAACAATTTTAAATGGACGAAAATGCCCCTGCACAGTTCGTCCAGAATTGAGAAATCAAGGCATTCTCCCACAAATTTTCATTTTCAAAGCATACCATTGCTCTCTATGGTTTTAAACTTCAAAGGACACTTTCATACACTACCAAAACACTTGAAAACAACCTAAAAATTTTACGAAAATATCTCGACAAAATAATCGAGTTTTTCTTGCGTCGCAAGTTTCAAGTTTTTCTTTCCAAATACAATCCTATAATCAAACTTTGACCCACCTATGATCATTTCATCAAAGCATGCTCATTTTTCACAAAATTGTGGACTTAGAAAAATTTCACAATTTTTCCCCCCCCACACAAGCTCTAGGTTCTGCCCTTGAAAAACAAAGTGGCCCTTCCGCTCAAAATTTTTCGCTTCCGAGGGCATGGTAATATCCCATAATACCCCCGAGTTACTAATCCAAGCCCCAAAAAATTTTCCGGGCAAAGCCTCAAATTTCGAAAATTCAATTTTAGGTTCTTTAACACACATACAACACTAAAACCATTTTTTTCCCAAAAATTTTTGCATGGTAATTCGCCCTAGGCCACCATTGTGCCTCCCTCAAAGCCCTGACAAATTTTGAAACCTCTCCCACACTTTTCCGAAATTTCTCATGACCAAAAGTTTTGAAAATAAGGACCACACTCAAAATTTTCCAATGCAAAGTCCTAGCTAGCATCTATTAGTTCACATGGCCATGGAATTGATCAACCAAACCACTTTGAGCATCAAAACAAAAGTTTCTAAAAATATGTTCATAAAATCCTCAAGAACACACTCAAAATTATTTTTCCTTGTTTCACAAAATTAAAGCCATAATCTAACATCCATTTCTCTACTAAGCTCATAAACAACACCAAAAAGAAAAGCACAAAACAATTTTTCAAAGTTATGATCATTTCAAATAAGTTTTTCAAACCCTAACAAAATATTTTATGAAAATCTTAATCACCATGGAAATCACAACATGCCAAGCTTAAACAAGCTTAAATACTACTCCTAAACACTTCCCTAGAACCACAAACAACCAAAACTAATTTCTAGAAAACTAATTCTCAAGAACATAACCCAAAAATTCCTAGAATCATGAGTTTTAACCAAGCAAAAGAAAGGAGAAGACTAGTTACCTTAAGTGAAGTGATTCCCTTAGCAAGTCTAGGTTCCAAAGAGCTTCCAAGCTTGAAATGGAATGATTTGATGGAGGATTGAAATTTTGTGATGGTTAGGGAATGGAAGAGATGAAGCACGGCCAAGAGAGAAGGAAGAGTGAGTGATTTTCTGATTTTTGCTAAGTCCACAAGTGGCCTAAACCTCCTTACTATACATTGGTCATAGCCATTTCCAACCATTGGATCAAAGGTGCACCATAAGCCATGAAAAACCCTAGCCATTGGATCACTCAATCTCATCCACTCAAGATATTTATTTCCCTCATGAGAAACTCACGCCTCATCGACGAGTCGCACTACGCATACGAGCCAAACTCGCGAAACTAGAAAATTTAGAAACTAAATGTTCGCCTTAAACGATTTCCAAAAATTATCGCGAAACATTTTTCCTCGACTGTAATTTTCTTCCCTGACTCTTAAAAATATTCTCAGGACATATCCTAACTCGCGCAGATATATAAAACTTCTATCTAAAATTTTACTGAATTCCGAAACCGTAAAATTTTACGACAGCGGGTAAACTATTGCCCGTTTTCTCAAAAACTAGCATAACGCGAAAAATGAAATTCTAAAGACACGGGATCATCCTCGTTCCTATAAGAAGACTAGGAAAACAAACCCCGTGTCATTCTGACACTCGAACACAAAACAGGCACGATCTCAGCAAAATATATCGTAATAACGACGATACTCGAACTAATAACTCTCGAACTCTAATCAACCTATCTATAACTAATGGTCTTCCATAAGACAAATCCAAATAGCATTCCTTAGCCCAACAACAAACCTCGGAAACGAAATCTACGCGAAAAACTAAGCAACAAAGGTCCCGGGTGCATAAACCCCTAAAGTCAACTAAAAGTCACAAAAGTCCACCTGTGAACAGTACCATGCGCCTATGCTCAGCCCCCATGGTCAGGTTTTGGCCTAAAATTCCAGGTAGAGTTTGTCTAACTTCTGATGTATGGACAGCTGTAACAACACAAGGTTATATGACTGTCACTGCTCATTATGTTGATCAAGATTGGAAGTTAAATAGTAAATTGCTTTCATTTTGTCACTTGGATAGTGCACATACAGGGGTTGAATTATCTAGAAAATTGCTTGGTGCTCTTAAGGATTGGGGAATAGATCGTAAAATATTTTCACTCACATTGGACAATGCATCTTCAAATGATAGCATGATAAAAATTTTGAAACAGAGGCTTAATTTGCAAGATGCATTGTTATGTAAAGGAAAATATTTTCATGTTCGTTGTTGCGCCCACATCTTGAATCTCATTGTTCAAGATGGTTTGAAGGCGGTGGGTGATGCTTTGCATAAAATTCGAGAGAGTGTCAAATATGTGAAGGCCTCAGAGGGGAGATTGAGGGAGTTTAGAAAATGCATTCGAGATGTGCATCTAGATAATGTAAGAGGTGGATTCTTAAGGTTGGATGTTTGCACAAGATGGAATGCCACATATATGATGCTTGAAAGTGCTATTAGGTATCGACGTGCATTCATTAGCTTGAGCTATGATGATAAGAACTACAAGATTTGTCCAAGCATTGAGGAGTGGGAAAGAGCAGAGACCATTTGTAATATCTTGGCTCCATTTTATAATATTACTTGCTTAATTTCTGGTTCATCTTACACAACCTCAAACTTATACTTCATGCAAGTTGCACTTATAGAGATGGAATTGAATAAAAATTTTAATAGTCAAGATGAAGTGATCAAAGATATGATCAAGAGGATGAAGGAGAAGTTTGACAAGTATTGGAGTGAATATTCAGTTACTCTTTCACTTGGAAATGTTCTTGATCCAACATCAAAGTTGAACTTTTTGACATTTTGCTTTAAGAAACTTTACCCAAGTAATTATGAAGACAAGATTAAAAAAGTGAAGGATGGTTTGCTTGATCTCTTTGATGCATATAAACAAGACATTGTTGGAACAAAATTGATTTAAAAAATGTTTGCCCCTAAATCTATTAAGGTTTTGATGATAACAAAGTATTAATGTACAATCGGAAGGACTAAAAATTTATTTTAAGTGTGCAGAACTTAGCTTCAGACAAGCTCTGAAGAAAGCTCAGAAGACAAGTCTTCAGAAGTTCGCAAGAACTCAGAAGATAAGAATCTTCAGAAGTTACTTACATCAGAGGATGAAGACATCAGAACTTGCTAAAGTCTGAAGTGAATCAACTCTGAGGTATATCTTGAATGGAGTGAAGATTCGAATTTGAAGGTCAACTCTCCTACCAATGAAGAAAAGGACCTCTCAACCTTGATCAGAACAGCTACCTGCATTTTGTCTGTCCACAATGGAGAACGTGGGTTATCAGGCTTATTAGCTGAATAAGGAAAGTCTTCTCTGCACATGGTCAAAGTGTCTGAAACTCTTACTCTGTTTTGGAAACGACCAAACTGTATCAGACAAGTTGCTTGAAGACAAAAGTTTATCTTCATCAACGGTCATCTTTGCAACGACTCTTTCTCAGTCCTATATATACTAGAAGAATCAAGTTGCATAGAAATCAATAAACTTACACGCGCTCGAACAAACTCTGATTTGCGAATACAAGCTCTGAACCTCTGAACTAGTGTTTTTAACTCTTAGTCCAAATACTTGTACTCATTGTATTTGCTCATTAAGGTTCTCTAAAGAGCAGTTGTATTCTTTCAACACTTTATTATCTCTGTTATTTGAGAAGTCTTAAGCTTGTGTGCTTAAGGGAGAAGTCTTAAGCTTGTGTGCTTGAGCATTGTTGTGAAGTCTCTTGCTTTTCTGCTTGAGCATTTATAATCTTGTGTGATTATAGTGAAATCCCTTGGAAGTGCAAGGGGACTGGACTACTCACGTTTTGTGAGAGGAACCAGTATAAATTGCTTGTGTGATTTCTCTCTCTCTTATCTCGTTATATTTGTGTTACTTATCCGCTGCTGTTGTAGTTAAGTTAAGAACTTTGAAAAAGTTTTAACTTGGCTAAAACACAATTCAACCCCCCCCCCCCCCCCCCTTCTTGTGTTTTCACACCTTCAGACATGGTTCCAGCAAGCTCATCTTTAGCTAGTTCATCAAGAAACACTCATTCTCACTCAATTGACCAACCATTGAAGAATACATCGTTTATGAAGGTAAGGTTTATAAATTGTTTCAAATCCTTATGAAAGTACTTATTTCTACTATTGTAAGTCAGATAGTTAAAAGTTTAAATAATAGTTTATATCAAAACAAAAAATTAAATAATAGTAAATGTGTTAATTCTATAATTAAAGTCTAATTAGTAGTAAATGTATCAAATAAGTGTTGTGTTGGTGTCATTAATATGTTAATATGTTTCCCTTAGAAAATTCAAAATAAAAGTTACTATAAGTTAATTCTCATGTACCAAAAAAAAAGAAGAGTTAATTCTACTGTTGTATTTATTTCTATTGTTGTTGTTAAATAATTGTTGTGTTGCCTTCTTAGTACTTCTTGCATTTTTTTTCTTCATGAATGAGGCTGATTATATTCTATTTAATTTTAATTTAAATATTTTTCGTATGTCTAATTCTAGGAATACCGTCAAGAAAAGATACAACAGATCTCAAATGATGGTAAGTCTGAACTTGAAATATACTTGGATGAAAAGTGTCTTCTGGATGATGATGTGGATATTCTTCAATATTGGAAGTCAAATAGTATTCGATTTCCTCAACTTGCAATAATGGCGTGTGACATTTTAAGCATTCCAATCACAACGGTGGCTTCTGAATCTTCTTTTAGTATCGGAGGTTGTATCTTAAATAAGTATAGGAATTGCTTACTCCCAAAAACTGTGCAAGCTCTCATTTGTACACGTAATTGGTTGCATGATTTTAAGGAAATCAGACCTTCTGGTAAGTTTAATTAATAATCTTTTTGTTTTATTTGCAATTTGCTTTTTAGTTGTTGACTTATCAAGTTATCGTGTATTATGAATTGCAGATATACCAGAAGTCGAGGAGATACCATTATATGAAAAATCAAGTGTTCAAGAAGAGACTCAGGCCGAGAAGTTATTTAATTTATAATTTACGTTATGCATTTTAAATTGTTAGGTTAAAAGTTTAGTTTGTGATGTAAGTTTGAAATTTATTAGCTTTGAGGGTGCACTTTGTGAATTTATTATCTCTTGACTTTTGCGTGGATATTTTGCATTATTTATTATCTCATAAAATCATGATACCCATTTTATTTTATGGATACTAATTTGTGTGTCATTCATACATTTTTTTAAAAAAATTCTGCTTTTGTCAAAAAAAAAAACTGCTAAAAAATAAAATAAAATTAATGGGCCGGTCCATCGGGCCATGTAGGCTTTTGTTTATCGGGCCGAACATAACGGGCCGGGCCATAATGTTAACGGGCCGGGTCAGGCCAGACCCTTTAAATGTTCGAGCCCCCCGGGCCGGGCCAGACCAGGCCGGCCCATTTGACAGCTCTAGTCATTGTCATTTGTGATGCCATTGAATCAAATATGTCTAAAAAACCATAAACATAAAGGACATGTCATTGACATAATTCATAATCTATAACAAACCATAAACATAAAAAATATCTCATTGTAATAATTCATAAACTAGTTAAACATAAACAAGTGATGGTCATATTACAAAATGTCTCCCAAAAAGTTAAAATCAAAATATATACTTAGACATTAAATGTCTAAAAGAAGTTGTGAAATTGGCTTGATTGTGTCCCTTGTATTGTAACTTGATGTTGAGTTCCACCGTCAACTTGGCATGATTGTGTCCTTTAAATTGTAACTTGATGTTGAATTTCATTGTCAACTTGGCTTGATTGTGTCCCTTAAATTGTAACTTGATGTTGAGTTCCATTGATCCGGCGGGGAGTGAAAGTGAAGATTTTTTTTTCCACATGGCACACTCACCAATTTAATCTATGGGCTAAATGGAGGCATCCTCAAATGGAGGGAACCTGGTATGAAGTATGGACTGATCCAAGTATTTTTTACTAACGCCGTTAGATGTGGACACGTGGCAAATGGAAAACGAAATTTGACTTATACCACCGGCAATCGTCCATAGGTAAAAGTCACAAAGCTTCAAAATTTATTTACCTTCTGTCGTTTTGCCTGATCGCCGCTGTAAAGACCCAACACTCCACAGCAGCCGTGAAAACCCATCGCTCCAACGTGGTAAGGGTCATTCCGGCCACCTCGGTTTGTTTTTCTCTTTCGTCTTTACCTCCGTCTGAATTTGTTGTTCTCGCCTCCGTCTGACCGCCATTACGGAGATTATATAGCTGTAGCAGTGCCGCTCTCCTCCTTTTCCTTTATTTAGTAAGTCGACACACTAATTACTTTACCAATTCCTTTCGCTCATATTCCATCAAACCTTATGATTTCAATTTTTATTAGATAACATAGCAACCCAGGTTCGATTGCCGGCGTGAATGAATGTATTCTGCAATCATGTGTTTACATATAAGTTAGGGAGTAGTCTTTACGGCGGCGAAATGCAGAACGATGGAATTTTTTTTTTCTGTGACTTTTACCTACGGAATTGTGCTGTTGGTATAAGTCAAATTTCGTTTTCCGTTCGCCACGTGTCCACGTCTAACGACGTTAGTCAAAAAATTGACCGGAGGGACCAATTTAAAACTTTTAAAAGATAAGCAACCAACTTAAAACCTAAAATAAAGATAAGTGACAAAATATGTAATTAAACCTTTATTTTTCCTAGGTTAGGTGGAGTCGACGAACTCCCTTACGAATGCTTGGTTTTGTATAATTTGGGTATAAATTCAATTGTTTCTACTTTCAAACTCTTTTATCGTCTGGTTTTATATTTATTTTAATACTGATCACATTAGAATAAAATTTAAGAACCTAGTGGATATCGCATAGGAAACGAACCTAGTAATCCCGAACGACGGACGGTGTTCTATGGCCAAGATGAGACCATTAAATTCAGTATATGAGGTCTTAGTATAGGGTTAGAATGAACAATAATTTCTACCTGAGACAGAGTTAAGAGTAGTTAGAGGCACACGACGTGACAACTTGAGACACATGGAGTCACTAAGGTAATGATATCAACGTTTGTAACAAAAGAGTGGAACCTGGGGCAAGGATATTTAAACAGAGTAAGGGTAACCACTAACTAGACTCTGAATAGTTTGTAATAGAAATAGGGAACGAGTGCTTCTGAACTTATTTTTAATAGTCTAATTCCTGATAGAGGGAAACAGAGGAATAACCACCAAGAAGGAGTAAGGGAGGGATCCGAGCACACTTAACCATCCCGTGTGGTCACACACACAACATTTATTTTTCTGTCATTTACTTTCTGTTCTTTAATTTCCTGTCATTTACTATTACCCGCAAAGATATCTTTCAAACAAACAAAGCGAAGACAACTATCTATATTCCTAAGCGAGACTAGTAATTTTGGCACAATCCATGTGGAGAACGATAAAATTATCACTTTATTACTTGGTAGCGATTCTGTAGACTTGCAGAACCATCGTCAGAGACAAATTAGAAAACTTAGTAGTAATTAATTTTTAACTAATGGAGACAAATAGTATTATATTTATATTTCTATTTTTATAGTATTCATCTCATTCTTTCTATAATTTTTAACCGTTTTGTTTCTAATTTTATGCATATATTCTTTTTTTTTTCTTCCTATTTTTATCCATATATTTTTATTAGAGTAAAATTACATAGAAGATAAAAAAGTTGTAATATTATTAAAACTAGGGGTGTACGTGGGCCGGATTGGGTTGGGTTTGGCCAAAACCAAAACCCAAACCACATATGGTACTCCGGGTTGGGTTTAGTAAAATAACCACTCGTTATAACATTAGACCGGGTTGGGTAAATCCACTAATTTCCGGGTTGGATTGGGTTGGGTTGTGGGTTACCCAAATTATTTTTCTATTTTTTTATATTAAATATCTAAATGTTAAATCATCATATTTTTTCATAAAAAATAACTCAATCAATGTATTTTCTTGAAAAATAGTGTAACTTTTTTTCACTATAAAAAATAATCACTCATTTTTTGTGTGTAAATCTACTAATTTACGGGTTGGATAGCGTGTTATCCAAATGATTTTTTTGCTTTTTTTAATATCGAATGACTAAACCATGAATCACTATATTTGTTACGAAAATTATTCAATTTTTAAAAATTTTTGTACAATAATGCGAAAAATTATCATATTTGTTCATAAAAATTATTCAATCTTTTTGATTTTCGTAAAAAATAGTATAACTGTTTACGTGGAAATTTGGTAAACAACCGCTAGTTTGAGTGTTTAAACTCGCGAGATCAACTAGAAATCTCAGGACAATTTTGTGTTTTGTTTACTTGGAAAAATGTTTAAATGTTCGTTTTCAGAGAAAAACAAACACTTAAGAATTAAATCGTTTTCAAATAATCAGAGAAAGTGCTAGTTCGAATCGCCTCGAAAACAACAGTTTCTTAAGAAAAACACTTAAATTAAACTAAAGAACATTGCTGAAAAGTAAATTGCATTGAAAGTAAAGCAATTACAAGTAAATGGTTCACAAAACATACATTTCTCCTCAACTATTCCTTTCGTTCGAACGCTGAGTACTCAGAATTTCAGAGAGAGTTTTGTATAAAATTTTGTGACCTTTGTTCTGAATGAAAAACTGCTATAAATACTAAGACAAAGTGGTAACTGCTTCTTGATCATCTGGACGGTCTTCGATTTGCCACGTCGACCCACGTTCTCCACTTTCGATCTTCATTCCTTCAGCGCGCGCCAATTTTCATTGGGCCTTTACCACTCCTTTTGGGCCTGGCCCAACTAGCCTTTGACTCCATTTGCCCTTTCGACAAGTATTTTACAAAGCTTTTCTCAACCATGTCCTTCTAAGCCTTCGAGACTCTCTTCCGTTTCGACATGATCGAAACTTCGACGCGATACTTGAAAGCCACATTTTACTAATATAACCTTCAAATAAATAATGGACCTCTAATTAATTTTTAATTAATAAGCACCAAATTTATGCCCAACAATAACTCATTTTCAGTATAAAAATATTTAATAATCAAATGAAAAAATCTTTAGTATTTTCATAAAAAAAATTCAAGAAACATAGCACTAGTGGGTTTTTTGGGTTGAGTCCGGTTTTACCCGAAACCCGACTTTTTTAATGAGTTTTTCATTTTTGAAATCCATATCCACCCACTTGCCCGACCCAACCCACTTTTTTGGGTTGGATTGGGTGGGTTTGACCGGGTCGACCGGATTTGCCCAACCTATGTACACCCCTAGAAGAAATCCCATCTAGGTTGGCACCCTTGTATACTCTAATCATATGCCAATTGCTCGTTGGTATATATAAAAAAAGAAAAAAGTAATTACACAGTGGGGGGCCAAACCGTACCCAAAAAAAAAAAAAAAAACAAGGAAAAAAGAAAACAGAACATGAAAAACATTAAGAGAAACATTAATATATATTTAATAATATTTAAAATAAAAAAAAATTGTTTACGAATTTTATGGCCCGTTTGATTAAAGGTAAAATAAGTGAGAGTGAAGGAAAATATGAAAATTGAGGAATAAATTTAAACTAACTTTTAGTCTAAGTTCATTTTTCTATTTTCGTATTTTTCTTCCTTCTCACTTTTTTTCCCTTTCAACCAAACAAATCCTTATATTCTTTATACAAGTATATTCCTTTAAAACATTGAGTAATTTGCAAAACACCAAATGTAGTTCATTGAATTCATGCAGCATGTTTTTATTGTCTTGTTTTCAGACATTTTTATTGTATTCTTGAATTATTCGATTTGAGAATTGAGACTATTTTACAAGTAGATTTCTTTAAAATAATGACTAATTTAAACATAGTAGTGATTAATTTAAAACTGATGAGGACGTAAACTTAGTAGTGATTAATTTCATTTTGTGACGAGGACAAATCAAAAGTAAATATGATATTCTAATTTATTTAAAAATTATATTATCTTTAAATTTGGGAATCGCCAAACAATATCGATAATTGTTAGTTCAACATAACAATATCGACATTGTTAGTTCAACTAAGATTTATGTGTTGGTAGTTGATTCTTATCTCTGTGTGTTGTTTCGTTGAAGCTTCCCACGAGTTGGACTCATCCAGACCCAATTCGGCCCGTTTTGCTCGAAAGGGTTAGGTCTGTAGTTGATTCTTGTGCTTGTGGGGCTCGATCGTGTTGACTGACCATCCCTCGATCTAGCTTTCGATTGGTTTTGGGTTGCTTTAACATAATTTGATTCGTCAGAGGTTGATTGTGAGGTCTCGTGTTGTCGGATCTATTTCAATATTCTTATCATTCATTAATTTTGGACTGTTTAACTTGAAAAAAACCATCATCGCTTGCTACTTACTGCAGGGAGTAGGGGGTACATGGACCGTTGTCTGTTGACTGTCGATTCATTCGCCTCAAGTTCTAGGGACTGCTATTTTTTCTTAGGATTAATAAGAAGTTGGTGTATTTTTTGTCCTACACGCTTTTGTGTGGACTCACCGGGTTAGGTTTATGCCCTCCAGTTTTTTTCCTTCTTTTTTTTTAATATAATAAAGAGATATAGGTAAAGGATGAAGGCAAAACGTGTTTTATCCCTTGATGTCTAGATGGTCTTCGCCTTATTAAAAAAAAAAAACTAAAATTTATGGACTATTACTCTCTTTTATAAAACTAGTCGGCTCCCCGTGCGTTGCACGGGGTTTTGTGGAACGTCATTTACTACTAAAATTCTCGAAAAATTATCGACTACATTCCATAGTCACTTCTAATGGTGTGTGTAAGGGTCATGTTAACTTGTGCCCTAAGGGCACATGTTAAGCTACCTAAAAATAGAAATATAGTATTTAATGATACTAAAAATTTAATGTTTAGATAATTAAATACACCACAAGTTCAATAAATTTTTTCTCATTTATCTTCTTAACATGTGCCCTTAAGGGCACAAGTTAACATTCTCCTAAGTTACAATACAAAAGTAAACCACCATATTGTTGGATCGCTCAGACAATTATAAATTTTAATCGGTAATAATTCATAATAGTGATTTTAAAACTTTTATCAGCAAACAAAATTGTCATCTCCCCATGAATTATAAATTTTTATAAGTAATAACTTATAATATTGATTTAAAAACTTTTATCAATGATAAAAAAATGTCATCTCCCCATGAATAATAATTTTTATTATTAATAACTTGTAATAGTGATTTTTAAATTTATAATTTAGCAATAAAAATTGTCATATCTCTGTGATTTATAATTTTTTTTAGATATCGTTAATTATAAATTTTTATCAATAATATTTAATTGTCATCTCTCCGTGTATTATAATTTTTTAGCAGTAATTATTTGTAATAGTGATTTTAGATATGTCTTTCTTTTTTGTGAGAAACAAAATTGTTTCCACAAAAAAAATAACATGATCTCACCATTTTTCTAACCTTGTTTTCTAGCCAATTGTGAACGATGCTATTGTTGGATTACTTAGTTACATTAATTTTTACCTTTTTTTGTGCAATTAATATGATTCTAAAGGACAAATATCAATGGATTAAAAAGAAAATAAACTGAAATTAATGGATTAAAAAGACTTTGGATCTAGTAACACTAAAAATTGTCATCTCCCCGATACTTATAGAGAAGTTTTTAATTTTTTTTGCGCTAGGTCAAACACGAAATATCAATATAGAAGTTTATAATTTTTACGCGCCACTTATAAGAAGGTTTTAATCTTTGCGTGATACTTCGACCTCCGAGTATTGATAAAGAGATTTGTAATTTTTTCGTTTTAAGGTGTATATATTATAGTAGAGTTTGTTAGCCCTAATAATTTTGCACACACCATTACAAGTGACTATGGAATGTAGTCGATAATGTTTCGAGAATTTTAGTAGTAAATTTTGCTAATAATATAGTGAACGATTTATAATATAAGATGGTGGATATGAAAATATTATGGTGCATATGTAGTGCATAAAAAAAAAACCACATGTACAAAATTAGAACCATAGTTCTTCTTTTGATTTGGGTACATTGAACACTAAAGATGAGAAGTAGTAGGGTGCTTATGCTCAAGGGAAACATACATAACATAATTATAGGAAGGTTCGGGAACACAAAAGATAACATTATCGTCGAGACTCACGCCATGAACGATGCACAAATCAACCCAACCACCAGATACCTTGCATGTGAGTTTACCATCAGGATCAACACCAAAAGTCAACTTGCAAGGATAGCGTTCGCCTCCACAATCGACCAAAACTATATTTGAATGAGTAAAGGCAAAAACAAATTCACCAAATCCATACCAATGTAAGATATGAAAAAAAAAAAAAAAAAGATGGAATTTGTAAATAAAAAGGAACTATAAAGGCCATTAAGATAAATTGCAAAAAAAATAAAATTAAAAGCATATGAATACCAAAGTTCCAGAATAAATATCATAAACCGACATATTCTTGATGAAAGATAAATCACTTGGTAGTGAGGAATTGTTCTTAGCCATTACATAGGAGTAGTATCAGTGCTATTCGCTTACAACAATCTAGCAAGGAAAAAATAATTAAGCAAAACTTAAATAATTTAGTTTATGGCCAGAAATTAACAGGGAACAAACAAACTATACAGGTAGAGCTAAGCAAAATTTAAATACTTTAGTTTACGGTGCATACTATTCCTTAAACTTAAGTACATATCTAGTGCATAAACATAATAACAACACCTTAACTTTCGCAATTTAATTAAAATATCAAACAATATTAAGTTTGAGTAAACGACCACTCGTTGGAAAACTTAGGATGTCAAGATTACGGATATAATTTTTGTTTTGAGGGTTAACCATTAAATTGGTCCAGTTTAACAAAAGATTGGGTATTGGTACAGAAACAGTTTCTGCACAAACATAGCAATAACACCTTAAATTTTGCAATTTAATTAAAATACCAAATGATATCCGTTTTGAGTAAACGGCCACTCGTTGAAAAGCTTAGGATGTCAAGATTACAGATATAATTTTTGTTTTTAGGTTTAACAATTCAATTAGTCCAGTTTAACAAAAGATTGAGTTTTGGTACAAAAACAGGACTGAAACTTTTCTCAAACTTGTAGGTAGTTTTTCTCCTACTATAATTAATGGGATTTAACATTTTCGGTGACTAAACTGTAGGAAAGTTTGTCTTCTTTGCAGTGGATTAAAAATAATTAGCATATGACTTATATTCAGAGAGTTATGTTAAATTTACCACATGTATGTCTACACGAATTTCACATAAATATTTCTTACATATATTTCTTTTTTTAACTTATAAAATCCCTTTTTTCCATATTCTAGGGTCTTAGGGTTTGATATAAAAGAGAAAGAATAAACAAAATCTAAATACCTTAGTTTATGGCAAAAATTAATAGGGAAGAAACAAAATTACATATGCAAAACAAAATAAACAACTTTTGAAGAACGAAGGAGAGTTGGGTGTGATGTGTGAGGAGAGTTAGTAACAATATGAATGATTATGCCTACAAAATAGGAACCATAAATATACCTAAAATGAGCAAAATGATCAGTGCATTTTAATGCACATTCTTCTACTATTGTACTAGTGTATTCCTATGGTTTAATTTACTATTTTCACTATTTTAATGTCTTTTTATGTTTAAGTTCATTTCTAACTTTATTTTATTTTCACACTTAATTTATGAATAAATAGCACTTTGACACCCTTCCAGTCCGCAGGTCATTACTGGAGTTACAAATATCGGATTGAGGCGCGGGAAGATGCGTTGGAAAGCTGAGATCAAGAGCTACAACTTTTATGATGAGGCCAAAACCCAGTTCGGAACGCAAGTGTGTCAAATAACTGCATCTATGTTCCAGACGAATTTAATTTCAGCACAACTTTATGTTTTTTCGGCCCAATTATTTTATGGCCCATTTTGCTTGCTGTATTAAAACGAAAACCTGACCTAGGTCAGAGATTACTCACTGTTCACGAGAAAATAAAAAAAAACCCTAGCAGCCACCGCTTGAATGGAGAACTAAACTTATTTTCGATCCATTGGTGTGAGGAATTCTTGTTCTTGATTCTTGAGGTTCGGTTTAATAACAATTCATATGTTTATGCTTATCATATATCAATTCAATTTTCGTGTTCCTAATTTATGTATGAGTTTGATTCAATTGATGCTTAATATTCTGTTTCAAATTCATATATTCATGCTATTGAAACTATTCGAATTCGTTTATTGCTTGTTGAATTGATTTGAATAGGGAATTGATATATGCTTTTTCGCTTATAAAAAGGGCTGAATGAGTTATTGTTATGATCTTATCTATGTTATTGTTGACGCTTGATCATCCCCATAGTTAATTGAACACGTTGATGCTTAATCAACGATTCTTTATAGAATTGAATTACGCTTGTTAAATTAGTTCTATAATCAGCCAAGCATAAACTAACGAACAATCTTTTGAGAACCTAGGATAGATGATAAACAAGATTTCCCTAAAACCAATGGATTGATTGCCCCTTATATTGATTAATTTCGTCATCTCTTTACTGCTTTCAAATCGAAAACCCCCAATTTGCAACCTTTAAATTCATTCTAATATTGTTAAACCGATCGTGAGTCCTTGCGAAACGACCAAGGTTACTACCTTGTACTACTTTTAATTTAATTTATTATTTGACCACGAAACGACCGTGATCACAAAACATGAAACAGAGAGAAATAGCAACGACCAAACCAAGAGATAGTGCGTGAAGAGTGATAGTGACGGTGATGTTATGCGGCTGTGGTGATTAATATTGGCCGGCGATGGCGGCGGCGGCAATCAGCTTCCCCCTCCTTGAATTCTATTTTGTTATTTTTTTTGTGGCTATTGTTATTGTTTCTTTTGATGGTGGATGGTTGTCTATAGAGGTGAAGGTGGTTTCTCTTCTGTTCGTTGCTTTGATCTGGAATAGAGATGATGATGATTTGGTTTATGGAAAAATAGGATTTATATAGAATACAATGGCCAATGCATGCCAAAGGTTGTCAGCCCACTTGTAATTCGCTCAAGAACTCAATATATTGATCAAAGGATGAGAGAGCATTTTAATGAGCAAAACAATGGTTAGAAGACACATGGAATATTGCATGTGTTTTGAGTAATTAATGAGGAAGAACAAAACATAAGATACAGGGAGAAATTAGAATTAGAAGACACATGGATTATTGCAGGGCTTTTGAGCATCTTATCTTATCTTATTATACTAAAGACAAGGCAGATTTGTAAACCCTAAATCAATGGAAATCTGAAGTCCTAATCTTCATCCAATTGTGCTTTGCCATATTTCTCTATCATCCAATAAGATTTTGACACACCTAGGTTACAAGGCTGTCTTGGAAGCCCTAAATCTTTGCTTATTAGAAGCAATATGTAACACATGCATTGGGTCCAATGACATATGTATTTCTCTTTTCCCAAATTTTTTTCATTTGTAATGTTTTTTTCTCTCTCTTCTCTCCCTCTCTCTCTCGTACGCTCTCTCTTTTCTCACCATCACTTTCATCTCTCCTCCCTGCCTCATCTCCTCCTCCACCACCGCATCCACCACAACCTCCACCACCACCTACAAATCGATCTCCAAATCAGAACGTCCTCTCCGCTTCCGGTGATGCCGCCGTCATCAGAATCACGTTATTCTTCCTCTCAGGTAGGCCGAAAATCATCAACCCTAACCCCCAAATTTCAATTCCTCAAATTTAGATCTTGCATGTTTGAAATCCTCCATGAAATTGGATCTTTGGATGTCAATAAACTCAATTGACTAGAAAAATCTCTTTTCTCTTTCAAACTGTTTTCGTTTTTTTTTTTAATTTTAATTGTTTGTTGTTACAACAGGTTCCTCGTGTCAATTTGCTCATAAACTTTGTAGAAATCATAACTCTTATTGCTGCAGCTGCAACAGGTACTTTGTTAATCTTTCTATGAACTGACAATATCTATAGTTTGGTTATTTCTGATCTTTGGTTAATACTATTGATTTTTATGGTTTTGTTTTATGATTTCTACAAAGATCCAGTTCTGCCATTGATTTCCCTATATGGGTTTTCAAACTCACAAGTGATTTTGTGGTATAATAGAAATTGGGAATTGGAGGAAGTATGTGAAACCCGTATTCTGGACAGGGGCTCACTAAAACGGTAACTGCTCTTTCTCTATAACTCCGAATTTAGTGTGGTTTGTCTCTATGGTTAGCTAACGAAATTCCGGTCGTTCCGACGCCAATATTATGAATTATGGAGCTGTAATGAATCCTGCAGACGCGTTTGAAGTTCAGGGTCAGATGCAGAATTTTGGGTTTGAGGTTAGCATCATGATCATCATCTTGAGCTACTGGGAATTCTATGGAGTAGCTCATTTCTTAAAGTTTCTGAGTTAATCTCATTCAGGTGGGTTCCTTTAGGAAAAACTCACTTTAATAGAGTAGCTTTAATAGTTTTCCCCAAATTCAATTATGCATGTTAACTTAGGGATTTAGGATTAATTAGGAAAACTCTTGAATTGAATTAATTAATGACTTAAACAATACATAAGCTAAATTGAACTCTGCAATATTTTCGATTATTTTGTAGTTTTTTTTTGTGTGTAGGTTTTGATATGTGATTTCTTGAATCCATCATGGGACAAGAGTGAGTAACATGAAATTTGAGTTTATTCTGGACAGGGGCTCACTAAAACGGTAACTGCTCTTTCTCTATAACTCCGAATTTAGTGTGGTTTGTCTCTATGGTTAGCTAACGAAATTCCGGTCGTTCCGACACCAATATTATGAATTATGGAGCTGTAATGAATCCTGCAGACGCGTTTGAAGTTCAGGGTCAGGTGCAGAATTTTGAGTTTGAGGTTAGCATCATGATCATCATCTTGAGCTACTGGGAATTCTATGGAGTATGTGTTTCCTATACTACTGTCAGCTTCCTCAGCATAATCTTGCTACCAATAGTTGGCAATGCAGCTGAACATGCAGGAGCAATCATTTTTGCTTTCAAGAACAAGCTGGTAAGAATTTAGAGAGTGTTATCAATTCCATTCTTAATCCTTTGATCTAAGTCTAACATATAAATTCATGTTGAAGTCAAGGTTTCTGATTTTGTTTTGTGTGCAATTTTCAATTGTTTCAGATCAGAAGAGAGTTTTTTATTGCTGTCAAAGTTTTTTAGCTGCTTATTTCTCAAGGATACAAAAAATGTTTGTGGTAGGCCTGGTATTCAAATGCGGATAAACTCGTGGCAAGACGGAGTTCTTGGTACTAATTGTCTGATTCCTCCTAAATGGAATTGGACATATCAGTTTCAAGTCAAGGATCAAATTGGGAGTTTCTTTTGAAATTAATTCTAATCTGTCTTTTGAAATTCATATATTTAAAGTTAACTCTGACCTACTGTACAGGCATTATCATGATTTTTTTTTCCACAAGGTGAGGCTTGGCGATAAAGGGTGAGGCAGCAAGCGTTTGTGATTACGAGTAAAGTTAGAAGATAATGAATCTGACTCTATGAGCATGAGAGAGGAGACTTGGGACGCTGCACTATAGCTGGATAATGGTGGTGATGTGAAATGTGGTTCTCTGTTATTTTATATGATTCGGTATTTAAGTTTGTTTGCTCTTTTAGATGTAATCTTTCTATAAGTGAGATGGAGAGGAACTGGATTGGTGGTCCAACAATAATACAATGTCATGTTTTTCACATTTTAACCCTTTTTTCTTTCCTTTCCTGGCAGGTTGCTCCAAGGGATTAATTTGATTCTTTAGTTACCTGCTACAATGGTTTAGTTTGAGCACTTACAAGTAATTAATTTTTTTGGATTGTGTCCCTTTTAAAATTTCATGTATATGATTTAGTGCAATGCTAATTCTTCAATTGATTCTACAATTTTTTTTAAAAAAATTAAGTACTATACATATTACTATATATTAATTTTGTTTTGATTCATGGAATGTGGATTAAACTGTTTTGCCCTTAGAGTTATGCATATAATTTGTGTAGGGATTTTCAATTGATTTTTCAAATTTGGTTGTTTTGTATGTTGATTGATCCAGCTGATTTTATGAAAATTGGAATTTTTTATGTTATATATTTTAATTGTATTTTGTGTCTTTGATATAGGCAAGGGGCAGGCTGAGGAAGGAGTGAAGGCAGTGAGAAAAATAGGAAGATAAGTAAGGTTATGGATGCAACCCTTGAAGATTTAGAGTGAGTTTATATGTGTTACAAGGTTTTGTGCATCTTTATTCCATAATTATTTGCATATACTTATCCACCTTCATCGTTCTTAGTGTAGAGGTAATAGGGTGCATTGCACTTTGTGGGATGATTTTGCTCTAAATATGCAGAAATTCTTGGATATACTCATGATTCATCCCTACCTATGGTAATCATAATACAACTATGCAAGCTTAAGAAGTACCTTAGTAGGAAAATACTTCATTTTCACCTATTGTTTGAAATATAGCTCTGGTGGTTTATTTTTTTGTTTCCATTTGAGTATGTGCTATGTAAATTTCAAATTCTTTTTATGGATCAGAATTGTTGTTGAATGCTCAGATTCCTGAAGTATCTAATTATATAGAAACTTAGAAAGGTGATTCTTCTATGCTGGTTGCTTGAATTTCCTTTAGCTACTCTTTGGTGCTTCATTGTCTATTTTCTTAAATAAATGATGAATGTTGCTAATGTGTAGTTGAGTCAAGTGGTTAATCAAATGATCGGACCAGTGATGCATAGTGTCGTCGATGATTTGCTGTAGACCCCAAAGATGACTATTGAGGATCTCATTGAATCTACCGAGGTTAGAAACTATTTTTAAGATTCTCTACCCAATCACACGTATTGGTTACATAATATTATGTTGGTTAGTTGGTGTTTAAATAGAGTTTTGATCTTATTAGTTGGTGTTTAAACAAATGTGAAACAGTATTAAGTAGATAGCAATGTCCAATTAGAAACACACTAATTAAGCAACTAAACCCCTTTTTATTTTTATTTTTTTTATAAGCAACTTTTTATTCCTTTTTTACGTATGCAGATAAATTTGGAACCCATGTTGGTGAATCATAATTGCTACTTTGTAGGGGAGGGGGGATAGGTATTTATGGTTATTACTATTTTATAGGGATGACTACATCATCATTGCTACTTTTTAGGAAGTCTTGAGTATCCAACCCTGTATTTTTGCATAACTCCTTCACTAATCCACGCATATTTTCTCATTGATCAAATACACCACTCTTCTAATTTTCTTTTCTATTCATCTCCTCTGTGTTTCGTCTATCCTATCTCAATACCATCTTCGTCTAACCCTTCATTTCCCATATGGCATCCTATCTCACATAATTAAATGACTGTTATAAAACCCAATCCAGGAAAGAAAGAAAAAAAGTCGGACTCTTATCTTTCTTGCCTTAGATGGCTGGCTTTGGAAACAGAGATATGACATGCTTTGTTGTAATTTTGAATGCTTTAATATACATTACTTAATTGCTTCAATCTTTGCTTATGATACTAAGTAAAAAAAAAGTTCTCAACAACTTAAATTAGGGATAAGTATGAAGTTTTGAACTTGGAGAGATTGATATGTTTCAACGAATGTGCAGTCCAAGATCTCATATCTCACAATGCGTTCAATCTTTATTAGATTGCAAACTCTGTGAATGTTGGTGGCTCAAATTATGTTGAAAGATTCCTACTTTAATAGGTTGGCTCAAATTTTTAGTGGATGGAGATATTATGAAGATGAAATTAGTTGTCATCCCACTACTAGAAAAATTGCTTTTCGCGACCGATTTAGCGACCGATTTTCATCAAAATCGGTCTCTAAATCCGTTAGCGACCGATTTTGCGACCATATAAAATCAGTATCAACAACCCTGGTCGCTACTCCGTTGTGACCAAGCTAGCGACCGATTTGTAGCGACCGAATAGCGACTGATTTTAGAGACTGAAATAGTGACCGAACTTAGAGACGGCTTAGAGACTGAGTTTATGACGCTCGATGCGATGCTTTGTCCGACGCTATAGCGACTGATTTAGTGACTAATACTAGTGACTGATTTAGTGACCGATTTGAAAATAATTTCTATGTTCATTGCGACCGATTTTGCGACCAATTTGTAAAATTCAGTCTCTATTTCAGTCTCTGAATGATTTTTTTTTTGGCATTATGTTATTATTTATCAAACTTAATTTACCAATAAACTTAATTGATCATAAAATCAAATCATGATAATTTATTTTAATTATACTGTGCCAAAAAAAAACTAAAGTCAAAAGCATCACATATGTTTCTAAACACCATAAGACATTCAAACAATGTATCATACAAAGTATGGCTACTCAATTCCAATTACAAGCATTACCAACCAATTTATATTGATCCCAAAATTGGTTAAGAATCTCAAACAATAATCATATACTGTATATGATATACATATAACATGTTCTTAACAATACACAAATGTGGAAGTATCATTCACTATTACTTATAAGCACAAAATCAAAGGAACCTATTTGGTCATAGTTAAGAGACTTGAACAGTGACACTCATTTACTTTAACAGTGACACTCGTGTTTTCCTTTTCTTAATGTCTCCATTGTATTATTCTTCCTCCAGATCAACAACCTGCAAAATGGTCAAGACAAAATTCAATTCACAATTTCACAAATCATAATCAATTTAGGAGACTCAAGTAATTATTATGAAAATCATAATCAATTTAAAGAGTATATATATTAAAAAGTTTGAAGAACTGAACATGCCTCAATATAAGACTAGCATGAATGACATAGAAAAAGAGAATTGTGAATAACAAATCTTTTTTACCAATAACCCAACTCTTCCTTATGAACATTCAACTCCAAACCAGTTACAAGGGTCAACACCAAATTCATCATCAACCCAATTTGACAAAGCATCAAAAGGGTCACTCATAATTCCTTGCTTGAACTTCAAAAGTGCTTTACCTACAAAAACAACAAAACCCACTTTTCAGCTTTTGTTTCATTCCATCCAAAATTTAGAAGCAAAAGGAGCCAAAGAATATCAACTGTATTACACGCTCTTCCCTTTTAAGATTTGGATTCAACCGTATATGTTTTCAGATTTCTAGAACACACGCACTTGAAATGATGCATTGTGGTATGAATTGGAATAAAAAATGAAAGCATTCATCTAGCTATAAAATCACTATGTATATACACCTTAAAAGTGTAACCATTTCCTTCAAACTTGTGTATTTGCTTTTCTTTTCATCTCTATAAGTTCTGGATCATCAAAAATATTAAAAGTTTGACTCGCTAATTGGTGAGACACTAGTAGGATCATCAAAAATAAAAATAAAAGAATAGCTTCATCAAAGATGCGAAAATAGAATAACAACTTAAAGATATACTATAAATTACCCTCACTCCACCTTGATCTTGTGGAAAGTACAACAATGGCATAGCCTTACTCTCACCTCCTCTTTGATCCTAACAAAATATATGGTTCTGCCTCACACTTCTAGCATTCATGCTCTTCTGAATGCTGCACATCCATAATATATATAGTCAGTGATGAGAAATCAAGTGTAAAAGCCACAGAGTAGGAAATCTTAACAGAGGCATAAGGCATGCCAAATCATACAAATCAGAGTGAATTTGTTCCCCAATGCAACACAAACCAAATCAAGAACTAATTCGAATCCTCAATGTCCTGTTTTAACTGTTGAAAGAAGAAATATTTTAAAAATGCATTGAAAATTTAATTGAAAAACATCATGTATTCAGTGAAGAAAGTAACTTGCACCAAGTGTGCACAGAATTCAGCATAAATGTTTTGCTGCAAATGTGTAATTACAAGTTCACAACTATATTAAAACTTAAAAAAAAAAAAAAAAAAACTAATATTTAGGTTGTGGAATGTAAGTCCTACAGCAGGAGCTTCTTCAATTATCTTTTGGTGTCTTTCTTTGCACATAAAAAGATAATTGAAGAAGAGAATTATTCACCAAAAGATAATTATGTGCAAAGAGAAAAAAGAGAAAAAGAACACCAATATTGTAAAAAACTACAAATTGAATGAACAATCCAAATAACTTACAAAACAATACTACATCAACTAACTTCAGTGTTCCATAAAAAATCATAATAAGCACAAGATTAATGTCAAAACATAGCAGAAAATGTGACAATTAAAGAAAAGTCAATCATTAGAAAAGGATTTCCACCTTTGTAAACCAGCACCTCATACCTTAACTGATATGCTCATTCGAACAAATGATTCATTGGAAATTGGACCTATGCAGATATGTTGCAGCATGTCCTTTGCTCGAAGTTCACAATTCAAAATCTAAGATTGTCTAAGAGACTTAGTAACAGTAGAAACACCAGGTAAAAGTAAAACACAACAATTTTATTAGGCTCTTGAATCAAAAGATGAAGAGACAAAATCATTTTTAACCATCACATGTAAAGTGCACAATATTTTATCTCCAGGTTTTAAGTTGTAAACTAATTCACACAAAAGGCATATCATTGTTACACATCACAAGTTTACAATCCAAGTTTACACATTCCTCAAACAATGATAGACATTCACTTGAAAATCTATATTAGGTGAAACACAATGAAGTGAACAAACTGATAAACACGTCCTTCAAATCAATAGGAAGGTAGTTAATTTGCACGGTGCAGAAGCATAAACGGACATGATGTCATGAAAACAAGAACTGATTGCTTAACTTTATAAATTCATTTCAGTCACAGTTTATAGCTTAATTAGAACCATAAAATTATTCGTAACTTGCGGAACTTTACTGAGCAAAGCAAAGCAAAAAAAAATCGGGAAAAAGTTGTAAAATTAGATACAAAAGGAGTAAGGAGCAGCACACAATCAAGGCAAGAAGGTTAGGCGTGTAATTAAGTATTACTAAATGGACCAATACTCTTAGAAGATTCATCAAGATACTTAGATTAGTCTCCAAATTATAATATTACAATATATACTCGAAATAGAAAATCTAAAAATATTATCATTATAGTCTCCGAAATATCAATAGTGGGACGAACCTAATGTAGAGAACTGAGTTGATACGATTCTACATTGTTGAGAATCAAATTGAGTAATTACTCAATTTCAACATGTCGCAAAAACCTACTTTTCACATGAGTGCTATGATCCATGGTGAGTTGAGGATGATTCCCAATCCGAGCAGCTAAAATTGCACGACTATCACCAACCTATCAAATAAACATCTTCACCTTTCATCAACATAACCAAAACACAAGAACCCATAATAGCCAAAACAGGATTATGATTAATCATCCTCAGTTTTCCTCATTACCTCAGAAAGAGCTTCTAACACATCTATGTGACAAAAATCCTATTCACTTTTCGCTTTATTACTACTATTTCGATTTCGATTACATAGAAATTACATAGAAACCCACTAAGCTCATCATGTACAGCATAAAAAATATTATTAACAAGACAATCAGTTGCATTAGGACCATTAAATCCATCATAAATTCCCACATAAACCCATTCATGTTCCTCACAAATCACAATATGCATACGAGTCCTCATACAAACCAAGGCAAAACTGTTCCCCCAAAACTTTGTTTCTCAAACACTAACACACACTATATAATTAATGCTTCCACCATACACACAAAAAAAAATCCTAAAAAAAATTATGTAAATAAACAAAATTTCGAAACCACTTTGAATGCAATGCAAGAAGCAAAATATCAAATACCTGATATGCAACATGAAGTCGTGAGACATCGAAAACAAGACTAGATGACTGATTCGAAGACAAAGGACCTAAAATAATCGCACAAAAAAAATCAGAAAGAGAAGAAAAAACTGTGAACGAAGAGGGAAAAGTAATACGCACGAGGAAGAGCGATCGGATATTTGAAAACGACATCATTTGAGACAGCGGAGGTTGAGGTCGTTATCTCTGTGACCACGAAGGGAAACGTGAATGTGTCAGTTTGGGTGGAGAAGAGGAGAACAGATGTGTGAAAAGCGGTGTTGCGGTGGAGAAGCGGTGAAAATTTGATTTAGGGTGAACGCGTGAGGGTTAAATGATGGTGAGAAGATGGGTGGTGCGGCGAAAATATGGTTCAGCATTCCAGGGTTAAGCGAAATTTGATTTGGGAAACTTGAAAAGTGACAAGTAAAAATTGATTTTAAAAAATTGATTTGGGTTAGGCGACGGATTTTAGCAACCAAAATAATTCAGTCGCTAATTTTCAGTCTCTAAATCGGTCTCTACATTGCGACTGATTTAGCGACCAAAATATTTTTTATTTTAAATTTTGACATTTTGGTCTCTAATTCAGTCTCTATAGTGACCAAAATAATTCAGTCTCTAAATTGGTCGCTAAAAGCAAATTTTCTAGTAGTGTCCAAGCATAGACTTTGCAGCAAAGAAAGTAACTATTGTTGGAGATGTGACTCAATTGAGTGTAATGGCAAGCATAACAAAGGTGAAGTCTGCATAAATTTGGCCAGAATTTGCTTCACCAATTGGAGCTACAAGTGGTGCTGCTGAATAAAGGAAATAAATTATAGGTGCTTTCGTATGCTTTGAGTCTGTATTAGATGGTAGTTTAATTATTGTAAATGAGAATGTTAGCAAGTGAAGTTGTGGCTTTGAAGAGATATTGGTAGTTTATTTAGAAGGAGCTTTATCTTTGCATAAGGATTGACTATTGAAACCGATTTTCATAATGAGTCTGATGTGTGGATATAAATAGTGGATCATATAAGTAAAGATTCATTTTTTAAATTCATTGTGTCTTTGGTTAAAAGCCACTTATGAATTATCAATTTTGTCAATTTTCTTTTAATTTTTGCTGGATGAGAATCTCAAAATATGATACAACTTTCACAACATGGAATTAATGACACAATATTATTATAAGAATATCCATGGAAAAATGGCTACAATTTTGTTCAACCTTAAAGTTTGAAAATCCTTCCAAGTTATATTTTTTTTTTCAAGGCTCAGTCACGGGTTTTTGAAAGCTCCAATATAATCATTGATAGTTTGGTGTTGATAATTTTTACCTAAAAAATTGTAGACCTTTTTATAAGCAGGGCGTAAAAATTATGAATCTCTCTATCAATACTCGGAGGTTGAAGTATCTCGAAAAAGTCATAAACCTTTCTATAAGTAGAGGTTGAAGTTTGAATCTTTCTATTAAATTTTATTAATGCCACGGGTCATTGAAAGCTCAACTATAAAATTCGATGTGACTGAGCCATCTACCAATAGGGTGATTCACGGGTCTTTGAAGGCTCTACTATAAAATTCGATATGACCGAGTCATCCACTTATGAAAGGAAAGATAGTCGACAACAATTGTTCACAAGAAGCTATTGTTTGGGAGTCATATTTTGCTATCCAATTGACCTTTAATTTGTTTTTGTTGTTTTCTGGTATGAATCTTTACTTCATTTACTTTGTTTTAATTGCGACATGATACTATTTCATTTGCGACGTAGATGATGTCCCCCTTTGATAATTTTCGCATCCAATTTACCTTTAATTTGTTTTTGTTGTTTTCTGATATGAATCTGTACTTCATTTACTTTGTTTTAATTGTGACATGATACTATTTCAATTGCGACGTAAATGATGTCCCCCTTTGATAATTTTCGCATGTTCATGACTAACTTTTTCGGCTAATAGCATCCATGATTGGTATATAAATGATGCCCCCTTAAGGAATTTGCATATGCTTATGACTAATTACCTCGGCACATAGCAACCATGATTGGTATATAAATCACGTTCCGGCGAACCCGTGCAACGCACGGGCGGCCGTCTAGTTAATGAAGAAGAAGGAAGTAAGTGAGAAGAGGGTTCCGAGAAAGAGAGAAAACTTAGGGTTGGAATTAGATTTGGTATTAGCTAGGGTTAGTGAATTAGACTTCATTTTAGGGTTAGCATAGGTTGATAATTTATAAAGATGGAAGATCAATTCTCACCCTTATCTTTGATCATAACTATATATTTTATTTTTTATTTTAAAATATTATATTTCGGTGGTGATTAATGCTGAATTTGGTAGGGAATACCACGGTCCGACCATTATTATAAATAAATTTGATTTTTTAATACGTTAAAAAATTGTTTATGAATTAAATACATAAAATGTCAAATTTATTTTTGTGTCAAAAATTATTAAATTTATTTATAATTGTGAACATTGTGAACGAAAATACTAATAGTATATATACAGTATGTTGATAATTGCTATAGGCAGTAGGATTTTATTGTAGTAAATTTTGGTATAATGTGCAAAATAGACCTTGAACTGTGTGCGTGGAGTTTAAAACTTTCACTTCATTAGTTTTGGAAAACGCAATGCTGCATGGTCTTTTTGATAATTAACAAAAGTTTCATTGCTAACATTGAAAATAAATTGTCATTTTTTTTTTTTGACAAAAAAAATTGTCATCTTAATAATATTGAAAGTGAATATTTCTCTACCCCTCTTTCGGTGACAACTAGGATGGGCTGAATAGCCCAATTTTAATGGATGAGCAACTAAGTTGTCACCTTTTTTTAATCTATGTGAAATGTTTAAATGCGACTAATATCGTGAGACAAAAAGATTGAGTTAAAAAATAGTAATACATGAAACAATCTATTAATAAGTATTCAACATTACAAAATCACAATTCCAAACATATGCATTAAGAATACACACATCCATTTGATAATAACAAACACAACTACAAAAATAGTATAATCTGACCATAAAGATATTTGAATAGAACAAATAGAGACATATAAATAGGTTCAAGGAAACATTATAATTTAAATTTCATAGAACTTATATCAATTCAATTCTTAAATCAAATGTATTTCTTATTGATTTTGACCTTAAATCCATGTTTCATACGAATTTGAATAGAATTCCTTGGAGTTATAAAGTGACCTTCCACCACTTGTATCTTGAACTTCCATAACAATGCAACAGCAACCATTTTCATTTGAACAAAGCTCATATCTTTCCCAAGACAACTTCTAGGACCTGCATTGAATGCTATGAACTTGTAAGACGATACATGTATAATTTGTCCTCTATCTGATATCCATCTTTCAGGCTTAAATTCCAAACAATCTTCACCCCATATTTGTTCCATCCTTCCCATTGCATACAAATAATATATTTCCTTTGTATTTGGACTTACATGATCTCCATTTGGTAGTATATCATATTTAACTGCACACTTGTGCTCAAATGCTATAGGAGGATAAAGCCTTAAAGCTTCACATATAGCTCCATGAAGGTAAACTAGCTTATCAAGCTCTTCTACACTTAAACTTGTGATCAAATTTTCCTTATGTGTTAAACAATTATCTTTGATCTCTTGAATAATTTTTGCTTCCACAATAGGATGAGTTGAAACAAGCCAAAAGAACCAACACAAACTTGAACTAATTGATCCATTTCCTGCAAACAAAACATTGATTGTAGTGTCTCTAATGTATTTCTCAACCATTTCTCCCTTTTCCATTATTCCTTTCTTCATTAGTTCTTTTAGCAAGCAAGAATTTGATTCATCCACATCTTCACTGCTTCTCAATCTTCTTTTCTCTTCATTGCCTTTGTTTCCATTCATTGGAATCCAAATTGAAAATACCAACACCCAGAAGTTCAAAAATCTCATGGAAATCAGACCCTTTCCCATAGTTGGTGAAATTCTTGCTAGTGATGTGGTGCACATTCATAGGATCACTGGTGATGATAAAGTTGGCAATGTTTGTGAACCAAGGTCCTTTAAAGTGAAAAGTGCCTCCATGATGTTTCAAAATATAGGTTCCAAAATCATGCCTATTGGATAGATTATGCAAAAGTGTTGGTAGCATGCCAACTATTGGCCAATTTGGTGTAAGTAGATTTTTGTTGCGTTTCCATATATTGTAGAATATGATGAAAATAAGGGCTACAAAGAATGTAATATACTGAAATATGGTCATTGTATTTAGAAAAGAATAAAAAAAGTACGTTTAATTCAAATATGGTCTGTTTTTTTGTATGATATCATGAAGAAGAGTATGGGGTATAAATATTCAATCAATTGTATCACCAAAAAAAATATATATATATTCAATCAATTGTACTCCCTCTCTAATTAATGTTGTATGGAAAAAAGAAATTATGAGTTGATTTACATAAAACTGTCCTTCATTTATGGTATGGAAAAAATAAATTGAAAAATTGAAAGAATATAAAGTAATAAATAGTTAAGAATATAATGAAAAATAACATTAAATGTTGGAAAATGCTAACTAGTGCCCTCGGGGCACTACTTAAGGATACTAATTATAGTAAAATTACATTGAAACTTGTGTAGTCAATGTTTGTAAAGTATAAAAAATGTCATTTCCAATGTAAAAATTGTTTTTTTTTGTATCTTTTTTTTTTTTTGGTACAATGCTTTTTTTGTATCCTTAACTAGTGCCCCGGGGGCACTAGTTAGCATGACCCTTAAATGTTTTATAGGTAATGTGCGACTTATAATTTGGTACAATTTTTTTTTTCTTTTCAAAATGACTTATAATTTGTTACGGAGTGAGTAATAAATAAATAGAAATTCGTGCATTAATCACACAAATAAGTTGTTGAAATACAGATGGTTTATAATTAATATCAACTGGGGTATTGGGCTATCAGGCTATGGGCCAAAACATGTGGAAATAAGGTTCAAATCTCGATTTGAAGAAAGATCTATATTTAGTATCTGCACACTTTCAATAGAATTAATTCGGTAGAATAAATCTAGAGAAACTAACAAAACATTTTGAGATGATATAAATTATGGGGAATTCTTAGGTAAGTGGATGTGTACTGCGTTGATGTGGTTCATAAGTAATATAGTAATTAATGCAGATTGTCAAAAAAAGTAATTAATGGAGATTTTGTTTCTTTATTAAGTTTCATTATATTACCAATGAATTATTTAATGTTATTTTCCCCCAAAGTGACATATATTATGGTACAGAGGGAGTACTTTTTAATATTCGCAAATGTATCATTCCACAATAAATCAAATCATGCATCATATATTTGAACTTAGATATGATTTTCATGTTTTTTCAACAAATTCAAATATTTTAATATTATTCTAATATCCTATAAATAATATTATTTTAGTATTTTGTATTTTCTTAAAAATAAAGTATGATTTTAATAACTTTTTTAGTTATTCTAACAAAAAAAACTTTTAAAATTATTAATATGATTGATCCAACTACGATTTTAATATTTCAATATTATTACCTATCAATTTTTTTAATATTATTAGTTTATAAAGATTAATATTTATTTACCACTTAATCATTAATGTATATAATTATTAAAAAACATTTATTTACTAGTTACATTTTTTAATGTGTATATATTTTATTGTAATATTGTTAATTTTCAGTGATTCGTTATATTTTACCGGGTTAAATAAATTTTTTATTGATACAAAATTACTAAATTTAATTTTTCATCTTCATAAGAAAATGTCATGTTTTGATTCCCACAAATTGTTTATGCATGCAATTTTTGTCATGTTGTAAAGTCGATGCATGATGATTTTGCAAATATGTATGGCGTATTATAAAAAGTTTTTACAAAAGTAAGGAGCACAAAATTTGATTTCTAGGTCAAAATATTTGTTACTTTTATCTTGATATTTTGATTTAGAAAATTCATATTTAATTCATCTCAATCATATTAAAAAATACTAAAGTTTTGTAAATGAACTTTTGATATTGTTGTTGACTAAAACATAACATTCATTCATTCATTCAAATAGATAGATACATCAGATACAAGCACAAATTCAATAGCGCAAAAAACGAAACGGATGAATCTGCGAACATACTCACAGCATCCAAGCTAATAGCATAAAACGGCATACTCAGGCCTACAAATAATGTGACAAAATAAAAGTTACCGAAATATTCATGTCTTCGGATCTTCATATTTGATGACTTCGTCATTGATTGAATCTGTAGTTGATCAAAGTAGATCCGTCAATCTGAACCAAACGAACACCGTAAAAAATATGAAAGAGAGCGAACACCGCACGAAGACGGGATCAAACAAACACCGCACAAAGACGGGACGCACTGAGGCAAAGAAATCACAAAATAAAACAAGAAAACTCTAATCCGTGTGAAAACCACTTATTCAGATTAAAGCAGAGGAAAATAGATGCACAAGGGTGATTCTGGGTCAAAGAACGTCCCAAAACCACCCCTTTTTGAAACAAGAAGAAGAAAACTCTCTAGGAAAAAATTACAGCCGGCTGTGTTACGTACTTCATGTTGGGTTACCAACTTAAATGGTGTTATTGTTAAATGCTGTGTTACTCTCTAGGAACTTTTGATATTGTTCTAGACATGCTTGATTGTCGAAATTTAAATTCATAAGTTATTGTTAGTTCAATTAAGTGATATTGAATGACTTGATTGAGAAAAATTGAATTCCTTAGTGAAAGTAACTATAATTAGTTAAGTTTGCATATGAACTATGTTTCAAGTTGAAGGGTTTGATCTAGAAATTTTGATTTCTTTTGATACAATTGGCATTATTAGTTTAACAGTCATTTCATATGAACTAAGTTTTTTTAAGTTATAGTTAATCTAACTAGTTGAGGTTGAATTGTTTGATTTTAGAATTTAAACTCTTAAGTGTTTAAAATTCCCATTTGGTCAACTTGAATAGTCAGATTGAGAATGTTTGATCTCCTTAGTCGCTTTCAGTCTAGTTGGTTGTGACATAACAATTCTTTTCTGATAACTAGGTTTTTTGAGTCATGAGTAATCCAATTAGTTGATATTGAAGTGTTATATTGCTAAAATTTGAATCTCATGTGTGTCATTCAAATTAGGTGGTATTGAATTGTTTGAGAAAAAAAATTAAAATCAAACACGTAATTGGAACTATATTGTGTATTTTATTGGACATTTTCATTTTCATGTTCACTACTTTCTTTGTTAAGATCTCATGTGTGTCGTTCCAATTAGGTATTGAATCTCATGTGTGTCGTGTCAAATATTTTAAGTTTTAGCAGATCAAACGCACCCTTAATTTTGTACAATTGAAACTATATTTTGTATTTTATTGGACATTTTCATTTTCATGTTCACTACTTTCTTTGTTAATTTGTTGCTACTTTATTTTTTCTTCTTTTTTTAGATGCATTTCAGGTACTTATTTTAAAAATCAAACCTTACGTTGTTTATTGTTCGGTAAGTTTATTCTCTTTTTTGTTTATCCTTTTGCTGTTGCGTTTTTATGTCATAGTAATAGTACTTTTTTTGTTTTGCTCTGATTTTCAGGCGTGTTTTTATGTCATTGTAGTACTCTCTCTGGTCCTTTTTATAAGGAACACTTTGAAAAAATCACACAGATCAATAAAGCACATTTAACATAGTTATTTTCATTTAATACTCTTATAAATTTAAATTTATTCCATGTATACCCTTATTTAATTACTCTTTATTCAACTAACTTACTTATTTTTAAATTCTCTCTCATAATAAATAAGGGCATAAGTGAAATTGAACATTTAAAACATTTGAAAATTGGTCAAAGTTTCTTATAGAAAGGATCAAATTTTTTGCCCTAAGTGTTCCTTATAAAAAGGACCGGAGGGAGTACTAATTTTTGTTTTGCTCTAATTTTCAGGCTTGAAGTTAAATCCTATTAGATAAAAATAAAAATGAAATAAGATTTTTTTATAGACAAAAGCAAATTTTTGTAGACAAATCCTTTAAAATTATTATTTATACGAACTATATATTTTTTACTGATTTTGAACCATTTTATATAACTGTTTTTCATATATTACTGTTTCAATTAAAACTTATATGAAACCTGTAATAACAAGTAATAAAAATGAATGCAAAAAAAATGATGAAAACTGAAACAAATCGAAGTTGATCAACCTATATGAAACTTCTCATGTTGAAAAACAAGTAATAACAATGACCGTAAAAAAAATGATGAAACCAGAGAGATACGAAGAGGAGGTTCGCCTTAAAAATGTTGTTCACGGTCAAAACTGGGCCGCCGTTAAAGCTGTTGAAGCCGGTTCGCCAGTTGGTACGGTGCAAAGGAAAATACGATGAGACGAGAGAGATGTGATGTGAAAGAAGGTTTGATCAGAGGATCAGAGCTTCAATGGGAGTGGAATCCGTGGGAGGAAGAAGATGAAAGTTGTGAAAGTAGAGAATTGCGCGCGTAAGAAAAACGACAGAAATAGCAGCAGTTAAATTAGGAAAATTAGGGTTTGTTGCATATGACTATTAAAGTTGTGTTTTAATCTCAACCATTCCTTTTTAATCTAATAGTTATAATTTATTCTCATCATTCTCAAAGGCATTTTCATATGATATATAGAGCTAGATTAAAATCATGGATGTTAAGAAAGAAGATATCTTTAACAGAGAAATTGAAGAGGAACAAAGGGAGAATATCAACACATGCTCATTTAAGTTATTTTTAATCTAAGCCCTTCATTTTTAATCTAATGGCTCCTATTTATTCTCACCATTCTCATATATCTTTGTTATTCTCATATATACCAGTAAAGGGAGCAATATGCGGAAAAATAAAACATAACAGTAATAAAAGTATTACATGAAGAAAATAAAGGTAAAAGATTAATAAAAACTGTTAAATCATCAATAATAAATATAATGAATTTAATAACGTAAAGGTAAAAATAAAAATTATCTGATAAAAACATTTTATTCATAAATTCTTACAGTAGTAGAGGCAAAACAAGCTTCTGAGGTTTTGATTCTCAAAATTTTGCATGCCTTACATAATGAACGAAACATCCTTTTATAGGAGAAGGATGAGTTCGGATTCCAAAATTTAACAAATTACATTCAATAATTCTAAAACAGCTGTAAAGTGAATAATAAACGACAAAAGTAATAAAGTAATAATATGTGGCCGACAGGAGTGGCAGACAATTTCCTATCAGGCACCGAAAGCAGATTCCTTTAATAATTTCAACAATAATTGTCTTTAATAATTTCAATAATGGCTGAGACCTTAGAGATCTAGCATTCCATAACAGTCATCTTCATTCTGATTATCGGTAGCACTTGTGATGCTAGTACTGTCGTTGTCGGATAATACAGACATAGCTTCCTTTAATTTTTCCATAAACTCTCGAGGATTAGTCACCTTTTGTAATGACTCCAAAAGCCGGGGCTGTAATGTCGAGAATTCATTAGGAGCTGGTAATGTTGCCTGAGATTCTTTACAAAGGCCAGGATTGGCCGCAAACCAAGTATTTAATCTGGCAGGAGAGACCAGGTCGGGGTTGAACTTGCTCCACCATTTTACCGAATACTTTTTTATTAATTGCTGAGGTAAGGCTTCCTCCCATAAAGGGGCGGTGGACAAAGTCCAGGAAGAAATCCAAGTAATTCCAAATACCGCGCAAAAGCATAGAAGAGCCTTATGAGGCGGACAAGTAGTAATTTCTTTAAAAACATTAAAAGCTTCGAGAGCATAATCTGGTAAAATCTCTAAAATTGGTCCAACGGTGTAAAACCATTCTAAAAACCAATTTGGGAAGTTAATTGATATACCTTTATTAAACCAAATAAACCAAGTATGGTTGAAAGGCTCAATATCTAAAAAGTGATACCACGCCTTCATATAATCAAAGTAGTTGTAGCATTGTGGCACAAATGTTCTGCTTAATGTTTTCTCTTTATAAGGAGGTTGGTTCCAATCGACTGGAGAAAGGACTTTATTAATCTTGAATTTGGAAAAAGTAATTTTATTCGAATCCTTTTGATCATAATGATGGGTTAACGTAATAGAATCAGTATCTATCAAAATGAATTCGTAAAATTTTCTAGTTTTAAAAAGATTTGAGTCTTCTGGAAGGTAAAAGAAGCCCGGAGGTAATATCTTAGATGCTATCTGTAGTAATGAGGAATTGGCTGGATAGTATGCCGATTCTAATGGTAGGATTGGTACAATTTGACTTTTAGTAATAAAGGTTGATTTGGGAGTTGATTCTGGGGGTGAATAATAGGCTAATTTTGATGGACGAGATTTTTGAGATGCTGGGCTAGCCAGTTGTGATGAAAAATGTAAAGGGGATATTAGACAGGGCCTAATTCCTGATTGAGGTCTAATTTTTGATGTAATTGATTGGGGACTGGACATGAATTTATTTAAATAAGAAGGTGAACCTAATGCTAATGTTTTGTCTGATGAGGAAGATCCCAAAGCTAATTCTTTGTTTGATATTTTTGGTGGACCATAATTATCTCGAGGATCTGATGATGATTTGCTACTCATGTTTACCCTGTAAAAATTCTCTGGTTAGAAAGTCTGGTAAGGAATTCTTAATTCCTTGTATATGCTCAATCTCGAAATCAAAACAGGAGAGTAATGATTGCCATCTAGCAAAAATATGTTTTGAAACTAAATTTTTTACATCTTTTTGTAAAACGCTGGTTGCAGCTTTGCAATCAGTTTTTAATAAAAATTTTTTAGAAAATAAATCATCTTGAAATTTTGTAATGCATAAAACAATTGATAAAATTTCTTTTTTAATAGTACTATAATTTAATTGGGCTGGGTTCCAAGCTCCAGAATAATATCTGACCACTTGTTCCTTATCCATACCCGGCAATATTTGCTTTAAGATTCCTCCAAAACCAAGATCAGAGGCATCAGTTTCCACTATTAATTTGGCAGTAGGATCTGGTATTCCTAGACAGGGTAATTTTTTCACTAAAATCTTAAGTTGTAATATACTCTGGGTCATGGTATCGTCCCAAGGAGGTGGATTTTTCCTAAGTCTTTTAAACAAAGGGATACATATGGTTCTTAAGTTAGGGATAAAATCTGACACATAATTAATACAACCTAAAAACCTTTGTAATTGGGTTTTATCTTTTAGTTCATTAGGGAATTTGCTAACAAATTCTAATGACCTACTAATTGGAGTGTACATTCCTTGTGTTATATCAAAGCCTAAAAATCTAATTTTTGACTGAAATATCTTTAATTTTCTTTCAGACAGTACTAATCCATTATTTTTGATGATTTGATAAAATAATTCCATATGGTGAAAATGTTGATTAATCGAATCTGAAAAAACTAATATGTCATCTAAGTATACTATGGTGAAATCTGAATATTTATTAAATATGGTGTTCATAATATTCTGAAACTCAGAAGGGGCATTTTTTAATCCTAAAGGCATAACGTTCCATTCGTAATGACCAAACGGTACTACAAATGCTGTTTTATATTTATCTTTTTCTTCTAATTGAATTTGATAATATCCTGATTTTAAATCAAATTTTGAGTAAATACTTTTATTATGTAATCTATTTATTAAATCTTTTTTATTAGGTATAGGATACCTAATCCATTTTAATGCTTTGTTTAATGGTTTATAATTTATTACTAATCGAGGACTTCCTCGTTCTAATTCTGAAGCATTTATTACATAAAACGCCGAGCAACTCCAGGGAGATTTACTTGGCCTAATTAACCCTTTATCTAAATATTCTTGTATTTCTTTTTTGCAGTATTCTAAGTGTTGTTGATTCATTTGTATGGGTCGAGCTTTAGTTGGTATATTAATTTCTTTAAAATCGTGTTCGTAAGGTAAAGAGATAGTGTGTACTTTTCTTTTCCAGAACGCATTAGGTTGTTCCGAACAAAGATCCTTTTTAAATTTTTCTAAAACATTATCAGTTCTTTCTTTAATAATTGGTGATCCTATCTGTTCTTCTATTCTTTTAAACCGTATTTCTTTATTAATAAAATTAATTTGTCTTTTCTTTTTATTTATTAAATTAATTCGAGATATGGCTCTTTCTTGAACAGAGTTCAAATCTCTAACTTTTGGTTTATCTAAAAATTCAAAATTAATTTCCCTACCTAAGACCGTAGTGGTTATACCATTTTCATCTACTTTAAGGGGGTAAAGTAGGGCTAAAAAGGGTGTTCCTAGAATAATTTCTTCGGTAATATTTTTTACTAATAAAAAGGAAGTTATGTAACAAACTTTATCTTTACAAACTTTAGCATTAGATAATTTATAAGAAACTTGTAATCTAGTTCCATTAGCTCCTCTTAATGATTCTTTAGTTTTTTCGTAAAACTGGGTAGGTATTAATCCTTCTTGTATACAATTTAAATCTGCTCCAGAGTCTACTAAAGCAGTAAATTCATAAGTTGTATCTTTGATTATTAATTTTATCTTAGTATACCATTTATGGGATATCATTTTTTCTATTTTATTAATGTAGATTTCTTCTTCTTGTTCTTTACTAGAACTAGTAGCTCGTATCCTATTTTGTTCTTGGATAATCATGGTTCCTTGTATTTCTAGAAGTTTTACCTCTAGCTCATCATCTCTGGTTTTTAATGATCTAATCTCATTTTTAAGAATCGTAATCTCTTCCTTTAGATCTTTTATTGTTATAGTTCCTGGTGAGGGTTTTTTAAATAGATCCATAACATCTTTAAATTCTACTTTATGTAGTTCTTTGCTAGTTATCTCATTATCATCTATAATATCTTTAATTTGTCTCATAAAGGCTTGCTTACTTTCAGATTCTTCCATCTTATCTAATATTCCTATTAAAGTATTAGCCTGATGATTAGTTAAAACATTAATGCTTTTAATACAGTTGTTACAATTACAAAAATCTATACCTAAACACTCATCCGATTCTTCTTCGCTAGAATCACTAGATTCAACTAATTGATTAATATCCTCAAATTCATCAGACGAAGAGGATTCTTCTTCTGATAATAGCATTATATTTTCTAATGTACGAATTAGATTTTGTTTTAATTCTTCTGAAATATCTAATTCACTTATTTGTTGAATTTTTTCTTTGACTTTACAGTCATTAGCATAATGTCCAAATCTTCCACACTTGTAACATTTAACGTCTTTATTCTTGTTACTAGTTTTCTGGTAAGGTTTTTTACTATTCTTTTGTTTTGGTCTTTTATAAAATCTTTTATTTTCTTGATAATTTTCTTTTTGGTTTTTACTTTTCTTGTAATAATGGGAAATGTTTTTCTTATTCTTATTAAAGGATTTTTTCTTGCTTTTTGGGTTACTAGGAGCTCGAATAGGGGTAGCACCATACTGCTCACAGAACGAACCCATTTCTTTTCTATTATTTGCTTTTTCATTTTTAATCTTATTTTGTAATTTGTAATCTGTACAAATTTGCAAACCAGTTTCAACAATATAGTTTGATATTTCTCCCATAGTTAATAAGTTAAAAGGTATCTCTCCATTATAGTTTTGTCTAATATTACCTTTAACCTTTTCTGCAAATAACCTAGGTAAACCACTAATGAATCTTTCTTTCCAATAAATGGCCGCTCCGTCAGGACGCAGACATAATTTAGAAAGAAACATATCTTTATACCAACGGTAATCTGACATAGTTGGGCAATACAGATTTAATAATTGATCAGACGCTCTTTGCTGTAATTTTAAGGGTTCTCCTATAAAGAACTTAGTTATCGCATATAATAGGGTTGTAACACAAATTTCTTCATTTGTTTCTAATTTAACTGCCGAATCGATTTTTAATTTATCTTCCTCACTGAGGATATTATCCCACCATCCTTTTAATTGACCTGTAAATCCCATTACTAGCATATCTTTTGTTTTTCTATCTGAATTCTTTTTAATTTTAAAAGCAGTGGCTGCCATGGTCATATTTTGAATAATGTTTAATATATGATGTTCAGAAGCACCATCTATGTTCCACTCTATAATACAGTCTCCGGAGTAGCTATCTCCGATGAAACTATTTCTTTCCTCAAACTGAACATCAGCAAAGGAAGGTCTAGGGTAATAATTTCTAGTTTTAGGCCGGGGGGCCTTATCTAAACGAGAGAGAATATTTTCTTCGTTATTTTCAAAAGATAATGTGTTAAGTTTTACTCCTGAGGTGGATCCTACGTTTAAGATTTTTAATCTATCAGCTAATTCATCTAATTTTTGTTCTGGATTAAATCCTAAAGTTAAATTTTTAATTTCTTTATCTGAGGGTATATTGTAATGATAGATTGGTCTAGTTGGGTCAGTTGTTTTAACATCTAAAGTTTCTGGTAATAATTGTTCAACTCGGTCTAATTGTTGAGCCATGGTGTGTAATATTTGGTTTGTGTAGTTTAATTGACTATGAATATTATTTATTTCTTTCTTTGATTCAGTAGGATTAGTTATAATTTTAAAAGGCGAGGCTTCTATTTCAATATTTTCTTTAGATGGGGTAATTTTAATAGCTTCTAAAGGGGGATGAATAGCTTCAACTATTTCCCTCCGAGCAGTTTTCCACTTAATATTCATTCTGGTTTTAGTGTTTAAAAATAATTTTTTAGCATAAAGATTTGAAATATTGTTATCTAAGCAGTATAATTCAAACCATGTAAAGAAGTAAATATTTACTTCGTGACGTTCTAGGAATTGATAAAATAATTTTAGATACAGATTTCTTTTATCTTCAGAAAAGGTATTAAAATACCATTTACGTTTTTCCTTGTTATAATCAGCTAGAAAGTCTTCTCTAATCCAGGTTTTATCAATTTCAAAGGGTTCTTCCCTCTTAATTATTCCTAATATCTGAGATTCAGTAGGTGAAGGAGATCTACTGATTCTTTCTTGGTAAATAGGTTGTGGTATAGTTGGAGCGAAATTTACTCCTGCTAAATTTAACCTAATTGTGGAATCTACAGAACGTCTAGCAGAGGAAGATCCTATGCTGGGCGACTGATTATATCTAAAAGATTGACTTCTGTTCATTCTAATCCTGATGTTTCCATCCTGGTCCGTAATGATATCTCTAATGGATCTAGCTTCTAGCTTCTCAGGCTGAGAGGCATGTTCTATTATCCATTCTTCGGGAATTTTATCTTGTAATTCGGATATTGTTAGAATTTTTGGAGTAATAACATTAGATTTCTTAAGATTTGCTTCTATAATACATGTTTCATTTTTCGGAGTTGATCTTAATGATTTATAATTATAATTAACATTAGTTATTTTATAGGTTATTCTGGTTATAATATCTACGTTAGAAATTCCTTCGGTAAAATTATCGTTTTGGTGTTGGACACAAATAACTAATGAACTACTAGTTACTTCATCTCCTAAACTCATAGAATAATTTGGATAACAGTTAAAGTAAACCGGTCCATCATTAAGATTGGATTCTAGCATAGCTATAACTGAATCATGAAAATCACGTATTCTTGAATCCCGTAAAATTAGTAATATTGGTGAGTTTAATCCTAATTTATGAAGTGGTTTAACAGCCACTTGAACTAACCCTAGATGAATATATCTAAAACCATCTCTATAATGTTGATCTAATAGCTTTTTATCTAGTAAGGTAAATATTTCTTGTTTATTTTTTACGTTTCTAGCCTGTTCTAGAGTATGTATAATCTTTTGACTTTTAAAATCAAAGGTACTAATTTTATAAATTTCATTTAACTTAATCTCTGGCATATTCCAATTAATTAATTTATTTTCCATTTCCTGTACTTCTAATTCTTGATTCTGAAAAGTATCTTGATTTAATGTCGTTTCAGTACCTGAGGAAGTAGGCGGGACTAAAGTTCTATTAGTCCTACTACTACCACTAATAGTGCTCCAAGCCCTATTCAGTAGCCGAGACATCTTTGAATTAACTTTACTTTCAACTGTTTCGCTTTAAAATAAAAACTCTTTGAATTTTAACTTTAATCTTACTGTGTGAGTCTCTCCTCCCCCTTATTTTTGTTTGAGTTTCTAAAAAAAATACAACTAGGCTAAACCAACGGTTTCACTGCCCTATCAACGGGTCTTACTACCTGGACCACCCAGCTATTCAGCATATCTTAAAGAAACAAGCCAACACTCAGGGTTACGGGTTGAATCAAAGCAAGATAAAAGAAAAGATTTTAAAGTTATGAATTAAAGCTTAAAAGATTGAAAGTTTATTAACTCAAGAGGTCTAAGTTAGCAAGGTGCACCTTTTCAATTGGACCAAAATACCCATTCTTTTAATTTTTGAAAGAATAGAGCAACAGGGGCATTTCTGTAATTTTACATAAAAAAAAAATACTGACACGCGCCCCCACCTTCTTAAAAATTAATAGACGTGGATCCAGTGTCGCGCGCGTACGGAAGGACCATGGTTACAGACCGTTGATTTCCATCAGACAGCCAAGATGTGATCTCATTAAGGCTGTCTGATTGATTAGACAGCCCAGATCATCCTACCATCTTGTCTGCGCCACACTAGATTATAAGCTGGAGAGAGAAAATTTTACTTTTGAAAAAGGCAGCCACGTGTCAGCATATGAATGGGTCTGCGTGATTTTTTCCATTTTATGCTTTAAACTCGATTATTTCGTCGTAAATTAATTTTTTATTTTTTAATTTTTATACCAAAATTCATAATTTTTTTTTCTCTACAAATAGAGACTTGGTTTGTTTGATTTGGACACCGAAAAAAAAACGCAATTTTTCACTACTTTAAACTCGATTATTTCGTCGTAAATTAATTTTTTATTTTTTATTTTTTATACCAAAATTCATAATTTTTTTTCCTACAAATAGAGATTTGGTTCGTTCGATTTGGACACCGAAAAAAAAAACGCAATTTTTCACTACCTTAAATGAGATAAAACGATAATTAAAAACTAATGTTTGCTTCTGAAACCATTTATCTGGTACAATGGTTTCAGAGAGTTGTAATCTGAAACCATTTTGCTGGTAGAATGGTTTCAGTAAGTTGATTATTAGTTATTTGCTTCTGAAACCATTTAGCTTGTAGAATGGTTGCACATAGTTGTATTCTGAAACCATTTTACTGGTAGAATGGTTTCAGTGAGTAATTTATTAATTGTGTTTGCTTCTGAAACCATTTATCTGGTACAATGGTTTCAGAGAGTTGTAATCTGAAACCATTTTGCTGGTAGAATGGTTTCAGTAAGTAGATTATTAGTTATTTGCTTCTGAAACCATTTACCTTGTAGAATGGTTGCACATAGTTGTATTCTGAAACCATTTTACTGGTAGAATGGTTTCAGTGAGTAATTTATTAATTGTGTTTGCTTCTGAAACCATTTATCTGGTAGAATGGTTTCAGAGAGTTGTAAACTGAAACTATTTTGCTGGTAAAATGGTTTCAGTAAGTTGATTATTAGTTATTTGATGAGATTAAGGTAGTGAAAAATTGAGTTTTTTGTTTCTGTGTCCAAATCAAACGAACCAAGTCTCTATTTGAAGAGAAAAAAAAATTATGAATTTTGGTATAAAAAATAAAAAATAAAAAATTAATTTACGACGAAATAATCGAGTTTAAAGTAGTGAAAAATTGTGTTTTTTTTTCGGTGTCCAAATCAAACAAACCAAGTCTCTATTTGTAGAGAAAAAAAAATTATGAATTTTGGTATAAAAATTAAAAAATAAAAAATTAATTTACGACGAAATAATCGAGTTTAAAGTATAAAATGGAAAAAAATAGGCGAGCCACCAGGAAGTGACACGTGTCCCATGCAATGCAAAAAAATTTCTCACTCCCCCCGCGCGTGTGTTGCACGCGCCTGTTTTTTGTGGCTTACAGCTTGCCACGTGTCCTGGGGGTGGGAAAAGAAATGGGGGTGCGTGTGAAATAGAGGAAAATTACAGAAGTGCCCCTTTTGCTTTATTGTTTCAAAAATTAAAAAAATGGATATTTTTGTCCAACTCAAAAGGTGCACCTTGCTAATTTAGACCCAACTGGGTCTAAATTAGCAGCCCCCTATATATATATATATATATATATAGTGTGCACACAGAACTTATGAAATCTTTAGTTTTATTACATTTAAATCTCAATAGTAAATTAACCCCAATTTGTTATGAATTTGAACTCAACTCTATATAGAGTTGTTAATTTGTCTTGGGTGGAGATTTATGTGGATATTGTCTCATTTTGATTTTTGCATGTGCTAAAAATTTCACCACAAAAATAGGAAAGGGAGAAAATCTCTTCTACATTTTTGCAGAGGCCATGGAAGAGAAAATAATATGTGGGTTAGGGACGGGGAGCGAAGGGTCACTCTACACCTCACTCCTTTAAAATCTTTAAAATCTGTATCATTTTTCATATTTTAATAAATTATATTAAATATAAAAATTATTTTATAGATAATCAAAAAAACACAAAATATTAAAATTTTAATAGTTCATAATTTTTTTTACGGTAAAAAAAAATAGTTCATAATTTTTCAATGAAAATTTACCCGTGCAATGTTATACTAGTTGTTATAACAAATACTTTTTTTTTTAAGAAATAACAAATACCTTTTTGTTAGCCTAAAAATAAGGATTTGGATTTATATCAAATTTAAATTTAATCTTGGCAATTCTCATTCAAATCCAAAGTGTCTGCTTAACTTATTTATAAAGTTTATTCTAGCTATATTCCATGTGGACATTTTTATAACAAATAAGATTTTGGATTTGAGTTGATTCTGGTGATTCGAAAATTAAACTTATCTAAATTTGACCTATTTCAAATATTAACATGCAGTTTGTTTTTTATTTGAAATTATTAATGATTCTCATGAATTTTGTATTTAAAGATTATTTTGAAAAATAAGGCAAATAATTTTTTTTTGTTACAAGGCAAATAAATATTTATTATATATATTTGATTATTATATATTTTTATGGAAGATTATTTGCCTTTATATAGCACTCATTAGTGAATCTCAAAATATTGTGGTCCAGTTTAATAGTACATCAAAGCATATAGAGAGTCAACCATTGGATTAAACAAAAGGAGAGAAAACATGAGAAAAAATTGGAGAGGATTCAAACCCAAATTTTTTTGCTTCCTTTTGTTTTGGAAAATATAATTATAGAATTTTATTTATTTATTTAAAGAATCATTAAATTAAATATATATGTGAATTAGTTCTTGCATGACGGTATTTTGCTAGATAAAGATGCAATTTTTATTCGATTTAAAATTGAATATTTGGACTATAGCATGATTATGATGTATGAGGTTATTGTTATCAAGCTTCTACAATAATATATTTTTAATCATGCTTTTCAAATTCATTTCATGCTAATTTTATGGGTAGTACCTTGTAAATTTAAGATATTTCAATTTAATTTATTAAATTATCTAGTAATTACAATTGAATTGGTTGTAACAACATGTTTTCGAAGTAACCTCTTTTGTATAGATTTGATTCAATTGAAATTAGAAACGGTGTAGTATGTATTTATTCATGCGAGTTGTTGTCGGTTCGAAAGAAGACACAACTTGGCCGAATAATTGTATATTTGTGATGATAATTCCAACATCTACCACTTGTGTCACACTATGGGGGTAAGGTGATTTTTATTTTGATAAATAAACACAAAGAAGATTACACTTTTATTAAAAACCGTCAATAATTGATCTCTAAATTATTGAATATTAAGAATATTATTTTTATAATTTATAACAAAATAACTCTAAACAGGTCCTGAAGTTATGAGTTATTAATTAATTTATTTTTGGAATTAAAAAAATATGATAAGCCATATCCAGACAAAAAAAACATAACCGGATATGTGGAGAAATACAGACCACTACCTGCAGAGTTAGAAGAAAACAGTACCAAAGGTATAACCCAACCAACTAGGCGTGTTCGCGGTGCAGTTTGATTTGATTTTGAGCATAAAAATCATCCTAATCGCGAGATAAAAATTCATGTGGTTCGGTTTGGTTCGGTTGATTTTTAAAATTTCACTCAAACCAAACTAATGCGGTTTGGATTGGTTCGGTTGGTGCGGTTAGAGCATACATTTCAGTACCGAACAATTTTAAACATCCAAAAAAAGCTTGAAGTTCCAAAATAACATTGTAGTACTGACTGCAGTTTAGCAAGTGGACGAGTATGTTGTCGAGTAATAATTCACACTCTAATGTTTTAGAATGAGTTCGTATCCACAGAGGTCGTGCCAAGGTGACTAGTTTCGTTTAGGAATTAAAATAGTTTTGCTTTTGCTTTATTTGTTTGAAAAAGGTTTTGAGATAGAAGGTAGATAATATAAGACTAAATTAAAGATAAAAGAAAGAGTTCAAGATGATAAACGTAGGTTAAGTGCTTTCGAATCCCTCCCCTATTCCTGCTCGGTAACTGACGCTATATCTGCTTACTTTATTATCTGGTAGATTAATTTCTATTAAGATAAGTTCAGTGTTACCATTCCTTACCTCTATTGCAATTGACTAAGTGAAATCAACCGCTGGTAGGTTTCCCCTTGTTTTTATAGTATCTATACCCTTAAGTTCAACGTTTAACAAATTAAGTTTTTATAGTATCTTTACCCTCGAGTTCAACGTTCAACAAGTTGTCATGTTCTCCTACCTTGTTTGATTAACTTAAATCATGCAAAATTTAATTATGTGCTAATCTTAATCACAAACCTTAACATCAGATACTGAATTTAATGGTCTCATGTTGGTTAGATATTATCTCTTTAGTTCGGAGTCTCAGATGTGTCACGGGATCCACTTCGACTCTAGTTACTTACAAAATATGTGGCTATTCATATATGAAAGTGTATAAATAAGCAGAGACAATAACATATAATAACTAAATAGTAATTGTATATAGTCTTGTTCGAACCAAATTATATGGCTGATCGTTCATAAGGGAGTTCATCTACTCGACCTAACCTAAAGGGACTTAGCTACTATTAAGCATATTGAACAATAAAAAAAACATGCATAAAAATAATCTCGATTCCTTGCGGAGGAAGTTTCGTCTCCCGATGGTGGGGGGGAGTCTCCTTCCCTTGAGAGCTCCTTAGCCTCCTTGCTCATCCTTCTTTGCTCCTTAGAGACTTATAGCTCTTTAAACTTCTGAATGAATAATTGTGAAGGAGAAGAGCTCTATTTATAGTGTTTTTGTACTTGGGCTGCACGCACCATCGTATCGCGATGAGATTTTTACTTGGAGCACACGATTGTCTGATTCAGCGCAGATTTTCAGCATTTTCGTCGTGGCGCAATGTAACCCATCGCGGTGCGATGTCGTATATAATTAGATTTTTGCTCCAACACGAAAGTTGTAGCTCTTTGTCTTAGCGTTCCAACGCATGGTCATATGCCTTGATCCGACACTCGTAGCTCCCGTTATGGTGTTTTTGGTACGATGTGGTTTGAGCGTGTTTCTTCCTTTTTTGCCCTTTTTTATGCATTTTCAACTTTTCTTGCTTCTTGGTCAAGTAACTTCATCACTTTTGGTATTTGCTTGGATTTGGTCTTCAATCACTACTAAAACAACAAAAAAACTAACCTAAAATACTACTAAAAACATCATATAATTGACTGTCATCAAGTACCAATAAAAATTGTTTATCCAAAACAACATTATAGTATCTTACAATTTTAAATATCTAAAAAAAGAACTTGAATTTCCAAAATAACATCACAATATAAAAAATAAAAACAACTTAAAGTTCCATTAATTTGGTCGACTGACTTGGTAATTAGGTTATGTATATTGTAATACAAATATATAATAGTAACTTAATGCGGTTTTTGCGGTATCCGCAGTTTTTGCGGTTTTTACGGTTTGTGGTTTTTGCGGTTTACGGTTCAGTAAGAAAGTCATTCAAATACATCTAAACCAAATGCGGTTTTTGCGATTTTCGATTTGATTTGATTCGATCTGCAGTTTTTCATTTGGATTGGTTCTAATACGATCACCACTACAACCAACAATGCCTATCCACCAAATGCCAACAAAGGGTCTTTTAGTTTGGACCATGTAATGTTGGTCCAACTTGGACCATATTTCTAGCCTTAGATGGGTCTTACTGATCAACATCTTTATCTATCAACAACTTATTTAAAACCCATGAATGCAAATATATAAAAATCTTGTGGCGGGTCTTAGCTGGAATTGTGAAATGGAAATGCATCGGTATTTAGTATATACTAGCATTATTATTATTATTAGAAATTTGCTATTTTTCTGCATATTTGGACAAAAAATATGCAAGAAACACGTTTCTTGCGGACTTGGCTTCCCGGCTAAAACCTTCGCGTGAGAGGCTTAAACATTTGTTTGTATCACGTTAACATGGATAAAACATTGTTCGTTTGTAAAACAAGTTTAATTTTTTTTATTTGATTGCGCAAGGGCAAAAACTTTAATAAATGGATTGGAGTTACTTTTAGGTGTGGAAGACGAACAACCGGTATACGAAGCATACGCGAAGCTTCGATCATTCGAGAGATGAACAAATGTACATTGAAAATTACCTGCAAGATTATTGTTGAGAGGTTGATGAGATGATTTCTCGTTCGTTGATGGGGGGAAATTAAGGTACCTGCAAGATTGTTAGCACTCTGATGCTCAAGTTAGTATTTGAAGAATGAGATAAAAGGGAGTGAGTAATTGGAGGTGCGGAGATATTTCATATCTAGCTATTTAGGTATGAATGATTATATATAGGAGAATATTAGGATTTTACAGTATAGTGTGGTCCCCCATGTGCAGAGGATCGACCACATATAACACCTGGATTGTCCTTTGCAAGGGAGCATGTTAGGACGTAGTGGGCGTTTAGTCGCCGTCCCTGCTCGTCGTTTGCGCTACGTGATTGATCTTATCCCACTTTGATGGGCCTTCAAGCATGTTGGGCTTTTAGCCGACCCGGAACACAAACAACTTCTTCTTCGATTGAATCTCTCGATCAGTAGATGGATCCACCATGTCTCCCTTCGAACTCACAGGTAAAGGACCAAAAGTCAAACCATCACCAATCGGTACATTTAGAAGAAAACGACTCACATCATCTTAAGTGTAACAAACAGGCTTAGACCATAAACCCTCAACTACAGAATGTGTTTGGTTAACTACAGTTCCTGTATGATCGTCTACAAATGCTTGGTCGCTGATACATTCAACTAACCCAAAATCAGAAAGATTTTGTTGACCTTCATCAAAAATAAGAAAATTAAAAGAAAGTGAAAGTAAGAAGAAATACCTTGTAGAAGTTGAAGGTTGAAACTAGGGATGGTAATTTGACCATATACCCAGAGGGTACCCGCAAAAATTACCCATAACGGGTAGGGTAAAAACTCGCATTTTGGGCACGGGCACGGATATAGGTAATTACCCGTAAAAATGAACGGGTATGAGTGCGGGTACGAGTACCTTAGTACCCACCTCGCCCCATACCCGCATAATTTATATTTATTTATTTTATTTATATTATAATATATAATTCAATTTAAAACAATACAACTCTACTAAACTATTACATATTTTTAATAAAAATATTTTTTATAACATAATATAAAAAAATGTGAATATTTAACATAAATATGAACTTTAACATAAGGTTAGTAATAATTTTGTTTATAATTTTCATTAGTCAATATTAAAATCTTTGAAATTTTTTTAATTCTATTAAAATTATATGATATTTTATAATTGATCAATTTATTTTTAGTAAAAATGCGGGTAACGGGTACGGGTATGAGTACCTAGGTAACCATAGGGTATGAGAACGGGGGAAAAAGTTGTAACCCACGTGGATATGGGGATGGATACGGGTATTTTTTCAATCCGCGGGTATGAAAATGGGTACTATAATACCCTACCCATACCCTACCCATCGTCATCCCTAGTTGAAATCAGCGAGCAAAAATGTCGAACTTGGAGAGTAAGAGACATCTGGAAGTTTTTTCTCAGAAATAAGGGCAACGAATAGTTAGAGGAAGTAAAGGAGTATATTAGGCATGTAGAAATTTTCAAAAATTAGGTATGTATGTTAATATATGAGTAGAGCTATAAGTTCCCGTAGAAATTTTCAAAAAAATATCCGCCTAGAAATTACAAAAAAATAGGCACGTAGAAATTTTAAAAAATTAGGCATGCACATACTTAAGGGCCTAAAATGTTACTAATCCCGCCTAATTATTTCATAAAAACACAAAAAGTCAATCTTCAGATTATCATATTTTATTTTTTTTGAATAAGTGTAATTTTTTTTCCCCCTTATAACATGAAACGGAGGAGTACATATTAAGGGTCCGTTTGGTATGAATGAAAGAAAGTGAGAGGAAAGAAAATTACGCAAACCAATGAATTGATTTGGATTAAAGTTAGTCTAGCTTCATTCATTAGTTTGCGTAATTTTCTTTCCTCCCAGTTTATTTCCTTCAAACCAAACGGACCCTAAAACACTCATATGAGAAATCACAAATATGTGATGAAGAGTTAATATAAATTCCCGAGATATGAATGTACATGGGAAAAAGAAAAAGAACCCACCCAAGTAAATGAGTTTAAATGATAGAGTTGATGAAAATGGTAAATGAATCGCTTTTATAGGTTGAGTTTAAATTAAAATTGCCATTAGTTAATTAATGTGCGTTAAAAATATGAAAAAATAGTTTAGAAAATAAATGAAAGGAGATTAACAGACTAAGGGATAATTAGGCGGGCTCATGGGGATGTTTAGTAGGGATGGTAAAAAAACTCAAATCCGAGAGACCCACCCGATCCCAAATCCAAGTCAACGGGCGAAACCCGATAATATGGGTGTGAGTTTGGTATCAGTCAAACCCACACCCGAAACCCATACACCCACCCGAAATATTTTATAATTATCTAATTAACCCCATAGTCTTCCTCAATTTTTTTGGAAGACCTTAAATTTTAGTTGTAATTTAATTTCTTGAAAGTCTATGTTGTAATTTCTTGAAAGTCTATGTTTGAATTTCCTTGGAAGACCTTAATTTTAGTTGTAATTTAATTCAAAGTCTATGTTGGAATTTAATTTCTTAAATTTGCAAATTATTTTCAAATGTGCTGCGGGTTTGGGTGGAAAAAACCCGAACCCAATGGGTGTGGGTGTGGGCGTGGGTGTTGTTTTGCCACCCGAACAACCTTTGGGTTTGGATTTGGGTTTGGGTGATGATTTCTGGTATGGGTTTGGTAAGTGTCAAACCCGCACCCATGGGCGCCCTTTGTCATCCCTAATGTTTAGGAGGGAAAATGTATTCTGCCTTAATATATTGAGGATTACTATAATTATAACTGATTGGATCATTTCCTTCAATCTCATCTCCATCTCTCTTAATCCTCTCTATCTCTCTCTTAATTTCAATCTCTCTTCAATAAAAAGTTTTAAAATAATAACGAGAGAGAGTGAGATTAAGAGAGAGATAGAGAGGATTGAGAGAGATAAACACGAGAGTGAAAGAGATAATCCAAATCCTAATTATTAGACAAATACTAAATAGTGCCCCCGAGGCACTCTTTAAGCCCTTAAATAGTAAGTTTTTTATATAACTTTTATGCAAATGCGTAATGTCAACGCATTGAAAATTGGAGCGTTTAATTTTTTGAATAAAAAATTTCTGGAATGCTTAAAGACCCTAATTATAAATTAAAATTTAAGAACATGTTTGGTGTACACCAATAAGTGTATAGGGGAGGGATTACATTACACCGATGTAACATTTGAGTAATGTTACACCGCTCAATAACGCTTCAACGAATACAAATTTTACAAAATCCACCATTGGATTGAAAGTTTATATCATATAGATCATTCATGTTCAATTTAATAAAAATCTAAAATCCTTTGATATGTTATTGAGATTGATCAAGCTTAACGGTATTCAATAAAACCACATAAAGCGTTAATCTAGATCGATCTCAATAACATATCAAACGATTTTAGATTTTTGTAAAATTGAACATGGATGATCTAAATGATATAAACTTTCAATCCGACGGTGGATTTTGTAAAATTTGTATTTGTTGAAGCGTCGTTGAGCGGTGTAACATTACTCAAATGTTACATCGATGTAATTTGATCCATATATATATATAAAGATTTTTTTTTACTAAAATAAAAGATATTCATTCATATTGGTAGAGTAATTCAAGTACAAATTTAATACCGCTAAAAACAAAAATGATGAATCTGCGAACAAACTCACAGCATCCAAGTTAATAGCATAAACGGCATACTCATGCCTACAAATAATGTGATAAAATTAAAGTAACCGGAATATCTATGCCTCTGGATCTGCCAATTCAATCAAACGAACACCGCAACAAAACAGGAATACAAACACCGCACAAAGACGGGACGATGAAATCGCAAAAAAACACACAAGAAAATTTTAATCTATGTGAAAACCACTTATTTAGATTAAAACAGAAAAAGATGGAAAGGGGTCCCTTTTTGATGAAAAAAGGAGAAGAAAACTTAGAGAGAATTAGGAGTTTGTCTCTCTAAAAAATTAGGGCCAGCTTTCAACAAAATGAGATACCAGTCCAACAAACTAATAAATAAAGAGAAAGATCTTTAACTGTTTTGACGGTTTGTATATATATATATATATATATATATATATATATATATATATATATATATATATATATATATATATATATATATATATAGTTTCATGTTATTTAATTAATAAAGAGAAAGAACTTTAACTGTTTTGACGGTTTGTATTAATTTCCTACAGGAAAGAAGAGGACCAATTCCATAAATAGCTTTCAGACTCAAACAAAGCTGGCAATCTACACAAAGTAGCAGCAAAACAATATCTAATAATGATTCTTTGAAATTTCTAATTATTCTATATTTTAATTGGCGATAAAAAAATATTTTTTAACGACAATATTTTTTAGACTTTATTTAACTTCACCGGTCTTTTGATAGGTCACTTGATTGAGGATTTACCCTTTTACCTTGAGATACATGGTTTGAGATTCGATTATGTATCATGATGAGAGAGCTGTGTTTTGTTCATCGACGATGGGAACGTGAGTGACGATATGAACGAGGGGGGCGATTGGAACAAGGGTAACAACGGGTTCATAACGGTGATGAGGGCGATTCAAAGCGGTGATGAGTGAAAATGAGATTCAAAAGCAGCAGTATGAGTGAAAATGAGATGGATTCATAGCGGATGGGAGATTCATAGCGGTGACTATTGGTTTGTTCACCGGAATGGCAATGGAAATGAGAGTGATGATTGAAATCGGAAAATGAATTAGGGTTTAGGCATTGTAAGGGAAATTATTTGATAAAAGTGGGGGAATGTGAAAAAAAAGTGTGAAAAAAAAAGCGTGGGAAATGGGAAAATAAAAGTGGAAAAGTATAAATTGGATAATAGTTTTTTTTATTCTTTTTTTTTAGCTTTAGAATTAGTCGACTATAATTAAATAAATTAAAAAGTTTAGCATCCAAATCTGTTGATGCTATTGAAAAAATTATATTTTAAAAATATCCGGTCCACAATAGAGTCCATTTCTTTAATTGATGCAATGTTTCTTAAAAAAATTAAGTTCCAAAAATGTTATTTGTGTCAATATTTATGGACGTTAAACAGACATTATTAGCATTAGAAATGATTTGATGCTAAAATTTTTGAAGCTAAATCTTAGTTTTCTTGTGTGCATGGATTAACTAAGGGTGCCACATTTTCGGTTAATTTCCAAGCTTTGATTAACATGCCTTAATATGTTGAACACATATTTCCATAAAAAAGAATAAGACAATTGACTGCAATGTGACAAGTGGACCAGTATTCATTTAGTAATAATCTACACTTTAAGTGTCTAGAATGATTTCGTATCAACAGGGATCATGGCAAAACTACTAGTTTCGCTTAGGAATTTAGAAAGTAAAGTGATTTGCATTCGCTTTGTTGGTTTGAGAGAGTTTGACAATTAAAAGTTGGTCCTTTTTATAAGGAACAATTTGGAAAAAAAAAATTTGGTCATTTTTATAAGAAACAATCATTAAATTTATTCTTACAATTTCATTTTTACCCTTATTAAATTGTATCCATTCCAAAGTTATGCATTAATTAGAGTGATATATTCCCTAAGGATAAATTAATACACCAAGGTTAGTTTTGGAATAGATTGTAAAATTTTAGAATTTTTATTAAGAAAGATAAGGTTTCTTGGTATGTGTATTTTTTCCAAATTGTTCCTTATAATAAGGACCAGAGGGAGTAAATAAATAAAGTAAAAGGCAATAAAATAAAAGGGTGTGCGAGTAGATTCGCACGAGGTGGTTAAGTGTTTCTAATCCCTCTCTTACTCCTGTTTGATAACTAGCGTTATACCTAACTCACTATTTGTTATTCATCAGACGAATTAATTTCTTTTTAGATAAGTTCAGTGCTACCATTCCTTACCCCTATTGCAACTTGAAGAAAGTTTAGTCAACCGCTGGTAGGTTTCCCCCTTTGTTTGTCACGTTTTCCACCTTTAAAAAGTTCTCACATGTTCTCCTACCTTGTTTGATTAACTTTAATCAAGAGACGAGAGCATTCAATATTTCTTTTTCTTTTTTGTTTTTGTTTTCGCTACCAGTTTAATCTGGTTCAGCCCCTCCCGATCGCAGTTACGGTGGATCGAACCGCATTCAATATTTCAATAACAGTCTTTAGATTAAATTTAACGTACCAGATAATTAAGAGGTTATGTTTTAATAGAACATGCCTTTGTTTTGGTCCATGCACTTTTCTTCTCTCTCATGATGATTGAAGATTAATCGTTTATGTCAAAGATATCCCTTTGAAATACTATTAATCTCTCAATAATTTCCCACTTCTCCACGATTTGCTAGCTCTAATTTCCTTTTCAATAAAGGTGAGATATACTCTACTCCTACATAATTTGGGATTATTTACTCAACAACTAAATGGAGTAGACCACATAAGTAGAATAACCTTTAAAATAAAGTTTTTTTTAAACTACCCCTTGATAATTTAGGATATTTATCCTTCATCATTTTAGAGTAGGCCTAATCATATTTTATTCATAACTTTTTATGTCAAAGAACTAAATATATTATATACTTTTCTTATTAGATTTTTTTGTTAGGCGTGGTGAATTGATTGTTCAAGTGTTTTTCTGAAATCCAACAAATTCAAATTTGAAAAATCATAAACTAATTTGTATCTCTAACCAATTTTTGATTTTCACATAATATTATCAGTCCAGTTTAGTATTGTTCTTGTTCAACATTTGAGTTTGTGGATTAATATAAATATAAGATAAGAGGAACAATATTTGGTTGATATGTCTTCTATCCCATGAGAGTATAGTTTATGTGGTTACAATACAAAGTGAGGTGAGGACTTTTTGAAAACAAGAGGGGCCTGTAAATGTTATTTCAAGCTAAGAGTAGGTTAGCTGGTACGGATCCATAAAATGACTTTTATCTATAAAATGAAATAGCTGTTTTTGTTAGCTTTTGAGAAAACAAAAAAAAAAATTAATAAAAGAGAGAGAAAATCGTTATGTATGATCTCAATACCTTTTCAATCATATGAATATAAAATATTTTAACATGAATAGTTTTCAACTATTATTCATTTTTAACCATGTTTTATATTCTTTACTTAAAAATATCTAAATAATAATATTTTAATCTTAGCAGTCAAACTTTTAATCCAAGCAGATATTAGTCCCAGAAAAGTTCTATTTAACAAAATCCTACTTTCTATTACGCGCGGCGTGGGGACCTGTCCACGCGCGGCGTAATTCCTGGACCAGAGAAGGATTCTTCACTGCTATCACCACGCGCAGCGTGATAAGGACCACGCGCGGCGTGATGGATGTTTTGAACTACGCCGGGGGCGTGGAAGCCATCACGCGTGGCGTAATTAAGGAATGATGAAGACCAGTGGCCTCTGTTGTGATCACGCGTCGCGTGATGCAGTTACACGCGCGGCGTAGTATGAAGATGAGCAACCACGCGCGGCGTGGTTGCAATTATTATATAAGGAAAAGTCATTTTTCTGGTTCTGGGTTCGAATTTTGCTGCAGTTTATCCTATATTCTGAGATTTGGAGCAATCAAGAAGGTCTGATCCTGGAACGAAGTGGATAGCTTCAAGACATTCAACCAAATGGAAGCAATTGCCATGGAGTTGGAGCTTGGAGTGAATCTAAGCACTATGAGGAACTAACTTCCTCATAGAGGTAGGATCTAGGATAGCTTAGGATGTAGTTTATAATGTAATCTTGCTTATCCTGTGGAATTACTCTTGTAACAGTGTTTATTCAATGCAATTCTTCTCTTAATGCCTTATAATTTCTGATCAACTTTATAATGATCTTAGTTTTTAATCACGTATGAGAATATTGATTGAAATTCTGAACTGAATGCATTGAGCACTTGAGTGTTTCCGGTCGAGAGATTGAAACATAGAGTGTAGCGAACGATCAACGCATTTTCAAATACTTCGTAGTCGGTAACTTTCATCCGAGAGATCGGAGGAGTATCGATAACGGATAGGTTGAATTTGTCAAGAGATTGAGATTCACCATATTGTTGATCTAGTTGTAAACACTTGAGTGATTCCATATGATATGTTTGATTGCATGTGATGACTATAGACTAAGTGATTCCGATGATTCTACCTCGCTTTTCTACCATTGAACTCGCACGTTTTTCTTACAATACCAAACTACTCAACCAAACCCCCAAATATGTGTGTTCATTTCATTATGTTCATAGACACAATTTCCTCATTATAATCGCGCAATCCCTGTGGATCGATAATCTTTTATTACTCAATTGACGGATTTGTACACTTGCAAATACGGCAATCAGAGGTATTACTAATCAATGGGTTGGTGATCGTAATATCTCGGATCACTACCCAATTTGGCTTGAGTGTTCCAACCGTAATTAGGGGCCGAAACCTTTTAAGTTCAATAATTGTTGGATTGATCATCCAGGATTTTTTGATTTCGTGAAACATTCTTGAGATCTTTCGGCAGTTAAAGGTACAAAACCTTTCATTCTCAAAGAAAAGCTGAAACGTTTGAAAGAGGCCTTGAAAATTTGGAATAAAGAAGTTTTCGGTTTTAAGGACCTTAGAATTGACAAAACAGTTAAGGAGCTGAATGAGGTGGAGGAGTTGATTGCGAATGGTGAGATTGATCCGTTTAACTTAAACTCGAAGGAACTGGTTACAAAGTTTTGGGAGCAAATTCGTTCCAAAGAAAGTTTGCTCCTTCAAAAGTCGCGTACAAAATGGATTCAAGAAGGTGATGCTAATTCTCGTTTTTTTCATTCTAGCATTAAAGGCCGCCGTCGTCGAAATCAGATTGTCAAACTTAAGAAAGAAACAACTTGGTTAGAAGGGGTTGATGCTATAAAACAGGAAACGAAAGATCATTTCTCTAAACATCTTTCGGAGGAGTGGAGTTCTAGACCTTTTTTGCAAGGTATTAATTTTAAGTTTTTATCCGCCGATGATAATGAATTACTTTTAGCTCCTTTCGACGAATCTGAAGTTAGAGATACTATTTGGAGTTGCGATGGTAATAAGAGTCCGGGACCGGATGGTTTCAACTTAAATTTTTTCAAAGCTTGTTGGCCGATTGTGAAAAATGATGTGATGAATTTTCTAGGAGAGTTTCATGCGAATGCTAGGCTACCAAAGGCTGTAACTGCTTCTTTTCTGACCCTTATACCAAAAAAAGATCATCCTCAGGATCTTTTTAACTACCGACCTATTTGCTTAATTAGGAGCTTGTACAAAATCTTGTCAAAAATTTTGGCAAACAGGTTAAAAAGAGTTTTAGGGAAGTTGATATCTAATTGTCAATCGGCATTCCTCCCGCACCGTCAGATTTTTGATGGAATTGTTGTGCTTAATGAAGTTATCGACTTAGCCAATAGAAGAAAGGATAATTGTATGTTGTTCAAAGTAGACTTTGAACGCGCTTATGACACTATCAGTTGGGGTTTTTTGGACCGCATGATGACCTAAATGAGTTTCTCTACAGATTGGATGACATGGATGAGAGCTTGCATCTTTGAGAGCTCAATGTCTATTTTGGTTAATGGTAGTCTAACATATGATTTTAAAGTGGGTCGAGGTTTGCGACAGGGGGATCCTCTTTCCCCTTTCTTATTTTTAATTGTGGATGAAGGGTTAGCAGGTATGATGAACAAAACAGTAGCTATTGGTAAGTTCAAAGGCTTCAAAGTTAATACGAATCTTCACTTCCACTTGCTTCAGTTTGCGGATGACACTATTATTATGGGAGAAGGTTGTTGGAAAAAATTTATGGACCATCAAATCCTTACTCCGAGGTTTCAAATTGGTATCCGGTCTAAAGATCAACTTTGTGAAGAGCAAACTCTACGGTGTAAATGTTGATATCAGACTTCTTGAGGCAGGGGCTGCGTTTTTATCTTGTAATACGGCTGCTATTCCTTTTAAGTTTCTGGGTTTACCGGTAGGAGCTAATCCGCGGAGGAGGGAAACTTGGAAACCAGTGGTAGAGGCTTTGACTAAACGACTAAATTCTTGGAATAATCGACATCTTTCTTTTGGTGGCCGCTTATCTCTCATTAATTCGGTTTTAGCAAGTATTCCCCTTTATTTATTTTTTTTCATTCTATAAGGCTCCACGCTGTGTTTTAAAATCTTTAGAACGAATTCAGCGGAATTTCTTTTGGGGTGGTGGTCTAGAGGAGAGAAAATTGTGTTGGCTTAAATGGGAACAAGTTTGTTTGCCCAAGGAGAAAGGAGGTTTAGGGGTAAAGAACCTTGAACTATTTAATTTGGCGTTGTTGAGTAAATGGAAGTGGAGATTTTTGAATCATAATGATGCGATTTGGGTTGATTTGCTTCGTTTTCGTTACGGGAAATTATCGTCTTGTGTGATGAATTAATTCTCATGTATTGGAGGGCCGTGTTCTTTCGTCGCTATGGTGGAGAGATATTATAACCAGGGGGCGTGAATTTAGTGTTTGCTGGTTTTCGTCCAATGTTAGTTGCCACGTTGGTAATGGTAATAATATCGAGTTCTGGAATTTTAAATGGTTTGGCTCACAATCTTTTAGTTCTTTGTTTCCTGATCTGTATGCTAAGGAGGTCAATAAATTTGCTATGGTTAGCGAACGAATGGGAAGGGAGGGTGCATCATCAGTTTGCAGATGGAGGTGGAATGGCCCTTTGGATGATATTGAGCAGCAGCAGGTTCTTGAGTTGCAAGGATTACTTGCTGGTTTTATATGTTCTGATTCTGATCCAGATCGATGGTGGTGGTTACCTGATGTTAATGGCATGTTTTCTGTTAAATCTTTCTATTCTTTTTTATTATCATCAAGACAGGTTACGATTTTGGAAACCACTGAGGCTGAAGCGCTTTCTAGGCTTTGGAAATCTGATGTGCCTTCTAAAATCAATGTGTTTGGCTGGAGGCTTTTGCTCAATAGACTGCCTACAAGAATGGCTTTACACCGCCGAGGTATTTTGTCTAATCCGTTTGAGTTATCCTGTGTGTTTTGTTTCCGGCATAGGGAGGATGGTGCACATCTTTTCTTTTCCTGTTATTTTAGCAAAGTGGTGTGGCGCAATGTGCTTAAATGGTTAGGATTATCGATACCGATGGATGTTGAAGGTATTGATCACTTTATGTTGTTTGGCGATTTGTTTAAAGTGAAAGACAAAGGACGTGTTCGTCACTTGGTATGGTTAGCAACTACGTGGAATTTATGGAAGTTGCGTAATAAGGTAATTTTTAAGGGCGACATTCCAGAAACTTCGGCGCTACTGGATTCTATTAAGCTTTCTTCGTGGATGTGGTTTAATGGTCGATATGGTCGTAATGTTTGTTGTCCTTTTTCTAGTTGGTGTTTGGATCCAATGTCATGTGTTCAAAGTACCTAATCTTTTGTTGTAAGGGATTGAGTACCCCTTGTACTCCCTTATAATATAATTTGCTTATAAAAAAAAAAAAAAAAGAGAGTATTTATACCCATCTTCTATTCACCTCATTCACATCCACTTTAGATATATTTTTGCCATTAAAAAAATGTCTTTGTTTCAGTACTTCTCATTATTTGTAGCCATTCTCTTCATATTCTACAATATATGGAGATGGAAAAAAAAGGAATTTATACCAAATTGGCCAATAATTGGCATGCTTCCATCAATTTTGTATAATCAATCCAATATTCATGATTATGTAACCTTATTTTTGAAACATTATGGTGGCACTTTTCATTTCAAAGGACCTCGGTTCACAAACATTGCCAACTTTATCATCACCAGTGATCCTATGAATGTGCACCACATCACTAGCAAGAATTTCACCAACTATGGGAAAGGGTCTGATTTCCATGAGATTTTCGAAATTCTTGGTGTTGGTATTTTCAATTTGGATTCTAATGAATGGAAACAAGAAAGGACAGTACTTCATTCAATTATCAAAATGAAAAACATTGAGATATTCCATCAAAAAAACATTCAAAAGAAGCTAGAGAATTGCCTATTACCATTTCTTGATCATCAAGCATCAAAAGGTGTACAAGTATTTGATTTACAAGATATTCTTGAGAGGTTCACCTTTGATATTATTTGTACTCTTTTATTTGGATTTGATCCTAATTCCCTTCCTTACAAGTTCAATGAGTTACCAGATATCGGTTGCTTAAATGCTATTTCCTTGCTTGAGGATATGCTATTGTCGAGACACTATATTCCAAAATGTATTTGGAAGCTACAAAAATGGCTACAAATTGGTCAAGCAAAGAAGAACAAAGTAGCTGAAGAAAATCTTCACCAATTCATATACAACTCCATATCTTATTACAAAGGTGATGAAGATGTGGATGAATCTCCTTCTTACTTGCTAAAAGAACTAATGAAGGAAGGATCGGGAAACAACGAAAAGGCTAAGGAGTATATTAGAGACACAACACTAAATCTCTTGGCTGCTGGAAATGGAACAATAAGTTCTGGTCTCAGTTGGTTTTTTTGGCTTGTTTCAAATCATCCTATTGTAGAAGCTAAAATTATTAAAGAGATCAAAGATAATCGTCTAACACAAGAGGAGAATTTTGTCACTAATTTAAGTGTAGAAGTTCTTGATAAGCTAGTTTACCTTCATGCAGCTATATGTGAAGCCTTAAGGCTTTATCCTCCTTTAGCATTTCAACACAAATGTGCAATCAAAGATGATATACTATCTAGTGGAGATCATGTAAGTCCAAATACAAAGTTAATATATTCTTTGTATGCGATGGGAAGGATGGAACAAATATGGGGTGAAGATTGTTTGGAATTTAAGCCTGAGAGATGGATATCAGATAGAGGACAAATTATAAAAGTACCATCTTACAAGTTCATTGCATTCAATGCAGGTCCTAGAAGTTGTACTGGTAAAAATATGAGCTTTATTCAAATGAAAATGGTTGCAGCTACAGTGTTGTGGAAATTTCATATAAAGGGGGTGGAAGGTCACTCTATTACTCCAAAAGTTTCTATCGTTCTTCGCATGAAACATGGATTTAAGGTCACAGTTAGCAAAAAGATTCATTTGATATAAGAGTTAAATTTCTATGAATTCTTGCTTGTGTATTTTTTGGTGTGTTTTTGTGTGTTTGTCTAATTTGAGTGTTTGGTTTATAGTTGTGTGTACTTATGCTTTTAGTATTGATTTGTACTTTAAACTTTTTCTTGTCATTCTCATATATATAATATTATATTTGTCATTAAAAAATTCCGTTTTAGTGGCAATCTTCTAAAAGGTAATTTGAGAATGTAATTAATAAAAATATAGTGTACCCTAAATTAATAGTGAAGTGTATGAGTATCCAATATATATATAAACATTTTACCTCCACTTTCCTCCAAATCCTCCTAATTTAGGAGAGCAAAAAATGGCTCTTAAATAGATTTGCTTTACTCCTATATATTCACTCTCATTCAAAAAAATGCACTAAAAATAAATAATTCAAAATATTTTTTTTTGACAAAAACAAAATGATATTCATTTATTCAAATTGATAGATTACTCAAATACAACCACATAATCAACATTGCTAAAAACGTAAAGGATGAATCTACGAACAAAACTCGCAACATCCAAGTTAATAGCATACAACGGCAAAATGCCTACAACAAATAATATAATAAATTTAAAGTCACTGAAGTATCCATGCCTCCGGATCTGCATCGTTGATGCCCAAATCATTGGTTGAATTTGTAATTGACTGAAGCCGATCTTTTCAATATGAATCAAATCAACACCGCAACAATACGGGATAACAAAAACCGTTGCACAAGACGACCAACAACACAACGCCGCACTCAGACGGCGAAATCACAAACAAGAAAACACAAAAGAAAAACTTGATCAATGTGAAGATCACTTATTTAAACAAAAAGAAAAGGAAAAAAAAAATTGAGGGGTGATTTGAGGTCAAAAATTGACCCTAAAATCACCGTGCATCAAGAAAGAAAAAAACTAGGTTTTTTTACTCTCTCCTTAGTCGGTGTATTAAACTATCATTAAGTAATAAAATAATTTGTATTCATAGGGGTTGTTTTAATTCCAACTAAACAATTCTATTGTAAAAACAGGGATATGCTGAGCATGTATCAAGATTATCAAACAAAATAGTAAACTTGGTTGATTTCAATAGATTAAAGGGGATTACGTCATTCAAATCCCTTCCTTATCACAATTTGGTAAATGAGCTTTAGACTAATTGAGTCCCTAATATCACAATAAATCTCTTGTATTATAAGTTTGTATACATAAACAAACTCAAAACTTAATTTGTTTTCCCTCCATTTTTATCTTTCAATTTTTATTATAAAATAATACAATTTTGTCTTGACTAGGATTTGATAGGGATGTCAATTTGACCCATACCCGGTGGGTACCCGCAAAAAATACCCATTACGGGTAGGGTAAAAACCCGCATTTTGGATACGGGCACGGGTATGAGTAATTACCCGCAAAAATGAACGGGTATGGGTGCGGGTACGTGTACCTTAGTACCCAACCCGCCCCATACCCATATAATATATATTTATTTATTTTGTATATATTTTTATATAATAACATATGTATACCAATTTTAAAAAATATAACAACTATTAAATTATTACACATTTTTAATAAAAATATTTATTTATAATATAATACAAACACAATGTGAATATGTCAACAAAGAAATGAACTTTAACATGAGATTGATAAATTTTTTGTTTATAATTTTCATGAGTCAACATTAAAATCTTAAAAAAAAATTATATTAAAACGATATGATATTTTATAATCGATCGATTTATTTTTAGCAAAACTGCGGGTAACAGGTATGGGTACTTAGGTACCCATAGGGTATGGGGACGGGGACAAAGTAGGGATGACAATTTGACCCATACCCAAAGGGTACCCGCAAAAATTACCCACAACAGGTAGGGTAAAAACCCGCATTTTGGGTACGGGCACGGGTATGGGTAATTACCCGCAAAAATGAACGGGTATGGGTGCGGGTACGGGTACCTTAGTACCCACCCCGCCCCATACCCGCATAATATATATTTATTTATTTTATTTATATTATTATATTATAATATTATAATATATTTAAATCAATTTAAAACAATACAACTCTACTAAACTATTACATATTTTTAATAAACATGTTTATTTATAACATAATATAAAAATAATGTGAATATTTAACGTAAATATGAACTTTAACATAAGGTTAGTAATAATTATATTTATAATTTTCATTAGTCAATATTAAAATCTTTGAAATTTTTTTAATTCTATTAAAATTATATGATATTTTATAATTGATCAATTTATTTTTAGTAAAAATGCGGGTAATGGGTACGGGTATGGGTACCCAGGTACCCATAGGGTATGGGGACGGGGGCAAAAGTTGTTACCCACGCAGGTATGGGGATGGGTACAGGTATTTTTTCAATCTGCGGGTATGGGGATGGGTACTATAGTACCCTACCCATACCCTACCCATTGTCATCCCTAGGACAAAGATTTTTACCCACACGGGTATGGGAATGGGTGCGGGTATTTTTTCAAACTGCGGGTATGGGGATGTGTACTATATATACCCTACCCATACCCTACTCATTGTCATCCCTAGGATTCGAACCAACGACCCTTCAGTGCAAGGCAGTATTTTCAACCACTTTGGCAAGTATACCAATTGTGATTAAAATTATGTGCAATAATTGATAAGCACCATTGATTTTCATAGGAAAGCTTTCATACAACAATTAAACACCATCAAATTACATTGCACAGTTTAAACAATTAAAAACCGATAATTAGAAATCTAGCAAATTAAATCATACATTTTCTTCGTGTTTTATTTTTCGAAAAAATTTACATTTTTTATCCTAATTCAATATTTTTTACTAATTAACTAAACATGTTAACCATTTTCTTAGTGTTTATTTTTTACGGAAAGAAAAAAATCGTAGGACTTAAAAGTTACTTTTTTTTAACTAAACATGCTAAGAAAAATATACTTTTTTTATGTCTTTCTGAACTTAAAAGTTTGTTCATGTTGAGGAGTATAGTTGATCGTATTACTGCAAATATATATCAAGGTGATATTTATGCAAATAGTAGTTGACACCAGGTATATATCAACATGACTATATTATTAATTACGAAAAAAATCACTGATTCACATTTGTTTCTTTTGCTAACAATGTATCTGTTTACGTTGGAATTTGGTAAACAACCGCTAGTTTAAGTATTTAAACTCGCGAGATCAACTAGTAAATCTCAGGACAATTTTGTGTTTATTCGCTTCAAGAAAACTGTTTGAATGTTCGTTTGAATAAGGAAACAAACACTTAGGAATTAAAATATTTTAAAGCATACAAGAGAAACTAATTCGAATCGCCTCGAAGTAGCAGTTTCTCAAGCAAGTATCTGGATTCAGACTTGGAAAAATTTACTGGAAAACAAATTGCATTGAATGAAAACAATTACAAATAAAGATGGTTCACAAAACATACATTTCTCCTTCGAATTCCGTTCGTTCGATCGCTGAGTACTTAGAATTTTTAGAGAGAGTGTTTGTATAAATTTTGTGACCCCTGTTCTGAATGAAAAACTACTATAAATACTACTACTAAGTGGTAACTGTTTCTCGATCATCTGGACGCTCCTCCATTTGCCACGTCGACCACGTTCTCCACTTTCATCTTTCATTCCTTCAGCGCGCGCCAAGGCCTTTTGGGCCGTTCGTTGTTCCTTCTTTGGGCTTGGCCCAACTCTCCATCGGTTCGATTTCGCGCTTTCGATAGCTTCCTGGCAGAACCAAAATTGGACGTATTATCCATATCTTTCGAAGCGCTTTTTTGGCTTCGACCTAGCTGGCTTTCGACGCCACCTTTGAAAGTTTTATTTTAACAATATCACCTCCAAATAAATATTGGACCCACCAATTATATTTAATTGATAAATACCAAATTTATATCCAACAAATTGCCCCCCAAAAATGCCATTTTCGACTATGTTTATCGCAAGAGGAAGTGGCGTTTTTGAAAGTATTAATGGATATCTTTCTTTTCCATTTATCTCTCCTATCGTTTAGACTGCCTTTCAAACTTTGGATTGGCTCCAAAACTTGTTTTTCTTTCCACCTGTCAAGGGGTTTGGACATTTGTCAACAAGGGAGTTGAAAGATTTGACTCCAGTAGACGCACTCAACAAGCTTTTATCAAGTCATGGGGCATCTAGCTCCGCTGTCGAAGACGCGGGGGGTGAGGAAAATGTACTTGAGCAAGAACAGTTTGAGCATGAAGTCAGGTTTAGGCGAGAAATTCTTAATGGGGATATGTTGGGCCTGCTTGAGCGTGACTCTTCTATATATTACAACATCAAAGCTCTCTTCCGCAAGCTGCAGAACCCAAGGACTGACGAAGCAATGTTCCTTCTAGTGACTCAAGCTGAAACCTTTCTAGAACAATTCGTTAGCCAATCTCAACTCCTAACCCGGACTAGCAGCCTTTTAACATCTCTGCTTGCCACCCAGCAACAACATTTCGAGCAAGCTAATAGTTGCAATGCAGAGGTCACAACTATCAAGGCTGCCTCTGATGAAGCTCTTGCGCAACTTGTGGCTTGCGAGAACAATATTGCTCAATGGCAGTCTGAAATCGAAGCGCTAAAGGAAAAAATTCGACAGGAAGAGGCTAAGATGGAAAAGCTAGCTGCAGTAGCTATCGAAGCACAAAAGGTTAAACTTGATGAGCTAGCACGTGAAGGTATCCAACACTACAGTAACGGTCTAGCGGTCCAAAAGCGAGTTGAGCACCTTGCTAGTGATAAAGAAATGCTGCAACGTAAACTGGCATCCATTCGAACTCAGTATTACCAATTTCAAGCGGCCAATCGAAAGCCTCCTTCGACATCCCAGCAACAATCTTGACCTTATAACTTTTCCTTTTAGTCTTAAGTTTTTGTTATTCTCTTTGAAGGTCGTAATTGTAAATCTTTTAACACTAGCAACTGTCGAACAATCTCGTACATGGCTTTTGAATGTATGCCCGTTTTTAATGTTGCATGTTCATATATTGGTTGAGTATTTTATTCTTTTATTATTGTTCGCTTTCCTTCTTTTGGGCCATTTTCCCAAGCCTTATTAATGGCACTTTGTAAGGAATGAAACGAACATGTTCCCAAAGTAGTCAACACAGTTAACTAGATGGCTTTGTGCATTAATGCGATGGCATTTCCTATGTAAACTTGCCGTGGTTAGTTGTAACTGCCTGGTCATTAACGCGTCTTAATTCTTCTATAAATACTCACGCCTTGCAATTCTTTTTGTTCATCACTTTATACAAACTAACGCATCAACACCTCTCCACAAAGAATGGATAACAAGAAAAATCCTCCTTCTTCTACCTCAAGCTCAAACATGCTACGTCCTCTTAGAAGGGGACGAATCAAGATTCCAGCCTCCAAACCTCCACGCGCTAGAACCCTTCGCCCTCGGCCGGCATCAGCTAAGGTAGTAGAAACCATTATTCTCTCTTCTGATTCCTCAAGCTCTAGTTCAGATGACGAAGATGAAGACTACCTCAAGTTTCTCAGTACCCTAGAGCCTGACGAAGAATACCCAGGAACTCCGACTCCTTCTTCTGAGGATGAGGACTCTCAGATCTCAGAACTTTCCAGTTCTGATTCAAAGGATGAGGGAACTCAGTTTCAGAGTAAACCTTAAATGGTTATCTTTCAGCATTCAACCATTTCTTGTATTTTCTTGAACATTCTTGAATGATTGGTTGTATTGTTGATTTTATATGAAATAAAACTTGATTATTGGCATTTCCTTTTACCATTTCGCAAATTTTATTCTTGCGTTATTCATTTTTCATGGTTATTTCTTGCAACATTGGCTTGTATTTCTTTAAATATTTGCCATTCATGTTGACTGAACGTTTCTCAGGAGTTAACTCTTCAATCTCATAAGCTCCATTTGACAAAACTTGAGAAATCTTAAATGGTCCTTCCCAATTGGGTGACCATTTTCCAAAGACTCGATCTCGTCTGTCCATGGGGAGGATGACTTTCCAAACTAAGTCTCCTACGTCAAAGAGTTTGGATTTAACCCTTTTGTTATATGCTCTAGCAATTCGTTCTTTTTGTCGAATCAAAGCATCTAACGCCTGCAACCTTTCCTCATCCACGTCTGTTAATTCATCTAACATTATGTTCTCATAGTGATCAGGAGGTAGTTCCCATTGCCTTTGTACTCGAATCGACTGCATCATTATTTCAACAGGTAACACGGCATCGTGACCATATGTTAGTCGAAAAGGTGTCGAACCTGTTGACTCTTTAGGAGAATTCCTACATGCCCATAGGACTTGGTCCAGGGTCTTATGCCAATTCTTTGGCTTTTGGGCAACGTGCTTTTTAATTAAACTAATTATAACCTTGTTGGCTGCTTCAACTTGGCCATTTGCTTGAGCATAGTAAGGCGTCGAAGTCATTAGCTTAAAACCCAATTGTTCGGCAAAATCTTGCATCTTTCGACCAACAAACACCGTTCCTTGGTCTGTAGTGATCGTCTCAGGAAGCCCAAACCTATAAATAATATGGTCTTGGATAAAATTGATCACTGTTTCCTGATCCACGTTTGTTAGGGCAACAGCCTCTATCCATTTGGTAAAATAATCAATCCCGACTAGTATATAACGTTGGTTCTTGGATGACGCGGGCCTTATCTCACCAATTAAATCTAGAGCCCAGCCTCTAAAAGGCCAAGGTTTGATAATCGAATGCAACTCACTGGCAGGAACGTGTTGTATCCCTGCGTGTTTTTGACACTCTTGACAGCCTTTCGCATATTCTATGCAGTCCTTAAGCATGGAAGGCCAATATAAACCCTGTCGAAACAAAAGCCACTTCATCTTGTGGCCTGCTTGATGGGCACCGCAGGCTCCACTATGGGCGTTTGAAATTGCTACATACGCTTCGTTTTCATTTAGGCATTTCAACAAAACCCCTTCAGGAGTCTTCTTAAATAGTTCATTTCCCATGATTGTGTAATTCAAGGCTCTATACTTAACCTTACTATCGGCTGTACCTGTTGGATTTTCTATGTATTTAACAATGGGTTGTCTCCAATCCGTGTCAGCCAAATTGTCAATCACGAAGACTTCAGTCATTGCTTCATCAAAGTGTGCATCAGCCCTTTCGGACTCCCTTTCGACATTTAGTTCATTTGCCCCCAGCTGATGGGGTATTACCTCACATGAGATTAGTTTTTCTTTAACTTCAACTATCTCATCTAATTTTTTCCCCGTTACCTTATAACCAGAAGCAATTTGGGCTAAGTCATTTGCTTCTTGGTTTTCGATCCGAGGCACGTGTTGAATGTCACATGAATCAAATCGTTTTAGTAGCGAGAAGGCAATGACAAAGTATTTCATCAAATGTTCTTGAATGCATTTATATTCCTTTGTCAATTGTTTTATCACTAACTCAGAATCTCCTCTGATTTTAACATGTTTTGCCCCCAAGTCCAAAATAATTTTTAGACCTACAATTAAAGCCTCGTACTCGGCTTCATTATTGGAGCATGTTCCATTAATCTTGTACTTAAACTTTGTTGGAATCTTTGAAGGAGAAATGATTAAGATTCCAATTCCTGTACCATGTTTGTGCTTCGAGCCATCAAAGTACAACATCCAAGGTTCATGTTCTACATATGTTATTGGGGTCTCAGCCACCGAGTGGTCAACAAGAAAGTCAGCCACTACTTGACCTTTTACAGCCCTCAGGGGTTGGTACGTCAATGAATATTCAGTTAAAGCTAAAGCTCATTTCCCAATTCGACTATGCAAAATTGGTTTTAATAACATATGCTTAATGATGTCAAAATGAGAATAGACATAAACATGAACTGGTTTGATATATTGCTTAAGTTTGGTACAAGAGAAATACAAACATAGACAAAGCTTTTCAATTGGACTATATCTAGTCTCAGCATCATTCAAGATTCTACTTAGATAGTAAATAGCCTTTTCTATGCCATTTTCATCCTCTTGTGCGAGCATGCTTCCAATAGTCGAATCTGACGCTGCGATGTACAACTTCATTGCTTTGTTTCGAATAGGAGGCATTAAAGTTGGAGGCTTTGACAAGTATGCCTTGATATCATCAAATGCCTTTTGTTGTTCCGTTCCCCATTCAAATACATCACCTTTCTTGAGCCTCAGCAGTGGAGAAAAGGGGTGAGCTCTGCCACTTAGGTTTGATATAAACCTTCTCAAGAAATTGACCTTTCCCAGCAAAGATTGAAGCTGTTTCTTTGTTCCTGGAGGTTCTGTCTCCATGATAGCTTTTGTCTTATTTTGATTAATTTCTATGCCCTTCTTATGCACAACAAAGCCAAGGAAATCTCCTGCATGTACACAAAAAGCACATTTCAGTGGATTCATTTTTAATCCACATTTTCTCATTCTTTCGAACGATTTTTTAAGATGTTCGATATGTTCATCCTGGGAAGAGGATTTCACAACAATATCATCAATGTAAACCTGCATAAATATTTCGATAAAATCATGAAAAATTAAGTTCATGGCTCTTTGGTATGTTGCTCCAGCATTTTTTAATCCAAAAGGCATCACTACCCACTCATAGGTGCCTAAAGCACCAGGGCAACGAAATGCGGTTTTTGGCACATCATCCTCGTCAATAAAGATTTGATTATAACCTGAATAGCCATCTAACATACTCAAATATTCATGCCCTGCTGCTGAGTCGACTAACATTTCGGCTACAGGCATGGAATATTCATCCTTAGGTGTAGCATTATTCAAATCTCTAAAGTCTATGCAAACCCTAAGTGATCCGTTTTTCTTAATAACAGGAACAATGTTAGCTAACCATTCCACATACCTGGTTGTTCGAATGAACTTGCACTTAAGCAACCTTTCAATTTCTGCTTTGATCTTTGTCATGATTTCCGGTGCAAACCTCCTTGGAAGCTGCTTTACAGGTTTCTTATCTGGTCGAAGGGGTAGCCTATGCTCCACAAGATTTCTGCTTAACCCAGGCATTTCGTTATAGTCCCATGCAAAGCAGTCTCTGTATTTCTTAAGCAACTCGACCATTTTTTCTCTTAAGGTTGGGTCTATATTGGCACTAATGTAAGTTGGCCTTTTAACAGAGCCATCTCCAATATCAACCTCCTGCAAAGGATCTTGGGCTTGCATTCTCTGAATCGAACTATGTGGATCTCTCTCAAAACCCAAAGGCTCATCATCATAGATGCAATCCAACTTTTGCTTTTTTCCATCGTTTACTTCACTAGCCTCCAAGGCCAGTTTGTCCCTTAAGACATCATTAGCTTCGACAGCCATATTTTCTTGAACGTTAATGGCCTCAAGAGCCATTTTGATTCTATTCTCGGCTGCGTAAGCCGTAATTCGATCCCATGCTGGGGACTCAATCATCAAACTCATCATGGTTGACCCATCCAGACACTGGTGGGTATGCATCCTCACACAAGGGTTTCTCTATGTCTTCCCTTTCCCAACAAAAGCCATGGGTTGGATGCAACTTAACTGAGTGGTATACATTTTTTGATACCACTTCATTTGGATCGAAGGCAGCATCTTGCTCACCACAAGGAGCAATCGAGGCCAGGTTTTTGTCGAAGTTCTGTAATGTCACAGTGCCTGTCTCTGAAACATATGCACTCTGATCTGCTTCTACATTCTCGACTAAACCATCTTCTCTCCAGATGATTAATCTTTGGTGCATGGTTGAGGGAACAGCTCCAACACCATGTATCCATTCTCTACCTAATAACAGATTGTAATTAGGTTTGGCAGCTATGACCATAAACAAGGTCTTTCGAACTGTACTACCAACACAAACTTCCAACTGCACTGCCCCCAGGGAATGACCAGTTTTTCCTTCATAGTTGGCCAACACCACATTGTGGGAATGAAGGTCTGTGTCATAGAGACCTAATTTCTTCAACATGAAGTGAGGCATGATATTCACCACAGCTCCTCCATCCACTAAGACTTTATTGATTCCCACATTATTGACTTTTGCCCTAATGAACAAAGCCTTCAAGTGGTTCTGCATTCCCAGATCTGGCTTTTCGAAGACAGCTTTTTGCTCTTCAACACAACCATTTTGCATAACATAATAACACATTGGCTTATGATCAGCCAAATTAAGGGCTTCGAAGTCCTCTTCCAGTTCATTGACTTCAGTAGGTATATCATATTCCAGTGGCAGAATCGACACCACATTGACCATGACATCAAAATCAGACCCCTCATCCAGGAGATCATCATCCTCCATGTCATCCTCATCTTCTGCCCCTCCTTGGGCATTTTCAGCTATTGGCTCTTCCAATATTACGGAAAGCCTCTCCTTTACTGGCCTCTTGGCCATTTCAACCTTTTCAAACTTCTGGGTTGCAACAGCCTTGCCCCCAGCCTCTTTTGCTGTCAACTTTTGTTTCCTCTGGAACCTTCGCCACTGAGTGCGGGTCATAGGATTTTTTCCCTTATAGTTATTCCTATAAGAGTATTTGTTGACTTCAGTGGCGGCATTCACTGTTTCTTTCCCAGCTACCACTTTTGAACCCTTGGGTTCGGCTACAATGTTCACGTTAACATTGCTAGAGCTTCCATTTTCCATCATCCTTCGATTGAAAGTGACGTACTGTCCACTCACCCATTGGTTAACAGGTGCTCTCCCAGATGGTTTGAAAGTGTTTTGGGGGCCTAGCCTTTGCTGGATCGAAAGGCCTTTGGTAATAGGCTTTCCCCAGTTGGCTCCTTTGTAAGGCCAAGCTTTTTGATTTGGCCTAGATTTTGGCCATTTTCTCTTGTTTTCAGCATAAGGTACAACACTTTGAAGGCCTGCAGTAGCCTCTTTGTCGCACACAGCACTACATCTAGGGCAAAGCATCACTTCAGCATTCTTCAGCTTGCACCTATTTAGGAAGTCCACCAATTCTTCCTCAGCATTGGGGTACACCTCACGTACCCTCTTTTCATACTCCTCTTCAGGCACCGCCTTGATTGGAGCAGTAGCATCTATCACTTCGACCATGTTGCAGTCATAGACTTCGACATAGGTAGCGTCCGCAGGTGGCAAAGGGTCTGAATCTACCTTCATTGGAGGCTTAGCCTTATCAGCATACTTCAGCCTTCCTTCATTCAGCGCTTTTTGCACCAAATCCCTGAAAACAACACATTGATAAGTTTTATGTCCCAAATAATTATGAAACTTACAATAACCTCTTTTCTTTCTTTGTTCTATTGGTGGTATTTTCATATCTTTTGGCACAATAATTTGGCCGTCAGTCACCAATAAATCAAAAATCTCATCACATTTAGTGATGTCGAAAGTATAAGTCTTCGTAACAAACTTATCATTTTTTGGTTCGATAGGATTTTTTCCATTCGACGGCCTCAACAATTTGCAAGTGTAAGGAGGCCCAGGCTTTAATTCAGCCACATTAATATCACTATCGTCAAAATCTAAGTATTCATCACTCATTTCATAATCAATTTCATTATCATAGGAATCAACAAAACCTATTTCTTTCTTTTTCTGAAACTTAGAATTTCTAACTTTTTCAGCTTTTAACCTTTCGATTTGTCTCACTCTGTCAGCCAGCTGTGACATGTCTCGAAGGTATTGGGTATCCAATTTCTTTCGAATTGAATAATCTAACCCACCAGCAGCCATTTCCACTAGCTCGTGTTCAGGCACTTGAGTAAAGCACCTGGATTTCAGCAAACGAAACCTATTTAGATAGTCATCAATTGACTCTTGGTTTTTTCTTTTTACACTGGCTAACTCTTTCAGACTTATCTTGGTTTGGCCCATATAAAATTGCTCATGGAAAATCCTTTCCAATTGGGCCCAACTATTGATCGAACTGGGAGGCAAAGTTGTAAACCAAGTAAATGCATTCTTGGTAAGCGAATTAGGAAAATACTTCATTCGCAAATTTTCATTATTCGCTAAATTCCCAGACTCAGCTAGATACCTGGCAATATGTTCTACGGTTGACTCATTAGTGTCCCCAGCAAACTTAGTGTATTTTGGGACCTTCCAACCTCTTGGTAACTCGGTTTGCAGCACATATTCAGTGAAAGCAGAGACAAAGTTTGGCCTTCGACAACCCGTGTTTAGGCCGTTTTGGGCCAAAATCGTTTCGACCATGTTAGCCAAATTGTGTTGGCCAAGCAAGTTATTGTTTTGCACCTCTCGCACTACCTCGTCAGGATCCTGGTTCCTCCTAACCATTACCACTGGGGGGTTCTGATGTACCACTTGTGGATTTGGGTTAATAACAGGAGGGTTTTGATTTACTACTTGAGGCATTTGATTAACCTCGTGAGGATAATAGGTTTCCTCTTGTACGACTGGCGTAGGTGTTGGGTTAGGAACCGTTTCAGTAGCCACATAGGTTGGCCTTTGCTGCACTGGAGTCGAAGACATTGCAGGTAATATTACTTGTGGAGTAATGGGATTTACTCTAGGAGGTGGTGGAGGTGTCCCAAAAAAATCCGCAATTCGACTCATTTGAAATGCCAACATTTGATAACTCTCGTTGGTATTCTGAATTAATGGATTAATCACAGTACCAATTTGTTGTGTTAAGAGATTAACCATTTCATGGTTACTCTCATCCATTTGCTGTCTCAAAGACAACACAGATGCAGTCGTTAAGGGTGTGGGAGTTACCCTTGACGAAGTATACCTATCAGATTCGAAACTTGGCATCCCTAAGCCAAGTGTAGGGGGAGGCCCATACATAAAACTCTGACCTGATGGTGGTTTCGAACGTCCAAGACCGGCAGTCACGGACGGAATTGCCATAGTTGGTATTGGCAAAGTTGGAATAACATCATGCACAGTCGAAATGGTTGGACTGGAGAATATTGGAACATTCACCAACTCAGATGTTACCAAACTTTGTGGAGGCGGATCGACTCCACCACTCGAACTTGCTTCACTACTCATCGCACTAGAACTTGGAGTTTTACTAGGATTAGATCTCTGAGTAGTTTTAACCATAACCTAACTTATCATGAGTTATATGCAAGTAACAAGTTTTTTATTCCACAATATAAAAATAAACACAACTTTAACAAACACAAAACCGGTCCCACTGGGCGTGCCAATTTGTTTACGTTGGAATTTGGTAAACAACCGCTAGTTTAAGTATTTAAACTCGCGAGATCAACTAGTAAATCTCAGGACAATTTTGTGTTTATTCGCTTCAAGAAAACTGTTTGAATGTTCGTTTGAATAAGGAAACAAACACTTAGGAATTAAAATATTTTAAAGCATACAAGAGAAACTAATTCGAATCGCCTCGAAGTAGCAGTTTCTCAAGCAAGTATCTGGATTCAGACTTGGAAAAATTTACTGGAAAACAAATTGCATTGAATGAAAACAATTACAAATAAAGATGGTTCACAAAACATACATTTCTCCTTCGAATTCCGTTCGTTCGATCGCTGAGTACTTAGAATTTTTAGAGAGAGTGTTTGTATAAATTTTGTGACCCCTGTTCTGAATGAAAAACTACTATAAATACTACTACTGAGTGGTAACTGTTTCTCGATCATCTGGACGCTCCTCCATTTGCCACGTCGACCACGTTCTCCACTTTCATCTTTCATTCCTTCAGCGCGCGCCAAGGCCTTTTGGGCCGTTCGTTGTTCCTTCTTTGGGCTTGGCCCAACTCTCCATCGGTTCGATTTCGCGCTTTCGATAGCTTCCTGGCAGAACCAAAATTGGACGTATTATCCATATCTTTCGAAGCGCTTTTTTGGCTTCGACCTAGCTGGCTTTCGACGCCACCTTTGAAAGTTTTATTTTAACAATATCACCTCCAAATAAATATTGGACCCACCAATTATATTTAATTGATAAATACCAAATTTATATCCAACAGTATCCTAACCTTTCCGGATCAAAGAAGATTGTTTTCTGAATGGGTTTTGGGTTTTGGCGATGGAGAAATCGAAGATGACAACGATGATGATTTAGAACTTGTAATTCCATCAGATTTATTGATTCTAAATTCATGTGATCCTCTTGCTTCTATCATTGAAAGCACATATCCCCAACTTTTACAAAACATGAACGATATAACGTGTTCCCAAAATAGAGCTATATTAGCTCATAAAAATTCAATAGTCGACACAATAAATGATTATAAGTTGGATTTAGTTTCTGGTAAAGAAAAAACATATTTGAGTTATGATACTCCACTCGCAAAGAATGTAGATGGTCAAACAGTGGATGATGTTCATACTCCCAAATTTTTTAACACGATTTCTACGTCGGGACTCCCAAATCACAAGTTGAGACTTAAATTTGGAGTTCCTATTATGCTATTAAAGAATTTGAATCCAAAAATTAGGATTATGCAATGAAACAAAACTTACAAGATTGGTAAAACGTGCTCTTGAAGGAAAAATTATTTCATGAAGTAATATTGTTGATCAGGTTTTTATACCTAGATTTTCTCTGACACCATCTGACGTAAGAATTTCTTTTAAAAATTAACGTAGACAATTTCCTTTAATGATTTCTTTTGCGATGACTATTAATAAGAGCCACGGACAATCTTTAAAGCATGTTGGGATATATCTTCTGTTGCCAGTGTTTTCACATGGTCAGCTGTATGTTGCGATTTCAAGAGTTACTTCTAGAGAAGGATTAAAAATATTGATCATCGACGATGACGTCGAAGATACGACTAAGACTTCGAATGTGGTCTATAAGGAAGTCTTCCGTAATATATCTTCCTTTGTATGAATATTTATCTAAAATTATTGTTGAACTATCCTTTAATGTTACTCAAAAATTTTCATATACCTTATATTATTGCAATTATCATATCATAATTTATAATTACATATCTTACAGCTAATTAGACCCGTGCACCACACAAGTCGATGTTCTAGTTAACAAAATAGTTTAGAACAGTTTCATACTAATTAAGAACCATTTTCAATGATAACAATACCCTAACATTTAGGTGAATTCAAACCAGAGAAAATTTTATTCTAAGTATCATGAGTCAATAATTCAATATGTCTAAAGTCATTATTGATTGAAGAATTATCTCTTATATTATATTCTAAGTTTATTCCGATACGCTAACCCTAAACATAATCATTTTCCCTCTCATTTTAACCCTAATTTAATTCAAATAAAATGTTAAAAAATACCTCAACAAGAATCGAATTTGTGACCTTAAGAATTATTTGGTGCATTTACCACTAGGCTACATCAATCAATCTAATATAATTTGGTAACCCACATGTAATAAATATGAAATCAATGATTAATTTTGTTTAAATAGAAATCAACCCCACTTTTTTTTTATACAACTCCATTTTGTTTTATACAAATCTATTTTTAAAAAAAATAGAAATCAATTAATTTCTTTCCTCTCCTTTTTTCTCCCATTTTTTACATTAATTAATTTTCCATTAGATTCTTGCAATATTCAGTTCCAAATCAATTTAAATAAGATACGTTATAGATTTGCATTTGAGTTATATACATTAATGTCTTCCATTCGTTTTATTCATCGTAATCATCTCAAGTTCAACTATTTCCAGTCATACACTTGATTTTTCTAGCAAATTTTGATCATGTCTCACAATTTAATTGAAACAAATCTTGATATTCATTGTTTGAGAGGTGCATTGTTGTCATCCTTTGTTTCTTATATATTTTTTTTATTCACTTAATTTAGTAATTGTTTTCTTTATGGTATAATAGAACCATTAGATCTATATTTCATAACTGGTGAGGACAAAAACACCAATGATATATTTTTTGTTATTTTGTTTTTTGTTTTCGCCACCAGTATCCGGCGCTATGCTACTCCGATTTTTCATATACGTTTTAATTTTAAAAAATTTCTACTGCATTTTCTATTGTTACATATTACATCTAATCATATCTGTGCGTGCACGGATCGAAAGTTAGGGTTAGTAATCAATTGTTACCTAACATTAGGGTCAGTAAATTCATTCATCAATTTATAAAAAACAATACATATAGAGATAACAAAATAATATTAGAAATTAAATTGCATCAAAAGATCCTCAACGATTTACATCGTACATATTAATTCAAGGAAGATCATCTTTTATTAACCTAATCTATAGAAATAGACATAGACATAACAATTAATTTTTGAAAACTGCACGGGTCGAAAGTTAGGGTCACTAATCAATTGTTACCTAACATTAGGGTCAGTAAATTAATTCATCAATTTATAAAAAGCAATACATATAGAGATAACAAAATAATATTAGAAATTAAATTGCATCATAAGATCCTCAACGATTTACATCGTGCAGATTAATTCAAGGAATATCATCTTTTATTGACCTAATCTATAAAAATAGACATAGACATGACAATTAATTTTTGAAAACTATATATACATGATTCACCGATGTGTTGGATCGTGTAACTCTCAAAAGTGGTAACCCTTGATTATGGGCTAAAAAACTCTATTTCAGTTCGCACTTTAAATAGTGAGTGATAATATTTTTATACTCAAACCCAACGTTTGCGCCCATTTGAATGAAAAAAGAGTTCGCATAGTGCGAATTATAATATTTTCATTCATGGGGGTGCAAATATTGAGCTTCAGTCAAATAAAGTTATCACTCGTAAAATAGGGTGTGAACGGTGCTCGCATTCTAGAATATGCGAGGAGGTTATGTCGATAATTTTAGGGAACACGTGATGATTTCTAGTGGGCGCAAAAAGTAAATCTCCTTGATCAAAATCAACATTTAATTCAACCGAATGCATTAGCCTATAGAAGTCACTACAATGTTGGATCGATGTGGAAATTTGGAAAAAATTTCTCTTTAGACCCCCCCATGAATACTCCCAAGCTTCCAAATTTCATCTCTCTTCAATTTCTCTCTCACGTATTTCTCTCTTTCCTACTTCTACTCTACCAATCACACAATTATTTATTTTTTTTTTAAAGAGATAGGTGTAAGTTAGTTAGTTGCGGTTAGAACACAAATATTACCCGTCTTTTACTTAAATTCAACTAACAAATCAAATACATTAAAATACATATAATATAAGAAATTGGATAAACAAAAAAAACCAACAAATTTTCACTTCACCATGTCTGAATCAAACGCCATAGCAAATGGTTTAGCTGGTGCTGGTGGTGGAATTATTGCTCAAATATTAACTTATCCACTTCAAGCTGTACCTTAATTTCTCTTCCTGATTCCTTAATTTCTAACCATTTGAGCTTTTTAACTGATTCAATTCAATTTCATTGCATTTTTTCAGGTTAATACACGCCAACAAACTGAGAGAACACTTAAGAAGAACAAGCAAAGTTTGCTTCCTCAATCTTCCAACACAACAACCACTGATTCTTCTTCTTCTCCTGGTTTTTTTGTTCAGATATTTCAGGTAAAAATGAATTTTACTCTTTTTGTTTTTTGTTTGTTTGGTTTTTTTATGATGTTTTGAGTATTTTTAGTATGACCCTTTATTAGGTTATTGGAAATGAAGGTTGGGGTGGACTTTATAGTGGCCTTAAGCCTTCTCTTCTTGGAACTGCTGCTTCTCAGGTTAGCAATTTCATTTTTTTCAAATTCTATGAATTTCCATGTTTCATAGTTTTCGACTAGTACTTTCTGTCTCATAATGTATCCTATTACCAAAGTTTTAATGATTTGTCTAAACTTAATGTTTCAGATTAAATGTCACATTTCGATTGTGTCCAGTTCTTGCTAAAATGATTAGTTGCGTTGATTTCAATGGTAAAATTAGTATCATTTACGAAAACACTTTTGTTAATTGTAGTTAGTCGAGTTAAGTGGAGTGAAATTCAATAAATAAAGAGGGTATGTTAGTGGAGTAACTATTTTGAGATTAAAAAATGCTCATGTAACACTTATTACGAGACGGAGGGAGTACTTTAGAACTATGAAGCATTGATTTTGACACGGACCACAAACACAGACCTGTCGAACTCAATAAGTTTGCCGTGTTTGGAATTTTAGACTTACATTTCAATGCTTATTTTTTCAAATGTTGTCAGGGGATTTACTACTTCTTCTATCAAATTTTTAAGAACAAGGCTGTGGCTATTGCAGCAGCAAGGAAACTCAAAGGGCATGGAGATGGTACTGTTGGAATGTTTGGCTGGCTCGTTGTAGCTGCTATTGCAGGGTGATTATCATTTTGCACCATGTCTATTTTTTCATTTGAAGTGTTACATTGTATTGTATATGTGATAGTGAACCTCACTTCCATGTATTTGATTCATATTCATATTGACGTTGTCTTATTATGCAGGTCCTTAAATGTTCTGTTCACAAACCCAATTTGGGTTCTGGTGACTCGAATGCAGGTTCATTATGATTTTTCAGTTTGTAAAATGCAATTCATGTCATTCAAAATTGGTTACTTATTATGTGTTTCCGATCTGTACAACTTGTATAGTTTGTATTCCTCATAATAGAATTGAGTATTGGGTCGTAAGGTGAGGAATACCATCACTTATAAACATATATTCAGGCACACCCTGTCGTGCCCAACACTATTGGGCTTGGGGCGTGGATACCATCTAAGAATTGAGTGTTGGGTCTAACTTGACCCCACAAAACCAGTTTGTAAGGTGATGATTGCCCTCACTTATAAACATATATTCAGGCCATCTCACAACCGATGTGAGATTTCTTAACAAAAACTAACATTTCTATCCTTGGAATCATGGATGCACATGTTATCGACTTCGATGCATTACATGCACAACCTTGGTTATGTAATCGTCAAGAGAAATAACTAGACATTTTTCACATGTAAGCATTGTTATGCGGCAGAGTCGAAATGGAGAACAGTCAATAGACTCTGAATGCTTAAAATAGCTAGCCGTTATTCATTTTTCTTGTTGATACCAATGTAGCACTCACTCTTCTGATTGAATACGTGTTAGGTGTCAAACCCGTGTTAGAGTCCGACACGACATAAACACATGTGGTTACGTTCAATTATTATTTTTTTCTAAAAATATTACCGGTGCCGACATGTCAATGTTAGTGTCGTTTGGTATCCATGTTTTGGGTCCATTTTTATTATGATTGACATTTTATATTTTGATTTTAGACACATAATCAAGCAGAGAGAAAAATCATGGAGGAAAAGAAAGAATTATTAAGAAAGGCTGCTTCCGAAAGCATGTTAGCAGGTTCAACATTGGAAGACAGATTAGAAGAACTAAATTCTACAAAACCTAAACCATTTGGGACTATACATGCAGTGAGTGTCAATTTTGCTCATTTTTGTTCATTTCCCTCTCCTTATTTGCTTGAAATTGCAAATTTAAATTGTAACTACTTTGAAATTTCATTATTCAAATCTCAGAAGATTCTAAATCTCAGAATGCATGATACTTTTAACAATACTACACCTAAGGTTGTAAATTCACATTCGCAGTTACATGAGTGCTTTAACTTTTATCGTTGCTAATATGAAGTTTTGATTTGATGAAAAGGCTAATGAAGTATATAATGAAGCTGGTATAGTTGGATTTTGGAAAGGTGTCATCCCTGCTCTTATTATGGTTAGTCTTACCAATTATCGTATTGATACAGTTCAGTGTTGTGAATTATCGATTGCGGAAAATAACGATTTGTTCAAACTTTGCTGCACTACTGTGGTATAACACCCCTATAGGCATAGGCATATCACATAACAATAGCAATTTGTTCAAATTTTGCTACGCTATATGACAACACTGATTCAGTTAATATACAATATTTGTATAATTGTTATATGATTCGGAACTTTCATTATAGGTATGCAATCCATCTATCCAGTTTATGATTTATGAGAGTTCATTAAAGCGTCTAAGGGCGAAACGCTCTGCTAAGAAGCAGGGAGACACAAGTATAACTGCTTTGGAGGTATAGAATACTTAAGAAATATACAAGTGGAAAGCATGACTTGGGAGAACATTTTAATTTGTTTGATGTCACTTGCTTGTATATTTTTCTTGTCGTGTCTATATCAGTAAGCATCCTCTTGTCATTCAAAAAGGTCTTTATCGTGGGAGCGATAGCAAAACTTGGAGCTACTGTCACAACATACCCTTTGCTGGTTGTCAAGGTAAAACTCATACATAGTTCCTTCATTTTCTTGTGAATTAGTATCAGAAGTATATGAATGTTCTTCTCAAACTCAGTAAAGCATCATGAGTAGTACGTATTTGTAATATTATTAGGTAGACACTTATGGGTCTATGCGTCGAGTTTAAGAGTACACCGAGGCAGAACGAGTTTACATAGAAACTCGAGTTTGAAAAACTTATTAGGTAGACACTTATAGTCTTTTGTGCGGAAGTATGTATCGAAGTCACCATTCTGCAGGGAAAAACTTATAAGCACACGAGCATCGTAAACTCTTGTTATGCTACTAGACTCATTATATCATGTTTCGATCCTTGCAGTCAAGGCTTCAAGCAAAACAGGAGATTGGTGGAAGTAACTCGTTAAGATACTCAGGTTTGACTTTTGATAGATGAGATATAACTTAATTTTCCTTTGGATTTTGTTAAATATGTTTTTCACTATTGCCGTATCCTTTCAGTATGATACTTGATACTGATAAGTCTGTTTCTACTATTGTACCTTGAACTTCAAAAACTGTTGTTTTAACTTGCTTCTATTAGTATCAAAAGTGGAGAGAAAATTAATCAAAGGGCGAAAAATTTCTTTAACGATTTCTGTTAATAGTCCCACATTAGATTAGATGTGATAAAGCTTGAAAATGTATTTACATAACTTATGTATTAAAAACCGGACCCGGTCTTCAACCGGTTCGACCAGCCAGTCCGGTCAGTTTTTAAAACACCGTACATAAATGGGGGCAGTCTGATTTTGCAAGAGTTGAGTTAGAGCCATCCAATGGTATCAAAGTCTATCTAAGATCTGCTGGACCACCAGTTATCAGGTCATTTATGTCACATTCCAGATAAGTGAGAGTAGTCCTAAACTTACAAGCCGATTTTAAAGGGTTAGAGTTAGGACGCCGAACCCAAATTCTAAGAATTTACGTGATTACTCCCCATAAAATATCTATTCTTGACTAACAATTTTCTTTGACATTCTCTCAAGATATTTCAAAATTAGAAAAATAACATTACAAGCGGTAGATGCCTTGATTTTGAGTGGAGTAGTTACCAGGGAAGATGATACGACCCGATTCGAGTAGGGACAGACTTCAAAGTTTAGAGGGAAAGATAAAGTTATAAAGGATGAAAGGATTAAACTTTTCATTGATTGCAATTATGAGGCTGATGCATTCCCACCATAAGATAACTGCACTCACAGATTCAATTATTAATCCCTAACAAAATATATTATATATATCCTTCTAGAATTGGCTAAATCATGCTTGCTTCAAAGTTATCTGAGTCATCACATGAGTTCCACTTTTGGTTTTGTTGGCTGATATTATGACGTCTGATACTGTTTTCGCAATTGTTAACAGCACCGTAGAAAACATTGACAATGCTTTCTGTGTTAATATGTATGCTTTATCTTTCTGTGTTAATATGTATGCTTTTGCTGATAATCTGCATACTTATCAGAGCAATCATAGTTGAAGTTTTAGAAATTGATCTGGCGCCCTCATTCGCTGTAACATAAAAAACCTGGATGTTGTGATCCAAATCGTTGTTGCAGACCGGTTATTATTTCTTTTTTCTTATATGCATACTTTTTTTCCAGTTGATTCTCAAACTGCAGTATATCTTTCAGCTGCTATCTTAAATTAACTATTTTGTTTGTTATCTTCCACATTATCAAAGTATGTGTTTCCCTTTCCTAATGCTATAAATAAATTCAGGTACATTTGATGCAATTCTTAAAATGATCCGTTATGAAGGATTGCCAGGTTTTTATAAGGGGATGAGCACAAAGATAGTACAGAGTGTTTTTGCTGCTTCTGTATTATTCATGGTAAAGGAGGAGCTTGTTAAGGCTATCATGATTCTTGCAAATAAAAGCAAAAAAGTTGTATTAAATTTGAGTAGTTAATTTGACTTCTTTTAGATATATAAATATTTCGAGTAGGTTGTTTGTTAAGGTGTCAGTTCAGTGGAAAGAGTTTAACCTTGTAATCTCAAGGAATAAAGTTCTTATCTTCTTGACATGTGTTACTAAATGTGTGTCACATTGGAAAACATTGCATTATGTGTTCAAGATATTGGGAAATTGTCAAATTATTTTTTTGTTGAAAATATGTAATTGTCAACCTCTAAGTGAACCTTTGGATACAAGGTTTGATGTGAGATAATTGATTGTCTCCCATGTCACTTTAGTATAAAAGTAGATATTTGATTATTTTGAATCAAAATTTATAAGTGATAAAAAAGTTGTCTTTATTTTGTGTTGGCATAACTACATCAAATATATTTTTCAATGGCGTTGAGCTAAATAGATTTATATATGGGAAGATATAATAAAAATAAACATCTTAAAATCTTTCTATTGATATAAAACAATAATATTACAAATGTATCTAATGATAGTAAATTAATGTAACTGATGTTTCTCCTCTTAGGGTATGTCGTCTTATATCTTGCGTTGGGGGATATCTGCTGCAAATAAATGGAACAAGTATTAAGATGAATAAAAACATGATAGTGGTTGCACATGCATTCCAGAGTGTGTGCATCACACAAAGTTTTAAGTTCCATCAGTTTATGTAAATTGGACATAAATGGCATAACCGACGAATTCTCTTCAAGACATTTTAGAAACCTTGACATGCATTATTGCACATGCATGTCAAACATGTCGATCAACAATATTTTTAAGAATAAAGTTCCCTCGATTACTCTTGTGCACTAGGGAAAAGATCAAGAAATGATTTAGGAATATTTTTGGTAGAATTTTTTACTCATGAAATTCGTACTATGTTTCTACCTTTAGAGTGACTCTATTTATAGAAAAACTCATATCAATTGATGAAGGGAAGCAACCCTTGAAAGATTTTCAGCGATGTTAATTTGAAAAATACATATGGTTTACTCTTGCTCACAAAAGATTGCAAGATTAAATCAAGAGACACGTTGTTTTAAACTAACAATTGCATTGCCTTTCAAGTATATTTTCGAAATTCTCCAACAACCCCCACCATTTTCAAAATATATATTTAAATCCATTATTCTGTAAACGTCATTTTTTCAGATAAAGGTATTTTACATTTTGAATCATTACTTAGTAAGTTAAGAGTCCACTCATCCTTAAATAGTTTGGTATAGGTAAGCTTTGAACCAATTACTCATCAGAACAAGTGCATAACACTTGAAATTGCCGTAATTATGTATTGAAGCAATCATATGTTATATGTCTAGTAATAAAAAAACTTCATCATTTCATCAAATAATTGTAAGATATTACAATAAACTTTGAATATTCAATCAACCACGTAGTTTTGCATTTTACAAACTTTGAATATTCTTTATTAATTTTTCATAGTTTTAACCAACTATCACAAAACTTTGATTCGGATCAGGTTAGAATGCGATAACGCCTACGGTTAGGCTTGAGAGACTTACGGTGGTGATAAGTTTCTAGTTCGGTGGATTACGATGGGGAAGGTATCTGAAAAACAGGATGCGATTAAGGAAGAATGAAATGAAAAGTGATAATTGTGTATCTTGGTGTCGAAGTTATGTCTTTATATAAGGGGAGATGGTTATAACCTTTTGTGACGGGAGGCAATAACTGGCATAGGGCAATGAGAGCCGAAAGATGAATCTAACAGCCCTGAAAGTGTTGCGAACCGACCAAAATGAAGTTGATTTGGGTTGAACTTTAGAGTATTTGGGCCGCGCGCACATTGGGCATTGGCCCGGTTGGGAACATTTCTAAATGCATTTATTTAGATAAAATATTAGAAAATTTTCAGGCGGAACAATTTTGGACCACTTTTATAAATTTTAAAAATATAGGATCAATTTTTAAAAATTCAAAGGACCAATTTGAATTTTTAGGGTCAATTTGTTAAAAAGTTTATAGGAGTTAATTTGAAAATTTTGACATGAAAGGAAGGAATTTCAAATTTATAACTTTTTGGTGTCATTTGAAATTTCTTAATTTTTGCTTATACAAAATACTTCTTAATTTCCCATCATTTTGAAAACTTTACAACTTAGTCACCGAAAAAAAGATAATTTAAATAGAAAAATATAAATTTATTACTCAAAAAATTACTTTACTTGAACAAATCCATTAAGACACATTCTTAGATAGTTTAATAATTCATCATGCCAGGGTGGGATGGATAGCTCAACTGGTTAAGCTAGTTGAGCTAAGGGTTAAAGAGTTGAAAATCCTGAATTCAAGTCCTTGCAAGGAGAAAATTTTAAAGGGCAAAAAACTAACAATTTGCTTATAAAAAAAATAAAAGGCTTAACTACACATTTGGTCCCTTACGTTTATTTTAGATTTCAATTTGGTCCCTTACGTTTAAAAAGTATCAATTTGGTCCCTTACGTTTATTTTAAGTTTCAAGTTAGTCATTTCCGTTAGTTTTGTCACTAACAATGTTTGAACAGTACACGTGTCAGCGTGTCCAAGTGCCACGTGTCAGTCCACGTATGCAAATTGACTGCCACATGTGACAAAATTGACGAAAATGACCAACTTGAAACCCAAAATAAACGTAAGGGACCAAATTGATAATTTTTAAACGTAAGGGACCAAATTGAAACCTAAAATAAACGTAAGGGACCAAATATATAGTTAAGCCAATCATCATGCCAATAATCACCACCTAATTGAAATTATGAGTTTATATACTCAATCTACATTTTCTTTTTATTAAAATATACTCAATTAACTTAGCTTGTGCAATATTTAAAACAATCACCACAAGAAATTTGATTTTTGACAGCGCTTTTTTTCGTTACAAGTTGTTGGCAAAACTATTAAGACTTTGTATGGCAAAAATAGCAGTTGACTGAGAAGATATAGCTTATAGCTGATGTCTAATAGCTGATAGCTTATAGGTGATGGCTTATGGCTGATAAGCTAGTTTAAGGTAAAATTAACTGTTCAACTGACTGATAAATGTAAAATGACATAAAAGAATATCTTTAATTCAATCAGATTTATATTAAATTAATAGATACTTAAAATTATCAATTTAATAAATATATCTTTTATATATTATTATGAAATTAATATTTCCAAGTTTCTTCTTTTTAAAAAATTAGGCCTAAATGCACTTTTGGTCCCCCTATTTTCAAAAAAATGAAGTTTTGGTCCCCCTATTTTAAAAACCAACTTTTTAGTCCCCCTATTTTCATTTTTTTTAGTTTTGATCCCCCATCCTATTTTGGGGTTAATTTTGTTGATGTGGCCTTGTAACTAATGATGTGGCAACATTCATGTGGACAAATTTAATATCCATGTCATTATTATATATTTTTAAATTCAATAAAACTTTACTTATAAAATATTTTAATTGTTAGAATTATATATTCAACTGAAATAATAATTGTTAATTCTTATAAAATATGAAATTTGAAACCCTAATTATCAAACCTTCAACTACTAGAATTTTATTCACCGTCGGAGAGAATCCTTCCTTATGGATTTCACTAATTTTTGGATTTTTAAAAACGAAAAGAAATTAGAGATGATTTTGTGTTTCAATAGAAATTACTCATACTCTTTAAACTATCTATGACTTTGGATGAGTTTGAATGAAAACCCCAAAATTGTTTTAAGTTTGAAGTTTAATTCTAAATTGGTTTTATATAAAGTTGGATGATGATGAAAGTTGAAGGTTCTTGAAACACAAAACTTGCTTTCAATATGCAATTGTTTGATATGAATCAAAGAGGATCATGTCCATGTTGTGATTGTTTGTTTTTTCTTAGGTTTAATAAATTAGAGGTTGTGAATTTTTGGATTTTTTATTTTAATGAACTTTCTTAGGTTTAATTAAATTATTTTATAAAATAAATTTTATTGAATTAAAAACAAATAATGACATGGATATTAAATTTGTCCACTTGGACGCTGATATGCATTAGTGATAATGTCACATCAACAAAATTAGCCTTAAAATGGAATGAGGGATCAAAACTCAAAATAATTAAAATTGAGGGACTAAAAAGTTGGTTTTTAAAATAGGGGGACCAAAACTTCATTTTTTTTAAAATAGGGGAATCAAAAGTGCATTTAAACCAAAAAATTATTTTGCATTTCAATTGATATACTTTTAAAAATAATAACAATAAAATATATTCACAATATAGCATAACCAAATTAAATTATGATAAGCTACTTGTATATTAGGCTCGCCTGTATATTAATAAAAAATCATCATAAGCTGCCTAGTATGTAGATTCTTAGCCTACGTCATCATGTTCTATTTTAACATAAGAAAACATACGGTGTCGATAAATAAAAACATTAACACGTTGTGGCTATTTTTTTCATATATATATATATATATATATATATATATATATATATATATATATATATATATATATATATATATATAGGGGGCTGCTAATTTAGACCCAGTTGGGTCTAAATTAGCAAGGTGCACCTTTTGAGTTGGACAAAAATACCCTTTCTTTTTTAAAAAAAAAAAAAAAAAAAACATATTGGCGTTGATCCAGTGTCGCGCGCCTACCGCAGGACCACCGTTACAGACCGTTGATTTCCATCAGACGGCCAAGAGATGATCTCATCATGGCTGTCGGATCAATCAGACAGTCCAGATCATCCATCTCCATGATAATCCAGCGCGTGCACCACACTAGATCTGCGCCTGGAGAGAGAAAATTTCATTTTAAAAAAGCAGGACACGTGTCAACTGCTGGGTGGTTGGCGTGTTTTTTTTTTCATTTAATACTTTAAACTCAATTATTTCGTTGTAAATTAATTTTTTATTTTTTTATTTTTATACCAAAATTCATAATTTTTTTTTGTCTACAAATAGAGACTTGGTTCGTTTGATTTGGACACAAAAAAAAAAACTCAATTTTTCACTACCTTTAATTATCTTTATATAATACTGTGAAACCATTTAGCTGGTAGAATGGTTTCACAGTATAACTCCCTGAAACCATTTTACTGGTAGAATGGTTTCAGTGAGTAATTTCTTAATTGTTTGCTTCTGAAACCATTTAGCTGGTACAATGGTTTCAGAGCGTTGTACTTTGAAACCATTTCACTGATAGAATGGTTTCAGGGGAGTTGATTTTTAATTGTTTGCTTCTGAAACCATTTTACTGCTAGAATGGTTTCACAGTATAACTCTCTGAAACCATTCTTCCAGCTAAATGGTTTCAGAAACAAACAATAGTTTTTAATTACCGTTTTATCTCATTTAATTAACGAAAAATAGTTTCAGGTCTCAAAAAATTTCATAAAATATACCAAAAGTTCCAGAATATTATCTAATATTTTATTAGAAACAAATAAAAAAACAATTGGTTTCAGAGTACAAATCTATGAAATTATTATTATTATTTGTTAAATGGTTTTAAATAATCAGCGGAATTTGTGAAAATAATTTCATGACTTGAACTAGGGAGAGTGAGGTACACAAGAGGGTTCTAAATAATTCATAGTACTTTACATAAAATTTTGGAAATTTTTTATGGAATTATAATATTTTTAATTACCTTTTTACTCATTTAATTAACTAAAAATAGTTTCGGGTCTCCAAAAATTTCATACAATATACCAAAATTTCCAGAATATTATCTACTATTTTATTATGAAAAACTAAAAAAAAAATAGAGCCTCCCTGAGGCCGCACGCGCCCCACGCGCCGCCGGTGAGAGTGGGCGTGGGCGACGCGCACTGTTCATCGTCCCTCCCACCCGTTTTATGCAGAAACGGGTCGTGCGACCCGGTTTTTGACCCGGTTCGATCTCCCTCAATACTCAATGAAACTCGACGTTCCTTATATGAATTTTGATCGTTTTTCAATTTTACAAAGGTTTCCGGTATTAGTTTTCGAAATCGGCGTTCGATTCGCACGTAAAATGAGGTCGAAATTTGGAAGAAATTTAAAAAATGTAATAGTTGTTCTATTGTTTCATAAAAAAAAAAGGTATTTTTATGATGCAAATTACATACATGCCCCAGTTGCTCTATTGTTTCAAAAAAAAAAATTGGTATTTTTGTCCAACTTAAAAGGTGCACCTTGCTAACTTAGACCTAACTAGGGTCTAAGTTAGAAAACCCCTATATATATATATATATATATATATATATATATATATATATATATATATATATATATATATATATATAGGGGGCTGCTAATTTAGACCCAGTTGGGTCTAAATTAGCAAGGTGCACCTTTTGAGTTGGACAAAAATACCCTTTCTTTTTTTTAAAAAAAAAAAAAAACATATTGGGGCTGATCAAGTGTCGCGCGCCTACCGCAGGACCACCGTTACAGACCGTTGATTTCCATCAGACGGCCAAGAGATGATCTCATCATGGCTGTCGGATCAATCAGACAGTCCAGATCATCCATCTCCATGATAAGCCAGCGCGTGCACCACACTAGATCTGCGCCTGGAGAGAGAAAATTTCATTTTAAAAAAGCAGGACACGTGTCAACTGCTGGGTGGTTGGCGTGTTTTTTTTTTCATTTAATACTTTAAACTCAATTATTTCGTTGTAAATTAATTTTTTATTTTTTTATTTTTATACCAAAATTCATAATTTTTTTTTGTCTACAAATAGAGACTTGGTTCGTTTGATTTGGACACAAAAAAAAAACTCAATTTTTCACTACCTTTAATTATCTTTATATAATACTGTGAAACCATTTAGCTGGTAGAATGGTTTCACAGTATAACTCTCTGAAACCACCATTTTACTGGTAGAATGGTTTCAGTGAGTAATTTCTTAATTGTTTGCTTCTGAAACCATTCTGAAACCATTTAGCTAGTACAATGGTTTCAGAGCGTTGTACTGTGAAACCATTTCACTGATAGAATGGTTTCAGGGGAGTTGATTTTTAATTGTTTTCTTCTGAAACCATTTTACTGCTAGAATGGTTTCACAGTATAACTCTCTGAAACCATTCTTCCAGCTAAATGGTTTCAGAAGCAAACAATAGTTTTTAATTACCGTTTTATCTCATTTAATTAACGAAAAATAGTTTCAGGTCTCAAAAAATTTCATAAAATATACCAAAAGTTCCAGAATATTATCTAATATTTTATTAGAAACAAATAAAAAAACAATTGGTTTCAGAGTACAAATCTATGAAATTATTATTATTATTTGTTAAATGGTTTTAAATAATCAGCGGAATTTGTGAAAATAATTTCATGACTTGAACTAGGGAGAGTGAGGTACACAAGAGGGTTCTAAATAATTCATAGTACTTTACATAAAATTTTGGAAATTTTTTATGGAATTATAATATTTTTAATTACCGTTTTACTCATTTAATTAACTAAACATAGTTTCTGGTCTCCAAAAATTTCATACAATATACCAAAATTTCCAGAATATTATCTACTATTTTAATATGAAAAAATAAAAAAAAAATAGAGCCTCCCTGAGGCTGCACGCGCCCCCACGCGCCGCCGGTGAGAGTGGGCGTGGGCGACGCGCACTGTTCATCGTCCCTCCCACCCGTTTCATGCAGAAACGGGTCGTGCGACCCGGTTTTTGACCCGGTTCGATCTCCCTCAATATTCAACGAAACTCGACGTTCCTTATATGGATTTTGATCGTTTTTCAATTTTACAAAGGTTTCCGGTATTAGTTTTTGAAATCGGCGTTCGATTTGCACGTAAAATGAGGTCGAAATTTGGAAGAAATTTAAAAAATGTAATAGTTGTTCTATTGTTTCAAAAAAAAAAAAAGGTATTTTTATGATGCAAATTACATACATGCCCCAGTTGCTCTATTGTTTAAAAAAAAAAAAAATGGGTATTTTTGTCCAACTCAAAAGGTGCACCTTGCTAACTTAGACCTAACTAGGGTCTAAGTTAGAAAACCCCTATATATATATATATACGCAGGTGAGTCTTACAACTCTAAAACATACATTTTCATATTTTATTTTTAAATTATAATGATAAAATATTATAAGGGTTGTTGGAACAAAATTGATTTAAAAATGTTTGCCCCTAAATCTATAAAGGTTTTGATGATAACAAAGTATTAATTAACAATTGGAAGGACTAAAAATTTATTTTGAGTGCGCAGATATAAGCATCATTTAAGTCCTGAGTGGAGTTCAGAGGATGTGAACTCAGAAGTTCACAAGCGCTCAGAAGATGTTGGACTTCAGAGGTTACAACGTTCAGAGGATGAAGACTTCAGTACTTCTGTCTGTCTACGAGCTTCATCAAACTCTGAAGATCTCTTTGAAAGCTGTGAAGATTCCTTTCACCAGTCAACTCTTCTACCAATGGAGAAAAGGACCTCTCAAGCCTGATCAGTTCAGCTACCTCTGTTTTGTCTGTCCTGTCTTGAGAACGTGGGTCTTCAGTTTTGTTAGCTGAATAAGGAAAGTCCACTCTGCAGTAGTCAAAGTACCTGAAACTCTTTCTTAGTTTTGGATACAACCAACTGCATCAAGACAAACTGCTTGAAGACAAAAGTTTATCAACTCCAACGGTTCTCTTGCAACGACTCTTTTCTAGTGGTATATATACTAGAAGATTCAGCTACAACAAATATACAATTATCAAGAATTGAACGTGCGCTGAACAAACTCTGAACTCTCTGATATACAAGCTCTGAACCTCTCTCAAGTGTTTTTGCACTTTAGCCAAATACTCTGTAATACTTGTATTTGCTCTCTTTAGGTTCATCTAAGAGCACTTGTATATTTTTATATACTTTATTGTTACGTGTGTAACTTAAGCTGGTGTGCTTAAGTGTGAGACTTAAACTTGAGTGTTTAAGTGTGAAGTCTTAAGCTTGTGTGCTTAAGTGTGAGACTTAAACTTGTGTGTTTAAGTGTGAAGTCTTAAGCTTGTGTGCTTGAGCATAGTTGTGAAGTCTCTTGCTTGTGTGCTTGAGCAGGTGTAATCTTGTGTGATTATAGTGAACTCCCTTGGAAGTGCAAGGGGACTGGACTACTCTCGTTTTGTGAGAGGAACCAGTATAAACTGCTTGTGTGCTTTTCTCTCTCTCTCTTATTATTATTTGTGTTATTTATCCGCTGCGAATATAGTTGAGTTAAGAACTTGAAAAAGTTTTAACTTAGCTAAAACACAATTCAACCCCCCCCCTTCTTGTGTTTTCACACCTTCAATTGGCATCAGAGCACCTGGTCTGTTACTTTCACTTAACAGTGAGACAGTAAAGATCTTGTGAGAACACTATGTCTGGAGGAGATGATAGTAGTACTAGAACTACTGGTGAAGGTGAGGCCAGTGGTGCTGGTGGTGGTCCTAGAAATGCTTTTGGTTATGACTACTTAAGTAATGAATCACATGAACATAGTGGCAATAGAAAAGCCCCTATATTCAATGGTGATGCTTCATTATTTGAATGGTGGAAAGAGAGACTGTATAGCAATATTACTGCTATTGATCATGAGTTGTGGGATTTGGTTGAGTTGGGAGTAACTTTTGAAAACTTGAATGAACATGGTAGGTTGTCCATGGAGAATAGAAAGTTACTCACACCAGCTAACCTAAAAATCTACACAAAACATCATAGAGTAAAGGATATTGTTGTTGGAGCTATTAGACATGAGGATTATGTCAGAATAGAGAACAAGTCTACTGCTAAATCTATCTTTGATTCTATGTGTGCTACCTATGATGGTAATGAAAAGGTTCAAGAGGCTAAAGCTAGTCTTTTGATAAGGCAATATGAACTTTTCACTATGCAACAAGATGAAAACATTGAGACTATGTTTACAAGGTTTCAAATCCTTGTATCTGGGCTTAAAGCTCTTAAGAGAAGTTATTCAACCTATGACCATGTTCAGAAGATTCTGAGAAGTCTTCCTATTGCTTGGAGACCTAAGGTCACTGCAATAGAGGAAGCTCAAAATCTCAAGACTCTGAGTCTTGAAGCTCTGATAAGCAATCTCAGAAGCCATGAGATGGTTCTGGATGCTGACTCAGAAACTAAGAAGAAGTCTAAGTCAGTGGCTTTACAGTCAACTAAGACTACTTCTAAGGCTCTTAAGACTCAGCTTCTTGATATTGAAGAAGAATCTTCTGCTGATGGTCAAGAGGATGAGATGAATGAGGATGAGTTTGCTTTATTCACCAAGTTTCAGCAATGGAACAGATTTAACAAAAGAAATTTCAGAGGAGGTAACAGCTCCAGAAATTTTGTCAGCAAAAAGGATGATCAGAAGAATTGCTTCAACTGTAAGAAGCCTGGACACTTTATTGCTGATTGTCCAGAAATGTCTGCTAAAGACAAAAGCAAAAGATACAGCTCAAAGAAGCAACAATTCAAGAGCAAATTGAAAAAGAGTCTGATGGCTACTTTTGAAGAGCTATCATCTGAGGAAGAAGTTGAGGAAGAAGAAGAGGCAAATCTAGCCCTGATGGCTTCAGCTGACTCAGATGTAGACTCAGACGATGAATCAGAATCAGATTCAGAAGTAACTGATGAGGTATTTTCTGACTGCTCTAAATCTCAACTTATAACTGCACTTAACAAGGTCATTGAGAAACATCTCAGAGTGTTAAGTAAACAAAAAGTTTTACAAGAAAAGCTTAACACTCTGACTGAGCAAGCAGAACATTTTCAAGGTCTATATCAAGAAACTCTGAATAGAGTAGATGACTTTGAAAAGGGTTGTGCTGTTTGTCACAAACCTATTGATGAGCAGGAAATAGCTCTTCAACAGTTTGTGCATCTCAACCTTGGGAAGAGCAAAGCTGCTAATAGAATTTATAATGTCTTGAGACATAGAGGAGAAGGACTTGGCTATGAATATGGTAGAACATATTCAAAGCTGAAGACCTTTGCCAAAAAGGTTGGAAAATCTTGGGTTTATTATGTTGTTCCACCAAGTGAAGAGGGAAAGAATCCTGGCATTTGTGAAAATGACAATGATGATCTGAGTGATTTAGAAGCTGACAGCTCAGAGGAACCTAGTCCCTCAGGATCTGGAAAGAAAAGTTCAGAAGATAGAAGTTGTTCAGAACCTGAGAACATTAGTTCAGAAGTTCTGAAAGCTTCAACATCTGAGACTTCAAATTCTGGATTCAAAGGAACTTCAGTACCTGAAGTTAGTCAACCTAAAACATCAGAAGTTTTTAAAAAGAAAAATTCTAAATCTCAGATGAAGTACAAGACTCAGATTATTTATGATTCTAGAGTCAGTAGATATAATCAATCAGAAAATAGGATTGATAATAGATACAAACCCTGGAATCATAAACAATCCAAATCTTGGAACAATAACAGATTTCAAACAAAGAAAAGATTTCAAAAAGGTTATTATTCCAAACCAAGGTCTTTCTCTAACACTAGACAACATAATAAGCATGTTTGGACTAACAAGCGTGGACCCAGAAGATGGGTACCAAAAGCTGAAATCATGTATCATTCAGATTTACCAACTAGGAAAGGATATGTCCTACCTAAAGTATGGAAACAAGTCCTATGCAAAGGAAGAAGGGCTTATGTCCTTGACCAATGGCTGACAAGTTCTCAAGATAACAATCAGAACTTGATAAATGAAGAGGAAGAATATTGGGATGACCTTATCATTAACTGTGATAAAGAGTTCCACCGTAGTGATTAAAGTTGTTTCTCATACAGCCTGTCACTCAAAGAAGTATCATGAATCATTCATGGTATCTGGATAGTGGGTGTTCAAGGCACATGACTGGTGATAAACAACTATTCTCTAAGCTGACTATGAAAGAAGGAGGTTCTGTTGGTTTTGGAGGAAATCAGAAAGGAAAGATAATAGGTACAGGTACAGTAGGTAATTCCTCCCTATCTATTAATGATGTTTGGTTAGTTGATGGACTTAAGCATAATTTATTGAGCATAAGTCAATTTTGCGACAATGGTTATGTAGTTGTCTTTAATAAGGAATCATGTACTGTGTCTAAACAATCTGATAACACCATGATTTTCAAAGGTCTGAGAAAGAACAATGTTTATAAAATTAATCTTTCTGATTTGAATGAACAAAAAGTGATGTGTCTTTTGACCTTGAGTGAAGAAAAATGGATCTGGCATAAGAGGTTAGGCCATGCTAACTGGAGGTTAATCTCCAAGCTTAGCAAGCTTGACCTTGTCAGAGGTTTACCTAAAATCAAATATCACTCAAACACACTTTGTGGTTCATGTCAAAAAGGAAAAATTACAAAATCTTCTTTTAAACCTAAGAACATTGTCTCTACCTCAAGACCATTGGAACTTCTTCACATTGATCTTTTTGGACCAGTTAATACTGCTTCAATCAATGGAAAGAAGTATGGATTAGTGATTGTTGATGACTACAGTAGATGGACTTGGGTAAAATTCCTAAGAACAAAAGATGAAGCTTATGATGAGTTTAGCATCTTCTGCAAACAAATTCAAAATGAAAAAGGCTACACTATTTTAAAAGTTAGAAGTGATCATGGTGGAGAATTTGAAAATGAACCTTTTGAAAACTTTTGTGAAAAATTTGGCATTCTGCATGAATTCTCTTCTCCTAGAACTCCTCAACAAAATGGGGTTGTAGAAAGGAAGAATAGAACTCTGCAAGAAATGGCCAGAACCATGATGCATGAAACAAATGTAGCAAAGTTTTTATGGGCAGAAGCTGTAAACACAGCATGTTATGTTCAAAATAGAATCTATATCAGATCTAAGTTGAACAAAACTGCTTATGAATTGTTCAAAGGAAGAAAACCTGATATTTCTTATTTTCATCAGTTTGGATGTACATGTTACATCTTAAACAACAAAGTCCATCTAAAGAAATTTGATGCTAGAGGTTATAAGGGTATCTTTATAGGATACTCTGAACGCTCAAAAGCATACAGACTGTATATTTCTGAAACACATACTGTGGAAGAAAGTATGCATGTCAAATTTGATGACAAAGAGCCTGACCAAGTGTCAGAGCTTGTGGAAGGTTTGTCTAGATTTCAGGTATCAGAGGATCAATATTCAGATATTCCAAACTACTCAGAACATCCATTCTCTGAAGTACCTCTGAACACAATAGTTCCTACAGACTCTGAACAACCAAGAACTGAAGCATCTGCTGAACCTGAAGTTGATGAGTCTGAAGATGATGAGCCCCCAAGAAATACTTTCAAATACAAGTCATCACATCCAGAGGAACTGATCTTAGGCAACAAAGATAGTCCAAGAAAGACAAGATCTCAACTGAGAAATGAGGAATCATTAGTTGGTCTTATCTCAATGATGGAACCTTCAAAGATTGATGAAGCTCTGAAGGATGATGCTTGGATTGTAGCTATGCAAGAAGAGCTGAATCAATTCCAAAGGAATGATGTATGGACTCTAGTGCCTAAACCTTCACACAAGAACATTATTGGAACAAAATGGGTATTCAGAAACAAGCTGAATGAACAAGGTGAAGTGGTAAGGAACAAGGCTAGATTGGTTGCACAAGGTTATAGTCAACAAGAGGGGATTGACTATACTGAAACCTTTGCACCAGTTGCTAGACTTGAAGCAATCAGGTTACTTCTATCTTATGCTGTTAATCATGGAATAACCTTATATCAGATGGATGTTAAAAGTGCCTTCTTAAATGGTTTTATTTCTGAAGAAGTGTATGTTAAGCAACCTCCTGGTTTTGAAGATGTCTCAAACCCAGAACATGTTTTTAAATTGAAGAAATCACTGTATGGTCTGAAACAAGCTCCAAGAGCTTGGTATGATAGACTCAGTAATTTCCTTCTTGAAAAAGGTTTTGAAAAAGGAAAGGTTGACTGCACACTCTTTAGAAAAACAACCAAAGAAGATATTTTAATTATTCAAATTTATGTTGATGATATTATTTTTGGTTCTACTAATGCTGCTTTGTGCAAGAATTTTTCTAAGATAATGCAGGATGAATTTGAAATGAGCATGATGGGAGAGTTGAAGTTCTTTCTTGGAATTCAAATCAATCAGAAGAAGGAAGGAACTTATGTTCATCAATCAAAATACACTAAAGAACTTCTGAAGAAATTCAATCTAGATGACTGCAAGATAATGAACACTCCTATGCATCCAACTACCAACATGGGCAAGTCAGATGATGAAGGAAAGGTAGATCAAAAGGTCTACAGAGGTATGATTGGCTCCTTACTCTATCTGACAGCCTCTAGACCAGATATTTTATTCAGTGTTTGCTTATGTGCAAGATTCCAGTCAGATCCTAGAGAATCTCATCTTACAGCTGTAAAGAGAATCTTTAGGTATCTGAAAGGAACAACTAATCTTGGACTTCTCTATAAGAAATCCAATGATTATGTGCTAAATGGATTCTGTGATGCTGACTATGCTGGAGATAAAATTGAAAGAAAATCCACAAGTGGCAATTGTCAATTTGTTGGTGAAAACCTTATCTCCTGGGCTAGTAAAAGACAAACTACTATAGCTTTGTCTACAGCAGAAGCAGAATACATTTCAGCAGCTAAGTGTTGCACACAACTACTCTGGTTAAAATATCAGTTAGAAGATTATCAGGTAAGCAGTAACAATATTCCTTTATATTGTGATAATACTGCAGCCATTCATTTATCTAAAAATCCTATCCTACACTCTAGAGCCAAACATATTGAAATTAAACACCATTTTATCAGAGATTATGTTCAGAGAGGCATTATAGATATTAAGTTTGTTGATACTGAAAATCAATGGGCTGACATATTTACTAAAGCCTTATCTGTTGAAAGATTTGATTTTATAAAGAAACATCTGAACATGTTTTCAATCTCTGAATGAAAATTGTTTTTGGCAATTAAAGTGTAAGAGGTTATGTATATCAGAACTTATGATTCAGAACATCTGAAACACAAGCTCTGAAGTACTTGACTCTGATAGAGAATTTTAAATAACTCAGAGGCTCTGAACTATTTAAGTGGGAAACGTTCAGTATTCACTGCTGAACAGTTGTCCATTAAAATAGCAGTTACCGAGTAAATTTCTGCACGTGGTCTACGTGTGTCAGGTAGTGGGTGGTTAATGATGATTTTTGGTATTCAACTTTCTGTCAATTAGCGTAACTTCCCAAATTTGCTATTTTCATGTTAACTGTGTGCATTTAAATAAAACTTACACAATACACTTGCACACTATTCACTTTCACAACCTACACTTTCATATTCTCTCTAAACCTCCAACAAACTTTCTTTCTCTCTCGTTAGTCTTCCAAACCTTACCCTAATCTCCAACAATGGCTGGTACTTCGTCTTCTTCGTCAAAAAGGATTCCACCGTTCATATTCAAGAACCTTCAGATCGTTGGGAACGAGATGGAGTTTCCAGAATCTGAACTTACTTTTCTCTCAGAGAAGATGGTTGATTTTGATGGTCTACAAGCTAATGGGTTTAATGTTAAAAAGTACTTTATCGCTCAGGGATGGGATAAGTACTTCGACATGCTTAATGGTCCCATTTATCCAGATTTGTTGAAGAAATTTTGGATGAAAGCAAAGGTTTTTGATAAGCATGAAGCTAAGAAGGAAGAGCTTGCTGCTATTGAGAGGAATCCTAGTCTGAAGGGTAAAACTAGGAAGGAAATGGGTTTGCTGGATTTTACAGGTGTACAGATTAGGTCAAATATCTGTGGGATGAACATGGCAATCTCGCCTATCCATCTCAATGCTCTTCTTGGTCTACCTAACTCTGGGATAGAGTTAGATGTGTTTGAAAAGGATACAAGATACAGGGATGATCTTCTGCATCTCATCTGCACAGATTTCTCTTTGAAAGGGAAGGTCAAGGGTTTGACTGATGAATGTAGAGTTCTCTTCAAGATCATCCTAGCTGCTATCAGTCCAAGGGTTGGTGGGACTGATACAATCTCCTGGACGCATCGTCATCTGCTGTACTTTCTTCTGACTGAAAAGAAGGTTAATCTTGGAGATTACTTTTTTGAACGTATCTGTGAAGCCATTTTTGCAAGTAAATCTCAGAGGAAAACTACTATAGTTTATCCTAGGCTGTTGTCTGACCTTCTGCATCAAGGTCATGTTGTTCAGAACTTGAGGAAGTTCCACCCTGAATTGGTTGAGAAGAGGTTCTATCCAGAAATTCTGAATGCTAACTTTCTGTCCAAGATGCGTTTGATTGCATCTAAGCCTGTTGCTCCCCCACAAGAGTTCACTGTTAGGCTTGAGGATCGTCTGTATGTCGCAGGCTATCCACTTATATCTGAAGCTGATGCTGAGCACATTATTCAGGACTATTTGGAGGTGCTCAGACAAGAAGGATTTGTTGTTGATAGAAGTATGATTCCTCCTGCTCCTGTAAGTCAGTATAATCCTAAGAGGAAACCTAAAAGAAAGGCTGAAGCTCAAGATGATCTACCAAAGCCAGATCTTCTGGCTCAGAAGAAAGTTAAAGTTGAGCAATCTATGGCTGAGCAAAGAACTAAGAGGAAGCATGAAGAATCTGCTGTCAAGGCTGCTGAAGGATCTTCTAAAAAGCCTATGGTTGTTGAAGTTGACAGTTCATCTGAAGGATCCACATCAGAAGATGAGACTGACTCTGATCAGGAGACTATTGCTGAAAGCCTTCGTAAAAGACCTGCTCCTACTCCTAAAGATAAAGGTAAATCTTCTACGTATGTCTTTAATGAAAATGAGATTGGATTAGGTTACACCAAACCTCTCAAAACCATCTTACCAACCTCTGATATTCCAACCTCTGATAACCCCCTATCTGAGCTTGAAAAACATCTGAGCCCTGACCCTCTTAATAATCACCCTTTTTCTCCTGAAACTCAACACAAATCTAGCTCACCTCCTAAACCTTCATCACCTCAACCTGAACCTCAACCTGACATTCCACAATCTGAACCTCAACCAGATATTTCTGTCATTAAACCAACCTCTCCCACAAAACAACCTTCTCCACACAAATCTCCTGAACCAACCCCTGAACAAACTGCTCCTGAACCATCTCCTGAACATATTCACCCTGAATCCACTTCTGACATCTCATCATCTGAACCAACCCCTGAACCTCATTCTAACCCAAGTGCTGAACCTGCTTCTCCTGAGCGTATTCACACTTGTGCTCCCAAGCCTTCAGAGGTAGAAGTTGTGATTATTGACAACCCTACTCCTGAAATACCTACTCTCTCTACCATTCCCAATCCTTCACCATCATCATCCAACACTTTTAGAAATCTATCCACTCAATTTCATGAAGACTTGCTTAGATTATCTACATTAAAGGACAGGTTCTTAGTTTGTCCTTCTGATGTGGATCTTGAAGTATCAAGCATTAAGGCAAGGCTTTGCAATGCTTTGGATGTTGCTGCTGCAAAGGTTAAGGCTGTTATTGGTAAACGGGATCTGGAAGGTATAAGCTTCATGAGGAACAATCTAGCTAGGGCTGAGTTGAAAAGGCTAACGCCATTCAATCATGAAGAGCATGAGCGTGCTAATCATTGCTGGGTTGATTCTACTCTTCTGCAACGTCTTGAGGATCAAAGGATTGAGACTGAACGTCTGGAAGAAGCTGCTGCTAGAGTTGCTGAGTTGGCAAATGAGCTACCTACTGAGGATGCCACAGAAGAGGATGTACTGGATGTGCTTGCCTCTCAGAATCAAGAGGATGTGCTGATGATAGACTATCCAGAGGAAGGAGAACCCTCTGATAAAGGCAAGGCACCTATGATTGAAGAACCAGAACCTGTGATTGAAGATCAAGCTCCTGCTATGGCTGATCAGTTGCAGATTTTTCAAGAAGCACTGAGGGAACAGCAAGAAGGTCTAGAACGTCAAAGAGCTGCTCAAGAGACATTGGAAACCAAGGTGGATGGTTTAGTTTCCAATGTGGGATCCTTGAATGACAAATTCGACCAACTCTTAGCCTTTCTTAAGAAACCCTAGGATTCTATGCACATGTTTTATGCTTTCTTTTTATTCTCTGTTTATCCTCTGAACAATTTCCTTTTAAGCTATTTGTTATGTGGTTTGGTTTATGTTTTGTTTGTTTTTGCTTGTGCTAATTTTTTTGATAAATAAGAACACAAGAACACAAGATGCTTTTTAAAACGAAAATTTTTATTAATGATTTGATAATGTAGAGTACATTGGTAAAAAGAAAAAGAAAAAGACAACCTAATCCTAATCAGATGGATAAAACTCAGAAGAAATCTCTGATTTCTCCTCAGCATCCTCTGATGAAATTTCAATGGGATCTGGGTTTTGTTCTTGTTCTTCTTCTTCTTGTTCCTCCTCTGGAACATAGCTAGCCAAGAACTCAACATAGTCAGCATCATCTTCATTCTCTTCAGCTTCCGAGTCTGATGAGATGATTATTATCTCAGCATCTTCTGGTTTCTTGTTGTCTTTTTTATCCTTCTCTTCGTCCTCGCGTTTCTCTTCGTTCTTCTTTCTCTTAAACTCTGCGATGCGTAAACTAAATCTTTTCATTATTCCTACTTTCTCTTGCTTCACTTGTTTCTTCTTGTTTTTACGTGAAGCAGGCATGCTAAATCGCTCCTTTTTATAAACCCTTAAGCGCGTTGGTTTTTGTTTTTAAAATTAATTCACCTTTGTAACAACCACTCTTTCTTCTTTGACTGTCTTGGTTTTATAACTTTGTCTTACTTTTTGATAATGACAAAAGGGGGAGTAGTTACGCATTAATTGATATGTTCCAAAACTGAAACCACGCCTTTTATCTCGCTTTTATCTGTTATGTTAAAAGTTGTTACTTTTAAGTTGTTTTACGTATTTCAAGGAGGAGACTAAGTTAGTTGAAACTAAAATAAATTTCATAAGTAAGGATAAGTTAAGAGTGCAATTTTAACTTAGCCTTATGAGACTTAGGGGGAGAGCTTGCAAACCTCTCACTCTGAAGAAAGATATGAAATTTGTTCTATTTCAAACATCTTAATCTTATACTAAATTAAAATATCATGGATAAAACATAAAGTTCAGACTTTATGGAGTATCAATCTTAGGGGGAGCTTGCAAACCTCAGAAACCTAAGAGAAACATGATAAGTTAATTTAACAACAATTGTCAATTAATACTTATGTTTGTCATCATCAAAAAGGGGGAGATTGTTGGAACAAAATTGATTTAAAAATGTTTGCCCCTAAATCTATAAAGGTTTTGATGATAACAAAGTATTAATTAACAATTGGAAGGACTAAAAATTTATTTTGAGTGCGCAGATATAAGCATCATTTAAGTCCTGAGTGGAGTTCAGAGGATGTGAACTCAGAAGTTCACAAGCGCTCAGAAGATGTTGGACTTCAGAGGTTACAACGTTCAGAGGATGAAGACTTCAGTACTTCTGTCTGTCTACGAGCTTCATCAAACTCTGAAGATCTCTTTGAAAGCTGTGAAGATTCCTTTCACCAGTCAACTCTTCTACCAATGGAGAAAAGGACCTCTCAAGCCTGATCAGTTCAGCTACCTCTGTTTTGTCTGTCCTGTCTTGAGAACGTGGGTCTTCAGTTTTGTTAGCTGAATAAGGAAAGTCCACTCTGCAGTAGTCAAAGTACCTGAAACTCTTTCTTAGTTTTGGATACAACCAACTGCATCAAGACAAACTGCTTGAAGACAAAAGTTTATCAACTCCAACGGTTCTCTTGCAACGACTCTTTTCTAGTGGTATATATACTAGAAGATTCAGCTACAACAAATATACAATTATCAAGAATTGAACGTGCGCTGAACAAACTCTGAACTCTCTGATATACAAGCTCTGAACCTCTCTCAAGTGTTTTTGCACTTTAGCCAAATACTCTGTAATACTTGTATTTGCTCTCTTTAGGTTCATCTAAGAGCACTTGTATATTTTTATATACTTTATTGTTACGTGTGTAACTTAAGCTGGTGTGCTTAAGTGTGAGACTTAAACTTGAGTGTTTAAGTGTGAAGTCTTAAGCTTGTGTGCTTAAGTGTGAGACTTAAACTTGTGTGTTTAAGTGTGAAGTCTTAAGCTTGTGTGCTTGAGCATAGTTGTGAAGTCTCTTGCTTGTGTGCTTGAGCAGGTGTAATCTTGTGTGATTATAGTGAACTCCCTTGGAAGTGCAAGGGGACTGGACTACTCTCGTTTTGTGAGAGGAACCAGTATAAACTGCTTGTGTGCTTTTCTCTCTCTCTCTTATTATTATTTGTGTTATTTATCCGCTGCGAATATAGTTGAGTTAAGAACTTGAAAAAGTTTTAACTTAGCTAAAACACAATTCAACCCCCCCCCTTCTTGTGTTTTCACACCTTCAAGGGTAAGTGTGGATTTTAGTCAAAATAACAAGGGTAAAAATGGAAGAAAAAATGATAAGTTATAAACTCATAAGCTACTTGAAATAGCGTCTGAAAAATAAGCTATAAGTCGGTAAAATAAACTATAAGCCGTGATAAAAAAACTGTTACCAAACAAGTCTTTTAACTTATAAGCTATAAATCAGTTTTTTGACCTTGTCAAACAAATCCTAAAAGTAATTTTGCCAACAACGAAAAAAAATCACCACAATAAAATCAAATTTCTTAGAGTGAATGCAACGACCAAAAACTAGCCGCCACCATTTCACAAGCAATTACAACCTAAAAGGCTCCCACCACCATTCATAATTAAGACAATGAGTCAATTTTGTTTACTACCGATCTCCCATTTCCTAAGACAACAATTTATTCTCTTCAGCTACTTTCATGACTCCTTCAAACATCAAGGCAACATTATTTGCATCCAAATCAATCTTTTTTTTTCTTTCATATTTCAATAATTATTATCTAATAAACAGTGGCGGCTCTGATTTTTTAGAGACCCTGTTCAACTATTAAAAAATGGACCTTAATAAAAAAATTAAAAACTATTATATATTTAAATCGTAAATAATATTTTAAAAAAATCATTCTTATAAATAACATAAATAGAGACATATTTTAATCAATAAGATCTAAGTACAGTTTCAAATTAATATTATTATCAATCTTTTAGCTACTTAAAATGCTTTGAAGAGAAAAACTACAGGGCGCAGAGGTGAGTTTGCGCTGAAGATTGATATTAGTAAAGCTTATGATAAGGTGGACTGGGGCTTTCTCCGTGGAGTTCTGACTAGAATTGGATTTGGTGACGTTTGGATACGTTGGATAATGATGTGTGTAAGCTCTGTCAATTACTCAGTACTCATGAATTATGACAGAGTTTGACCGATTATACCGGGTCATGGGTTGCGACAAGGAGACCCTCTTTCTCCTTATCTGTTTATTCTGGTAGCGGAGAGCTTGACTTGTCTTATTCACCGGGCAGTTGGGAGGGGTGATATTCATGGTGCGATGATTTGTCGTGGCGCCCCAGAGGTGTCTCACCTTCTGTTTGCGGATGATTGTTTCTTGTTTTGCAGAGCAAGTGTAGCAGAGGTGAATCACCTTATGAGCATTCTACATACTTATGAACTAGCCTCTGGTCAGGAAATAAATTTGGCCAAATCCGAAGTATTTTTCAGTCACAATATATCTCATACCGATAAAGAAGACCTATCCCGTATACTTGGTGTTCGACATGTTTTAGGAACATGTATATATCTTGGTCTGCCGTCTATGATAGGAAGGAATAAGAAAGCAATGTTCTCTTACATCAAGGATTGTATCTAGAAGAAAATTAAATTCTTGGAGAGGGAGAACATTGTCTAAGGCGGATAAGGAGGTTATGATAAAATCTGTGCTTCAAGCCATCTCATCATATGTTATGAGTATGTTTCCTTCCCCACTCATTGACGATATAGAGAAAATGTTAAATACTTTTTGGTGGGGAGGCGGAAGTAACAACAATAAAGGGATCCACTGGTTAGCTAGGGACAAACTTGCATGCCTTAAGGCAAAGGGTGGTTTAGGCTTTCGTAATTTCAAAGCGTTCAATATGGGTATGGTGGCAAAACAAGCATGGAACATCATTCAAAATCCGAACTCGTTGGCGGCTAAACTAGTTAAAGCAAGGTATTTCCCGCGCTCTTCGTTACTCGAAGCATCTTTGGGTTATAATCCTAGCTTTGCGTGGCGTAGTATTTGGAAGGCTAGACAAATTATTTTACGTGGGTGTAGGTGGCGGATTGGTAGTGGCGACAAGATTCTTGTTATGTATGATCCATGGCTGCGTGGAAAGGGTAATCGATGGGTGTCCTCACCTCAAGTGGAAGACATGTATCATTTAGTTGTTAAAGACTTGATACTTGAGAATTATAAAATGAGAGATATAGCTTAGATTCGTAACATGTTTACAAGACGGGTAGTGGAAGAAATTATTGCAACCCCTTTTATTAGTTCGGTTAAAGAGGATAACGTGGTTTGGGAGGAGGAAAGGAATGTGTGCTATTCAGTTAAATCTGGTTACAATCTAGCCATGAGATGTTTTGTTCGAAGCGATAGGCACCATGTAGAGCGTAATTGGAATGATATTTGGAAAGCTCAATCTCCTCACCAAACACGTCACTTACTTTGGAGGTTGTGTAGGGGGTGTTTGCCGACGCGGGTTCGATTGACACAACGTTATGTAGAATTTGAACTAAGTTGTCATGTGTGCAATGTTGAGGTAGAAGATGATATTCATGTGTTTTTTGGATGTGTAGCAGCTCGCGAACGTTGCTGCAGAATGCAGCTTACCAGCATGGGACAGTCACTGACAGGATGTTTGGAATGTGCAGAAACGAGGACAGTGCAACGATAGGACGGGTCATATCATTGTTTTGATGCATTTGGCATAATCGAAACGACAAGGTCTGGAATGACAATATTCAGTCTCCGAGCCAAGTTGGCAGAATGGCGTTCGTCGTCTGGAACAAGTGGTTTTCCGTCCACCAGCTACAGCGTCATAACATTGTTCCTAGTGAGGATCCTAGGCCGGTTCGGTGGGAGAAACCAGGAGTGGGAAGGACAAAATGTAATGTTTAATACAGGGACCTAAGAAAATAAGATATATGTGAAAATCTCATGTTATCCCTACAAAAAAACAAGGGAAGTAATATTTTGTGTAATCAATACATTGGCCATTTTTTTTTGAATAGATTGACCATCAATACTATCAGCAAAATCTATCTTTATACTTATATATTAATACGAAAATCTACTATTTTTTGCGACTCTCACGGAACTTTGTGTTTTTACTAATATATTATGTTATCTATTTTTTTTAATAATTTTACGAGTATATTCATATTAATACAAGAACCTTTTTTTTGTTATATCTACTGGCATTATATTTTTAATCATATATTAATAAAGTTGTTTATTTTATTTTTTTTAAAATTTTGCGTATTATACTCATATATTTATATGAGGACATAATTTTTTGTGTGAATTCTGCGGGACCTATGATTTTCCTCTTATTAATAAGGTTTCCTGATCTTTAATAATTTATGTAGGACCTAAATTTATACTCGGATATTAATGCGAGAACCTATATTTTTTTCTAATTTCCACGAGACTTATATTTTTAGTCATCTATTAATAAAATTGTCATTCTTTCATAATTTCTGCATTACATATATTTATGATCATATATTAATACAAAGATCTAATCTTTTGTGTAATTTCTGCGGGGCCTATGTTTTTGCTCTTATTACTGAAGTTTTCAATTTTTTACTATTTTTTTAGACCTATATTTATAATTATATATTAATACGAGATCCTAATCTTTTGTGTGATTTCTGGGGACCTATGTTTTTTTTTGGGTACATGGGGACCTATGTGTTTTACTCATATTAATAAGCTTGCCCGTTCTTTTATAACATCTGTAGAACCTATATTTAAACTCATATATTAAAATGAAAACTTTTTTGTTTGTGTGGTTTCTATGGGACTTATACTTTTAATTATATATTAATTAAGTTGTTTGTAACAAAAATAAAATAAAAATTAATTAAGTTGTCTATTTTTTCTACAATTTTACTGGTTATACTCATATTTAATACGATTACCTAATTATTTTGATGATTGTTGCGAGACCTATATTTTCACTAACATATTAATACGATTGCCTATTTTTTAATAAATTTTACGGGACTATATTTATACTCATATATTAATACATGGACATAAGTTTTTTTTGTGATTTTTCAACACCTATGTTTTTACTAATATATTAATAAGGTAGCTTATTTTTTTTTCATAATTTCTACATTATCTATATTTATATTCCTATATTAATACGGAGACTAAGGTTTTTTTGTGATGGTTTTACCATTGTTCTTTTTCTATTTTTTTTACCAAATATTATATGCTGATCTATTTTTTTATCTTTTAATCTACTTTCCAATAAATTTCATCTTACCAAGTGAGGAGCGGTAACGCCGCGACTCCCGTGCGGACGCACGGGTGTCCTGCTAGTAATAATAAAGATAATTCGTGACTTTCTACTACTGATCCCCCATCTACTAGACATCAATTTAATCTCTTCAACTACCTTTATAGACTCCTTCATTTTTATTTTTAATTTTTTTAAAATATTAATCTTCTAGTTTAAAGGAAGAGACATCGATAATTCAAAGTTCAGCCGTGAAATAATTTTTTTTTTTTATAATGGAGTTGATGATCAAACCCGGAACCTCTAGCATATACTCAAACTCCTTATCACTAAATCAAACTGGCTTAATTTAAGATAATATTCTTTGGTGGTGAACTTAACGTTCAGACGTCATTGTTGAAAGATGGATAAAATTGAAGAATATTACTATTTGTGTATATAATTGAAGGTGGGATAAAGATTGATATATGCTAGAAAAGGTAATGTCATATTTATGTTGATGCTGATTGCTTTATTGGTGCATATGTATGGAGAGAAAAATATTATAGAGTATGAGACCCACATCTGGAAATCATCGGTGTTGAATTGAAAAATTATGGTGTAGCTGTGTCGACAATTGTGTAGGAATGATGATATAAGAGATGGACATATACACAAAAGGTAATGTCATCATATAAATGTTGATGCTGATGTAGCTTATAGTTAGTTGGAACATATTTTTCTTTCATAGAAAGAGAAAAATGGTACGAGATATACAAAAATAAATAAATATAAAGTTCTATGAAGTTTTAAAAACTTACAAATCCGATTAAAAATATAAGTTTATTAAAAAAAAAAAAGGCAAAACGATATAATTTTTTATGATAGAATCTTTTATGTTAATTATATGATGGATACCGCGAAACTTGCATCTTAGAATTGGTTTATCGGTAAAAATACTGGCACCCCGGTTGGTTCCTTCTATGAGTGGGGGAAGAACCATTTTGTTGTATTCGTGGATCTGAGTTTCGATGATTATGGTTGGTTGGAGGCCCCTTGGTATTTGTTTCGCCTTTGGATCCTTTCTTCTCTTCATGAGGTTGAAAAGAGTTTATCGGTGAACCTTCTTGGTGTAATACATGTGACATTATTTATCAAGATGTTTTCTCTTCCGACCCCCGTGTTTATTTTATACCCCTAAATTTTCTATTTTTTCGTGGCAAAAACTTCGGTTTGTAGAAACCGAAGTTTTTTTTTTTTTTGCCTTGAAAACAAATTTCGGTTTCTAAAAACCGAAATTTACTCTGAATTTGCACTAGAAAAAATTCTATTTCTACAAACCGAAGTTTTCTGCAAGGACAAAATTGGAATATTGGAGGTATAAAAGAATCACGGAGGGTCGGGAGAGAAAACATCATTTATCAATTTTATTTGATAAATTTATCTTGAAAAAATAATTTAAACTAATTTATTGTAAATTGTATTCAATATGCCTTTCTGTTTCATTAATTTCTTATTATAGTCATAAAAAATTATATAATAATAATTATTAAAAAATTTTATAGGTTAATCAAGTCATTATACTAAGAAAAATAAGTCGAATAATTATATGTTAAAGCTTTTATATTTAATTAAATGTACAATATTATACGGAAACAATTTATAAGAAAGTATAACAATTAAGTTGGTAGTTTTATCGGAGATGTTAGTGCTTCTACGTTTGTTTTATGTGGATTAGGGCCTAAATAATAAAAAAAAACAAGTGAAAAAACAAGGAGGTGTACTAAATATACACCCCAAAAAAAGTTATAATCCAAAAACACTATATATTAACACAAAACAGAAGGCTACAAAAACCTGAACGCAAACAGGCGATAAAGGGAAAAATGGATAGAAGAGAAGAAAGGCTTGGAACAAGGCACTCACCACCAAGAGGCAATAATACCCACAACCAGCAGCCCATCAACTACTATCGGGTCCAGCACAAGATCGATTATATCTCCCACTCACAAAAAAAATAAGGGTGAAGGTGGCTCTGCAAGTGCATAAAATTGCAACCAAGTAATAAAGTAATAAGTTATCGTTCTCCACAGTGATTATGCCAAAATTACTAGTTTGGCTTAGGAATTTAGATAGTTTGCATTCACTTTGGTATTTGGAGATAGTTATGCGGGTAAAAGTAAATAACATTAATTAAAGAGCAGAAAAGTAAACTGCAGGAAAATAAAAGTGCGCGTGTGTCCACGCGGGGTGGTTAAGTGTGGTCGGATTTCTCCCTTACTCCTGCTTGGTGGTTATTCCTCCCTTGTTTCCCTCTATCAGGCATTAGACTATTAAAAATAGGTTCAGAAGGACTCGTTCCCTATTTCTATTACAAATTGTTCAGAGCCTAGTTAGAATTACCTTTACTCTGCTTAAATATCCTTGCTGCCGGTTCCACTTTTTTGTTACAAACGTCGGTATCATTACCTTTAAGGCTCCATGTGTCACAAGCTGTCACGTGTGCCTCTAACTAGTCCTAACTCTGCCTCAGGTAGAAATTATCGTTCATTCTAATCTTATAATAAGACCTCAGATACTGAATTTAATGGACTCATCTTGGCCATAGCACACCGTCCTTCGTTCGGGTTTACTAGCTTTGTTTCCTATCCGATATCCACTAGCTCTTTAGATTTTATTCTAATGTGATCAGTATTAAAATAAATATAAAATTAGACGATAAAATAGTTTGAAAGTAGAAACAATTGAATTTATACCCAAATTATACAAAACCAAGCATTTGTAAGGGAGTTCCTCGACTCCACATAACCTAGGAAAGATAAATTACAAAGACAGAAAGAAAAGAACCTTATTGGCTTTGAATTTCCTTGGCCTCTTTACCTCCTCCTTAGATTTCTCCTAACTCTAGAGTGAATATTCAATGTCTCTGAATATTTCTGAATGAATAATAGTGGAGGAGGAAGACTCTATTTATAGTTTTTCAGCTGAGTTTTGGGCTTTTCTGCGCATCCATCGCACCCATCGTGGGTACGATGACGTGCAATTTTGCCTCATCGTGGCCACAATGGATTATATCGTATTACGATGGAAGATTTTTTCTAAATTTTCTGTTTTCTTCAACTGCCTTTCATCGTGCCACGATGAGAAGTCATCGTGGTACGATGGGAAAGAATTGTTGTAGATTTTCTTCAATTTAAACCGCCTTCTCATCGCGCCATGCCGGATCTCATCATGGGTACGATGGTGCGCGCTGTTTATTATGTTTTTGCCCTTTTTTGCTGCCTTTTCCACTTTTCTTGCTTCTGGGCCAAGTAATTTCACTTTTTCAGATATTTGCTTGCTTTTGGGCTTCAACTGCTATTAAAACTACCTAAATTACTACTAAAAACATCATATACTTGACTGTCATCAAAGGGTTACCAAAGTTTTTAGCTAAATATCACTTCCACAATAAAAGTTTCATCTTATCCATCAAAGGTTCAACAAAAACAGTTCCACTTGCAAAGGACATCATTCTGGAAGTTCCAGATAGCTCATGCAGTAACATGCCAAATTAACAACCAACCTAACATATTTATCAATTAACCAACGAAACTTTTGAATTTACATATAACTTGTTCTTATGATTTTGATGGATAAATACTCTCAAATCATGAAAGCGTAGATTCGAAAAAACCTTATAATACATCTGTTTACTAATCAACCGCTTATTTAAGGCCATGCGTCCTAAAATATCAAAAGCCATCACATGTGGGTCCTGGTCCAAAAATAATGCATTTGGTATCAATACCCACTCCAACGTTAAATTTATATTTATAAGTGTTTTTTTTTTTTTTTTAAATGGCTTATATTTAGTAAGTGTACCTTCGACTGAATTTATCATAAATATTAAATACCCACAACATGCATGTATATTATTATTAGATGATAGAGCAACAATTGCTGATCATAATCCCAAATAAAAATTACACACACATGTGTGTCTATATATACTCCCTCCGTCCTAAAATATAAACAAAAGGTGGTCAACGAAAGTTGATGTATTTTCTGTTTCAAAAAAAAAAAGTGGATGTATTTGGTCCAAATTTTTAACCAAATACATCAAATTTTTTTGACCCACTTTTACTTATATTTTGAGACGGAGGGAGTATACGGAAACTTTTAAGTGAGAGGGCTTTTAAAATAAGAGGGTGAGAGGGTTAAATCATAACCCTTGGATCAATTTAAATGCTTACAAGTTTTTACACGTGCACACATGCAATTATTCTTGCTTTATGTTACTTCTCTCTCATTAAGAAATGACTTTTCCACTTCTTCTCTCTCATTAAGGTGGCCATGGATGCATACTTGAGCACCACAAAAGAAACTAATTTGTGGATTCAATTAAATTTGGCACAACCTGGATATTGAGAATTGAGATTTGGAATGAAAAACGTTTTTCGTTATAAATGAGAACAGAAAAATTAAACGATTGAACTGAAAATCTTGTTTATAGAGAAAAGGCAATTTGATTTATAGAGAAAAACAATATCTTGTTTCATGGATATTAAAATGTGGAACAAATCCTCTTTTTCTTTCATAGATGGAACGAAAGGAATGTGTTTCACTATTTTGATTGAAACCATGAATTGGTGGTGGGTGTAAAAATGGAGATCCATGGGAGTACTCACAACAAGGTTTTAAATTGCGGCCTGCATTCGCAATTGCGGCCGCAGTATTACTGATGTGGTAGTCACCGCAACCGCATCATACCGTAATTGCAGTGTGATCTTAATTCACATGTACGGTCGCATTGTAACCGCATCCGAAGCCGCATCTGTTTTTAGCGATGTTCCTTCAATTTTTCTCACCAAAAAGTAAAATTTATGAACTTCAAATCCTAATTTGTGTCAAATTAATGAAAAATCTTACTTTTAACAATCTCTCAACCGTGTATTTTAAATAGATTCAAATTATTGTTTATAGAATAAACTAAGACTATGCAATGTTGGATAAATATTGTAGTTACATAGTAGTTTCATTTTATATAACTTGTGAAATTTCAAAATAATTTCATGCCGCAACAACCGCATTGCGCATGCAACAACTAGGGGTGGGCAAAAAAAACCAAAAACTAAACCGAACTGCAGAACTAAACCGAACCAAACAAAAAAAACTGAACCATAACTAACAGTTTTAAAACTAAAATGAAACAGTTTGGTTCGGTTCATGATTATCAGTTTAGTTCGGTTCGGTTCTATTAATAGTTCAGTTCTTTTTAGTCAAAAGCTAGTTATAGTTTGGTTCAGAACCATAAAACTAAATCATTTTAACAATTCGGTTCGGTTCGGTTTAAAAGACAAACGGTTCAGTTCAGTTCGGTTATTATGAATTTTGAAAATAGTTTGGTTCGGTTCGATTTTTAAGGAAAACCGAACTATGCACACCCCTATGCAACCGCATCCGCAACCGCAATTTAAAACCTTGACTCGGAGGAGAAGCTGGAGATATGTAGAGAAGATGGAGAGGGAGATTCAAGAGAGATACAATGTGAGTGTATCTTTTAGTGACTAATTTAATCTCATCTGTTGATATTAATCTGATGGTTGCCGATTGATCCTCTCTTCTCTCATAATAAGCCTCGTATTTGAAAGTTCCCTATATATATATATATATATATATATATATATATATATATATATATATATATATATATATATATATATATATATATATATATATATATATATATTATTTAATTATTTTAAAAATATACATTAATTTTTTTGCTTATGTCTGTATTTTTGTTTTTTTTTAGATGTTGACCAAGCATGTTTTGCTGATATCAGAGAGTATTTATACACATCCTTTCTTCTTCATCTCATTCATCAGATAGACAATTAAAATTTGAATCACATTCACTTTTGTCTAATAAGCACAATGACCTTTTTTCAATATACTATATTATTTTTAGCCACTAGTCTCTTCATCATTTTATACAATATATGGAGACGAAACAAAAATGTACTTTCACCAAATTGGCCAATAATTGGCATGCTACCATCACTTTTGTATAATCAATCCAATATGCATGATTTTACAACCCTACTTTTGAATCATTATGGTGGCACTTTTCATTTCAAAGGACCTTGGTTCACAAACATTGCCAACTTTACCCTCACCGGTGATCCCATGAATGTGCACCATATCCTCAGCAAGAATTTCAGCAACTATGGGAAAGGATCTGATTTCCATGAGATTTTTGATGTTCTTGGTGTTGGTATTTTCAATTTGGATTCTAATGAATGGAAACAAGAAAGGACATTACTTCATTCATTGCTCAGAAAGAAAAACTTTGAGATATTCAATCAACAAAACATTCAAAAGAAGCTAGAGCATTGCCTATTACCATTTCTTGATCAAGCATCCAAAGGTAAACAAGTAGTTGATTTACATAATGTTATTGAGAGATTCACCTTTGATATTACTTGTACTTTTATATTTGGATTCGATCCTAATTGTCTTGACAAGTTCGATGAGTTATCAGATGTTAATTCTTGTGTAAAAGCTATTTCTGTGATTGAGGATATGTTATTGTCTAGACACTGTATTCCAAAGTATATTTGGAAGCTTGAAAAATGGCTACAAATTGGTCAGGCTAGAAAGAACAAGGTAGCTCAAGAAAATGTTTATAAATTCTTATACAACTGTATATCTTCTTACCAAGATAATGAGGACGGAGACGAATCTCCTTCTTGCTTTTTAAAAGAACTAATGAAAGAAGGATTGGGAAAGGGAGAAATGACCAAGGAGTATATTCGAGACACAACAATCAATCTCTTGGCAGCAGGAAATGGAACAGTTAGTTCAGGTCTTAGTTGGTTCTTTTGGCTTGTTTCAACTCATCCTATTGCCGAAGCTAAAATTATTCAAGAGATCAAAGATAAATGTTTAACACAAGACGAGAATTTGATCGTAGATTTAAATGTTCAAGAGCTTGATAGGCTAGTTTACCTTCATGCAGCTATATGTGAAGCGTTAAGGCTTTATCCTCCTGTACCATTTGAACACAAGTGTGCAGTTAAATCTGATATACTACCGAGTGGAGACCATGTTACTCCAAATACAAAGTTAATATATTCTTTGTATGCGATGGGAAGGATGAAACAAATATGGGGAGAAGACTGCTTGGAATTTAAGCCGGAGAGATGGATATCAGATAAAGGGCAAATTATACAAGTGCCGTCTTATAAGTTCATTGCATTCAATGCAGGTCCAAGAAGTTGTATTGGGAAAGATATTACCTTTGTTCAAATGAGAATGGTTGCAGCTTCTATATTATGGAAGTTTCACATACAAGCAGTGGAAGGTCACTCTGTCATTCCAAGGGTTTCTATGGTTCTTCGTATGAAACATGGATTTAAGGTCAATGTCAGTAAAAGATGTATTTGATATAAGAATGAAAGTTCTGTGAATTTAAGATTAATTAGTGTGATGCTTGTTGAGTGTTTCCTTGAATGTATTTATTTATATGTCCTAGTTGAATAACGTTATGGTTGGATTATACTATTTTTCTACTTGTTTTTGTTGTTAGGAAATGGATGCATATTTCCTTAATGGTTGGGTTTCTGAACTTGTGATATGTTATATGTTATCAATTATTAAGTTTTTGTTTATGTGTTAACTATTTTCTGAATCATATTATGTTATTAATGGAGGCATGTTGACTTTAAAAGTGACTATAAGATAAATTAATTCACATCAATATGAGTTAAATGTCCAATTGCAAACACAAAACCTCACTTTATTTGTTATTTCTTCCACTTTGTTTTCTTCTTTTTATCCACAAACTTCCACGTTACTGAGTCTCCCTGCTAAAACTAATTTAACTCAAATCCTAACCCTAATAATTCATATTAAAATATTAAAAAAATAGTCACTAAGATTTGAACCCATGACATTTTAGTTATATATTTCTTTATATACTTACCATTAAGTCATATCAATTATGTTGATATAATTTTGTAACCAACAAGTAATCAACATCATTTAAATGCACACTTTTTAAACTTAACACATTTTATTTTTCTTTCTAAAAACAAAAACCACTTTTTTCCATCTACAAAATCAAATATGTTACTACATTTTTTTAACATTTTTTATAGAAAACCCGATTTTTTTTTCTTCTGTTTTACACATATTCATTTTTTTTTATTAAATAAACACATCAATATAGTCTTAAATAATCTACCTTTCATCTATATATAGATGAAGTTTCACGTGTTTTCTGTTTTCATTGTCAATATGGATCATCAAAATAGAGAAACTCAACTTGCGCTACGTTGTTTGAAATGTTTTCATTGCTTTCATCATATCTCTTTTATATGTTCTAACTAATTATTCTCACTCCGTTTTATATTTATTGATGATTTTTTTTTTTGTTATTAAACACATAGCACCATTGAATCCAAATCCAATAACTGACTTGGAGAAGTACGTTAATTATTGTCGGATCAAGTATCGAACTTATTATGTTAAATTTCATCTTGATGAAGTGAGTATACCTATTATATCTTATGATTGTATGTGTTGCAATAAGTCAGTTAACATTGATAAAAATTTAACAATTTTGTTGTTTTTATTTTAGGGCACCGTCATGTTGCCAAAAATATTTTCATCGGATTTTGGTGAAACGGTGAATCGTTATGCTACACTAATTGATTCAAAAGGAAATCAATTTGAAGTTTTAGTTGAAAAAATTAATGGTATTGTATATTTAACACATGGATGACATGTGTTGCGTGATTTTTATAATATACAATTTGGTGCTCGAGTGATTTTGTTATACACTGGGATGAGTCAGTTTGGACTGATTTTGAAGGACAACTTTGATTGTCTTATTCATCCATCTAAGTTCACTCCTCCTATGAAATTTAATTTGGATAAATTTATTGTTCCATCATATTTTTCTGTTCATCTTCCAGAATCAATTGACCACCTATTTTGCGTTAAAATTTAAAAAGAAATTGACTAATTATGATGTGAAAACCGGATTTTTGGTGAGTTTTTTTTTTTGTTGTTAATTTTGGTTTTTGTATATTTACTAACTATTTTATTCTTATTTGTAGATGGTGAAATATAACGGTTTTGGTCGATTAACATTACATAAAAATACTACTTCTTTGATGTTGGTTCATGATAACGCAACATATGAAACTGCATTCTTATTTTTGGATTTATGCCATTTAATCACTACAAGATTGGTTTTGGTCAATTATTAATATTTTTATCATCATTATATTTTGAGTTGTTTATATTTATTCTTTTTGCAATTATTATTATATATTTTCTTTTAATATCATATATGATGATGAACAAAAGCCATGCGATAGCAAGGTTTGGTGACTAGTTCTATATCAACAAATATATTGTACAGTTTTCTTAAAAACAAAAATACAAACAAATAGTAATCCCAAAACAAACAAAAAAACAAATAGCGCACTCGCAAAGACGGATGCATGATGAATAAAAGTTAGGGAAATAATAAATTGTGCCACTAATTTTAGTCAAAAACAAAATAAAATTGTGCAATTAATTATTTTTGGATAACAAAATCAATCATTCAAAAAAGAGGAGTGTATCGAACAACTTTTTAAGACAATTTTGGGATAACTTTTCTTTTCTCTTTTATTATTGGACAAAAACAATAGAGAGGGAAAAAGGAAGAGAGAGAATAAAGATATAATGTGAGTATGAAAGAGAAATTCGTAAAAAAAGGTTGTCTAAAAAAATTATTCAAATAATCTTTTTCTTCAAAAACGATTATATATATTTATAGACTTATGAAACACAACATTGTTATAAGATCCTTGAATTTTGTTTTAGAAGATTCACATACTCTATATTGGCAGGGTCCTTCTCAAATGGAAATCACACACATAAAAAATAAAAATAAAAACAATAAAACAAGAAGAAAAAAAATGTATCAATCGTTAGTTGGTTCAGTGGTAATTGACGCTAAACTTGGTAGGGAAGACCACGGTTCGATCCCCCACAACTGTGATCGTGAGGCGGCTAAAACCACTTGCCAGAACTGACCTCCAAATCAGATAAAACTGATGGTGAAACGTGAAAGCCAAAAATGAAAGAAAGGAAGGATGTCTGTGTGATATATTGGGCTTTAGCCCATATGCCATGTGATTGTGTGTATTATTTAAGGCTTTTTTTTTTTAGCCCGTGCGACTCTCACGTGTCCCGTCTTTCAACTTTACCCATTCTCGTTACTTAGACCATCACCAAATGGTGGGTACTTATTTTTTTAAGTACCAGTACCTACTAAGTATCCCCATTAGAGCAAAATACAAAGAGTACTTAATAGGTACCGGTTCTACAATAAGAAGTGGTACCTATATTATTTTTGTGGGACCTTTTATAATAATGCAAAGTTATTGGTGAGATGTGTTATTGGTGGGATCTATTTAGAACTTTTTAAGAGATGTTGGGTTGAAGGGTTAGAGTACTTATTAGGTACCATTTTTAAAAAATTATACATGAGTTATGTGTATATGTGGAACCCAGTTAAATACTAAAAAATGAGTAGCTCCATTGTGGATGCTCTTAGGATGCAAGTGTATATATAAAATGACAAAAACTTGAAAAACAACGTTCACCAGTCACATTACGAACCTATCGGCAGTTAAAAAAAACAGTCACGTAGTCAGACTATGTTGCCAAATAAGAGCATTAACAATGGAGCTCTTCACTTTTGGATATTTAATTGAGTCTCTTGTGTACATACACTAATCATTTATATTTTTTTTTAATAATAGTTTTTTTTTGAAACGGCAAAATATTATTAATAATAACCGGTCTCTGCACAAGACGAACAGAGGCCGGGATAAACGGAATTACAAAACAGAGGCGTCGTATATAAGCGGAACACCAATGAGAAAGATAAAAGACGGACACCACCTAGTACACACTCCACAGTCACCAGACCACCTAGAGCACACACCACAAACACCAGACCACCAAAGAGGACCATCAACCTGACCCAAAAAGATATCCTAAGACTCTAAATCCCGATCTCGAATCAAAGTGATCGGCCCATCAGAATACAAAAAGCAGCTTAGTGAGACAAATATAAATGGGGCAACACCGATGCGAAAAAGGTCGATCAAATACAAAGAAACCTGCAAATCTCAGCAGATTTGGAAACTCTCGGAGACTCAAAAATGAGTCCTGCAAATCTCAACAAATTTGTAAGCGGCCAAAGAATCTCGTATCGAGAAAAATCAGTCACACACAACATCAACCTCCTACCGGCGGTGCCAAAACCAACATCTCTACTTCAACCCCCCACAACCACACCCTCGCAACACCTCAAACTCAGAACCGTCGCAGCCACCGCCACACCACCCCTTCACTGATCTGACGCAGCCACCATCATCAACTTAGAACCGTCACAACCACCACACTCCCAGACCCGTCGCGAGCACCTTCAAAACCGTCGGCAAAAGTTGGATCACTATAAACGCCGGAGAACAGAAAAACGCCTGCGAACCTAGCACATATTTAAAAAGTTATAAATGAGTCTCACGAATAATTCTACATCATTATATGAAAGTAAGTGAATCCCATAAAAAGTATAATTTTTATCTGATTAATTTGGATAGTTAAACACAAATTTTAATCTTAACCATTTAATATTGATCGGAGGGTTATAAACAACTGTTGCAATAACACCATGTAATTCATCCATTTCCTAGATACTAATTCATTCATTCATTAGAGATAGTACAAGGTACAACAGCGACAACACATTCTACTACCCAAGGATGTCCTACCAACTAAAATGCTAATACAGCAAAAATTAAAACCATTGACGATACCAAACACAACCAAACACTACAACCAAACCAAACTCACACCAGAGTATAACACAAGTCTGATAACACAAACCAAAGGCAACAAATGAGCTTGAAACAGCAATACCAAACAGTAGTAAATACAACAATGCCATAAATCAAAATGTTAAAAGCCTGTGGGTCCTGGTTGAAAGTGTGACCGCTGCATGTACCTTTAATTAAAATTTATTAGTAAAAAATTAATAAAATAAAATTGGATATAGGGAGTATTTATATACATCATCTTCTTCACGATATCATTCAAAGACACAAAATTTGAACAACATGCAGTTTTGTCCAAGTACAATGACAATGTTTCAATATATTACATTATTTATAGCCATTATTTTCTTCATAATCTACAATATATGGAGACGCAACAAAAATGTACTTACACCAAATTGGCCAATAGTTGGCATGCTACCATCACTTTTGCGTAATCTATCCAATATTCATGATTATGCAGCCTTAGTTTTAAAAAATAATGGCGGTACCTTTTATTTTAAAGGACCTTGGTTCACAAACATTGCCAACTTTGTCCTTACTAGTGACCCCATGAATGTGCACCACATCACTAGCAAGAATTTCAGCAATTATGGGAAGGGACCTGATTTCCCTGAAATTTTTGAAGTTCTTGGTGCTAGTATTATAACTTTGGATTCAAATGAATGGAAACAAGAGAGAACACTACTTCATTCATTGCTCAAAAAGAAAAGTTTTGAGACAACCCTTCAAAAGAATGTTCAAAGGAAGCTACAAAATTGCCTATTACCATTTCTTGATCACCATGCATCAAAAGGTGTACAAGTAATTGATTTACAAGATATTTTTGAGAGGTTTACTTTTGATATTACTTGTACTTTTTTATTTGGATTTGATCCAAATAGCTTTCCATATAATTTCAATGAGTTCGCAGAGATTGCTTATGTAAATGCTATTTCTGTGCTAGAGGATACAATATTGTTTAGGCAATGTATACCAAAATGTATGTGGAAGCTACAAAAATGGCTACAAATTGGTCAAGAGAAGAAAAACAAGGTAGCTTTGGAAAATCTTCACCAATTCTTGTTGAAGTGTATAATTTCCTCCAAAGGCAATGAAGAGGAAAGAAGATTGCGAAGTAGTGAAGATGTCGAAGAAAGTGACTCTCTCGGCTTGCTACAAGGAGTAATGAACAAAGCCGAATTAGGAAAGGAGCAAATGGATCAATATGAGAAGTATATTAGAGACACCGCAATCACTCTCTTAGCCGCAGGAAATGGAACAATTAGTTCTGGTCTCAGTTGGTTCTTTTGGCTTGTTTCAACTCATCCTATTGTAGAAGCTAAAATCATTCAAGAGATTAAAGATAATTTGCTAAAACTAAACGAGAATTTGATCGATAATTTAACAATGGAAAAGATTGATAAGCTAGTTTACCTACATGGAGTTATATGTGAAGCCTTGAGGCTTTACCCTCCTATACCATTTGAGTACAAGTGTGCAGTGAAATCAGATATACTACCTAGTGGAGACTATGTTAGTCCAAATTTAAAGCTAGTATACTCGTTGTACGCAATGGGAAGGATGAAACAAATATGGGGTGAGGATTGTTTGGAATTTAAGCCGGAGAGATGGATATCAGATAAAGGACAAATTATACATGTACCTTCTTACAAGTTCATAACATTCAATGCAGGTCCAAGAAGTTGTTTGGGAAAAGAAATTAGCTTTATACAAATGAAAATGGTTGCTGTTGCTGTCTTATGGAAGTTTCATGTTCAGGTGATAGAAGGTCACTCCATTGCTCCAAGAGTTTCTATGATTCTTCGTATGGAGCATGGATTTAAGGTCAATGTTAGTAAAAGATGCATTTGAGCTAAGCATTATAATTAAATTTTGTGTAGTTCTAATAAGTGTGTTGCATTTGTTTGATTTCCTTTAAACCTTTTTGTTTGATTTCCTTTATAACCGTATAATCAAAATTGAACGCTCCTAATTTAATCATGAAAATTTAATATTAAACAAAAATTAAAAGCTGTCTTCAAATTGGAACCTTCGATCTTAATCGAACGGTTTTGATGACCAATTGCGGCGAATCGGCGACTGCACTTAATCCAAATCGGTTTCATGGCACCTACTTGTTCATATAATTTGGTTAACTCAAAGTAGATGGATAATTCAATTCAAGTTAAAAAATATGGTTAAGTCTTGTAGTTGAGTTAATCACAATTTTTACTGTAAATTAAATGAATCATTAATTAAACTAAAGTAACCACATGTTTGTAAAAAAAACTAAAATAACCATATTTTTTAACATGATTAACCAAACTTTTGGGGTGTACAATAAGTGTTTCCATATGAACTACTTCTACCAATATTGACCTCCACAACAACAATATTAGATAAACTAGACATAAAGTCCAAACAATCTAAATTTACTAGTTCAATTTCAGCAATCATGGAGGCACCATACAAACAATTTAGCACAAACTCTGCATCGGATTGAATTGAAAGATTTGTTAACCTGATTTCAAATGCCTAAGCTACGCACCACCGAAGACCCACGCATTCAACAATAAGATCGGAGCGAGACTGAGATATCTTATATATGCCTTTGTTGCCTTTCCATTTAACTAATTTTTATACATGCACCTGGTGCCGTAGCGAATTGAGTCATTCTGGAAGCATGTGTACAAGCTCGGAATGAGGGACGTGATCTTGCTCGTGAGGAAAATGATATTATCAGTGCAGTTGACAAATAGAGTCCTAAAGGCTAAATTGTATTTTTGACCACCTAACTTTCACAAACACGCAATTTTGACCCTTAACTTTAGTCTCTTTTGCAAAAAGAAGCCCTTCACTGGTTTTGACCGAGTCAATGCCTACGAGAAGAGTGACTCACATGCTACATCAACATGTCTTGCCACATGTGATTACGTATCATGTGAGTCACTGTTCACATTGCAAGACATGCTGATGTGGCATGTGAGTCATTGTTCACATGTGCGTTGACTTGATCAAAATGAGTAGGAGTCGGCCTTTTGCAAAAGGAGCTAAATTTAGAGACAAAATCACAAATTAAACTAGAGGGAGTAATGTACCGCAGGCAATCCGTTCTCGTACAACACCTACTAAATCATGTGCTCGAAATAATTCAAATAAAGTTCAACGCAAATTTTACCACACATGTTACCACACATGCACTAGATAATATTAATATCAAATATATAGAGTGGACTCTCTGCTTTCAATATGCAACACTCCCTCTTCTTAATAGTTTGTTCCACAAATTTGTGTTCACTCTCTGACTGATCAATTTTGAATAGAGTTTCTTATGTCAATAGCGTTTTTAAGGAAAACGACGCTCTGATTGATCAATTCTAAATAGATCGAGTGAACAAACATATTGCAGCCTCACTTAAGCAATCGAGTAAAAAGATTTTTTCCTTATTTACTCTTGGCTCATCAGCCTCCTCAGTACCACTGACAAAAAGTGACGGAGCCAAAAATTTTAAATAGAGGAGGCACTATTTATATAAATGTGAAGCATAAAATTTATTTTATATTTGACTTTTTAGAGTATAAATACACATCACAAAAGTTCTCTATTTTTTAATCAAGTCATTGGGCTCAAGTGGTTAACGAGCTTCACAAAAAATGACCGATTTCGGGAGAACCCGAGTTCGATTTCTGGGTGGAACAATTTCTTGGTCAGGCTTTACTTACCTCACGACCGAACTATGGACTACTAGGGCCCCTTTTTCCTAGGAACCAGAGGGTTATAAACCAAAAAAAAAAAATTCTCTATTTTTATTTTGAAAATATTGAATGGTTTTTCTCATTTTCAATCTCAATAAAAACAACTTTCTCTAACAAAGATATTGAAATCAAGGGGTTATTGAGCCCCTAAGATGAATTGTTTGGAAGAACCCACGTTTAATTCCTAGTGAGAATAATTTTTTACCAGAATTTACCTATTTTGTGGTCGAATTCTGAATTACCGAGATCCCTTTTCCCAAACAACTAGAAGATTAAAAACAAAAAAAAATAAAATAAAAGGTGTGAACACATGATAAATTACACTGGATTACAAGATTTAGACTCATACCAACTTTCTATTGCATGGATGATAAATTGATGTGGCATAACTATTAACGACTAAAAGTGTGAATACATATATGCTATAAAAAAAAAATCTGCAAACTTAGTGCAGGCTTATGCCCCCACTCTAATGTACGTGCCTCCGTCCCCGCTGACAAATGAATAAGGAATTCATTATGGCAGGTGACACTAATAGCAGGAAAATTGTCACAGTGGCTTGATACAAAGTTTGTACTTCTACTCTTGAAAGTGGTTTGAACATTAGGTCTGTTAAAAGACATCAATGAATAAGCAGCTGCTGATTAGGTTTACCTTTATATAGATTTGGAATCATTTCAATTAAAACAGACTAGGTAAAAATAGGTTTACCTTTATATATTTGGAATGATTTCAATCACAATAGACTAGGATTACCTTTAGATAGATTTTGTTAATACTATTGTTGATGTTATTGTTTATGTTTGAATCTTTATTTTATCTCTGCACTCTTTTTCGCTTCATCAAAGTTTCATCATTGGGTTTTCTTTGGTAAGGTTTTTAATGAGGTAGAGAAATTCTTATTTCTTACACCTCGGGTTTTGGTCTAGTCCCTTCAAGTTTCGTTTGTATCCTTCTTATTTTATTTTACTTTAATATATTTTACTAGAGTATTTTTTGTTTGGTGGATTTTCTGGATGGCAACATAGTTGGAATACCTTAGATGTCACTTCTGTACTCGTGTGGCCTTTATAAAAAAGAAAAAATCGAGTAAAATGAATGTTTTTTTTTACTCTGCAACCTGCATCAATTAATATGATGTCTAACCACCTAAGAATCACATACCAAATAGAGGTTACAAATTCACAATGAAAGAACAAGTGATTAGTCAAATTTATATTAACGACACAGACGAGTAATTAAGTTAATTTGCATTGGAATGCATTCGTGAAGAAGCTACCACGAGAAAGCTATCACCGTCGTAGAAGCCGAACTACGATTAAAGCAATGTTCGTTACAATGCTTTATAAAGAGTGATATAAGAGGCTAAGACCGGGATGACCGAGCCCCCCAACCCAAAAATATAGGAAATTACCAAACTACCTCTATATATTTGTTTGGGAGAAAAAATTATGAATTGTGAGTTTAGCCCAGCGGAAATTGGTGTTTTAAGAGTTGCAGGTTTCTTGTTTATGCCATTTTTGCATTCTGTTCTATTTTTCTTAAGAAAAATAAACTTTCATAAACAGAAAAGTTTCAAACTCACTTCCCTAACTACCAAAATATTTTCTTAAGCCACATTTTCTAAAATTTAATTTGCATGTGTATATATTAATATAGCAAAACTTAAGTTAAAATGCACAAATTTTATTTTAAAAAAAACACAACTATTTTTAATTAAACAAAATTATTATGTGTAATATAATAAAACATAATTCTCTTAAAAAAATGTAATTATAAGAGGATTATGTTTTTATAAGATTTAACTATAAATAGGAACATCTACTAAACTACTAACTATATATTAAAAAGTAATTATAAGATTCAACATTTTTATTTATGAAATATAAATATTTTTTTTGGCTTTCACCACCAGTTTAATCTGATTTGGGGTCAGTTCTTGCATCAAGTGGTTCCAGCCCCCTCCGGATCGCAGTTGCGGGGATCGAACTGGGGTCCTCACTACCAAGTTCAATGTCAATCACCACTGAACCAACTAACGATTGGTTGAAATATAAAATTTTAACATCTACTACTAATCTACCAAATGTTAAAATATAAGATTTTAGGCTTAATTAGTAAAATGGTCTCTTAAAGATATTTTTAGTTTCACATTGGTCACTTAAAGAAAAAAAAAAGGACCGAATAGGTCCCTTAAAGAAAAAAAGGTCTGAATAGGTCCCTTAAAGACATCTCCGTTAATCAGTTTGTCCTCCAAAATATGGACGGAAAGGACCAAACTGATTAACGGAGATGTCTTTAAGAGACCTATTCAAACATTTTTTTCTTTAAGGGACCTATTCAAACATTTTTTCTTTAAGGGACCAATATAAAACAAAAAAAAATGTTTTTAAGAAACTATTTTATTAAGCCAAGATTTTAACATCTACTACCAAGCTTCAAACTATTATTTTTATTTGGGTACCTTAAAATGGGCTATTCGAATACTGAAAGAAGGTGATATTGCAAAGGCTCTATTTAACACCATTTTTGGTCCATTCATGCTCTGTTTCTATCGGTTAGGTAAATCATTATCATATTTATGTATTATAGTAATCTTACTTGAATTTGACGTTGAACTCACAGAAGAGTGGCTTGTTCAACTTTTCTTCTTCTTGAATAATAAAAAATTTATCCGGGCAATATATGATAAAATAATAATCATTTTTCTTAAAATTTATCATAAAACCATATTTGGTTCAATAGTCTCGTAGCTTAGTTTAGTAATTTTAGATTGTTTTTTTTGAATTATAGTAATTTTAGAATGTTACATATTCAATTTGTAGATAATTTTTTAGTGACAAATATATTATATTAAAACGAAAAAAATAAAAAAAGTATAGACAAAATTTAGTAAAAGAAAGAGTATCAAATTATACTGCAACCAAAAACCAACAAATTCCAAAAAAAAAAACTGTTGTATTATGAGTTAATTTTGTGTCCAAAATTGGAACTTGGCCTCATGATTCATAAATTTGTTAACTATCCAATATTTCCTAAATATTGATGCCTTTGTGACTAACGTATATGCATGTTTGTTTTAGCTACAAGTTACTGATAAAATATTTAAATTTTTTCACCTATATTTCGAGTTTTCAGACTATTTCACATACATTCTGTTCTCTATTCAATATATATGGAGAATGCTATAACACACCCACAATTTTTTGTGAACGTATGCTTTAGCATTCTACACCTTATCACTTTATACCAAACACTCTAATTTTTCATTTTGAAAAATTGTAAAGTTATGGCTAATTGTGTCATTTTAAATTTCATATCTTTTTCTAATAATTTTTTATTCCTCTAATTCTTCTCTCTCCCTCCCGCGTGCTTCACTTTGTATCCAGTTCTTTGAAAGTTGCTGCTTCTTTGTTTTTCTTTTGAAACAAAATTAAGTTTGTAAATGAAATCATTTGACTAAGCACAAACAACACAACAAACTATGAATAGTTTTATAAGGCTAAGATTGAACACAGATTAAGTATCTCACACATTATTTCTAAAACTAATCCAACCAATTTAATTGACAATATGGTTTGTCTACTTAGTGGATAATATTCAAAATTAGATTAATAGAAGTTTAATAAAAATAAAATAAAAAAAAAAAGTAAAACTATGGAACTAACAGTTGTGAATTTTTTCTTTTTTCTTTCAACGAAATTTGATTAATTGAGAGTGAGTAAAGCACAAAGAAACCCATGGCAAGATATAATTTTTCTTCTTCATGTTTTAGAATGGCATATGCATATCATCTAGAAGAAGAGGGAGAAGTATTGGGACAAAAATAAATGAAGAAAATCAAAAAAATTTAAATTACATTATTATCACTCACTTTAACTCATTTTTAAAAGAAAAATTGGGCAGTTTTTGGTCTAAAGTGACAAGGTGTAGAATGCTAAAGCACACCTTCACAAAAAGTGGTGGGTGTGTTATACAATTGCAATTACAATTGATCACTCATCTCCCTCTTCTTGAATTTTACTTGCACTCCAAGTACAATCACCATGTTTCACTATATTGCAATATTTGTTGCCATTTTTTTCATCATATTCTACAATATATGGAAACACAACAAAAAATGCACTTGTACCAAATTGGCCAATAATTGGCATTCTACCATCAGTTTTGCATAATCAATCCAATATTCATTATTATGCAGCCTGTGTTTTGAAACATCATTGAGGAACTTTTCAGTTTAAAGGACCTTGGTTCACAAACATTGCCAACTTTATCCTCACTAGTGTTCCCATGAATGTGCACCACATCACTAGCAAGAATTTCACAAACTATGGAAAAGGGTCTGATTTCCATGAGATTTTTGAACTTCTTGGTGTTGGTATTTTCAATTTGGATTCCAATGAATGGAAGCACGAAAGGACATTACTTCATTCAAAATAAGCTACAGAATTGCTTATTACCATTTCTTGATCAAGCAACCAAAGGAGTACAGGTACTTGGCTTACAAGATATTCTTGAAAGGTTCACCTTTGATACTACTTGCACTTCTTTGTTTGGATTTGATCCTAAGTGCCTTCCTTACAACTTTAACCACTTATCAGAAATTGCTTATGTAAAAGCTATTTCTGTGCTTGAGGATATGATATTGTTCAGGCACTATATTCCAAAAGTCATTCTTGCTTGTTAAAGGACCTAATGAAGGAAGGATCAGAAAAGGGGGAAAACTTTACCAGGTATATTCAAGACACCGCTGTCAATCTTTTAATTGCAGGAAATGGAACAATTAGTTCTAGTCTCAGTTGGTTCTTTTGGCTAGTTTCAACTCATCCTATTATAGAAGCTAAAATTATTCAAGAGATTAGAGATAATTGTTTAAAACAAGGGGATAATCATTAATTTCAGTGTAGAAGTTCTTGATAAGCTAGTTTACCTTCATGGAGCTATAAGTGAAGCCTTAAGACTTTTTCCACCACTAGCATTTCAACACAAATGTGCAATCAAATCTGATAAACTACCTAGTGGAGACCATGTTAAGCCAAATATAAATTTAATATACTCTTTGTATGCAATGGGAAGCACGGAAAAAATATGGGGAGAAGATTGTTTGGAATTTAAGCCGAAAAGATGGATATCAGATAGAGGACAAATCAAACATGTACCATCTTACAAGTTCATTGCATTCGATGCAGGTCCAAGAAGTTGTCTTGGGAAAGATATTAGCTTTGTCGAAATGAAAATGGTTGCAATTTCTATATTATGGAAGTTTCGCATACATGTTGTGGAAGGTCACTCTTTGTTCCAAAGGTTTCTATTGCTCTTCGCATGGAACATGGCTTGAAGATCAAAGTCAATAAAAGATATGATTGATATAGATTGAAGATGTTTTCAATAGTCTTTTAATAAGTTTCTATTGGAATGTATGAATCGCTTCTTTTTCATTTCTAAGGTTTGTGTCATGTGTGATCTAGACTTTGTAATATGCCCTTAAATAATGATCTTGTCTTTGTACATCTTGTGTTTAGCCTTGATCATTTTAATAAAAAAAAATTCTAAAAAATAAATAGATATAAAAATATTCATAATAATAATAATAATAATAATAATAATAATAATAATAATAATAATAATAATAATAATAATAATAACATATCCATATCTATACCTATACTTTATACATAAAGATGATACAAAAAAATTTGGTGTGAACTTTTCATAATACCAACAATATCCTTGATTTTTTTTAGCAGCAAAAATCTTTTATTAACAAATTCACCATAACATAAGGCATGTCCTAAAATTATAGTCAGTGAAACTCTCTTTGATACTCTTATTGGTTGTTGTGTAAATGTCCTAAAATTATTGATCCGTATATGACTCATTGGATAAATAAAAGGCTTCATTGATGCGGTTCAGCCGGTAATGTTTCATTCACTATTAGTATCTCATAATCCTTCATCTTATATTGACAACTCATGTGAGGTGATTCTACGGTCCACTATTCATACAATTTCACGCGGTAATCATTTGGCCTGTTGATTTGAGATTGAACGGTCTAAATTACTTAAACGGAATTATCTCAATGGTCTTTTTAAGTGTCTTTTTTATTATATCCAATGTTTAAGCATTCATTAATTGCTTGACTAATTGCTATCACCTCCATAACCCTATTTCCAAATCACTTCACTAATAAAACGCAAAGCAGCATGCATGCATGCATTTGTAATTGGCACACATGATGATCTTTGTTGCAGCCATTCCGAGGATCAGATTAATTGCTATCAAAGAATCAGACTCTTACATTGAATAATACTAAGTTTATGCATGAAACTGATCCCATTTTAGCAGAGAAAGCAGCAAGGAAACCACCATGACACAGTTCTGTAACACTCATGTCCTCCGCAGCCAGTTACACCTGTCGACTCAACAATAATTTCTTTAATGTATATATTCATGCATGTATAGACTCACATAACAATCATCTGCACATGGTTCATGCAAATTCAAATAACTGTCATTTTCATTATTCAATCAAAATTAAAACAATTCTCATTCATCTGCATTTTGTTCCTCAAATTATTAACAAAAGGTTATTCGAAGAAGGAAAGAAATATTATTTTCTTGAAAGAAAGTGATATAGCAAACGCTCTATTTAACACCATTTTTCGTCCATGTATGCATTGTTTTTATTGGTTAGGGACCAAATTATATACTTCTTAAATGTAATGGACCAAAAGGTTATCATATTTTTGTAACATAGCAATCTGACTTGAATTAGATGTTGAATTCACAAAAGAGTGTAATTGGCTTGTTCAACTTTTCTTCTTGAATAATAAAAAAATTATCTGGACAATATATATGATAAAATAATCATTATTTTTCTTAAAATTAAATAATTACCCTTAAATTCATCATAAAACCTTATTATTTTATACTCTAGTAGCTTAGTTTATTAATTTTTGAATGTTACACACCCAATTCATACCTAATTTTTTATTTTTTTAATGACAAATATATTATACAATATTATATATAAATATAAAAACAAAAGGAAAAAAATGTAAAGACAAAATTCAGTAAAAGAAAGACAAATATATTACATTATTTAACTCAATTAATATGCGAGCCCTTGGATTGATCTGAAGGCTTCATTGATGCGGTTCAACTATTGTGATGTTTTATTCACCATTATAGTATCTCATAACCATTCATCTTATATTGGCAACACATGTGATGTGACTCTACATTCCACTATTCATGCGGTTTCACGCCGTAATAATTTGGGTTGTTGATATGAGATCGGACTGTCTAAATCACTTACATAGAATTATCTGAATGGTCTATTTAGATCGGACGGTTAAGAACCGTAACTGTGTAATACAGTTACATTAGAAAATCCAATTCCGACTATATGTTTAGGTTCACATTCATAATACAAAATTGTTTTAAAACATAGGATGTATTGGATTGAGATTTCAAAGAATTTTACAAAACTTTTTTATGACAAAATAATCTTGTGATATTCAATTAAGACAAATATGATTTTTTTAATGGCAACAAAATTCGCTGGTATTCAATTAAGATTTCTTATGACTTATAAAATATCTCTTGGTATTAAAAAGTCTATCGATTTGAATGGATTCTTTCAAAGAGTTGATTTTGAAAGACTTTATAGTTAAAAATACACATACTGCACTCATCTAACAATTATAAGACAACTCAATGATAGTCTAAATGAAAGACTCATGCAACTGCTATACGTAATTAAATTCACTTTGCAATGTGAAAATTAAGGTGTAGCGGTGTCCATAATTATACTATTTGTGTAGGAATCGATGTTCTAAGAGAAGGACATATCCATAAAATGTAATGTCATCATATAAATGTGTAGGAATCAATGTTCTAAAAGAAAAGGTAATGTCATCATATAAATGTGTAGCAATCGATGTTCTAAGAGAAGGACATATACATGAAAGGTAATGTCATCATATAAATGTTGATGTTGCTTATATAGTTAGTTGGAACATATTTTTCATTCAAAAAAAAGAAAAATGGTTGAAAAAATACAATGGTAAAATTGAAAATTTCATATATAAGATATAGGAGTTTTTTTTTTTACAATGTTGTTAATGAAGATCGAACCTAAAATTTCATGCATACTATTCAATTTTTTCACCGCTAAATCAAATATAGGAGTTGGGAATTTGGTACGAGATATACAAAAAAAAATATATATAAAGCCCTATGAATTTTTAAAAGCTTACCAAAAGATTAAAAATAAAAGATTACTAAAGAAACTGGGCTTATAGAAACGATGTAATCTTTTATAATAGAATATTTTCTATCGATTAATTATATGATGGATAGGGTGAAATTTACATCTTAGAAATGGTTTATTCATAAAAATTTTGGCACCCTCCGTTACTTCTATGAGTGGGGGTTATTGGATTGAGATTTTAAATTATTTTAAGAGACTTTTATGATAAAATAATTTTGTAGCATTCAATCAAGATTTTATAAAGTTTAAATAAATCTTGTAGTATTCAATTAAGACAATTTTGAACGGCAAATTTTATTATTAATAAAAATCTAATTTCTCCACAAGATGAACATAGAACGATTAAAGAGGGGCTACAAAAAAAAATGTTGTATATAAACGGAACACCAATGAAAATACCAAAACAGACACCACCTAAAAAATGTCGACTTCTAATCACATTCTTAAAAAGACACTCCTCAGCTTCAAGATCACCGAAGAATACATCAACCCAACTCATACAGATGCCACTAGACACTAATTTCCGATGTCGAATTAAAAGTGATCCGCCCATCAGTGTCCGAAAAGTAACTCTGTGACGCAAAAGTTGATGAATGAAAGAAATATTAATTCTTGAAATAAATGATATGGCAAAGGCTCTATTTAACACCATATTTGGTCCATGCATGTTTTGTTCCTATCGGTTAGGTAAAATCATTATCATAATATCATATTTTTATAACATAGCAATCTTACTTGAATTAGATGTTGGACTCGCAAAAGAGTGTAATTGGCTTGTTCAACTTTTCTTCTTGAATAATAAGAAATTTATCCGCACAATATATGATAAAATAATTATTATTTTTCTTAACTTTAAATAATTACCCTTAAATTTTCATCATTAGACCTTATTATTCAATACTCTAGTAGCTTAGTTTAGTAATTTGAGAATGTTAAACACCTAATTTATAGATTATTTTTTATTTTTTTTAATGACAACTAGATTATACAGTATTACATATAGGTTTTCGTGTTTGTAGTGTTTTATAGGTTTTCAATGAGCAAATGCAAAATTTTATAATTAGGAAGTAAGCAAGTCATATGTATGATTATAAAGAATGATTTCCTGAATTTTACCCTTACAATTTTGTTTGATTTTCCACAATAACAACAATTTCTATATATGTATTTTTTTTTCCTATTGATAATTGCATTTCTTTTTTTGTGTTATCTTCTACTTAGTAAATTCTAGATTAAGTCGAAACAAAGGATGATGAAGTGGTTTGTCATTTTTTCTTCAAACTATCATGTTACTTTATTGATGCGGTTCTTGTGATGTTTCATTCACCATTAAGATCTTACCTAATAAGAGAGGACGATCGCGTCGGCGTTTGCTCGTGTAAGCCCATGTTGAAACTAAATAGGGTTGTGTACCTGCAGGCACTCCGACGCTCAAGTCAGTAAGGTGGAGTGAAGGTTTTCATATGCTAAATGATACGTACTTTGAGAATGGCAAGGAGTCTTGTATATATAGCCCCCAGTGCTGGGCCAAGGCCCTTGATGCCATTAATGACCATCAGTGTCTGCCGGAAAATGGCTGGAAAGCCTTAATGAGCAGTTAATGCTCATCATTCCGGTGAACGGCCGTTACAACGCGTCGAGCGTTGTGACCGTTGGTTCATGAGAGATTAGACTCGTGGGCTGTTCGCAATTTGGGCTTATGCTCGTTGATCCATGGATTTTCCTCCGCTAATGTGCCCAAGGCCCAGTCCGTAACACATTAGTATATCATAATCATTCCACTATTCATGCAGTTTCCTGTGGTAATAATTTTGCTGTTGATTTGAGATCGAAAGGTCTAAATCAATTACATCTAATTATCTCAATGGTTTATTTAGATCGTACGGTTGAGAAATGTAGCTGTGTGACCAGTTACATTAGAAAATCCAATTCCGACTATGCGTTAAGGTTCACATTCCTAATTCATAATTGTTTTAAAACAGGGGTGTGTATTAGATTGAGATTTCAAAGGATTTTAAGAGATTGTTTTATTTATAAAATAATCTTGTGGTATTCAATCAAGACTCTTATAAAATCTAAATAAATTAATTTTGTGGTATTCAATTAAGACAATTATGATTTTTTTTCTTGACAATGAAATCCACTTGTATTCAATTGAGATTTCTTATGACTTATAAAATGTCTACCTCTTAGTATTAAAAAAGTTTATAAATGGATTTTTTCGAAGAGTCAATTTTATAAGACTTTTAGTCATCCAACAAACTCAGTTAAATCCTTAAGACTTTCTTAACCTTTCAAAGACTTTTTTTGTTGTCGGCAGTTGTTATTTTTTTCCACCAAAACTTGCTATTGTTCGAGGATCAGATCTTGTGTTCAATACTACTGTTTTCTGCTCATCTTTCCAAGTACAGTAGAAACTCTACTATTATGCTACAGTTTTTTTTTTTTGCGTCAGTCTTCATATATACTTGCTTGCTACTGTTCTTTTGTTTTCCTGCCGTCAGTCTTTGTTCCTGCACTGTTCTATACTATTGGTTTCTTCTCATCCCTCTAAGTACTATTATGCTACAGTTTCACCCAGGAATCATATTATTGTTCACATGAATAGTTTTCTTTATGCTAAGAATTTTAGTTTTCTTTAACATATATATACACAAATATGCAACAATCGTAAAAGGCAAATTTTAATCCTTTCAAAGCAAAGGATATGGGTTCTACCCCCATCTTTGACCATTTTTAATAAAATAGATAAATATATAATTAATAATAATAATTTATCCAAAATTTAATTAATTAATTAATTAAAAAATATTAAAATTGGGACAAAACTTACATGTATTTCCATACATGCATTTCTTACTTTTCCACTCACAAAGAGGTGGTTATTTGTGTTTTTTCATTTTGAAAAATAAAATAAAATTATTTTTTAATAAAAAAAACTATCTTTTTGTGAGAGGAAAAGTAAGAAATGCATGTATGAAAATGCATATAAGTTTTCTCCTTAAAATTATTACCGCCGGAGCTCCGTAAAAGAGTCACCACCTCGCCGCCAAACCACCGCCAGCCACCGGAAAATGGCTGGTCGCCGCCGTGACCCACCGGAGATTCGCCGTGGCACCGCCGATCGCAGATGGCGGCAGCCACCACCTTTTCTTTTAATTATTTTATTACTTATTAAACTAATTAATTTTAAACTAATAAATAATTTAGAAAAAAATTTAAAAAATTGAAAATATATAATTAAAAAAATAAATTATGGACATATAAAAAAATATAAAAATGACGATCAGTTTGTAATTATGATTGGTTTCAAACTGGTTATAAACTGAACTGATTTAGAAAAATTAACTAATTTTTATACAAAGTGATTTTATGACCTGAACTGAACCATAAATATGATTCAGTTCAACACAGTTCATGAACCGCAAACGCACTCTTTTTCTTATGATATCATTCTAGACAAAATTGGATTCACATGCACTTGACTCTAGCATGCAGTAGTGTTAAAACTCTAAAAAAATACATATAGTTAAAATAAAATAAAAAGTTAAAATTAATATTTCATTATAAAACAGTATTTCATTAAAATTAATATCTCACACTCATTGTTGTACGATGGAGAGAGTATTTATGCATCCTCTTTTTCTTATGATATCATTCAAGGCAAAAATTGATTCATATGCACTTTACTCTATATACCATGACTTTTAAGTATATTACATTAATTGTAGCCACTCTCTTCATCATTTCCTACTATATATGGAGACGAAACAAAAATGTATTTGTACTAAATTGGCCAATAATTGGTGTGCTACCATCAGTTTTGCATAATCAATCCAATATTCATGATTTTACAACCTTGGGATTGAAACATTATGGAGGAACTTTTCATTTTAAAGGACCTTGGTTCACAAACATTGCCAATTTTATAGTCACAAGTGATCCCATGAACGTGCACCACATCACAAGCAAGAATTTCAGCAACTATGGGAAAGGGTCTGATTTCCATGAGATTTTTGATGTTCTTGGTGTTGGTATTTTCAATTTGGATTCCAATGAATGGAAACAAGAAAGGAAAATGCTTCATTCACTATTCAAAAGGAAAAGCTTTGAGATATCCATTCAACAAAACATTCAAAAGAAGCTAGAGAATTGTCTCATACCATTTCTTGAGCATGCATCCAAAGGTGTGCAAGTATTTGATTTACAAGATATTCTTGAGAGATTCACCTTTGATATTACTTGTACTTTTTTATTTGGATTTGATCCTGATTCCCTTCCTTACAAGTTCGACGAGTTCTCCGATATGGCTTGTATAAAAGCCATTTCTGTGATTGAGGATACTATACTTTCCAGACACTATATTCCAAAATGTATTTGGAAGCTACAAAAGTGGTTACAAATTTGTCAAGAGAAGAAAAACATGGTAGCTCAAAAAAATATTTACCAATTCTTGCACCATTGTATAAGAAGAAACAAAGATGTGGATGAAAGTCATTCTTCCTTGCTAAAAGAGATAATAAAGAAATGCGCCGAAAAGGGGGAAATTGTTGAGAAGTATATTAGAGACACTACATTCAATCTCTTGAGTGCAGGAAACGGAACAATTAGTTCAGGTCTCAGTTGGTTCTTTTGGCTTGTTTCAACTCATCCTATCGTGGAAGCTAAAATTATTCAAGAGATTAAAGATAATTGTTCAAGACAAGATGAGAATTTTATCATTAACTTAAGTGTGGAAGAGGTTGATAAACTAGTATACCTTCATGGAGCTATATGTGAAGCTTTGAGGCTTTATCCTCCTGTACCATTTCAGCACAAGTGTGCACTCAAATCTGATGTTCTACCTAGTGGACACAATGTTGGTCCAAATACAAAGTTAATATATTCATTGTATGCGATGGGAAGGATGGAACAAATATGGGGAAAAGACTGCTTGGAATTTAAGCCGGAGAGATGGATATCAGATAAAGGGCAAATTATACAAGTGCCATCTTATAAGTTCATTGCATTCAATGCAGGTCCAAGAAGTTGTATTGGGAAAGATATTACCTTTGTTCAAATGAGAATGGTTGCAGCTTCTATATTATGGAAGTTTCACATACAAGCAGTGGAAGGTCATTATGTAACTCCAAGGGTTTCTATAGTTCTTCGTATGAAACATGGATTTAAGGTCAAAGTCAATAAAAGATGTATTTGATATAAGAATGAAAGTTCTGTGAATTTAAGATTAATTAGTGTGATGCTTGTTGAGTGTTTCCTTGAATGTATTTATTTATATGTCCTAGTTGAATAACGTTATGGTTGGATTATACTATTTTTCTACTTGTTTTTGTTGTTAGGAAATGGATGCATATTTCCTTAATGGTTGGGTTTCTGAACTTGTGATATGTTATATTTTATCAATTATTAAGTTTTTGTTTATGTGTTAACTATTTTCTGAATCATATTATGTTATTAATGGAGGTATGTTGACTTTAAAAGTGACTGTAAGATAATTGTTCAAGACAAGATGAGAATTTTATCATTAACTTAAGTGTGGAAGAGGTTGATAAACTAGTATACCTTCATGGAGCTATATGTGAAGCTTTGAGGCTTTATCCTCCTGTACCATTTCAGCACAAGTGTGCACTCAAATCTGATGTTCTACCTAGTGGACACAATGTTGGTCCAAATACAAAGTTAATATATTCATTGTATGCAATGGGAAGGATGGAACAAATATGGGGAGAAGATTGCTTGAAATTTAAGAATTTTACATGTACCATCTTACAAATTCATAACATTCAATGCTGGTCCAAGAAGTTGTCTTGGAAAAGATATTAGCTTTGTTCAAATAAAAATGGTTGCAGCTTCTATATTATCAAAGTTTCACATTCAGGTTGTAGAAGGTCATTATGTAACTCCAAGGAATTCTGTTGTTTTTCGAATGGAACATGGCCTTAAGGTCAAAGTCAATAAAAGATGTAATTGATATAAGCATAAGTGTATATTTTTTTATTTTTTATATATTTGATTGAGGGTTGAATTTCGTAATGTCGCAGTGATATTGTAATCTTATTGAAGTTTTGCATAGTTTTTACCAAAATTATGATAATTCACCATCATTTCGTCAAACTCTCATAATACAAACATGCACTTGTAAGCTATGTGAAGTTGAGATCGAAGAGTAATGCATGTTGAGTGTTTTCTTGAACCAATATTTGCATGTGTCTATCTGTCTTAGATTAATATTGGTGTGGTCATATGATATATTTTTTATTATAATTTATTTCCACATATAATTTTGACAAACTGATAATTAATACTAGATTTCCATACTTCTTTGAACTTTGAAAAGAATAGGATCAACCGAGATAAAAGATGAAGAGTGAGAGCATCACCAAGATAAAAAGGTTCAAATTATAAAGAATGGATCAACCGCCAATATGGAACCAGATCCATGTGCCAAAAACCTCCTGACCAAGCAGCAAGCATAAAAGCTCTTCGAGCAAAGCAATCCGAGAACAGTCACCGGGACATAGACTGATAAGAATCTGGTACCATAGTAGAGGCAGTCTTGGCGCCTTGAGATCTGTATATCTTAATAGACTTGGAACATCATAGAATCGAATAGCGCAGGAACACCAACACAACCAGTTATACAAGACGTGTTTGAATCTATATCGTGGGATGAGTCCAATACGTTAGTAATGAAACAACCCTTTAGGGTTAATAGGACCAAACCCTTTCGGGTTAACAACACTGTATACCACCCGATCTCTGAACCAGAACACAAACGAAAACAAACAGTACATTACGAACACAAAACAATATGAAGGCAAACAGTACCAACAAATGAACAACCGGCAACGAGCACGAAGAATACTAAAACAGAACGAAATCACCGTTGGCGAACAAACGAGCCAAAGGAAACCGATGTCGGTAGGAACGAAGAACACAAAGATCCAGGTAACGAAACCCACCAAAATAGATCTGTGTACCCAAAACAACCAGAACCTAACGGAGAAAAAGAAATCTGACGCCGGCGAGGGATGGTGGTGACGCGATGCTGTTGCTCCGACCGCACCACCTGACCGTGTGGCTACATCGTGGTGGAACGGTTTTGGTTGAATGGGGAGGAAGGCGACGAATCTTCTTTTTTTCCTAGAGAGAAGTCAAAGGATGTGTTTTTTAGAGAGATTAGCCAAAATATATAATTAGAAGTACGTAAATATAAATCATGGCACGATAGTGGAAATCTCGTAGTAGATGATTTAACGGATTTTGGAGAAGACTCTAATACCATCTTAAAATTTTATGTTAGACCTAACTCAACTTTACAAAAAATTGAAGCCCTAAGTTTGATCTGTGACCTATCATATGTTTGTTTTTTAACATTTTGAAAGCTTGACATGTCATATTAACTTGTTTAAAAGCCTATTTCACATGAACATATTGAAATAAATAATTATATTTAGTTTTAAATATACCGATGAACTAATAAACCATTGAAATTAAACTTTCTTTTGATATTTAAGATGATATTTTAGAGAATTTGACTATATATAACATCATATTTCAATTTTAGTTTATAATAATACATTTATATATGTGAAAAATTAATGTAAATTAATAAACTTAAACTACTGAAAAATTTAATAGATTTACAACTTAATCAAAGTACAAATTTTAATATATAATAATAATAAATGTAAAAATATTATTCATTTTTACTTAAATAGGCTGACATATAATAGGCCTAAAAGGCTTTTTTTTTAGTGGCCTAGAGTCTGACCTTTTCAGGTAAATAGGCTTATAAAAAAAATTTAATCTACTTTATTTACAAAAATAGGCTGATCTGACCTGAGTCAATATAGTCTAGATCATAGGTCCCTGTAGGCCGACCTGACCAATTCCTAACCCTACTCATACGTATGGAAAAAAATTAGTTAAAAGTAGATAACGTAACTTGTGTGCCCCACAGATCTTGAACAAAAAAAATTATAATGTTGACATTAACTGAACATAAACTAGTTATTGCTTGTTATATCACAATGTTTTACTAATTTATAGAAACTAAAATTAAAACTCAGTTATATTTTTTCGGTGTTTTGTCTATATATGACAGCTTTATTATATAGTTCTTTTTTACTGATTGACAATATATTGGCCGTTTAAAACAAAAAACTCAGTTATATTTTTAGGGACCAAGCATTTATTTAATCCAAAAATTAGTAGAAGAATGAATTGTCTCAATTTTTCTCTCATATTTTCTCAAATGTACAAACCAACGCGGTTGAATTATGTCCATACAGAATCTTCTCATTACTTGTGATACATGCAAACAATGGCATTGTTGATATACAGGAAGAGATGCTGATACACTATAAATAATCATTCAATTGAACAGTGACAATTTCTAAACTCTCATTAATACATGTCACGTGATCATTGTCAAATGCATTTCTCATTATCTTCTGATAGAAATATTTGCCGTGCCTTGATTTGCTTTCATCATTCATATATATACAACAACTGTCTCCTAATATTTCTCCTAATGATTCTCATATAATGATGAGTAATCTTTCATAATAAAGTCTAATAATATACATTTTAAATATAGAGATATGTATCATATAATTCTAATACACCCCCGTAGTCGAAACTGGAGGTAGGCGTATGTTGAGACTATCGCGAAAATCATAAAAAAGTTGCAACGGAAGTCCCTTTGTGAAGATGTCGGCAATTTGATAACGCGACGGAACATGTAGAACTCGTACTTCACCGCGAGCAACTTTTTCACGTACGAAGTGTATATCCATCTCAATGTGTTTAGTGCGTTGATGTTGAACTGGATTGTCTGATAGGTACACTGCACTTACATTGTCACAATATACGAATGTAGCTTTCGTAACAGGACAATGTAGTTCAAGAAGCAAGTTTCTAATCCAACAAGACTCGGACACCACATTAGCAACTCCACGGTATTCAGCCTCCGCACTAGACCGGGATAATGTATGTTGTCTTTTCGCAGACCAAGAGATCAAATTATCACCAAGATACACACAATAGCCAGAAGTAGACCTTCTTGTGTCTGGGCATCCTCCCCAGTCTGCATCAGTGTAAGAGATGAGTTTATTAACGGAAGAGGGATAAAGGTGTAGGCCGAGATTAATAGTTCCCTGAATATAGCGAATAATCCGCTTCAATGCAGACATATGTTGTGTTTTAGGATCATGCATGAATAAACATACTTGTTGAACGGCATATGAAATATCTGGTCTTGTGAATGTTAAGTATTGTAATGCTCCTGCTAGGCTGCGATATTCAGTGGGATTGTGATAAGGGTTGCCGGAAGACCCACTGAGTTTCGCTTTGGTGTCCACTGGTGTAGAGGATGGCTTGCATGAAGACATACCTGCTCGCTCAACAATCTCCTCTGCATATTTCTTTTGAGAGAGAAAAAGTCCTCTTGAATGTCTTGTGACTGAAATTCCCAAAAAATAACTGAGTGGGCCCAAATCTTTCATTGCAAATTCAGAGCCAAGTTTAGACATGATGGAATCGCGCAGAGCATTAGAAGAAGCTGTGAGAATGATATCATCCACATAAAGAAGAATATAAGCGAGATCGTTGCCATGATGATAAATAAATAAAGAATGATCAGAAATACTGTGACAGAAACCCATCTTGGCAACATAGTCGGTGAACCTTTGGTACCAAGCGCGAGGTGCTTGTTTAAGACCATACAGAGATTTCTTTAGCAGGCACACATAATCAGGGTGTTCAGGATGTCGAAAACCAGGAGGTTGATGCATGTACACAGTTTCATCAAGATTTCCATGCAAAAATGCATTTTTGACATCTAGTTGATGAAGACACCAAGATTTAGATATGGCAATGCTCAATACAGTTCGAATTGTAGCCGGCTTGACAACAGGACTAAAGGTTGCACCACAATCCACACCAGTTTGTTGGTTTGCACCGTTACCAACAAGACGAGCTTTATACCGCTCAAATGATCCATCAGATTTCTTCTTATGCCTGAAAATCCACAAACTTCGAATAACATTAGCATTAGACGGCCGAGGAACTAAGTCCCACGTCTTATTTTCAATAAGAGCATCATATTCATCTTTCATGGCCATTTTCCAGTTATGATCTTTTAATGCATCAATAGGATTTGTAGGTAATGGAGATATGGAGGTATGGGCTGATGTATGAAGATCAAATATTTGACGAGGTTTGAAAATTCCATGTTGTGCTCGGGTTGTCATTTGAGGGGAAAGATGTGGGGTTATGGTTGAGGGGGATTGGGTTAATGGGGAAATATGTGAGGTATTGGATTGGTTTAAGGGAGGGGACGTGTTTGGTGGTGTAGAGGTGTGTGTAGGTTGATTTTTGGGAGGAGTTTGGAATTCAGTTTCATTGTTATGAGGTAGTACATGAGTTGTTTGTTGGGTACTGTTGAGAGGAGTTTGTAATGTAGTTTTATTGGTAGGAGGTAGTGCAATTTGTGTAGGGGTAGGTTGGATATATGATGGGAGGAAAGGTGCCGTGTCGTCATCCAAAAAATTATAGCTAAACCTTGAAGGAGCATTTAAATTAGAAAAAGGAAAAGTATTTTCATCAAAAGTTACATGTCTAGAAATAAAAATTTTACGACTCGATAACTCATAACATTTATATCCCCTATGATTGGATGGATATCCCAAGAATACACAAGGTGTTGATCGAGCTTGTAATTTATTTCTAGAAGTAGATGGAATGAGAGGGTAACAAAGACACCCAAAGACTCTAAGATGAGAGTAGGAAGGATCTTTTTGGTAGAGTATTTTTGTAGGTGTTTGAAGAGCAAGCTTTTTGTTGGGTAGGATATTATGGAGGTAGGTGGCCATTTGCAGAGCATGATGCCAAAATGATGGCGGTATAGAGGCGTGGGCTAGAAGTGTTCGAATAATATTGTTAATGGTTCGAATTTTTCTTTCGGCTTTTCCATTTTGAGGGGATGTGTGAGGACAAGAAAATCTAAAATACATTCCATTTAGTTCACAAAATTTATGAAAAAGAGAATTGTCATATTCCTTTCCATTGTCACATTGAAAACATTTTATTTTTCTTTCAAATTGTGTTTGAACATGAGCCTGAAATTTGAGAAAAATAGAATGCATTTGAGATTTATTATGAAGAGGAAAAGTCCACAAAAAATTTGTAAAATCATCAAGAAACAACGTATAATAACGATGTCCACCTGAACTTAGAACAGGTGAAGTCCAAAGATCACTATGCACAATATCAAACGGGAGAAAGGTATTAGATAATGAATCATAAAAAGGTAGCTTTATTTGTTTTCCAAGAGTGCAAGAATGACAAAAAAAATTGTTCCGAAACTTATTACATATAAGAAAATTGTTTCGGTGAAGAGAGCTTAAAACAGGAGCTCCCGGATGTCCTAAACGATTATGCCATAATTCATTGGATAACGCGGCATAGGTGGATGGTGGTGAAGCTGTAGTTTGTTGTCTTGTAGTAATTGGATAAAGGTCACCCAAACTGTTACATCTCATTAACATCATTCCTGTCTGAAAATCCTTCACAGAAAAACCAAATGGATCAAATTCAACAGAAACATCATTATCAATCGTAAATTTTCTTACAGAGACAAGATTTTTTATTAGTTTGGGTGCATGCAAAACATTCTTTAAGGTTAATTGATTATGAGGGTTAGGTAATGATGCATGTCCGGTACCAATAACGGGAATATTATGACCACTACCGACAATAATATTAGTGCTCGTATTTGAATAAGACGTGAGATTACCTCCGTTTGCCGTCATATGAGAGGTGGCTCCAGTGTCCATGTACCATTGATCGTCAGGAGGAGAAATTGATAATGTGTGCATAGCGGCTTGAATGTCAGTCGGAGCATATGAGTATGATGCATTCTGACTTGCAGGATTTGTTGGTGTAGCTGCTACATGAGCCTGTTGAGGTTTTTGACCAAGAATTCCAGGCTGTTTATGAAAATTACCTGCCGTTGGATATGGACACGGTGGAGTGGCACATGGCTGCCACGGACCAACCCATTGTTGATGTGGATGAGGATACGGGTATGATGGCCACTGCTGCTGATATGGGTATGATGGCCACTGCGCTTGACGATGTTGTGTTCGGCCTCCACCTCGACCGCTGCCTCTGCCTCTGCCTCTGCCGCGTCCATCGCGACCCTCGTTTCTGCCGCCGCGAGTGTTGTTGTTATGGTTGTTGTTGCTGCGGCTATTGCGGTTATTGTTATTTCCAGCTGAAGGTGCATCATCGTGGGAGGCAATAAAAGTAGTATTTGCGGCGGAGTTTTTCGCCCTTTGCGCTATTGCGGTTTCCTCCAAAATAATCATTGAACGAGCCTTATGAAAAAGGGGAAGAGAATTTCCATGACGGATTTGAGATCCTACCGCGGCATAAGCATCAGTTAAACCAGAAATAAGTTGGAGAACCAACCTGTCATTTGAGACATCGGCGCCAACATTAGCGAGTTGATCCGAGAGGGACTTAAGATGTTGGCAATATGAAGAAGCATCAGGAAACTGCTCCATGTGAACCCGTGAAAACTCTTGTTCTAGGTAGAGAGCCCTAGAATTTTTGTTGTCATAGAAGATGTCAAATAATTTGTTCCATGCGAGTTCTGCCGTTGAATCACGTTCAATGATGGTGTTGAGAAGATCATCTGAGATTGTGCCATAAATCCACTGTAATACGACAGCATCGAGACGGGACCAAAGGTTGGGATCAGTTACTTTGAGAGAGGGAGTTGTATCAGTGGAGGATGAAGGAATGATATGATCCAGTACTTGAAAAACTCTTGCATGAATTTTGAAGAGTTCTGACCATGTAATGTATTGATCTTTTTCAATACTTAATTTGATCTTGATGAAGTTGGTAATATTAGGGACTGTTAGAGCAGGATGAATTGGAGAGGCATTAGCTGTAACCGATGAGTTTTTAGTAGGAGAAGTGTTTGGACTGGAAGAATTGATAGGTGATTTTTCAGACTCCATGAGCCTCTCCTTTCTATCATGGTATCAGAGCCTCTCCACGATCCGTTGGGCCACCTGTTATCAGGTTTCCGCTATCGGTCCACCTACCGTTTATATCCACGCACCAAGCCCAATAGTGCTGGGCGTGAGGGGGTGTGTTAAGAGTCCCACATCGGTTGAGAGATGGCCTGACTAAGTGTTTATATACTAGAGGCAATCCTCACCTTACAAGCCGGTTTTGTAGGGTTGAGTTAGGCCCAATACTCATTTCTAAGATCTTCCTTTAACATCTGACTCTTTACCCAACTACTCAAACTATAGAATTCATTATTGTATCTTAATTTTCTTCTTGCAGCATGTTGTCCACGTGGCTTTGGATTCTGTCGTTATTAAATACTTCATCTGTTCTAAATTATTAGGAAAAAAATAAAAATCACACTTATTAAAAAAAAAAACATGAAAATTGAATTACTCTCTTCGATCACAAATATAAGCAAAAATGCATTTTTTAGATTCATTGAATAATAAATATATCTAGTCTGTATTATAGTCCAGATACATCTGTTATTCAATGAATCTAAAAAGTATATTTTTGCTTATATTTATGGCCGGATGGAGTATATTTTTATGGGTTTTCCTTGAAATAAGTTGCATGAAAAGATGTAAAAACAATTTTTATTGGTTGTTATTTATTGAGAAAATGGGAGAGATTAAAAAAGTCCATGAAGATAAAAAGTTATTTTAAACAAAGATTAAAAAAAAAAACTTATTATAATCATAAATGTAGCTCAAATGGTAGATACCAGAAACATTATTGAAGTGGCCGAGATTCGAACCTCATATTCCACATTTCGCCAAATTTATTAGTGTAAGAGTCTAAGAAAAAAAAAAGGATTAATTAGTAAAATAGTCCCTTAAAGACATTTTTGGTTTCAGATTGGTCCCTTAAAAAAAAAAAAGGTCTGAATAAGTCCCTTAAAGACATCTCCGTTAATCAGTTTGGTCCCTAAAAAAAATCCGAATTGGACCAAACTGATTAACGGATATATCTTTAAGGTACCTATTCGGACCTTTTTTTTAAGGGATTTATTCAAACCTTTTTTTCTTTAAGGGACCAATATGAAACCAAAAATATCTTTAAGTAATCATTTTACTAATAAGCCTTTAATTTATTATTAGAAAGATATCGTAAAAATAACTTATATACATGGTGCATATAATTAAATCGGGTCACTTGGCAAGGAGGGAGCAATGAACAAGAAGTCAAGAACACATTCCCATTTTTGTCCCTCAAATTGGTAATTACAGTAATAAACAAATAAAAAATAACATTTGTACATTTTAGTAAAAAAAAAAAAAACACCTAAAAAAATGTGAATATACGAATTTTTTTAAGGGTTATGCTAAACAGTGTCTGTAACACGCAAACCCATTATTTAAATAAAATTCTACCTTTAGAAAATCTTTTTCAAAGTACACAACGAAAAATTGAAAGTTATTTATAAACATTGGATTAATTAGTAAAACTGCTTGTTTATACAAATTTTTGAATCAAATAGTGTATTAATTAATAATACAAAACAACCTAGACAAGAAGACTTTATATATAAAATTTTTGTCCCCATGAGCTTAGCTCAATTGGTTGGGACATCAGCATTTTATATGCAGGAGCCAGGGTTCGAACCCTGGACACTCCACTTATCCATCTTTAAAGGTGGAATTTCAAGCCACTAGGCTACCTGACCAAAAAAAAAAAAAAAAACTCTTTTTCCCGTGTCACAATTAGAGCAAAGTTTCGCCGACCACTCGACATAGGTAATCACATAACCTGTGAACCTGGACCCCAGAGGTCCAGCACATAAAAACATAATCAATAAAATACAAGTGCAAGAACGTACTTATAGCACTCAAGGCATCGCTACCAAAAGTCTAACTCATACATAAGCATGCATCATCATCATCATCTTAACTCATTATAAGATTCGCAAGGCATTAACACATTGAAGCAACATTTAGAATCAAGTATCGTTGGGAAAAATAGGCATAGAGAAAATAAAAGAATGTAATCAACAACACAAGAATATGACGTGGAAACTCCAAACCGGAGAAAAAATCACGGCCATTGTCTAAACCGACAACCAGAGAATAAATACTATGTGAAAATTGCTACAACACATAGCCTTCACTTCAACCACCCCATGACCCCAGTACACCCACACTCTCCAAAGTAAATATTTGAACTACATCTCAAATACTCTAAAACAAGAGCATAAGAGAAAAATAAACGACAGAAATATAAACTTAAAGTGTTTACAAGTGCTACTAATTGGTGTGTTGAAACAAGGAACTTGAGGTCTCTTTATATAGCATTGAGCTCCTCCACACTTCACTTTTCTAAGCAATGTGAGACTTCTCAAATATAATTTCCTTGACATTTTTTCCTTCATTAGCAATGTGGAACTTACATTGCAATCAACCCCAACAAGTATACATCTAAACACTTCAATAAATCATAAGCATACATTCTCAAATCTTAATTCAATTTATAAGATTATGATGCATCAACACATAGAAGTATCATTTAGAGTTAATAAACATTTAACACTTCAATTAATCATCAACATACACACAAATAATTCATCAACAATTCCGATTAATGTCACATATCAATTATCACACAATATGCACATAATCCTAATGCATCTAATGCCACAACTCATGTTATGTCACCCTAGACATATCTAATGCATGTGGTACTGATGAAATACAAAAGCAAGTATTTTCGTTATATCGTATCCACAGGGACTAGTGTGATATCAAACGTTGATTTGCAATTTCCATGATTTTAAGTGCGGGTTTTTGTAAGATTTGTTTTGAAAACATAAAAGTGCGATTGGTTAAAAGGATTTTTAAACTTTCGGATAACAAAAAGTTGTCGGAACTAGATTCATTATCTCGTTAGCATGTATCAATCAACCTCACTATATATATTTCATTTACCAATCATTATTATCACATATCACACATCAAACGTATCCGTGTCCGGATTACGCCGTGAAATCTATTATATCTATTAACGTTCGATGTCTCGAATCATTAATCGACATAATAACATTAAGATCTGATATTTGACGTGATTATTAAACTCGACATCTATGTCTAAACATTGAAGTTTAATAAGTGATTATCTTTACTCTTGATTCAAACAATATATGTCTATGCCATTCAAATCTTTTAGAAATAGACGATTAAAACAAGATAACACTTATAATGATTGATAAAGAAAACATATATATTAAGATCGAATTGACTACATGATCACAAAATAACTACATCTAATCCCAACAACAAAGGAATTTAGCTAGACATGATAAAAGTAAACTTACAAGAACAATGATGAAAAGGGATGAAGAACATCTCTTGATTTCTCAAGTACAATGATGAATCCACCTTCAAGAACTCTAAAACTAATGTTACTTATGTTTCTGAACTATTACAAAACTATATATCTAAGAGAATGGCTTCTGAGTGCTATTTATAGATTTTTAGGACAGTGGAGTTCGCTAAGCGAAATGATGTTCGCTGAGCGAACTAGTTACTTAAGCAAGGGGTTTCTTGACACGTAGCAAAAAGCCTGACTCATCATTTGTTCGCTGAAGCTCGCTATCTCTCGCCATCAGATCATCACTCCCTGGTTTTGTTCGCCATCTCTCGCTATCTTTCGCTAAGCGAATGTTGATTTTGTTGTTCAGCTCGCAGAAGCTCGCTGAAGCTCGCCATGGACCCTTGACCCACTGGTTTTGTTCGCCATATCTCGCTATGGATTCGCTGAGCGAAGGCTTTAAAATCTTGCTTTTCTAGCCATTCCTAACAAAATGTCTTGGGATTAATTTCAATGCTATATTTACATCAAAAGAGGTTTTTAATCATGATTTCTTTATGAATGTACTGCTAAGTGCCCACAATTCATGATATATTTTAGGCTTAACTATACATTTGGTCCCTTACGTTTATTTTAGGTTTCAATTTGGTCCCTTACGTTTAAAAAGTATCAATTTGGTCCCTTACGTTTATTTTAGGTTTCAAGTTAGTCCTTTCCGTCAATTTTGTCACATGTGGCAGTCAATTTGCATACGTGGACTGACACGTGGCACTTTGACATGCTGACACGTGTACTGTTCAAACGGTGTTAGTGACAAAACTAACGGAAAGGACTAACTTGAAACCTAAAATAAACGTAAGGGACCAAATTAATACTTTTTAAACGTAAGGGACCAAATTGAAACCTAAAATAAACGTAAGGGACCAAATGTGTAGTTAAACCTATATTTTAACTAAAATTGGGCACTTATCAGGTACCATCTTCTTTATTATAGTATCTCACCTCTAATATCCTTCTTTATCGGATAAATATAATCCGATATACGTTTTTATTGGAATATCTAATATCATACTCAATTCATGAATGCATGTATGTTTTCATGAATTCACTCACACAAATATAATTAGCATTAACCTCTTCCTTTAATAATGCGGAACATTATCCAACATTACTTCTTTATTAACATAACACATACCTTAATATACTTCATTATTAGAATAACATAATTTTAATATTCTTCTTTATTAGGAGAATACGATTCCTAATATTCTACATTCATAAGCTTCATCATAACTTATAGGGAATGCAATTACATCACATTATAATCCCAAAAGGACATCAATTATACATTTAACAATTAATGACATCAAATTCACTTTACATTTAAAGTATAGTAGAAACTCTTTAAATTAATACTCGGTAAATTAATAAACTCTCTAAAATAATAAATTTGTCCGGTCCCGACTTGGGCCAATGTAAAAAAATGAAAAACTCGATAAAATAATAAGATGATAATTTTTCGAGAGATCGCTTTATAATTTTTGGTCCCAAGAAAATCATAAATTAATAATTCAGAGAAACTGGAAAAAAAAATATATTACACTCTATTGAAATATGATTCAATAGTTTAAGAATACATTGAACACATTTGTTCCTCTTGTTTACATTTACTGTACTTCAAAAGTCATTATTCATTTCCAATACATATGAACACAGTAGTTACTAATTTACGTTGAGTCTCAAGGTTCGCTGCAATGTAATTCTAAGAGGCATAGACTAATTTGTCTTTTTGTTTGGTATATACAGTATAATTACTTAAAAACTCTTTAAATTAATAATTATTAATTTATCGATAAATTAATAACTCTCTAAATTAATAAATTTCTCCGGGTCTTGACATTATTAATTTAATGAGTTTCTACTGTAATGCCAAAAATTGAACAAACATTATTAACCCAACCAAATCTAAGAAAACTAACTCCGAAATTGGAATCTACACGAAAAACTGAGCTAAATAGGTCCCGGGTGCATAAACCGTTAAAAAGTCAACGAAGAATGGCTGAAGGGCTGCAATCTGCGCATGATGCGCCAGAACCTGCGCCTGATGCGCCAAAGGCAGCGCTCCCATACCATTTTTGTGCATGAGGCGCCGAAACCTGCGCATGATGCGACTGTCGCAGCCCCCATATGCAGAAAACACGATTTTCGACCCAAAAGTGCTTATTGAGTTCGAAAATGACTTATTTGACTTCAAAAAATCATACCAATCATGGGTTATACATGTTCTAAAACACTTAAGAACAACTTATTAACTTCAATAATCTCTTATTTTCATGGATTTAGACTCAAATTAACAAACCCATTTACAATCAGCAAACAACAACAAGTACACATTTTTCATGAATCAAATGATCTACTGAATATGAATTTTACGAAATTCACTGTTAGATTGAAAGTTTATATCGTATAGATCATCCATAAATTTTTTAAAATTTTTGGAAAATCATTTGATATGTTATTGAGACCCATCAAGATTTACGTTATTTAATAAACCGTTAATCTTGATGTGTCTCAATAACATATCAAATGATTTTCAATTTTTCTAAATTTTTCTATGGATGATCTATATGATATAAACTTTCAATCCAACGGTGGATTTTGTAAAATTCGTATTCGTTATAATGTTATTCATGACTGGTCCACCATAGACCACTTGATCAAGTGGTCCATATTAGAATTTACCAACATATAGATTCACATATCATCATGTAAAGATTCAAGGAAACACATTCCCAAATCCCACAAATAAATCCCCAAATCCAAAAGAAAAGAAAATGAGTGTAGAGAGTTTGGGAATGGAGGAATCGACATCCTCCCATCTCCATAATCACTCAAGAATATGTAATCTAACTCTCTTATCTTAGATCCGACGAAATCTCGAGTCCTCCTCTTTGAATCTCTTAGCTAAGTTTTACCCTAGCTCCCCTCTTCTCTTCCTTCTCTCTATTTTTCCACAAGAATAAGGAAAATGATATGTTTTCTCTCTCTAAAGGGCTTAAGTAGCTCCCCCCATGTGTGTCCAAGGCCCATTGGGCCGCAAGCCCAATTGCTCGGTCCAACTCGCGTTAAAACTCATAAATCCGCGCGTTAACTTAAGTTATCGTTAAATAATTATTCGCCACTAATTTAATTAAAAGTCATCGCAACAATTAATTAAACCCTTAAATAGTGAATAATAAAATCAGGTCGTTACAATGTCTTCGGGACACTTGTTAAGTATACTAAAAAAATAAATAAAAGATAAAATTAATGTTGTTAGGATAACTTTTTATATTTTTATGGCATTGAATACACAAGTTTTAAACAGAATTTTTTTATTAATAACTAATACGGCAGGGGCACTGTTAAAGACTTAGGAGATATCACATTGTTATGCATGACTCTTTAAAATCTTTTCAAATATATACGGCCTCAATGTTGGGAAAACCAAAAGTATCAAATGCAAATGGTATAAATGTATTTTGATTGCCAAAACATATTTTTTCATGTTTGGCCACTTTGTTTGAAGTAGTGATTGACTATTTGCAAGTGTACAATTTCGTCAATTAAGTAATAAAAAGATATCGATCCTCAGGGATTGCGTGATTCTATCAAAGTCATCGTGTCTATGAACATACTAAAATTAACACACATTTTGGGGGTTTGTTTGAGTAGTTTGGTTTGTAAGAAAACGTTTGGAATTCAAATGGTAGACGAGTGAGGTTGGATCATCGGAACTACCTAAGCTATAGTAATCACATGCAATCAATTATATCGTATTGAATCACTCAAGCGTTACAACTAGATCAACAATATGGTGAATCTCAATCTCTTGATAAATTCACCCTATCATTTGTCGATACTTCTCCGATCTCTCGGATGGAAGCTACCGACAACGGAGTAATTGAAAATGCGTTGATCATGTGCTACACTCTATGTTTCAATCTCTCGACCGGAAACACTCAAATGCTTCATGAATTCATGTCGGATTCTAACTCATATTCTCATACATAATTAGAATCTAAAATCATTGCAAAGTTGATCAGAATTTGAATGCATTAAGAAAAGTAATTCATGAAATAACACTATGAAGAGAGATTCAATACAATAATTAAGATTACATCATATTACAAGCTTAGTTCATTCCTAGATCTAACCTCTGTGAGGGATTTAGCTCCTCATGGTCTCTTGAGTAAATCCAAGCTCCAACTTCGTGAGGAAAGCTCCCATGCTGCTGAATCCCTTGAATCTATCCACTGGAATGCAGGATTGGACCTTAATTGTTGCCCAAGATCTCTGAAAAGTAGTGATGAACTCCAAAATTTCGAACCCATTTCCAGAAAATGGCTTTTCAATATATACAGATTGCAACCACGCCGCGCGTCAGATCCATCACATCGCGCGTGGTTGCTTTTTCCTCATCACGCCGCGCGTGTAACTGCCCTACGCCGCGCGTGATTAAGTCAGATGAGAACTTGATCTTCAGCTATGTTATTATGCCGCGCGTGATTGGTTCCACGCCCCCGACGTAGTTCACTTCTCCTCTCACGCCGCGTGTGGCTCTTCCCACGCCGCGCGTGATGTTGACAGAGGCAAACCATCGCTGGTGCAGGTATTACGCCAAGCGTGGACAGGTCCCACACCCCGCGTAGTGTAAATATATGAAATCCTGCATAATTTTTCTGCTTTCTTGTAATCCAAGTCATCTTGCTTCTGAGTTGATTTCTCTTGGTTTATTACTTAAAAACCTCTAAAACAAGTCTAATGCTCCTTAAATAAGCATGGATTATGAGAGTGTGACGATACGTCATCAAGTAGCTTTGAGGGCATTCTAGCAATACCCCCTTAAAATCGAGTGAAATGTTGAATACCCCTGAAATTTCAAAATTCGTCAAATACTCCTTTGATGCATTTTGACTAAATACGTTTCGACTTTTACTTATATTTTAAATTGAAATGAGTATATCTAATTGATGAATTAGTTGTCCAATTTAAGAACTTACTTATCCACATTAATTATTGATGCGGATTACCAACAACAATATTAATAAGGGTGTTGTTAACATGTGCATATAGGACACATGTTAAGGTATCTTAATATAGAAATTTAACATTTAATGATACAAAAATTTAATGCTTAAAAAAGTTAAAATTTAATGCTTTAACATTTAATACTTTCTATTTTTGTTTCTTTACAATGTGTCATTGGTGCACATGTTAATATTCTCCTATTAATAATTATCGCATAGATTTGCTATACTTCTCCCATAAGATACATTAAAGATTTTTGTGGATTCCCTATTCTCATTTTATAAGTCACAATGGTTATGCGTGTTTCCTATTTATTTTTTTTTTATTTTCATCCTCTGGTTCCTAGGGAAAGGGGGCCCTAGTAGTCCAGAGTTTGGGGCGAGTTCTGACATTAAATAGTTTCAGTCCCCTTCCAAATACAGTTGCGAGGAATCGAACCCTGGCATAATGATATCAAAGAGCCTAGAAAGCATCCAACGGTTGGCATCCTTTGTAGACCCTAATTAAGCATGGCAAAAAAAAATCCATACCCCCATGTATTTGCGGACACGAGACGGATAGCTTAATGGATATCAGCGGTCAGCGGATAAAATATATGGATATTTCGATTACCCACATTTAATGGATATGGATGCGGGTTTTAACAAGACATATGTCCGTGGATATCCGTGCCCGTAAATAATTAGTAACATTACTTAAAAATCTCTACATAATAAATATAAACATTATACTTCCTCCGGTCCTTAATATAAGAAGAATATCACTTTTTAGATACATTGAGATATTAATGTATCTAGACAATAATATAGTCTAGATACATCAATATTTCAATGTATCTAAAAAGTGAATTTCTTCTTATATTAAGGACCGGAGGGAGTATTTAGCAAAAATGTACGAATATTATCTATTACTATTTTTAATGTCTTTAACCGAAGCTAAAATCTTTGTCAAAAAAAAAACCTAAAAAACATTATTATTTTCAATAATCAGTTTTATTAAAAAAAAAAAAAAACATCATTCATTGATATCTCTAAATATCTTCGGATACCTGCACGGATTTGGAGCAGATATAGAACATTTATGTGTTGGTAGGCTTTCAACATATCGTACTATCCACCCCAAGGTTATCGATTTACACTAGTGTTTTAAAAACTGGACCGGTCATCGAATCGGTGAGGGCACTGGGTCACTGGTTCATTGATAAGACTATAAAGTTATTAAACCATTTGAATCGGATAACTCAGTCCTTAAAAAAGTATAAAAAATATGAAAATTTGAAAATTTCATAAAACGAATGTCATAAATTCTATAAAACAAGGACATATACCACTAATAATAATAAATAAATTTTTATATAAAGAATGTCATATACAAATAAATTATGTTTATAGGGTTTAAAAGAATAAATAATACTAATTGTATATCTTACCAACAAAAAAAATTGTATGTCAAATATACTTGATTTTTTTATATGGTTAAAAAGAAAAGTAGCATTTTTATAATACTTTGGGCTATTAATTTACCTAGTTTTGTTGACCCAAAAGCCGAAATAAAAGTTATAAACCCTAAAATCGAAATTTCATTACTCTTGTTACACAACCTACTTGCACAGCTCTATCTTCTCTCTTCCTCCATCTGTTACGCTATTTTCTTTCTTTTTTCTCTCTTTTCTTTGATTCTTTTCTCCTCACTATATATTTAGCCAGATCTTTGTTCTTTCTTCTTCTTGTCTCTCTCTCTCTCTCTCTCTCTCTCTCTCTCTCTCATCTTACTGATTTTTTTTTTCTTCTTTCAAACATGCCTAATATTGATTTTGTTAGCTAAGATTAGACCTTTTCGGTGATTGATCTATAGATTCCAGTTCATGGGATGAAATTGTTACTTTCTTCTTGGAATATTCAAATGGGTTAATAATTTTGAGCAAGCATTTGTTTCTTTTCTATTGTTATTAGTTTTGCCCTATCCAATGTTACTTCTTGTTGTGCTTTGGATATCAAGTGAAATTTGTTTCTTCAAAACAATTTCATCCGTTCTGCGTATGTTGTCTACTTCAACAAAAAAGAAATAAAAAGCGTAAAAAAAAAGGAAAAATAAGCTTAAAAGAAATTAAACGTAAAATAAAAAATTTAAAAATCTGCCTGCAAATAAGCCGACCGGTTCAAAAAACTGTCGGTTCGCCAGTTTCTCCGGTTCATTCCGATTTCCACCGGTTGATTAACATGTCCGGTCCAAGAACCAGACCAGACCGATTTACCTTCGATTCCTGATTCAACCGACCGGTCTGGTCCGGTTTTTAAAACACTATTTACACATAGAGAAATTGGAATAAAAGAAAAATTTGATGATATGAATAATGTTTTAATTAAGTGTACAGTGTCGCAACATTAGTGACTTTGACACACCATTGAAATTGAATATAAAATGGGAGGGGAACCAAAACTGCAAAAAGGTTAAATTAGGGGACTAGAACTTAAAAAAAATTATAATAGAAAGACCAACACTTAAGCCAATTTAAATTTTTCATTCTTTCATTTTTTAAGCAAAAGATAAAAGTGCAACAACCATTTCTCATTTAAAAAATATGTCAAAAAATAATTGTCAATTAAAAAAATAAATTTATTTTTGACTAAAAAAATTATATATAGACGTTATGTCTTATATCAAGATATAAATTTCCTTTTTGACTAAGATTCCTTTTTGACTAAGATTATTATACATATGGGTCAGGATCAAATGATATCAATTAGTTTGACACCAAACATTACACCTCTCAATAACATTTTTTTTACCGTAAACCTCTCAATAATGTTTTAACCGGACAAATCCAAAATCATTGGACATGTTATTGAGATACATCAAAATTAACGGTTTGCGTCTTTTTTTATACGTCGTTAATCTTTAGGCGTCGCAATAGCATATCAAATGATTTTGGATTTGTCTGAAATTTTACACAAATAATTTATATGATATAAACTTTCAATCCAACGGTGGATTTTATAAAATTTATATCGGTTAAAACATTATTGAGTCAAAAAATTATTCTATATAAATTTCGTTATGTGTATCCATGATATTTAATATTGTTTAATTTTTTTTTTTTTAATCAATACATTCAATATGAAAAACAATTTAATATTTTAAAAGCAAGCTTTTTATCAAAAAACAAAGCAAACTTGGGACTTGAATTAGCTTATTTTTGAGCTCATGCAATATAAATTGGGTTTTATGCTATTTTATAAGTTTCCACTAGTGAAAATTTTATTTATATAATTTATTTATTTTCATAAGTTGTTTTGTATAAACTCAAAAATAAGTTAATCCAAACGGATCCTTGTTCCTCAGTCTATGATTGTCCTAAACAAACTGAAAATTTTTAATAAAATAATTTCAATGTACATAAAAAATACTTAACAATGTTTAAGATATTAGAAAGAGAAAAAACATTTAAGGACATAAACGAAATCGAAGAAAAATAAAAAGAAAACGGAAATAAAATAAAAAGGAAAAATAAACTACATAGTATTATGAATCACCTCTAAATAGGATATTATTACTATAACAATTGTACGTTCTAATTTTGGGGTGGAGAGAAAATTTTCAATAATCAATGTAAAGTTCATTGAATTAGAGATGTTCAATGAACTTCAAAAAATTAGAGATGTTCACGTTTATCAAATATTAATTTAATTTGACTTGAGATATATGAAACAGATATAAAACCAAAACGTAGTAACTATTTCATGATGATAATAGCATAAATTAATATTATAATAATAATAAAAATAAATTAATTAATTTCGTCAAAAACCAAAAAGTAAATTAATAATAAGTATAATTATAATAACTTTGAAACATGATAATTATAATAATAACTTGTTTTGACTGGATTCAGAATAATAACTTACTTCCTCCGGTCCTTTTTATTTGAGAAAAAAAATTGGTCATTTTTATAAGAAACTTTGACCAATTTTCAAATATTTTAAATGTTTAATTTCACATATGCCCTTATTTATTTATTTATTATGAGAGAGAATATTAAAAATATGTAAGTTAGTTAAATTAAGAGTAATTAAATAAGGGTATACATGGAATACATTTAAATTTATAAGAGTGTTAAATGAAAATAACTATGTAAAATGTGTTTCCTTGGTCTGTGTAATTTTTTCAAAGTGTTCCTTATAAAAAAGATCGGAGTGGGAGTAAAAAATTAAAATAACATATTAGAGCTCCAGAATTCTAATTCCAACTCTAATTTTCTTTCTGATCTCACTTTTTTTTGTTAAGTAGCTTATTGGTTTTGTAATCTCACTTTACCGTATGTTTTCTTGTTTTTTTTAACGGACAAATATATTATTAAATAGATTTCTGCACGAGATGAACAGAGACCGATAAATCCCAAAATAAACACCACCACCTAATCGAAGTCTACTCCAAATTTCATAAAAATTAAACCTCAAAATCAACTCCCTACCACTAACTCCAAATTGACCTCCAAAAAAGTCTTAAACCAACCTCATTTAAGTTCTACCACCGCTTTACTCTTAGTAACTCCAAAACAAACCCTAAATCAGACTTGAGGTCAAAAACCGACTCCCAATCTCGAATAAAAAATTATCGGCCCTCCGGACTCCAAACACAAAAAGCAAGAACGTGTTTTTTCTTCTCAATCCCTCCTCAACTTCTAGGCCACCACACCAACCCCTCACCTGGTATGTCTTCTTGCTATGTGTTATTTTCCTTTCATTTTTATTAGATTCAAATTAAATGTGGTTTTTCATCTCAATCCCTCTTCCTCTTCAGATCATTTCTAATCATTCACTCTCCCATTATTCACTTTATTACAACAATGAAAGAAATTAAATCAGAGTTCTTGAATTTTCAGGATTGATCTGCTGAAAAATGGCTCCTCGGATGATGAGAACTCCAAGAATATCATTGAGGAACAATCATCGTCTTCTAATACAAGAGATTTTCCGTGCTGAAATAACCTCTGATCAGGTGTGCTATATAAATTATATATTTTTATTGTAACCAAAAAAAATTATATATTTTTATTAAATTTAATATCATTTCATAGCAGCTGCTACTACTACTATTACAGTCTTTTGTGAATGTTTAGATCTAATTTGGTTGGTATTGTGATTGTATTTTTTTTCCTTCTCCTTAGGTATTTCTTGTATCTAAGATTGAGATTTGTTTATATATATTGCAGCTGAAAATAAAATTGGTTGAACTTAATTTTCTTTGCTTTGTCTTAGGCTGCTGACATGAATATGAGAAGAACTCGGAGAAGGATCGCAGCCGGTGGAGATTTAGGTATAATATTTCTAGAGTTAGTAAAGTTTATATATATATATATATATATATATATATATATATATATATATATATATATATATATATATATATATATAATTTCACACTAGTATTGAATTTTTGTATGCAAATTATCCTCAATTCCTTTTTGTTAGTTGTTGTTGTTGTTGTTTTTTAAGTCATCGACAAGATTTTACATGTCTAAGGCTTGCAAAAAGAGATTTTTAATCGCTCAATCATGTTGTTGGTGCATTCGGATCATCTGATAATGCTAATCAGACGATCCACATTTTAATTGTGTTTTCAACTCAATTGGCAAGTTAGACCTTCTTTTTTTTTGTTGACAATTTAGATCTTATGATAGGTTATCTTACTATTTGGTATTCATATTTGAGGCATTAGGTTGACCCCTACATTAGTAGTCATGAAATAAACCAGCAACTGCTGATAGTCACTAAGAAATATTACATATTCATCCAATGAGTTTGATGTATTGAATAGTAACTGAATATCTTTTTGCAGATTTTTTTAATTTAGAAGAATGAATTCCAATTCTCTGCAATCAAAAAGTTTGTGGATTTCAGTTGTTAGTTGAAGATTAGACGACTCCTATTAATTATGATATTTGTTTTTAAAAAAATTTATTAGATTAGTATAAAAAATTTCTTAGATATGTAATGAAGATTTTTTAGTATGTGATTGTGTGCTTTAATTCTTATTATAGGCTATTTGAACAAAAAAAAAAAAAACTGTGTTTGCTTGATGTAAGTAAATTATGTGAAGATTTTGTAATGTTCTTTGTACTATAGATACCTCCTCTTACGTCTTACATTTGAAAAATTCAAGGCATTCAATGGAGTAAATTTGTTGACAAGCGATAAAAGATGTAAACTTAATGAGTAAATAGATCAATAAAAACAGTAAGATTTACGCAAAATTCTCATAGATCTTGCGTAATTCTAACTTCTTTTTTTTTATTAAAATTGTCCATTACTAATATAGTCTTTAGTATTATTTTTTTTGACAATATAGTCTTTAGTATTATTATTATTATTTAATATATTTGTATCTACAATTCATCATGATTATTGCAGATGATACAGTTGAGGCAACTGCTTCTGATTTGAAAGGAAAAATGAGTGTCGAGGTAATAAAATTCCCACCTTGATGTCTCATTACTTTATGTTATGGTGTATATATTAGAGTTGATCACAAAATGCACAATTTAATCATGTGAACTTTAAAATGTTTCTATATATTCTTTTAAACAAATTTTAATTGTTAATTTAGATTTATCTCATCAATGAAATATTAAAAAAAATCTCCATTATCTCATTACCATTAAAAACATTCAGCTGTATGTAGTAGTTTTATTGGGGAGCATATATTACAATTGTAATGTAAATTTTGTCAATTAGTCACTACTATCAAAATGAGAGTCGGTCGACCAACTTTTTAGTTTTGCGATCGATTTTTTCTGATTTGGTATTGTACGTATTACTAGGTGGTTAAGGAATGAGTATGTGTCCCTGAATAGAATTATGCAAGATTTTGAGAGCGTCTTTGGGATGGGTGTGGGGCATCGATCGGGTACGGTTAGGTATGGTTATAATGTGGCATGTTGTTGTATAGTCTATCTGGACCTCCCGGAATCATATTATCTTTGCCAGTGGGTCTTCAACAATTGATAACCTTGTGGATAGGGTGAAACTCTCCTCGTGAAAATAGTTTCTAGGTAAAATCCCTAATAGCCCTTGCTCTTCATGTGAACTTTATGGTGCAAACTCTGTTGTGCTGGTCCAATAAGGCGATGTGAGGATGCGGTGCCTCGATGTTTCCGGGTCCTGTTGAGTGGTATCTATTGGGGTTTCCGCTCTTAGTGGGCTTTTCTCCTTCCTCTATTTTGGTGGGGTGGCTGTGTTTTGAGAGGTTTTGGTGGTTTGTTGCTTCATGAAGTCCTTTTTGAGGTTTCTTATATAAATCTTTTTTTATTTTGTTTCACTGTATATGCTAACCTTTTTATCCGTTATATATATTTATCTATTTTCCATTAATGGTGGAGGTTTACTAATGTTTAAATTGATAACCTAACAAATATTTTCTTTTGTAGAGTGAAAACAATTCAGTTGAGCCTAAGAACAAAGCAGCTGAGCCTCCGAAAGAGCGCGTCTTTATTTGCTCAATATGCATGGATCCTTTAGTAGAGGAAATGTCAACAATGTGTGGTCACATTTTCTGCAAGAAGTGCATCACAACTGCAATAGCTTCAAAGAGTACATGCCCTACTTGTAGAAAATATGTTTCTATGAAACAACTAATAAGGGTGCACCTTTCATCATCCACTTGAAGGTACATGCCCTCATTATTATGTAGTTCTAGAAAAATTCATCATTAATATACTCTTAAATGTTGTATATTATTATATTCTAATGTTTTTTCTCTTTTGCCATACTACAGAATTTCCTTTCTTGTTGAGGAGATTTTGTGACTGGAGTTGTACTACTTTGAAGATTGTGGAGTGATTATGTCTCACATGCTTAATTGTTGTCTCATCATTTTTCATATCAAAACATTGAGGTGTTTGGTAGGTTCAATTGGATGCTCATTTCATTTGAGGTAGTCTTTTGTTTTTTACTTATTGCTGAAAAAGTAGTTAAAATATGACTTTTAAATCTTGACAAGATTTAATATTCATGAGTATTCATTTTATGTATGATTTACTATTAGTTTGGATTTAATTTCTTATTGAGTGTTGCTTTTAATGGATCTTGGCGGCATTAATGCATGCACTTTTATCCAAAGATGCATGTTTACACCTTTTCATAATATTTTTTATATTATTTTCAAATAAGTATCATAAGCAGGTTATATTTTCGATCTTTAATTTGGACACACGTGATAAGCGTACTTTGACTCCATGATCCAACTCTTCTTCTTTCAAAACTTGTCACCACTATAGTGCATTCCTTCTTAGGACAATCCTTGAAGTTTATGGTTTTATGACGAATGTAGTATTTATACTTTGATTTAGAATTTTAGATTTATAGGTCAAGATTTATTTTATTTTTCATTTCCTCTGCTCTTGCTTCTTCCTCTTGAGACATTCAAGTCTACACTGTTAGAGAATGTAATTGGGCTTTCTGGATGTATTTGGGCTAAGGGTAGTTTTGTCAATTATGTTTTACTATATATTCATAAGATAACTTATTGTATTGCAACTTGATTTTATCCTAATGTAAAAACCCTAGCCTCCGCTTCTCTTTCTCTATGAATAATCTCTTCTCTTAACATGGTATCAGAGCTTGGTTGATTTCTTTAGGGTGTTGGAAGTTTGATGGCAATTGCTCCTTCATCTATGCAGTAAGTTTCGGTTCCGTTTGTTCTCTCTCAATTTTCTTTTATTTTGGATCGGTGTTGTTCACGTCACTCTCATCCCTATGTGTTTGGTTGGTTTCCTATCCCCTTTGTTACTTGCCTATTTCTAATTATTAGTCAATATTTGGATTTTGTGGGTAGATTTTTTGTCCTCTTGTTGTGTTGGGTTGTTTTAGAATTGGTTTGGTTCTCTTGTTTGTTTGCACTAGTTCTCGACAAAATTAAAGGTGTGTTAACTTTGAAGTTTGGGGCTACTTATTTGATTTCATTTCGGTTATAAGTGTTATTGTAGTGTTTTGGCTCTTGTTTGTTTGCAATGGCTAGTGATAAAGATGATTCTCTTCAATCTATAAGTGTCCAATTGAATGGAGAAAATTATCCTTATTGGAGTTATGTAATGAAAAATTTTCTCATAGGAAAAGATATGTGGAGTTATATTGATGGAACTTATGTTAAGCCAACAGATAAAAAGGATGTTGATAAATATGCAGAAGCTTTGAAAACATGGAATAAAAATAATTCAAAGGTTATTACTTGGATAAACAATTCAGTGTCTCAGTCAATAGGTATGCAATTGGCAAAATTTGATACTGCTCAAGAGGTTTGGGAGCATTTGAAACGTTTGTATGAGCAATCCAATTTTGCAAAACGATATAAGCTTGAGAGTGATATTAGGGAGCTTAAGCAGAATAATATGACAATTCATGAATTCTATTCGGCCATGACTAATTTATGGGATCAGTTAGCTCTTATGGAATCACCTGAATTGAAAGTTGTCAAAGCATACACTGATCATAGAGAAGAACAACGTTTGGTTCAACTTCTGATGGCTCTTCGTGATGATTTCGAGGGACTTCGTGGAAGTATTCTGCATCGCACTCCTCTTCCAAAAGTTGATTCTGTAGTAAGTGAGTTATTGGCAGAAGAAACTAGACTTAAGTCTCATTCAAATTTGCATCCAGGAAAAGGAATTCTCTCAAATCCTCCATCTGTTTTTGCTGCTCCTTTTCACAAAGGTAAACCTCGAGGTAGGGCTGAGATTGGTATTGATGAGTGTGCATTTTGCAAGGAGAAAGGTCATTGGAAGGCACAATGTCCAAAATTGTTGAGGGCAAGTAGAACAAATTTTATGGCTCCATCATCCAATGTTGCTGCTCATTCTCCTGATCAGACTACTTCACAAGCATCTGACCTTATCGAGCAATTCCAAAAGTTTCTTTCCACTCAGCCACATGCTATGTCTGCCTCCTCTGTAAAAGGTTTGACTCTATCTAATTCCTCAGTGACCGAAATTCAGGAGTCTGATTGGGACATGCCGTAGATGGGGGACTTTATGTTTTAGTTGTGCCGAAGAGTTCTGTTCATTGCATTTTGGATTTCTTGTTGGTATGTTGGTTCCTCTCTTTGATTGTCTCTTCTTTAGTCCATCCCCTCTTTGTTGTTGGTTTGATTTTGTAGTTTGGTTGTGTTTGAATTTGTTTGATTTGATTCTGTTTAGTTCCATTTAGATTGGTCTATTTGGTTCTGTTGATTGACTCTCTCTTTGTCAATTCTCCTATTTGATTACTTCTCCCTGTTAATTTCTTTTGTCTGATTGTTTTTCTTCTGTTTGCTTCTCCCTGATGATTCTCGTCTTAATTCTGTCTGATTGCTTCTCTCTGCTGATTTTCTTTCTCTGTGTTGATTTTCTTATGTTTGATTGCTTCTCCCTATTAATTTCTTTTGTTTGATTGCTCCTCTCTATGTTGACATCTTCTGTTTGATTTGGTTCTTCTCTATGCTAATTTGATTATTCTCCCTGATGATTTCTCTTATGTTTGGAAGTTTCTCTCTGATGATTTCTCTTTGGTTTGCTTCCTCCCCTCCGTTTGTTCTTCTATTTCGGTTGCTCTTCTCTCCATTGACTGATTCTTCTGTTTGGTGGTATGATTCTTCTTTCTGATAGTTTGGATTATGTTTGATTTGGTTTGGTTTGTATTGGTACAATTTGGTCCGGCTTAGCTTGGAGTTGTTCGATTGGTTCGGTTTCAGATGCTTTGGATTGGATATTGGATCAATTTGATTTAGTTCCGCTCTCTGATGGTTGTGGTATTAGTTGATTTGGTTAATTTTGGTTTGATTTCTTAAATTTTCGTATTTGTTTCTTGTTTTGACAAACTCTCAATGCTACATGTTAATGCATTGTGAGTTTGAGAGGAGATGTTAGAGAATGTAATTGGGCTTTCTGGATGTATTTGGGCTAAGGGTAGTTTTGTCAATTATGTTTTACTATATATTCATAAGATAACTTATTGTATTGCAACTTGATTTTATCCTAATGTAAAAACCCTAGCCTCCGCTTCTCTTTCTCTATGAATAATCTCTTCTCTTAACATACACCACTATCTTCAATTTTCAAGTCTTTAAACTTGGTAAACTTTTTAGTTCTATTTCCATTGTGGTCTCTCCTTCGTGATCCTTCCCTCAATACTATGTCTCCAAAACACCTGTCCCCCCGGATAAATCACATAGCCAAGAGAAACCATGAACTAGAATAGAATAACTTGCTCCACCCATTATCTATCATCTCAGACTTCTCCACTTATTTTATATATTGTAGTTGATATCAATGTCTCACACTTCAATGCTTCAACACAATTTTATTGAATATTGCTTACGTCTTCAGTTTCCACAACCAAAAATTATTGTCTCTAGAAAATTTCTCAATATATCTCATTTAGTACCTATGGTGCACACTTCGTGAATTCGAACAAATTACACCAAGAACAAAGGTGAGTGGGACAAACTCAATGACAACCAAACTAAACAGCCTAAGCAATAATAATATAGTAACCTAAGTGTAAGCAAACTCAATCAAGACAAAAACAACAAGATAAAGAGAGAAGACGAACAAACCCATAAATTATTTATCCAGTTCGGTCCAAAATTGCTTTGTATATGAGGAAAACAAGAAATTATCTTCAAGAATTCTCACAAGAGCAATCCCTAATTTCTAGAATTTTATCCCAATCTCTCAACCACAAACCTCCCAAAGGGTTTATAATGTGTTTTTCAATCCTAAAATTTAACATAAGAAGCTCTCAAAATACATGATCCAAAGCATGTGCGGAGCCCAAGCCCAGCAAACCTAAGCTAAAATTTTTAATATTTTAAGAGTTAGTTTATGCCAAAATTGAAATTGATAGGGTTTAATTTAGTGCAAAACTAAAATTTTTAAAAGTTAGTTTAAGACAATCCTAAAATTTTTATGAATGATTTCTATCCAGACTCTATAATTTTTCTGGCTCCTCACCTCCGCCACTAATTCAAAGTCAAAACTACAAATCCACTTATGGAACCTAGCACTGCTGAGGTTTTTCCCGAAACCGAAGGTAGACAACAAATTCTTCACTAATTCAGACGTTCAGTCCAATACACATGCCATGATAACTACATTCTGACATGTGGGAGATTAGAATTAATTAAATAATTTAGATATTTTAATTAGAAGTAGAATTTACTTTATATATAGCCTTTGAGACTTTCAATCTTTTCAATGAAGAATTAGTGAATTTATCTTTTATTTCTTAGTTAGTTGATCTCATTCTTTCATAGTTTTAGCTTAATTTTATATAGTTTTTTTTTAAGAAGCTAAATTAACTCACTCAAATTGGCATCAGAGCGAATTGAACCTGAGACTTAAACCCTCCTAAATTTCAAGCCAATACGACCAGGCCAACCCAAGTGAATTCTTAATTTTATATAGTTGCTTAGGATTTTAGCTTTTGGAGCGTAAAATTTTGTGCTTGCATTCCTTGAACATCAAACTCTTCCATGGATTATTCCAACTTTATTTCTCCATTTGATCATCTTCACATAAACACCACTCCCATCTCCATTGTATCTCACATTCCTCCATTTTATTCTACCAACAACCCTCTTATAACTTCATCACCAAGTATGTGTTAATTACTTCTGTATCTTTTAATGTCATATTCCAAAAAATAACTCAAATGTTGCTCAAGTCAGAGATCAAACTTGAATGTCTTCTGGACAACTTTTGGGGTTGGGTTGGTGTTTTCTGGTGGCCTGAAATTTGAGGGGTGCCTTTGTGATTTTGGAATTAGGAAGTGGACCTAGTCTTTTAGGTGGTGTTTGTTTTGGTATTTATTTTTGGCATTCCGCATATATACGGCGCCCTGTTATATAGTTACTTTTATATCGGTCTCTGTTCGTCTTGTGCAGGGACCTGGTTAATAATATATTTGCTGTTAAAAAAACACTTGAATGTACTCTTGTTTGAGAATTTAATTTGAATTTAATCTAAAATCTAAAATTGAGGATGTTACTTTTAATTTAGAAATTTAAATGTTGCACGCAAATTTAAATAATATACCATCAAATTTTAATTTTTAATATTAGATAAATATTGCACAATTTGCTTTCCCTCATTTACATGTGTTAAATATGACTTTTAAAGTTACATTATCACCAAGAACACCACCAACCAATTACATTTATGATACTATCAACAACTTATGAAGTTTAATTTAAAAAGTTAAAATTTTAGTATTAATAAATCATACATAATTCTCTCATTTTCATGTATTAAATATGATTTTTTGAGTCATGTGTACCAATCACAAAAAACAACCACGACCTACATGCATAACACCATAAATATATTAGAATTCATTCTCCTTAATTTTTCATGTAATCATACATGCATTCGTTCATTGATCTCTTATTTATTTTCACATTTTCTTTGGTATTTTTTCTCTTTTCTTTCCTTTCATATTTTTTAAATACATTTGTAAAAATAAAAGACAATTGTGCTGACTTTGCAACTACAAAAAAACAAACATATATATCCTCTAACTATTTGCAATACTATTAAAATAAATTTATGTTCATCCAATATGTATACATATTATATGTACGTGTACATTACTGAAAAATATAGTGCCTCTCCAAATATAGGGCCCTGGACTTCTTCCATCTCAAACCGTGTTCAGAGCCGCCATTATTTACGGATATTTACTATATATGTTTATTTTATCTCTATGTATCGGTTAATTAAGCTATTTGTCTCATGCTTATATGGGTTTTATCCACACAACCGCAACTACCGTGCGTATGAATATTGCGTTATCCCTAAATTATTTATTTTAATCAATTTTATATATGTATAATGAAATAATTTATATACTTATATGTACTCATTTTATGCATTCTAGACACATACTCTTAATTTCTATTTTCACTTCAACAAGTAAAACTTATTCATTTTATATTTTATGCATATATTAATAAATAACTTTCTAAATATTGGATTATAATATTATAATATTTTTCTTTATTATTCTGTCTATCAATGGGGCAGCTAGATTACTTGTGAAACAATTGCCAAGCCTTAAATATATACAATACTCCGATAATATTTAACTAATTAGGAAATATTTATTTTAAACAAAATTTGTAGTATTTAATTATTTTATGAGAAAATTTGCAATATATTATTAACATTCAATTTTAACAAAAATAAAATGATATATCTTTTTTCTTTTAGTACGTAAACTTAAAAATGGAGTTTTTCTTTATTTTTATTTTTTTAAAATTTACTAGATTGATAGTCATGCGGTCTGACCGGTGACCCAGGAAACTAGTACCTTGACCGGGTCAATCACCGATCCAGGTTTTAAAACTATGTTTTATTACCAAAAAAAAAGATTTTACGATAGTAGTGAAAACTCGATGTTTTTTAATTATGTTATTCAAAAACAAAAGGTAAAAAAACAATGAAAAATATTTCCTCATAACTTTTTTTTATATTTAAAAAATATTTATTGGAATAAAAGAAAATTTTGATGAGATGGATAATGTTTTGATCAAATGTATGTGATTTTGACAAATCATTGAAATTGACTATAAAATGGGAAGGTGCCACATCATTAGTGATTTTGACAAATCATTAAAATAAAAGGTTTATTACACTTAATCTTAATTTGATTCTTTTTATATTTTTATATTGAGAACAAATTAGTCATTGATTCGTTATAAGAGATAGACTAATTTGTCCACAATATAATAATATCATGAACCAATTTAAATTTTATTTTTGGAAAGGGAAGACCCGACATATACCTTGCATCACCATCTTCCTCCTCTATAGGTGGTAAAGATGTGAAACCAATTGAAGCAAAAATGCATCTAGTTAGTTGTGGTTGGAGGATAAATCAAGACGACAATGGAGTTTTCTACCTATTTCGACCAAAACTTCAAAAATTATAAGGTTTATGTGTAAACAGACAAACATATAAACTATACAGGAAAATATTTTCTAATTAAATTGAGTTGTACGGGTACCTACCACTTATAATTCTTGGAAAAGGAATTTGGCTACGGTAGATTTATGTCTCGTCATGAGTTCATACAATAAGGTCATATATTATAATAACAAAATGTGTGGGGAAGATGTAAACTAATAACTACCTTAAAAGATGTTGCGGCAATATGCAGCTATGTCAAATTTCGGAAGTTGAATATAGTAAAAAAAAACTTCATTTCAAGTTATTCCAAAACATATCTGATATAAAACAAAGACTTATCTCGTAAGTCACATAAGTTGTGCTAAAAAGAAATAGCATACCTACAAGTGTAATTATACTTTATACTATATAAAATTTATATATGACTTTCAAAACATGAAACTAATCTAAAATGAATTAAAACATTGACCAAAATGATTGTAATTTCCGATAGAAATTGATAAAAAAAAAAAAAGGAATTATTTTCTCCTTTTTCCCTACTTGGCAATTAAAACAATTCATGTAATTATACGAAAATATATATATATTAAATTTATTGGTTCCTTTTTGTTGTTGTTATTGTTGTTTTCTTTTTAAGTGGACAAGATTTTACATGTCTAAAGAGATTATTAGTCACTCAATCATATTGTCGGTGCATCCAGATTGTTTGATAATGTTAATTAGACGATATCCACATTTTGATTGCGGTTTCAACTCAAATGGCAATTTAAATTGCGTGAAAACTGTGTTGTTTTCAACAACAGGAAATATCAATTTGTCACTATCGATCCGGATTTCCTACTGTTACAGCTAGAGCTGTCAAAAATGGGCTAGCTCGAATGGGCCGGCCCGCCAAGCACAATTTTTTTCCAGGCTCGGGTCTTGAAAATCTTAGCCCAAATTATTTCCGGACTTTTTAGTCCGGCCCGATAAAGCCCGATTAAAATATGGGCTAGCCCGAATGGGCCACGAGCTGTCCTTTTTTTTCTTTAAGGGACCAATGTGAAACAAAAAATGTCTTTAAGGACCATTTTACTAATTAAGCATATTAATATGTACGAAACTAAAAATAAGTACCTTAAAAAAATGAGAAAAATATAATTGGAGATGCTTGGTTTTGAACTAATAGCATATAGTCAGGATATATGCACAATCTCAGACATAAATAATTTCAATATAAATATCATATTGCATTCACCAATCACCACTTAGATGCCTGACTTTCAGTACCCTTCAAGTGTATGATAGTGGTTCATAACATAATGCATATGGAACACTAAAATCAAACTTAACAACAATGTAGTCAAGGTTATTAGAATTGGGATTATTAAGCAAATATATAACAAGGTATCTATATAATATATATCATGTAGTTACCACAGAGGAATGAGTGAAATTTTTACTCTTTTCTAATATATCATAGATCCGCATAATCACATCTAATGGTATTTCTCCCCCTCTCTCTCTCTCTCTCTACCTAAAACAAACAAACCTAAAAGTCTCATAAGAGGCTAATCTATCAGCAGACATAATGCACTAGACTTCTATCTCCTCTTGTAAACAAGTACATTTATGCTTAACAAGTATATATTTTTTGCAGTGGTATTTTCTTAAAATTTCTGGATTATACCTATATAAAGATACAAATATTTTGATACAATTGTGAAAAAAAGTAAGACATCATTGACTACAAAACATAACAGTTTCCTCTTATGTGTCGTGCCTCTTCCGAGTAACATGGAAAATTGACAAAAATCTTGATACAGAATATTGAAGACCGAAAAATCTAACAAGATTTTGACAATCTTTCTTTTCTTCTTCTTCTTCTTCTTCTTCTTCATTATCTTCCTGTGAACTTAAGTTACTCAAATAAGTTTTCCCTTCATATATCAAAGAGAGCTGCTGCCATAAAAGAACACTCAATCCTATCTGCAATGAAAAACTCGCGATAAACAGATACAAAAGAAGAAGTCCTCTAGACGATAGAAACAGTGCAGATCTCAGGAAGGCGATAAAAATTTCATTCATAATTCTCCATGCTACGTCTCGGCCAGTAATCCCCTTTAAGCGTCCGAGGGTGTGTGACAATGGTGGCCACATATGCCAGCTAGAATACACAGCCATTATAGAGACATAGTTTGTGCTCAAAACTGCAGAAATGATGAAGCAAATGAAGCTGTAGTGATTAGCTGCACCAACACAGTTCCCAATCTGCCAAAGAATTACAAAAGCTATGAACAAACTAACATTTAGACAGGGCACATTAGAAACTATAGTCTATCAGTATAGCTACCAACAAAAGTATCCATTTTAACACAGTTCATATCGGAGTCATCAAGTTCAAGTCACAATCCACCAAGAATGCTTATAAAAATAAAATGAAAAAATCCGCCAAAAATATTTTTCTTTCCTCATATCCAAAGGACATCCATTATCATGTGTTATACGTTTGTAACAGAGAAGACAAGGTATAATAAGGTTTTATCGAAGCAATAAATACATTAAATTCCACAATAGTTTTATCAAAAACAAAAGATTACCTGAAATTAATTCATTATCCAATGTTAACTTTTACATTAGCTAAAGTATTGATCTTTTTTTAAGTTACACTTGACTAATCTTAAAAAATGTGTATTCTACTAAAAGTGTGGGCCCCGACCTCGGTGAAACAAACTCCAATGCACTAGAGTTATTTGCATTGACTGCAGCTATTGCACACCACATGTTTCTTGCCCCATAAGATCACAAAGCATTGAAAATTCAATTTTAGAAGAAAATACCATAAAGATTTTCTAGATAAAGCCCTGCAAAACATGGGAGTGCAGCTAACTGCTGCATCCAAAATATACTTCCAACCAACCAAATTGTCCTTGTTATCTCCGTCCCCTTATAAAGTCAATTTTTCATAAGCTTCTCTATTCTGTCACTACTAAACCAGTAGAGGGGAAAACTATAACGTCTGGAAAAGAATAATAAAGACTTCAAAAAAGAAAGAAACGCATTCCCAACCATTCAATTCAACATCATAATAATGGAATGTTTGAGCCCCTTAAGGACCATAACCTACCTCATTAACTATATAGCAAAACAAAAGTTAAACTAGGAATGCTCCTGAAAATCTTCTACAGTAGCAGCTAACAAATAACTTCATTTTGTTTTGTTTAGCATATAAAATATGGTTATCCCTACCAAATGAGCTAAGCTGGGACTTCTTATTAACCAAAGAAATACGACTTTGCGCTATAGTTAGATCAGCACCAATAAAGAATCCCCAAGGAGTGCCGAGAATTCTTGTTATACTCTCTTTCCAATCAATTCTTTTTTCTAGATTCATCAAATATTGAATCAATCGAATGTATTTCTAATATCTGTTCCACTTTTGGAAGATCTTGTGTTATATCACCGGATCTCAATTTTTCATATAGGAATGTAACTAAATTATCTCCTTGATAAAGGATCTCCCCATAATGGCCATGAATGGTTGCTTCTGGAGTCGCCAAATAGGGGTTAGCCGATCTTATTATTACAGAATCCATTTGAACAGTTAGAACTTGAAAGGTATAGTTTTATTATTGAAAAATAAGGCACAAAAATCAAAACTTTGATCATGAGATTACAAGGAAACAACAGATTTGTGATGCATTTTAAGTACAGTAAAGTATGCTATGCGTCTATACAAGTCAAAATTCAAGTGGAGATTGCAAAAATGAGAACTTACAAATGGGCAGTGATGATCCATATCCAGTATACATTTTCCACATGAACGACAATGATGTGCTCTAGGTGACTTTGGCTTCAAGCAATAGTGACAGAATCTATAATTGTCAAGGTCACCTTTCCCTACCGTCGGGTAGCTTCCCCATAATATATTTGGGGGTGTTCCAGCACACCTAAATGCTGCAAGGCTAAAAAAGGAAATTGTAGCTATGGACAATATTGTTGTAATGATTGAGTGAAAAATTCCCCAAAGAAGACTGACAGAGAAGACTACAGGGTAGATTGCCCACACCCCACCAACTGCACAAACAAATAAATAAAATGCATGAGAAAAATATAGAATAATCCAGTTCTTCATTTTTGGAATGTATATCACAAAAATAAATCTAATAAAGAACCTTGATAACAGGGACACTGAATCACAAACTAATATTTTAAAATTTGACATAAAAAAAGTAGAAAATGCAAGCACCAATCAGCCAAAGATATGACTTAATGAGTGATGAGCATTTGAAATTAAAAACATTTGATTCATGCCCTCTATACATTCATAGCCAGTGTAGACTTTATCGGTGCTAAATCCATAAAGTAATGACCATGCACGTGTTTTGAATCGCCCATCAAAGTCACAAAACAAAAGTCCCTCAATTTTATTAAGCCGCAAGAATGGAGACCTGAAAGATGTCAAGATACTAAGAGTGCACGGTAAAGTGATGCACTATATGATGTCCAAATTAAATTGACAGAAAATAGAATGTTTTAAAACGGAGTTATCAAAAGAAAAGAGACCTGACACAATGTGCTCAACTGCTCATTGTAACTGAAGATGACTTTGGTTGCAATGTATTAAGGTTAATAGCCAGTGTTTTTTAAGGGTTCTTTTGGGATTTCAAAACTCCCAAAAGACAATGGCATTAGGTAGCAGTAGAGCTATGGAAATAAGCTTTGGAAACGTAAGGTTTTTGTCTATGTAAAAGTAAAACACATATTATGAAGTGTAGGTCTGGCTGAAAGCATATAACTCTAGCTAAGAGGTGAAAATTGGAGACCATACCGTACAACAAGTCTCATTGTTTAAATGATGGGGAAATAGAGGGAGATACAAACCATAGGATATCAGGGCGGATGAAAATAAATACTTTGAGCACCCAGGTTTAAAGGCAAATTTATCACAAGACAAAAGTTTTCAATGGTGTACGAGACAGAAAGCAATATAAAGAGTAAACAAGAAACCCTAGTAAGGAGGACAGATCATAATAATGAGAGGTAGAGGGAGAGCAATGATGACCAAAATAAGGAACATTAAGAAGGATTTAAATTTTAAACTTAAATGAGTTGTAATTAGACATAACTTACTATCGAACATTATGCCATTGTTTGATGCATGTAGCTAAACCTCACTCCTCACCTAGTGTGGTGTTCTTATACCAGCTTTCCCTTCAGGCCGAATCAAAGACTGACCTAGATACGGAATGGAACATGGTCAAAATACCTGACTGCGAAGAAGTCTAGGCAAAGGAAATGTGAACTTAAACTGTAACATAAATAGACAGCTAGGACAATTTCATGACTTGGCAGCCTTCCTGCCGGACTCTGGCTATTCTTATCGCATAGAGACAGTACTGAGTCCAAGTTCCCTAGTATAAGACTCAGTCTGGCCTCTTATGTTGTATTTATACTCATAGCAGATAATGATTATCACAACAGTGATATTTGTATTGGAAAGATGAAGAAAAAGGCAAAAGTAACTTGATGACAGAATGTTAGCTCTTCTACTACAAGTTTTTGCTATTGGATCTTATATGGGATGAAGTGATCCTCGTGCCTAATGCCTACTTTAAGTACTCATCCAATTTTCATTGTTACGGGATTTCTTTAGTAGCAGTGTTAAAAGACTGGTTACATTAGTTTAGCTGATGCCTCTTACTTATTTGCTCTTGCCTTTCTGAATTATGTTACTTGTGTTTTTTTTTTCAATTTGCATAGGTCTTACTCATAAGTCATAACCTTCTGATTGAAAGCATTACATATATTTATAAGGGAAATCACCTAAACTTCTATTTCCAAAGCATTATTTAGCAACTGAAGTATTTCACCCCATGAAGTCAAAATTTCAATGAATAAATTCAACCTCAGATACCAGACAGACATTAAATAAAAATGAAGTGTCAAGAAGATGGAAAAATTGAAACAGGGGAAAACTTGAAAATGGGACTAAACCTAGAGGAAAATAAAAGCAAGTCTGGTCAAGAACGATGCCAATGAATAAAAGCAGGAATAGAAGGAACAAGAGACTTACGTATTACAAAGAACATAAATACCATGACAACAGAAAGAAAGCATCGGTCACGCAGTACTCTCCACCCAAAGCACTTTTCATCATGTTTCTTTTTGTTATGATCTGTAATGGCCCCGCACCAACCACATTTGAAAACAGATGCACACGATGGAAGCATAACGCGAAGTCCACAACCCCAGCAGGTTGTCTCATAATTATCAGTAGCCTCATTTCCATATTGCTCCTATATGTGACTTACATGAGCAACCAAGGAAGCTACAAAATTTTCAAACTGTCGAAAAAAAAGGCAAGCAATAACAGCCATGAAGTAATGACTGAGACTAAGGGGAAAAAAAACATTACAAAGATGAAGTATAGAAGAAAAAAAACTAACATGCATTACTCTTTTTCCCTAGGTTTAATGAACTATACAATGGTGACACAAATTTCTATAATTTCAGATATTTTCTTCACATTTATATCAAATTATAGTGTACTCTTCATTTAAGCGATTGATTACAAGTGTGACATAGTATTTTAAATCAAAGGGTTAAATTTGTCTCTCATCTCCCCCCATCCATATAATTTTAGGAAACTTCTAAGAATCAACATGAAAGTAGTATGGGAATAGTAATTGCCAATCAGGTGGAAAATTATCGTGTAACACGCCATTGTCTTTTAGGCTACAAAACACTGACACAGACACTGCCAAACACAAAACTCCCAATGGAACATCGACATCGTCACACCCATAATAATTTGAGGAAAAAAATTATGTGTCAGTGTTGTGACAAATTCCGGACACCGAATTCATCTTCAATCTAATGTGTCGAAGCATGCTACAAAGCTTTTTGGTTTGAAAGGTAAACAACATTCATATTTTTACTACACGGAATTTATTTATTTCAAATTATGAAAAACCAACAAACACTGGCATGTCAGTTCATCCTTTCTAGGTAAATAATCATTTTTTTTTCCAAAAAGCTCTTCCTATTAAAGATGCCAAAGAAAAACGTATCTTTCCACCAACAGCATGTGACACAAATGGTAGATACTTGAGTCCCTTAACCATTTGGTTCAGGGTTCAATCCCTTACCGGTGCGCATGAAAAAACATTTGTTAGAAGAAATCAACCCCTTAAATGGATATCAGTTACCTCAAGGTATTAGTCTCTGCAGTTGTGCATAGCCGTAGAGATACCTTGGTTTACCAAACAAAAAACAAAAAAAAAACATATCTTTCCACCAAATGAAGAAGCTTACAATAGTTTTCCCCTATACAAATTAATTTCATAACTAAGGATCCTTTAAATTCTAGCATCTTCATTCTCAATTACTACTTTTTATTATTATTTTAATAGAACTAGTTTAATAGAAGCCAACCTTATATCTCACAATTCAGAATAAAAAATTTGCAACAAACTATTGGATATTACCATGATGAAACAAATAACGATTAACGGTTGAATCTTTGAAAAGAAAGCATTATTCAATAATTATATACATTTTTCCTAACTGAAACATAGATTTTCCCCTAATAAATAAACGAATAAATGGAACCACAAATTGATGAGAAAAACAATAATGATCGAGGAAAATAATAAGAGAATCTAAGGCCTAAAAAATTGAAAGATGAATGAAAAAAATTATGAGAAAAGAAAAGTGATTGATAGATAGAACAAACCTCGGGCGAAGAAGAAGAAGAAGCCATGAAATTCAAACTTGTAAGAGAATAAGCTGGGTTTATAAATTTGTTCGTCTCTTTTTCATGTTTTATTTATTTTCTTTGTTTTTCATTTTTTTTTTTTTGACAATCATTTTTTTTTTTTCCTTTCTTTTAGAAACTGGAAAATACCATTAAATTTAACAATATTCATGCACGACTGTTTTTTTTTTTTTTTTGTTCGTTATGCACGACTGTTATTTAGTTGAATAAAGACTATTTTTATCTTTTTGTCTATTTATATTTATTTATTTATTTTGAATTATTTTATATATTAATACGTGTGAGTTGGAGGCTTATGTGAGTTGGTCCGTTACAAAATAAAATTTACTTTTCTCTAAAGTAGAAATCATTCTATAAATAGGATATTATACTATTCATCCTCGTATCGGCAATTTAAAAAAATACCCATACTTTGAATACTTAAGTATTCATACGGTTATTTGTTACCCGTATTTTTATCAAAAATAAATTGATTATTTAGAAGATATTGTATTATAATAACAGAAATTTGTTTTTGAACATTTAAAGATGAGAGTATATATATATATATATATATATATATATATATATATATATATATATATATATATATATATATATATATATATATGGGGTTTTCTAACTTTGACCCTAGTTAGGTCTAAGTTAGCAAGGTGCACCTTTTGAGTTGGACAAAAATACCCATTTTTTTTTTTTTTGAAACAATAGAGCAACTGGGGCATGTATGTAATTTGCATCATAAAAATACCCTTTTTTTTTTTTGAAACAATAGAACAACTATTACATTTTTTAAATTTCTTCCAAATTTCGACCTCATTTTACGTGCGAATCGAACGCCGATTTCAAAAACTAATACCGGAAACCTTTGTAAAATTGAAAAACGATCAAAATTCATATAAGGAACGTCGAGTTTCGTTGAGTATTGAGGGAGATCGAACCGGGTCAAAAACCGGGTCGCACGACCCGTTTCTGCATAAAACGGGTGGGAGGGACGATGAACAGTGCGCGTCGCCCACGCCCACTCTCACCGGCGGCGCGTGGGGGCGCGTGCGGCCTCATGGTGGCTCTATTTTTTTTATTTTTTCATAATAAAATAGTAGATAATATTCTGGAAATTTTGATATATTGTATGAAATTTTTGGAGACCCGAAACTATTTTTAGTTAATTAAATGAGTAAAAAGGTAATTAAAAATATTATAATTCCATAAAACATTTCCAAAATTTTATGTAAAGTACTATGAATTATTTAGAACCCTCTTGTGTACCTCACTCTCCCTAGTTCAAGTCATGAAATTATTTTCACAAATTCCGCTGATTATTTAAAACCATTTAACAAATAATAATAATAATTTCATAGATTTGTACTCTGAAACCAATTGTTTTTTTATTTGTTTCTAATAAAATATTAGATAATATTCTGGAACTTTTGGTATATTTTATGAAATTTTTTGAGACCTGAAACTATTTTTCGTTAAATAAATGAGATAAAACGGTAATTAAAAACTATTGTTTGCTTCTGAAACCATTTAGCTGGAAGAATGGTTTCAGAGAGTTATACTGTGAAACCATTCTAGCAGTAAAATGGTTTCAGAAGCAAACAATTAAAAATCAACTCCCCTGAAACCATTCTATCAGTGAAATGGTTTCAAAGTACAACGCTCTGAAACCATTGTACCAGCTAAATGGTTTCAGAATGGTTTCAGAAGCAAACAATTAAGAAATTACTCACTGAAACCATTCTACTAGTAAAATGGTTTCAGAGAGTTATACTGTGAAACCATTCTATCAGCTAAATGGTTTCACAGTATTATATAAAGATAATTAAAGGTAGTGAAAAATTGAGTTTTTTTTTTTGTGTCCAAATCAAACGAACCAAGTCTCTATTTGTAGACAAAAAAAAATTATGAATTTTGGTATAAAAATAAAAAAATAAAAAATTAATTTACAACGAAATAATTGAGTTTAAAGTATTAAATGAAAAAAAAACACGCCAACCACCCAGCAGTTGACACGTGTCCTGCTTTTTTAAAATGAAATTTTCTCTCTCCAGGCGCAGATCTAGTGTGGTGCACGCGCTGGCTTATCATGGAGATGGATGATCTGGACTGTCTGATTGATCCGACAGCCATGATGAGATCATCTCTTGGCCGTCTGATGGAAATCAACGGTCTGTAACGGTGGTCCTGCGGTAGGCGCGCGACACTGGCAACAAGTTACGACGTTATACATTTTTGTATAACAAAACTCAATCTTTGAAAAATTACATTCATAGACCCAGTCAACACAACATTCTTATGCATGCTCTTTTGAACCCTTTTCAAAAGGTTTACAGTCTCCGGTGCTAGAAAGCTAAAAGTGTCGAATGGAAACGGTATAAAAAGTGTTGATTAGCATATTTTCTCATGTTTGTCCATTTTGCTTGAAGCAGCTTTGAGGGTTGGCTGTCCCACAGTAAAATCTATGACCTCCAGTCCAAGAATTGGATAAACTCCAATTAAATCTACACAAGCATGTTTGCCACCTACCCATCCAAACACCAGAACATCTGTTGGACGAAGTATCGTTCTCGCTTCTTGTGGGTCGGTCAAGAAGTTCATTGGTGCATCTTTCTTCACAGAAACTTCTGCACGCCTAATAGAATTAAAAAAAATAAAGATTTAAATGTTGACTTATGAAAATGGTTAACAAAAATTACAAAATTACTATTAATCATGTTAAAGTTCATATTTAGTGTTTGCATTATAGTTTATATAGTGTTGTATTTTTTAAAATTGATATACATATAATCAACAATAAATTGGTCCAAGTGCGGTGCAGTGGAAAATTTAGCATTGGAAACTTCGTACTTATGTAACCAAAAATATAATATAAATAAAAAATATATATAACTATATAGTATGCGTGTATAGAGCGAGTGGATATATATCAAGGGATAAGGATTATGTGACTTTTGAGAGGGAAAGTCATGGTGACTTTAGCGTATTTTGTAGTGTTTTATGAGAGAAATGTGAAAGAGAAATGATAGTTAAGATGAGAGATATTAATATTAGAGAGATGGAGACAAAGTCACCATGATTTTCCCTCCTTAAAGTCACACTATCCCTTCATGAGTACCGAGTACTAAGTACTCGTATCCGCACCCATATTTATTGTAGATATTTTTGCAGATACTCATTAATACTCCTCCGTGACATTTTATAAGTAAATTTCACCTTTTTAGATTAATTGAATAATTAATGTATCTGATGAACTATAATAAAGTTCAGATACATTAGCTATCCAATAAATCTAAAAATGTGAAATTTGCTTATAAAATGTCACGGAGGGATTACTGAGTATAACTATCATCTCACTCCATGGAACAAAACCAAAGCATTTACATAACTACATTTTCTTGTCTCTTTGTTACATAAGCGATGTGGGATTTGAATAGGTTTTATTGAGAAAATAACTTGATTATAAACAAGTGTCTAACAAAATAAACTACAAAAAAACCACATAGTAAATAACTGATCTTATTCATTTGTTCTGAAAAATTAACATGGGAATCGTAGGATTCAATCAACAATTAAACTTTGAGCCTTTTATTTTCTTAAAGCAATACCAAATTCATCACAATAACACATATAACATAAAGTTTTACATCATCTCAATCTGGCTACCGCGCTTGTTCTTCGTCGTCACGGCAACTTCAACATCTTCATACAAAGAACTTCCATATTTTGAACTTGAATTTTCAAGTTTATCACCTTGACCCCAAATTGCATAAGCTTCTTCACCATGAGCAGCTTCGTCGCCGATTTCCATATCCTCTTCGGACATTCTCAATGGAACGAAAAGACGAATGAAGAGACATATCAAACTTGTACTTACAACATTAACAAAGATAACAAACAAAATTCCAATTAATTGGATTCCAATTTGTCTGAATCCAAGACTAGCCTTTTTCATATGTAATCCATAAAATAGACCAACATATTTATTATAAGCACCATAGAATAATGCATTTAAGTTTGGCTCAGCAAAGAGACCAGTGAGAATTCCACCAAGACTTCCTGCAATTGCATGAGTGTGTAACACTGCCATTGTGTCATCTACCTTTTGAAGTAACTTTGATCTCTTGTGGATTACCATCATAGTGAACCATGGAATTGAGCCAGAGCAGACTCCCATTATAAGGGCTGCCCATCCTTGTACAACTCCTAAATAAGATAAAATATACGTATTAGGGTCTGGTCAGCTCAACATATGTGCTCGTCTAGATCCATATTATATGCGGTCAAAACTGATCTAGATTTATAGTATAATTTTATTATCTAAACTGTTTTATATCCAAACCATTTGATTTCTGTCTGATATTGATTAGACGGCCAGATCTTTTCTAATTGCATGTAGTTTTGACTGCAATAATTTGTTTGCATGCGATCCAAATTCGTGCTGGTCTTGTTAATGGTCAAAATTTTATAAGTACTATACTAGTAAATAAATGTGATGCTTGTGTTACTCCTTATGCTAAATTGCTAATCAATAATTTATGCTTCTGCTTCTGCATTTGAATAAAATGTGTATTTTACCTAAAAAAATTATATAAAGTATTGAAATTTCTTGGTTACCCCTCTACAATTGTACATTTAGCATTTGATGGCTACTGTTTAGTTATGCAATGTTATTTAGTTAAAATTAAAATATAAGACAAAAATCAATTGTTGTTGTCATTTATTTAAGATAAATGAAAGGGAAAAAATTTTAAATTAGGTATACTCCGCACACAATTGCAGATGCTAAGTTTTTGAGCTCGGAATGACCATAATGGCGGTAAAACTCAACGTTGCTGAATTTGAATTTTGGATCTCTGATTAAGCTGAAAGAGACCTGAATCATCTTATTCAAGCGTTCTTAGTGAAAAAATATTACCTTCTATTATATAAAGTTACTAAATAACCCTCATATATATATATATATATATATATATATATATATATATATATATATATTGGAATTATTAAAGGGAGAAAATAGTTTGAAGAATGAATTAAATATTACAAACCTGCAGCAGGGGTAATGCAAACCAAACCAGTAATCATGCCTTGAACAGCACCAATAACAGAAGGCTTTCTGAAAAAGATGACATCAAGTAAAACCCAAGTAAGCAAGCTAGTAGCAGTACAAGCATGTGTGTTCAAGACAGCCAAGGAAGCATCTATGCCAACTGAGTACGGATCTCCTCCATTGAATCCTGTCCATCCCATCCATAGAAGCCCTGCTCCGGCGAGCATGAGAAGGAGGTTGTTTGGTGGAAACCTTTCCCTGTCTTTGTTTAGACGCGGTCCAACCTGATAAAATAATCATGTATATGTATTCGTTACACCGGTGAGTAAAGAAAGAAGTGCAACACGAGAACTTTTCAATATTTCATTTATCATACACACACTTAACTGTAATTTTCTGATGGTATCTAAATCAACTAGTGTTTGTGTCGGTATGATCTCACCCTCCTCACCTAGATAGGTGTTTTTGATTTTACATACATAAGTTGAAAACATTGAAATAAATACCCCGAATTATCAAGGGGTAGTATAAGTCTCACCAACTAATAAACAAATTCACACTTAATGTCAAGCTCGGTTAATTTAATGAACCAAGCCCAAGTCTTATAGACTCGATATTAACGATTATAGTCTTAGTTGTTTATATTATAGTTTTATTATTATTATAGAATTATGAAAAACTTGATGTAGACTTTATATTTTAAAATTAATTTTGAATTTTCTAATTGTAGTAAAGATAACAAAAATGTGCATAATTTCAAAAAATAATTAACATATAAATGAGCTTAACAAGTCAAACTCAATCTTTACTAATTTTAACAAGTCAAGTTCAAGGTTTTACTTAAACTTGTTTCAATAAATTAGTCAAACCATTTATATTTTTCACAATTCAAATTAAATTTAAAAAATATTCGACTCGACTCGTTTACATCTCAACCTATAATTCTAGACTTAAAATTGTGGTTCTTCAAAGGTAGTAAAAAAGGTAAATGGCAAGTTAAAAAATCATAACAAATAGGAGTGGTAAGTAGGTAGAGAAGTACGATTTTCACCATCAGTAAAACTAAGAAACTAATTACTATAATTGGCAAACTCAATCTTAACTAGTTTTAACAAGTCAAGTTCAAGCTTTTACTTAGACTCGTTTAATAAATGAGTCAAACCATTTATATAAGCTTCAAGTTAAGAAAGTAAAAGTAGGAGCATCCGGAGATATAAGGATGATTTGGTGGCTGGAATGAATGAGTTAGAAAATAGAGTGATAAAAAGATCAGAAGTTCAATTCTCATTCTCAATAAAACTAATTATACTAATTACTATCATCGGCCATTTCAAATTTCAAAGAAAAAAAAAAAGAAAATAACAAATATGAGCATATAAAAAAAAATCACTAAGCTTACCCAATATGCAGCAGTGAAACCAGCAACACCAGAAGACAAATGAATAACATAACCACCAGAATAATCAATAATCCCCAACTTAGTCAAAAAGCCATTAGGACTCCAAATACTAAAAGCAGTAAAAGTATATGAAAAAGTGAGCCATAAAGGCACAAACAACATCCAAGCATAGAAATTCATTCTCCCCAACACAGCACCAGCTATCAAAATCAAAGTAATAGCAGCAAAAACACCTTGAAAATAAATCATAGTAGCATTAGGAAAATTTCCTGAAAATGCTTTTTTGAAAAGATAAACTTCATCAAGTGCAAGTGCTGGTTTTCCCCAAAATGGTAAAAGTTGATCACCAAATGATAATCTATAAGCCCAAATAACCCAACAAAGAAATACACAAGCAAATGCATAGAGTGACATGAATGCTGAATTCACTGCCCATTTTTTTTTAACCGCTCCGCCGTATAATATTATTAGTCCCGGAACACTTTGGAGACCGACAAATGTGGCCGCGACTAGTTGCCATGCATTGTCGGATTTGTTTAAATAGTCAGGATCGGTCGGTAATCCAGACATTTTTTCTTAGTGATTAATTTGTAATAGAGAGATTAATTTGGTAATATGATGATTGATGAAAGTTCATATATATATTTGATGGACAATGTTTTGATTCTCACGACTAGCTGTATATGTATTAGTTTTTAATGTTCATTGTGACATTTTCTTAGGCTATGTCGCTCATAATATTTATAAATTATTTAATTGAATAAAATTTTTGGTCAATTGAATTGAATAAAATTTATAAGCGGGTATTACAAGATTATTTTTTAACAGAATCATAAATTTTCATTTGTCTAATTTGTAGCTGTTCACCAATCACAACAATGCTAATTATAATTATATTATGTTTACTTCTTTTTTTTATATTAACTCTCTGATTATTAGGGAAAAGAAACTCAATAATCCAAAGTTCGGTCGCGATGTAAGTATAGTCTGACCAAATATTATTTTTATCAAAAGTTGAATTTTTTTTTCTTTTTTTGGTTTTCACCACCAGTATCCGGCCCAAGGGACTGCCTGATCTCATTCGAGGATCAGTTCTGTCATCGAGTGGTTTCAGCCCCTTCCCAATCGCAGACGCGGGGATCGAACTATGGTCCTCCCTACTAAGTTCCGTGTCAATCACCATTGAACCAACTAACGATTGGTATCAAAAATTGAATTTAGATTTTTCTGAATAATCCGTCTTAGAGGGAGCTCATTTGAGGTTATATTAGTTTGCTATCATCATACATCATACATACAACTATTATTCGTATGCTATTTGTCTCCTATGGTTATTTCATAATCATTTTGGGTATGCTGAAAACGGTTTATATTGTTGCTTTTCTTAAAATGTCTCATTCTGATATTTTGTCTTATTCTGATATTCTTACATTATGCATATATGAAATCAACATTGCATGTGGTGCCCATATATCCACTATTGTTACAGCTCTCTTAACTTGTTTTGAAGAACTAATTTTTAATTGGTTTAAAAAAACTTTTGATCTCCTACCTGACAAAAAAAAAATTTGATCTCTTTTTATTTCAATTAGGGTTTTAAATACTTTTCATTTTTAATTGGTTTAAAGATACTTCTGATAAAAAAAATTATATATTACTTACAACTATGTTATTATAACATAAAATTATTATCAATGTTATTATAACATAAAATTATTATCAATAATAACAAATTTTTTATTTCTTTTTAAAAAACAAATGTGATTTTTTAATAAAATTATTATAAAAAACCAAATTTTTTATTTTTATTAAAAAAAGTGATTTTTTAATTTTATAATACGGGTCAATCTGTTTAATCCGTGGACTAACACAACACAAACTCTAACCAACATATTGTAGACAGGCCAACCCAGACCGTTTAATATGTGGGTTTATGCAGGCGGGCGCACACCCAACTCTAGTTATGTTGATAATCCATTATCCAGTGTAACATCAGATGTGTTCCCATCCCAGGCATACGTTGTCTAAAGATTCTTCATATAAGGCTTGTCTAACCGGCCAGTAGTTATGTTCAAAATAAACTTCAAATAAACACACATTAAGTATCATAAAAGTGTTTCTTTGAAACAACTTGCGTTAAATTTATGCAATTAAGTATCAATTAATTTTTACTTTGCATTAAATTTCATAAGCTTTATTCACTTTAATTTATATGAACTTTAAATTCAACAGTTGAACTAATCAATTTTACATGACATAAATGAACACAGAAGGGACATAACAGTGACCGTCGACGAGAACGACATGATAAAACCTAGAATTAAGTAACAGGATAATCCCCAACACCATCAAATTCATTATAGCATACCATATAGTTATTCAACAATAAAATTCACACTCACATTCAATATAAAGTTATCTTATTGTTGATAAGCCAAAAATAAACCAATGTATGCACTCCTCTCTCTAACACAAAATTGCCGATGGCTCCATCAGCCATAAAAGTAAACTAAATTACACTATTGTACAAACAATATATTTTACTATTTTATACTATCAAGTACCAACAAAGTACTTGCAAGATAGTATAAACCTAAATACTTTGGTATCTTCTGCAACACTCGTCTTCAGCGAAAGTCGTCTTCCTAAATAATCAAAAATTGAATCATCAGAGAAACAAAAGAGAGATGATACTACCTCGAGAAGTAAATTCTAAATAGCTTATTATGATTCTTCCGGCAGATGACTAAATCATACAAGAAAACACTCCTTTTTATACAACATGTGCTTAGTTTAAGGTTGCGAAAGAAAAAAGAATTGAAGATAATATAATACCACACTATGATTTGTTGACAAAACAGTAGAAGAATGTGAAAAGTAATTAAGCATGGTAAACCATATTAGCATGTAAGTCAGGATGTATGGCACCACACAAAACCAAAAAATCAATCTAGCAGAAGTAATGTATTTCAATAACATGAAGGTCCCGTGAGGTAAAAACAAATCCAAACTAACCAACACTTGCTTAAAAAACATGTTAAATATTCTTGAAATAACTATGGTTTTTTAGTTCTCTCATTTAACTTGTTCATAAACACCTACTTATAAGAATTACTTTTAAGTGAAAAAAATATAAACTTAATTTTTATTGAGAAGGTCCTGTGAGGTAAAAGCAAATCCAAACTAACCCTTAATCTAGATATGTACAATATATCTGACAAGAAACTAAATAACTCAATGTAGAAAAATTAATACCTGCGTCGTCACCAGTGCTCGGTATTGGCTGTCCAGTGCCTCCCAGCGCCATGACTTCTGCCCCAACCTGCTCTCTCGCCATGGTCTCCTCCATCCCTACCGCCAACGTGATAGCCACCTCTGCCACCACCTATACCATAATTATCACGTCTTATCCTTGGCTTTGCTTTTTCAACTGACAACCAATAATTTCCAATCGCAGTTTGATCAAGTTTTAGTGCTTTATTATAGCCATCAGTATCCTTGAAGTCCAAATGAGCAAACCTGCAAATTTTGCAATGAGAGATTGGAATGCAATAGACACTAATTCTTGCATACAATATATTTTAGGTGTTTCCTGCAACCACTTATCAATCATCACTTACACAGGATTATATAGATATATTGTATATTATCCATCTGGATACATTTTCTCTAGATAACTTACAAATTTTGACCTACCACGGACCAAGCAACGACGGGCCTCATGCATAGCATTGAGCCAATTTTATCTTTGAAAAGCCATGAACAGAATAGTTGTGTTAAATAGGTGAATTTATGCGGTTGGAGGATGACATTAGGAAAAAGTGATACCTTACAGGCAGTCGGTCTCTTCACTCTAACGAATATGTAAATAATATCCTTAGTGTAACTAGTAATCTAAATTAGTTCTAGTGAGCTATGGTTGATTATTCACCATATTTGCATGAAAAAGTTGCAGCTATTGTGTTAAATATAACCTCTAGGGAAACCTTGACATATACAAAAGGGAAAATGTTAATGATAAAAAGAGAACACTAAACAAAATGGCATTATAAAGCAGAAATCATTCCTCAGCTTATATGATGAGCTGATACAACCAGAAAATATTTGGTATAAACAATATAAAATCATTTTCAAAAACAAGAAAATAATGTAACTAAGCAGGTGTTGCAAATAAATGAAAGTGTAATCCGGTTAGAAGATAAAAAGAAAATGGCACTGAAAAAGTGAAGTATGAGTTAAGATATCTAAATATTCAATAGTACATCACAAATTCCATCAGAACAATGCCATACCCCTTAACAGTACCAGAATCAGGAAATTTTGGTAATGAGATCCTTGTAATCTCTCCGCAAGAACAGAAATGCTTATACAGGCTAGCTTTTATCTGAAAGGCCAAAGTAGGCAATATTTACAGACCAATAACATGGAATGGAGAGAGATCAAGGCAATCTATTGCAGGAACAGATGCAACCAAATGAGGGAAAAAAAAAACTAATTACCTTCTCTTCTGCAACGGATGTATCAAATCCAATCACAAATACAGTTAGAGACTGAAAACTTTCGGCCTTCTGGAATGAGATGCTCGAGCTGTTTAAATTGTAACACGAGAACAAAGCTTTAAAATGTTAAACAAGCATTATTCTTAAGATTGGCTAATATTGTATTTATTAAGAGAGAGAGAGAGAGAGAGAGAGAGAGAGAGAGAGGACAATGCATATATAGGAGTGTACGCGGGAGGGTTGGGTTCGGCCGATTTTAGCCAAACCCATCACCCGACCCGATCAAAGTTAGTTGAGTTGAATGTAAAACTGGTATTTTTTTATGTTAAACCCTAACCAACCCAACCCGGTGGTGAGAGGGTTCGGGTGAGTCAACTGGTCATTACATATAAGTTTTTTAAACAATTCTCAAAAACTATATAGTTATGACATTTTATTTCATGAGAATTTAAAATTTAGACACTTGAAATTACATGAAATACTTTTGTGAAAACTGAATATATAATTATATTTCAAGTTATGAATAATTTACAATCACTAATGTGTTTATATAGGCTATTCTAACCTAATGGGCTTATGGGCCAAATACAAATTACTAATAGAAGATTACTCCTAATAATAGAATATTTACTATTTATTTACAACACTCCCCCTCAAGCTGGTGAATGAATATTTATCATTCCCAACTTGGAAACAATTCTTTCAAAGTTATTGCCGTTCAGCCCCGTAGTTAGAAGATCTGCAAGGTTGCCTTGGGAAGAGACATATGGAGTGCAAATTAGACCACTATCTAATTTTTCTTTGATGAAGTGTCGGTCAACTTCAATATGTTTGGTCCTATCATGTTGCACTGGATTATGAGCTATGCTAATAGCAGATTTATTATCACAATAGAGTTTCATTGGTTCATCACTCTTTATCCTCAAGTCTTCCAAGATGCTTTTCAGCCATAGTAATTCACATATACCTTGTGCCATTGCCCTGAACTCTGCTTCAGCACTAGATCTGGATACCACACTTTGTTTTTTACTCTTCCAAGTCACAAGATTTCCACCTAAAAAAGTGCAATATCCTGTAGTTGATCTCCTATCCACAATTGACCCTGCATAGTCAGCATCAGTATATGCTTCAAGTCCCACACTTCCATTTCGTTCGAACAAAATTCCTCTACCTGGAGTTCCTTTCAAATATTGAACAATTCGGAGTGCAGCTTGTAGATGAATCTCCTTTGGTTGGTGCATGAATTGGCTGACCAAGCTTACAGCAAAAGCAACATCAGGTCTAGTATGTGATAAATATATTAGTTTGCCGACCAATCTTTGATACCTTTCCTTATTAACCGCAACATCTTCTTCTGCATTCCCCAACTTTATATTTGGATCAATTGGTGTACATGCAGGCTTGCATGCTGTCTTGCCAGTCTCTTGCAAAAGGTCGGTAATGTATTTTTGTTGGGATATGAAAATTCCTTTCTTAGAGTGAGCCACTTCTATTCCCAAAAAATACTTCAATTTTCCCAAGGTCTTAATCTCAAATTCCTTGGCTAAGTGTTGACTTAACATTTGCTGCTCCTCTTCATTATCGCCTGTTACGATAATGTCGTCCACATACACCAATAACACTGTGACTCCCCCTGACTTAGAGTGTTTAACAAATAAAGTATGGTCTCCTTGACTTTGTTTGAAGCCCAAACCAACCATAACTTTGGTGAATCTTCCAAACCAAGCTCGTGGTGATTGCTTTAGTCCATATAAAGCCTTTTTTAACTTACACACGGTGTTGGCAGCAATATCTTCACGATATCCAGGGGGTACATCCATGTAGATCTCTTCTTCAAGTTCTCCATGAAGGAAAGCATTTTTTACATCAAATTGCTGCAAGTTCCAATTGTAATTAGCTGCTAAAGATAATATCACCCTAACAGTGTTCATTTTTGCAACTGGAGCAAATGTCTCAGAGTAATCTATTCCATAAGTCTGAGTGAACCCTTTGGCTACCAATCTTGCCTTGTACCTCTCAATAGATCCATCAGCCTTGTATTTTACAGTGTATACCCATTTGCACCCTACAGGTTTCTTTCCATTTGGTAGAGAGACCAATTCCCAAGTATTGTTCTTATCAAGTGCTTCCATTTCCAAATCCATGGCTTGTTTCCATTTCCTGTCAGACAATGCCTCAGACAAGGAAGTAGGTATTGTGGTAGTGTTTAGACTTGTGAGGAAGGCTTTATGGGTAGTTGATAATTGTTCAAAGCATAAGTAATTGGATAGAGGGTAAAGTGGCTTGTTGGTGCAGGTTCTAGTATTTTTCCTATGGGCAATTGGGAGATGTAAATCTTTAGAGTCTACTGGTGTTATTTCTCTGGATTTTGGGTTTTTATGTTTTATCAGAATGGATTCTGGTTCCCTTTGTATGGTTGAGCTAGATTCTGGTTCCTGGGTATGAGAAAATTCTGAAATTGAATCACTAGAGTTTGAAGGGTCAAGGAAAGTTACCTCATGTAATGTTGGATCGGACTCATGGATATGAGTAGATTCAGGAATGGTCTTTTTTCTTGTGTATACTAAATTCTTCCCATATCTCACATCAACACCAACATTTTCATCTTTCTCAGAATCAATTTCAGTCTCAGCATTGTCAACTTTAGTTTCAATATTTTCAAGATCAATTTCAGTCTCAACATTGTCACCTCTAGTTTCAGCCTCAACTTCTGGCCCGAAATTAAGGTCAGGGAGTATAAGAGACTCATCTTCCTTACTTGTGCTCTCCCCCTGAAGATGAGTTTGAATGAAGTAACTTTCATGTTCATGGAAGGTGACATCTCGGGAGACAAAGAATTTATGAGACGGTGGATGATAACATTTGTAACCCTTTTGGGTGGAAGAATACCCTATAAAGACACACTTTAAGGCTCTAGGATCAAGTTTCCCTCTACCATCACTATGGATATGGACGAACGACTTACACCCAAATATTCTAGGAATGAGATTACAAGAGGTGGACACATCAGGATAAAATGAGGATAGAACCTCCATAGGAGTTTTAGAGGCAAGGACACTAGAAGGTAAACGATTTATGAGATACGATGCGGTTAAAACCGCCTCTCCCCAATACTTCTTGGGAACCTTATTTTGGAATAATATAGCACGTGTTTGATCTAACAAATGCCTGTTTTTTCTCTCAGCAATCCCATTTTGTTGGGGTGTTTTGACACAAGAGGACTCATGAATAATACCCTCTTTTTGACAAAAGGAATTAAGTCCTTGATTGAAGTAATCTTTGGCATTATCGGACCTGACCCTCTTAATACTCACTCCAAACTGGTTTTTTACCAATGAGAAAAAATGTAGAAACACAGAGGTAACCTCGGACTTTTGTCTTAGTAAGTAGACCCATGTAACCCGAGTGCAATCATCGATGAAGGTTACAAACCATCGAGCACCCGATATATTTGGAACATTAGAAGGACCCCACACATCAGTATGAATTAAATAAAATGGAGAAGTACTCACTCTGTTACTAACCGGGAAAGAGGCACGTTTGTGTTTAGCAAGTTCACACACCTCACAACAAAGACTCTCAACATCTAAATTTTTAAAAAAGGAAGGAAATATTTGTTTCATGACTCTAAATGAAGGATGACCAAGGCGACGGTGGTATAGAAAGACTTTCTCCCTGTTGGTCTTAATTGATTCCGAAAAAAGTGAGTTGTTGTTGTTGAGTGGATTTGGGGGGAGATTTTGGTTATCCAAGTAATAAAGACCATTCAATTCTTTCGCATTTCCAATTGTCCTCCCCGAATGCTTATCTTGAAAAACACAAGCATTGTCATAAAAAATAGCATTACATGATAGGTTTTTGGTGAGTTTTTGTATGAAAATTAGGCTAGTAGACAATTTGGGAATGTGAAGGACATTTCGTAGGATTATAGATGGACTTATTTGGATATCTCCTTGACCTGCTACAGTTAAAAGGGTACCATCTGCTGTGGATATTTTCTTGTTACTGAGACAAGGTGAATAAGTGGAAAATTGTGTGGGTAAGGGTGTCATGTGGTCAGTGGCTCCAGAATCCAGTATCCAATATTGGTTATAGGGTTTATCCGAAGCATTAAATCCAACAGAAAATTGAGACTTACCAAGAGAAAGTGGAAACGGAAACATACCTGAATATGCCAGAGAAGTTGTAACCGTTGTTGGTGTCTCCAATTCACTAAGAAAAGATTTCAACCTCTTTATTTCATCTTGGTTGAGTGGAACAAATCCTTTTTTTGACATATTGACCGATGTCATGTGATTGTCTTAATAAGGAGAACAAAATAGCAAAAAATCCAAGTTTTTTTTTTTTGAATGAACAGTGACGCACAGTACTGCTATGAACAGTACGCGTGTGAACAGTGCCGTGGATGAACAGTACCACGTGAACAGTGATTTCGCAACTGTTTGCTGAAACTGCAATAAAGGCAGTAGTAACAAATCCTAATCCTGCAATGAAGGCAGTTAGGGTTTATGACCGCAATGAAGGCGGCTAGGGTTTATGCGGAAGCAAGGCCCTCAAAGAACGAGAGCTCTGATGCCATGTGAAAACTGAATATATAATTATATTTCAAGTTATGAATAATTTACAATCACTAATGTGTTTATATAGGCTATTCTAACCTAATAGGCTCATGGGCCAAATACAAATTACTAATAGAAGATTACTCCTAATAATAGAATATTTACTATTTATTTACAACAACTTTAAATATAAATCTGTTACCCGAACCAAACCACTTCGAGTTTGAACGGGTTGGTTTGGATTGGACCCAAACTTGAACGGGGTTCGGAAAACCCACTCCTATGCATATATATGACACTAAACCCACTTAGTCCCTATTAGCAAATGGAATCAATTAAAAAGGGATAGTATCTAAATAAATACTACTATATCCCAACACTACCCCTCAAGGTGGAGAATATACACCATATGCATCCAACTTGTCACATAGTAAGTAATCTGAGGATCCGGTAGAGATTTATGAAATATGTTGGAAAGTTGACCCTCAGAATTGGCAAAGTAAGTTCTAATGACTCAGAGAGAATCATTTCTCTAATGAATTGACAATCAACTTCTATATGCTTTGTCCTCCCGTGAAAAATTGGATTGAAGGAGAGGTTCAAGGCTCATCGGTGATAACGCACAAGTTCCATAGGACCTACCTCACAAATTGTAGGTCTTGCAATAAATGTTTCCACCACAAAAGTTCACATGTGGCATGAGCTATAGCCCGATAATCAACTTTTGCACTCAATCAGTTTGCTCTTTGCTATTCCATGAAATCTTATTTCCACCCTTGATTATGCAGCAACCAGAAGTAGACCTAGCACACACATCTTCTACCCAATTGGAATCCATATACCCAACATGTCAGTGTGACCCCTATCAATGAAAACAAGGCCCTTTCAAGGTGACTTTTGATATACTGAAGAATTCGAACAATTGCATTCCAATTATTATAACAAGGAGTTAAGGAACTGGCTTACTTCACTAACTGGAAAAATGTCTGGTCTGGTCATGATAAGATAAGATAAGATAATTTAATTTTCCCGTTAGTCATCAGTATCTACCTGGATCAAGATAGGGCTCCCTTTGATCAGGAAGGAGCTTTACATTAGTATTCATAGGAGTGTCAACTGGTTTACAATCTATATGACATGTCTCCTCTTAAATATTATGAGCAAACTTCCTCTGAGAAATAACAACACCCGACTTCGGTTGAGCTACTTTAAGCCCAAAAAAGTAACGTAGAGACCCAAGTCCTTAGCCTGAAAGTTTTAAACAAGTGTTGTTTCAATGTCTTGATACCCTCATAATCATCAATTGTAATCACAATGTCATCAACATAAACCACTAGGAACATTTACTGGGCAATGAGTATTTAAGAAAAATAGACTGATCTGACTCACAACAGAGCATCCCAAAGTGTTAAGGAACTCTAATGACATACTTGAGGTGATCGTAAGACCCAAAGACTTGTGTAATTTGCATACAAGACTATGCTCCCTGAGCAACAAGTCCAGGAAGTTTCACCATGTAAATCCCCTTCAAGTGACTGTGCAAGAAGACGTTCTTGATATCCAACTAATATAACAGTCAATGTTTCATGGAAACCATCATTATAAAACTGGCCTTATCTCTTTTCAATGTGGGACATGTGTCTTTTCCAATACACCTCACACCTAGCACTATTTGGCTTGGTGTGTGAATAATATGGTTGGAGGCCCCGTATATAAGACACATGTCCAAAAGGAGAAAATACACAGTTTAATTGAATAATATTGTATTCCTTGTATAAAAGACAGGAGAAAATACACACACACACACACTCACGTGCGGCTTAACCTACTCAAGTTCTAACATTAGGGAATGGAATCAATTAAAAAGGAGATAGTATATATACAATACTAAAATATCTCAACAATTATAAAAACTCTTTTTAAAACTTGTCCAAAAGCAAAGTAAACAAAAAGTGTATAAAACAGTTACCCTCTATTTGGGAAACATTCACCCTCTTCTGAAGCTTTACCAACTTTGATGGGACGGTTCATTAATCTTGTGTTATCCAACTCAAGAGCCTATAATGAGAAAAGCAAATTGATTATTAGCTTAATTTGTCTTTGCACGGATAAATGAATTCAGCGTTATAATAAAGAGCATGCATGGGTGATAAAAAGTATATAAGAGAACCTAGACATATCAAATGTCAACCTTCTGTCACATAAAAATTAACCGCTATTCAAAATCATGGGGTTGAATGAGAAAAGGCTTGCTTGCCATTGTATTATGCACATATATGGAGGATATCCTTAGGATAAATATTTGAGGTAGGTGTACAATACATGTTTTACAGAACTGATACGGAGGAATATCCCCTTTTCCTTTGCATAGTTATGCACTACCAATTTAAATATAATATATATATATATATATATATATATATATATATATATATATATATATATATATATACACTTGAACAAAACAATGTTATGATATCGTACCTTTAGCTACACCAATAATAACAAAGCAGCAACCACAGTTAAAATACTAGGAATGAGATGGACATTACAATAAAATCAACATATTCAAATTTTGCTCGCACTATATAGGAAAAGTATAGCTTCCAAAGGTACAACTAACTGTGGCATGCTAGTAGCAGTTCTAAAATGATCTGTACAAACTACACAACGTCAAAAGGCTTGCCTTTTCTGCAGCTTCTGCGGTTGCAAACTCAACATCCACATGGAGTCGGACATCAACAACTTCTCCGCAATCTTTGAAAATATTTTCACTGAAAACATTTGAAATTAGAAAATTAAAACAGATAATAACCAACAACAACCAGAAAGAAAATTAATACATACATTTCAGCCCGTTCCACATCGAATGACAAATTTCTAACACATATTGTTTTTGATCCATCATTTTTCTCTTTTCCGGTAGATGGGGTTTCAGGCTGCAAAATTCAAGGAATAACCATTATATCACTGGTTTGATATTTTACATTGCAATGAAGAGAGGATATTGATCATTACAACTTTACTCTCAGCAGAGGCAGCATCAAACATCTCTATATCTTTAACCTCCTCCTTTGCACAAGTCAACTATATTCCAATAAAAAAGTTAACTTGTCAGCAGCATTGATAAGTAGATAATATACAGATAAAAAACAGATAAAACCATGTGAATATGCAAGAGAGAGAGAGAGAGAGAGAGAGAGAGAGAGAGATTCGCCCATTCGTATGCAGAAAATGATGCAACAAACTAATATGGAAGAGAAAAAATTACTTTGTCTTCCGCAAGGGATGTATCAAAACACTTCACAGGTACAGTTTGAGACTGAATTTTTTCATCCTTAAGGAATGAGCTGCTCCACGACCAGCTGCTTAAATTATTAAGGAAAGAGAAATAGGAAGATGTTGATCAATAGAAGATAATAAAGGCTCTTCTGATTATGCTTGAAAAAACGCCTTAAAAATCAAAAGATGTGTACAAAAGATTTTACAATTAACTCTTTCAAAATAAAATACAAATATCTCAAAAAGCAGTTTTAGTGTTTATAAAAAACAATAATAATTATATATATATATATATATATATATATATATATATATATATATATATATATATATATATATATATATATATATATATATATATATATATATATATATGAGAAATCTTATTTGTACAACATTTTGGACAACTCTCTCTCTCATACTCACATTATATTTTTACTCTCTCTCATACTCTCTCACTTTATTGTTTTTTGTGCTAGATGAAGAAGGAACAAAAAGTTGTCCAAACAAGTTGTAGCAAAATAGTTGTACAAATAACACAGACTACGCACAAAAAAAGAGGAAATAAATCCTTACCTTCTATTAGGGGAATATTTACCCCTTTCCAGAGCTAAACCAACAAACATAAGACGATTAAAAAATACTTTCTTATTCAACGCAACAGCCTACAAGTAGAAACGCAAATCAATTCTTAGTTCAACAAGTCTTTGAGTAGAAGAATCCAACAAGTGTAAGCATAGATGATGTAAGAGGCATAGCAACCACACACACACACATATATATATAGATAGAGATAGAGAGAGAGAGAGAGGGAGAGAGAGAGAGAGAGATATGAAACCTATATATGTCAATATTTGTCTACCCCATCACTTAAGAACTAAGGGCAGACAAACCATGCGGTTTCAATAGAAAGTTTGTTCAAAAGGTTATGCGTTAAAATCAAATCAGGCCTAAAAACACCCCTCGAGGAATGATTGACTTATCATATTCTTTGAATACCTCAAAAATGTGGTGCCGTCGACTTAAGGTCGGAACAGGAACCAAATGAAATCAGTAAATTCCATCGAAAATTCTAGGAAAGAAAAAAGTATTGGAATAAAATGAAACTGCTAAAAAAAAAAATTTTGTTAGGGAAACTGCTAAAATTTTACCCCAAGTATATATGAAAAGTATATGGCATTATTGCTTTTTGGCAGTTCAAAAATGACTTGCGCGGTCACAAGTTTTACCTTTTGTGCTGCTTCTGCTGTGGCAAACTGAACATGTCCATAGCCTTTAAAATTCCCTTCACGATCTGTATGGAGACGAACATCAACAATTTCTCCACAATCTTTGAAAAGATTTTCCCTGAACAATATTAAAATGAGAATACTGACACATAAAATAATTCATTAGCACCAGCACAAAAAAAAAATATTAAATACAGACATATCAGCTCGTTCCACGGAGTATGACAAGTTTCTGACATATATGGTCTTTGATGCACTGTTTGTTTCATTTGGTGTAGCTGGGCTTTTAGGCTGCAAAATTCCAGAAAATAACACAACTGATTAGCAAATTGAAATTGCAGGAAGAAAGGATATTGGTCATTTCATACTCTTGTTTCTAAGGAAGCAGCATCAAACATATCCATACAAATACATAATACAATATTTACTGATAAAAACACTAATTTAACATTGAAAATATGAAACAAGGAGATCTTCATGCAATCTTGTGCAGGAATATATGCAACAAATAAATACGATCAAGAAAAAATCACCTTGTTTTCTACAAGGGATGCGTCAAAACCCTTTACAGTGTGAGATTGAAGATTTCCACCCTTATGGAATGAGCTGCTCGAGTTGCTAAAATCATTAACAAGGAAATCAGAAATGTGGCATAAGGCAGGATATTTAAACGAATCATATAACATGTTTGGGGCTAGTTTGCTTATGATTTTCAAAATTTCCATTTTAATTTCAAACCAAATGCACTGTATCCAAGGAAGGATCAGACCTGCACAGCCCTATTGTAGGGAGTTTTCCCATACATTTGTAATGGTCTAATAGATAGATTTCACGAAAAGCATGTTTCATAATTAAAATAACATGTTCCTAAATTTTAAAACAAATATTTAAATTTATTGGTTAAAAAAAGTAGGAAAATTATCTTCTTAAAAGGAGTTTTTAGTGCTTAAACAGCTAGATCATTATAAAATGATTGTTTAACTCAAATTTAATCAACAACCATATGGCATATGCAATTCAAATGAATTACCTTTTATAGGGGGGATAATCACTCTTTTCTACAGCTATACCAACTTTGATGTGGCGATTCAACAATTCTGTATTATCCAATTTAAGGGCCTGTGATTATTTAAAAAAAAAAAAAGTGACTCTTAACTCAATAAGTCTTTGCATATAGAGCAAGGGTACAGAAAATATACCCATAGATTATGCAAGAACCATATCAACACAAGCAATATGTGAAGTATAAAAGAAAATCTAGGGATATCGATGTCAACACCCCACAAAAACTAAATGTTATGCAAAGACTAAGAGAACACTTGGTGGTTATTGTATTATGGACAAATATAGAGGATAGCGCAGTGATAAATGGCCAAGCATAACAAGAAGTATAAAAGTTGCAACCAGTGAACCTGTTAAAATAAAGTATTGGTGCATATAAAAAAGTTACCATGAAGTTATACGACAATACTTGTTGATTGGACGAGTCCGCTATAGTACCACATTATTAAAATTAAAATGCATTACATTACTTAGTAATACAAATAAGAATAATATTTACTAGACGTGCAACAATGTCTTTTAATAAGATCAAATTATTCAAATTTTACCCTAAGCGTATAGGAAAAAGTATATGGCATTGTTGCTTCGAAAGGTAAAAATATCTTTGAATTGTTTTTTGCTGTAAAATGATTTGCACAGCCACAGACTACAAAAGGGCAAACACTTACTTTTCGTGCTGCTTCTGCTGTTCCAAACTCAACATGTCCAAAGCCTCTAAACCTCCCTTCGGGATCTAGGCTGAATCGAACATCAACAACTTCACCACAATCTTTGAAAATATCTTCCCTGAATAATTTTGAAATTACAAAATAATCCAAAACATAATCGACAAGAAGTTGTGTGAAAAATAATACATACATATCAGTCCGTTCCACACTATATGACAGGTTTCTAACAAATATTGTCTTCGATTCAGCATATTTTCCGTTTAGCGTGACTGGGGTTTCATGCTGCAAAAAATACAGCAAATAAACAGCATAACTAATATGGTGATTTATATTGCAGGAAGAAAAAATTGGTTGATTACAACTTTCGTTTCAATGGAGGTAGCATCAAACATTTCTACATCCTTAACTTCTTCCATATCTTGTATGCCTCAATAACCATTTAAAAAAAAAAAAAAAAAAAACGAACTTTTCAGCAGCCATGGGAAAAAGTATTATGAAATGCTTACCCTTTCCTGAGGTGTTTTGGAAACTTTTTCCTCTATTTCTTCCTCGGTGTACTCTGGACTCTCTAAATCTTCAGGCTGCAATGAAAAGAAAGGCATGAAGATAGTAAAATACTGCTAAAAAACAATTATTTGCACAATGTTCAAAATACAATGATCAATTAGCAGGTAAATGCTGGTTAAGTTGAGTGGATATTCTATACACCAAAACTTCCATCTTTATCTTTTGTGCCTCTTCATCTCTTAGTTCAGAGCCATCACCCATACAAACACAAAACACCAACTTTGCCTACTCTCAGCATATAATGGATCAGTTTTGTATGCATGCATTAACTACTGTTGAATTTCCAGATTACTATCCATGGCAAATCAATACGCCAAACCGTCTACCGGCATGAATTATTATGATGGAACTCTAGATCTCAAATAATGAAAATAAGATTGAAATGGAGAAATATGTAATTGTATTGATTGAAACAGATGAACAATTACACAGTTTATGAAAATGGAAAATGAAAATAACAAAGGTAACAAACTAGTAGAGAGAGTCTACTAGCCCCAAAGCACCAAGTGCCCCAAAGCACTAAGTGCCCCAAATCACTAAAAGTGATCCCATTAATTCTAACCGAAATAATAGCTAAGTTATTCCTTGTGCATAACACTCCTTATATAGTGGAGTAAGTCCTCATGCTCTCCATGCACTCATGCCACCTCATCACACCTTAGTCTTGGGCCAAAGTCAAGGCCTACTTTCACATTCAAGTCTCTATCATATTATGCATAAGGAATAAACTTATGCATGGTGCATAAACAAATCTCCACCGTCAAATTGAATCTAACAAATCTCCAAACGCACAATTTCCCAACCCCAAATCAACAACAGCAACTCCTGAACGTCATCAGATTGCTTCGTAGTTAGTTTTAAACTAAAATCATGCCAAAACCATTTTTGATGTGGAATGGTTTCACATTATATGTACTTAATCATGCCAAAACCATTTTTCCTATGGAATGGTTTCAGAGGGTTGTAATCCAAAACCATTTTGCTGTAGAATGGTTTTGTGTGTTATTTATGCATGGTGCATAAGGAATTCGCTTATGCACCATAACCGCTCCCATAAAACACCCCCTACCCCACACACACACACACACAACCACCACCACCATGATGCAATGCCCCACCTACAACTGAATGAGTCTTTTAGTTCAAGCATAACAGAGCCCCCAAAAAATTAAAATAAATATTCTATTTTCTTCTAACTGAATTATGCATAGAAAATCATTGTTTTTTAAGCATTAATCAATGTTTCTTTATACATATATTAGAGCACAAGAATTAACCACCAAAAGTAGTCAATAACTCAATACTTACATTATCCTCACCAAAGCTTCTGGGAGAGTCAGCATCTGTGCTACCATCATCCACCGGTTCCAAAGCAATGAAACCAGTACCAGATTCATTTTCAGCTTCAAGTTTCTAAACACAAGGCAAACAAAAAAATCATAACCAGAATCAATAAAACAGTAGTACAAATATCCATCTAAAAATTATAAATGCATAAATTGAGAAGCTAAATACTCATCATCTAAAAAACATACATTATCATGTTCAGAATAATCTGGATTAATTTCTTCCTCATTCTCTTGGTTTACAACAACCTCGACAACCTCGTTTTTCTTCTGCTTCTTTGTAATCACATCCTCTTGATCTGGATTAATTTCTTCCTCATTATCTTGCTTTACAACAACCTCGACAACCTCGTCTCTCTTCTGCTTCTTAGTAATCACGTCCTCTTGATCTGGATTAATTTCTTCCTCATTCTCTTGCTTTGTAACAACCTCGTCTCTCTTCTGCTTCTTAGTAATCACATCCTCTTGATCTGGATTAATTTCTTCCTCATTCTCTTGCTTTGCAACAACCTCGACAACCTCATCTCTCTTCTGCTTCTTAGTAATCACATCCTCTTGATCTGGATTAATTTCTTCCTCATTCTCTTGGTTTACAACAACCTCGACAACCTCGTCTCTCTTCTGCTTCTTAGTAATCACATCCTCTTGATCTGGATTGATTTCTTCCTCATTCTCTTGCTTTACAACAACCTCGACAACCTCGTCTCTCTTCTGCTTCTTAGTAATCACATCCTCTTGATCTGGATTAATTTCTTCCTCATTCTCTTGCTTTACAACAACCTCGACAACCTCGTCTCTCTTCTGCTTCTTTGTAATCACATCCTCTTGATCTGGATTAATTTCTTCCTCATTCTCTTGCTTTACAACAACCTCGACAACCTCGTCTCTCTTCTGCTTCTTAGTAATCACATCCTCTTGATCTTCATCCTCACACTCCCTTTTGCCTATATAAATTTATTTTATTTTAAAATTAAACAAAATCAGTACATAAACTAAACCCTTGTGCAAAAAATCAAAAACCTAAAACCAAATTGACAAATGAAAGCAAATAAATTAGGGAAAAATTAAAATTACAAATTTTTGGTGGTGGAATTGCATTATCACAGACCTACAAAAAAAAGGGGGAAACGAGGTTAGATTAATTATACCAAGTGAAAACAAAATCAAAGAATTGACAATGAAAATTGAAATTGGTTAAAGGATAATTGAAAACACACTTCGGATTCAGATTCATTGGCCATATTTGAGGTGAATCGAAGGAAAGAATTGGGATTGATCTAGCCGTTAGGGTTAGGGATTTCTTCTAGTTACGAGCAACTCGCGCCAATGCTATACGGTGCGTTTTTCTTCTCCAGTTCACTAATTTTGCAACTTGTCAAATTGGATATTCATACAAAGATTTTAAAAGAACTAATAGTAACTACTGTAATTAAATTAATTTTTTATAGTTAATAATAATTAAAGTTTAGGTGAATTAAATTCGGAGATTCGTTTGTTTTTAGCTTTCTTACAAAAAAAAATTCGGAGATTCGACGATGGATCTTTATTTATAGTGTAACTTTGTGTTCTCTTTGACAACTTGTTAAATAGATTTGGATCTCTAACTTTGAGTTCTCTCCATTAACTTTAAGGTTGAAATATTAGAGAGAATGAAGAAATATGGAGGGAAAATATAAGAGAACACAAACACCCGTCTGAATGCACGGGTCATTTTTTTTTCTTGAAGAAGCTAAACTAGCCCACCCAAATTGATGCTAGAGAGAATCGAAACTCAGACCTCAAGAGGAGCACACTCTCAGGTCCCAAGCCAATACCAATGCACCAACCCAAGTGGGTTTTTATGCACGGGTCATTTACTTTTATTCGATATTTAAATTTATCTACTATATAAGAAAAGAAAGTACCTATGAAATTCCTAATTTGCCCCTTTTTCATTTTTTGACACATAATCAATTCAGGGTTATTTGTGTCTTTATCAAAAAATATTAGTAGAAAAATGCTAAAAAATTTCTTAGTAGGAATCGAACCCTTAACCTTTTAGTTACAATTCTTATTAGAATTACCACTAAGCCATATGAATTAATTTGTTATATTTTTGGAACCAATATATAATCAACATGAGTTAAGTTAAAAGAAGAAAGGGGAAGTGTTTATTTATTTTTTCTTTTTTATAATAAGAGAGTAAAATTCATGTACAAATAAAAGGAGAGATTCAATGAAATTCTTTACAACAAATGTATGGTTTTTTTTTTTACAATATAGAGGTACATGGTGTTGTTTCCATTTATTTATGATATTTTATTTGAGTTCAACCCTTTCTTTAGTGTAATTTTATCATTTATTGTTTATGTTTCGTTATTTTAGATTCACTCAACTTGATTTATGGACTTCAATCCAATATTTAATTAAGTTAATTTTCAATTTGTAGTTCAACTCAATAAATTTAATTAATTTAATACAAGAATATGGTGGGAGAAAAACTGAAAAACTCCCGTAAAAAAATGGTGAGACAAAAATAATAAAAATTGTCAGTTACCTCAAGAGGATTATTCTCTACAGTTGCGCGTGAATGATACATTTAGTTTTAAAAAAAAAAACAGTAAAAATTAAATACAAAGTTGAAAATAGTTGAAAAATAAATGACATTTTTTAGAAGTTTTTTTTTTTTTAAAGATTTTTTGTTTTTGATATAACGACTAATGTCTTTTTTAACAAACCAAAATGAGATATATTAACATAGAAAATCTCCCCAACACAAGACGTACCGAGGTAGATTACAAAAGTTTACAAAGAGTCAGAGAAACAAAACCATAAACAAATCACACAAGAAAGATATAATAAGAAAGATATGACTTTCATTCTTATGAGATTTTTCTATGCGGAAGAAAATTATTGGAGAAAAAAAAGGACTAAAATATTATGTTGCCTATTTTTTTAAAATAATTTTACGGGTTATATTCAAATTAATACGGGAACCTAATTTTTTTGGATATATCTACGGGTCTTATATTTTTACTCATATATTAGTAAAGTTGTTTATTTTTTTTTTTTTATAATTTTACAAGTTATAGTCATATATTAATATGGGGACATAATCTTTCGTGTAAATTCTACGGGACCTATATTTTTCTTTTCTTTTAGACTAACAACAAACAATATTCATTTATTCAAGTAAGTAGAGTACGTGTGAATCTGCACTGAATCTGAATCGGAGCAAATCTGCAAATCTGAACAAAACAAACATTGTACTACAACGGAATTAAACCGGACACCGTACCAAGACGCGAACTCAAGACAAAAAAAACTCTGCACTAAGACGGAATTAAAACAACATCAGACAAGAACAACAAAAGAAAACTCAAATGAAACATAAGAATGTGTGAAAAATTACTTATTTAAATAAAAAAAATATAAAACAATCAAAAAGGGGTGATTTTAGTTCAACTCAATAAATTTAATTAATTTAATACAAGAATATGGTGGGAGAAAAACTGAAAAACTCCCGTAAAAAAATGGTGAGACAAAAATAATAAAAATTGTCAGTTACCTCAAGAGGATTATTCTCTACAGTTGCGCGTGAATGATACATTTAGTTTAAAAAAAAACAGTAAAAATTAAATACAAAGTTGAAAATAGTTGAAAAATAAATGACATTTTTTAGAAGTTTTTTTTTTTTAAAGATTTTTTGTTTTTGATATAAGGACTAATATTTTTTTTAACAAACCAAAATGAGATATATTAACATAGAAAACCTCCCCAACACAAGACGTACCGAGGTAGATTACAAAAGTTTACAAAGAGTCAGAGAAACAAAACCATAAACAAATCACACAAGAAAGATATAATAAGAAAGATATGACTTTCATTCTTATGAGATTTTTCTATGCGGAAGAAAATTATTGGAGAAAAAAAAGGACTAAAATATTATGTTGCCTATTTGTTTTAAATAATTTTACGGGTTATATTCAAATTAATACGGGAACCTAATTTTTTTGGATATATCTACGGGTCTTATATTTTTACTCATATATTAGTAAAGTTGTTTATTTTTTTTTTATAATTTTACAAGTTATAGTCATATATTAATACGGGGACATAATCTTTCGTGTGAATTCTACGGGACCTATGTTTTTCTTTTCTTTTAGACTAACAACAAACAATATTCATTTATTCAAGTAAGTAGAGTACGTGTGAATCTGCACTGAATCTGAATCGGAGCAAATCTGCAAATCTGAACAAAACAAACATTGTACTACAACGGAATTAAACCGGACACCGTACCAAGACGCGAACTCAAGACAAAAAAAACTCTGCACTAAGACGGAATTAAAACAACATCAGACAAGAACAACAAAAGAAAACTCAAATGAAACATAAGAATGTGTGAAAAATTACTTATTTAAATAAAAAAAATATAAAACAATCAAAAAGGGGTGATTTTAGTTCAACTCAATAAATTTAATTAATTTAATACAAGAATATGGTGGGAGAAAAACTGAAAAACTCCCGTAAAAAAATGGTGAGACAAAAATAATAAAAATTGTCAGTTACCTCAAGAGGATTATTCTCTACAGTTGCGCGTGAATGATACATTTAGTTTAAAAAAAAACAGTAAAAATTAAATTCAAAGTTGAAAATAGTTGAAAAATAAATGACATTTTTTAGAAGTTTTTTTTTTTAAAGATTTTTTGTTTTTGATATAAGGACTAATATTTTTTTTAACAAACCAAAATGAGATATATTAACATAGAAAACCTCCCCAACACAAGACGTACCGAGGTAGATTACAAAAGTTTACAAAGAGTCAGAGAAACAAAACCGTAAACAAATCACACAAGAAAGATATAATAAGAAAGATATGACTTTCATTCTTATGAGATTTTTCTATGCGGAAGAAAATTATTGGAGAAAAAAAAGGACTAAAATATTATGTTGGCTATTTTTTTTAAATAATTTTACGGGTTATATTCAAATTAATACGGGAACCTAATTTTTTTGGATATATCTACGGGTCTTATATTTTTACTCATATATTAGTAAAGTTGTTTATTTTTTTTTTATAATTTTACAAGTTATAGTCATATATTAATATGGGGACATAATCTTTCGTGTGAATTCTACGGGACCTATGTTTTTCTTTTCTTTTAGACTAACAACAAACAATATTCATTTATTCAAGTAAGTAGAGTACGTGTGAATCTGCACTGAATCTGAATCGGAGCAAATCTGCAAATCTGAACAAAACAAACATTGTACTACAACGGAATTAAACCGGACACCGTACCAAGACGTGAACTCAAGACAAAAAAAACTCTGCACTAAGACGGAATTAAAACAACATCAGACAAGAACAACAAAAGAAAACTCAAATGAAACATAAGAATGTTTGAAAAATTACTTATTTAAATAAAAAAAAATATAAAACAATCAAAAAGGGGTGATTTTAGATCAAAATTGATCCAAAATCACCCCTCATTGAAAGATGAACAAGAATAAAAAGCAAAAAGTAGGGTTTACTATGTTGTTGTGGGGCGGCTATGAAAAAGCAAAAAGTGGCATATGTTTTTCCTCTTATTAATAAGATTTCATGTTCTTTAATAATTTATGTAGGACTATATATATTTATACTCATCAATTAATAAGATAACCTTTTTTTTTATTTGTACGAGACTTATAATTTTAATCATATATTAATAAAGTTGTTTATTTTTTTATAATTTTACGGGTTATACTAGATCAAATATTAATACAAGGACCTAATTATTTTGTTTATTTTTACGAGCCATTTTTTTATTATTAATATATTAATAAGGTTGCTCATTCTTGACATATATTTATACTCATGCATTAACAGAAGGATATAATCTTTTGTGTGATTTCTGCGGTGCCTGTGTTTTTTTTTTTGAACAAACTAAAATGAATTTTATTATTAATAATGAGTCCTGATTGACACAAGGTGTGCCAAACAAAACAACAATAGTTTATATCATACACGTACGCAGGGCCTATGTTTTTACTCTTATTAATAAAATTTACAGTTTTTAACTATTTTTTGTGAACTTAAATTTATACTCATATATTAATATACGATAACTTGATCTTCTATGTGGTTTATGCGGGACCTATGTTTTTTACTCATATTAATACGATTAATACGTTTGTCCGTTCTTTTATAACATATACGGAACCTATAAAATACTCATATATTAATATGGAAACTTTTTTTTGTGATTTATACGGGGCTTATACTTTTATTTATATATTAATTAAGTTGCCTATTTTGTTTTACAATTTTACGGGTTATACTCATATTTAATACGGTGACCTAATTATTTTGATGATTTTTGTGAGACCTATATTTTCACTAACATATTAACAAGGTTACCTATTTTTAATAATTTTAAAAGGATATATTTATACTCATATATTTAATACAGAGACCTAATTTTTTGGTGGTTTTTACAAGGCCTGTGTTTTTACTAATATATTAATAAGGTAACCTATTTTTCCATAATTTCTACATTATCATTTATATTCAAATATTAATACGGGGACATAAGGTTTTTTTGTGATAGTTTTACCATTGTTCTTTTTCTATTTTTTTACCAAATATTATATCTTTCTATTTTTTTAATTTTTTAATCTACTTCCCAATAAATTACTATTTTATGTTATCAAGTGAAGTTTTCAATTTTTTACTATTTTTTTTAGACCTATATTTATAATTATATATTAATACGAGATCCTAATCTTTTGTGTGATTTCTGGGGACCTATGTGTTTTACTCATATTAATAAGTTTGCCCATTCTTTTATAACATCTGCGGGACCTATATTTAAACTCATATATTAATATGGAAACTTTTTTGTTTGTGTGGTTTCTACGGGACTTATACTTTTAATTATATATTAATTAAGTTGTTTGAAACAAAAATAAAATAAAAATTAAGTTGTCTATTTATTTTACAATTTTTCTGGTTATACTCATATTTAATACGATGACCTAATTATTTTAATGACTGTGGCGAGACCTATCCTATATTTTCACTAACATTTTAATATGATTGCCTATTTTTTAATAATTTTTACGGGACTATATTTATACTCATATATTAATACATGGACATAAGTTTTTTTTGTGATTTTTCAACACCTATGTTTTTACTAATATATTAATAAGGTAGCCTATTTTTTTTCTTCATAATTTCTACATTATCTATATTTATATTCCTAAATTAATACGGAGACCTAAAGTTTTTTTGTGATGATTTTACCATTGTTCTTTTTCTATTTTTTTTACCAAATATTATATCCTTTCATCTTACCAAGTGAGGAGCGGCAACGCCGCGACTCCCGTGCGGACGCACGGGTGTCCTGCTAGTTATTATATGATTGTAGAAAATTTATCTATACATCTATACATATAAATAAAAAGGATATAAAAAAAATTGGTGTGTACTTTTTATAATACCAACAATACCCTTGACTTTTTTGTTTTGAGTAACAAAAATCTTTTATTAAGAAACTCACCATAACATAAGACATGGTATAAGTTAGTCTCCTCAAAGTTTCTCTTTTCATGTAGCGTCTCCATAATAATAGATTGCCTACTTAAGATAATTTAATTCATCGTGAGATACTAAACGAGGATTCAGCTATGTGTTTGGCGGCTTATGGTAAGGAGGAAACTCTTTTGCATTTGTTCTTTGATTGTGACATTTTTGGGGCGGTCTGGTATTAGCCTATTAGGTAGTAAGCTGGTTAGGCTTCTCTTTTGTCGCTCCACGTGAAGCCACTACTCATGTTCTTCGATTTGGAGGATCGTTGTCTCTAGCTAGTGGAGAATAATATATATATATATATATATATATAATAAATAATTTTTTTTTGTTAAGTTAATAGAATAACATGTATCAAAGAATCTTTAGAAGTATATTAGTAAGGGTACACCCAAAATCACCCATCTAAACTGTATTTGCTTTTATTTTCATTTAAACAAGTGATTATTCATATAAATTTGTTTCTTCGTTTTTTGTTTTTAAAGTTTGTGGTCGTCTTGTGCGGCGTTGTGTTTGTCGTCGTCTTGTGCAGCGTTTGTTGGTTTTTCATTTTAGTACGGTGTTTCATTTATTCAAATTGACATATCTACCCCAACTCATTACAGATCTGATGAAGACTTGGACGTCAATGTTGCAGATCCGGGAGTATGAATATTTCGGTTACTTTTATTTTGTCATATTTGTAGGCACTTTCATGATGTCGTTGTATGCTATTAACCTAGGCGCTGCAAGTTTGTTTGTAGATTCACATTTTTTCAGTTTTTAGCAATATTGAATTTGTAATGATCTATGTATTTTCAATTTGAATGAATGAATACTTTTTTTTAGTAAAAAAAAAAAATAGAACCTGATTAATCCTAACAAACTATCACGGTCTGCAAAGCATCAACCCATGTTTGAAAAATAGTGAATGAATTGATCGTCAACACGGACCAAATCATGTACCCACATGCCTTGCGACAAATCACAACAAACATTCAAGACTCTTTTGAGCCAAACAATCTCACATCAAATCGAGAATATGTGACGGGGATATATATTAATAAGCATCACTTAGATCCTCAACTCCCTGCAACAAACGCGACAATAAAATGGATTTTGAAGCTCTTCTTGTTCATAAATTCAAGACCAACTTTTTTTTTTTTAATCTGTACATTGAACCAGATATATTGACAACATAGAATTACACAGTGGACAACTCAGTATCTCTGTCTCTGTCACAAATAAGTCGTGGATATTCGAAGAGTGATTAAATGAGCCATAATCAGACCTTCTACCCGTGGCCATGCGTAGGGATGGCAATGGGTAGGGTACTATAGTACCCATCCCCATACCCGCGGATTGAAAAAATACCCGTACCCATCCCCATACCCGCGTGGGTAACAACATTTACCCCCCCGTCCCCATACCCTATGGGTACCTAGGTACCCATACCCGTACCCGTTACCCGCATTTTTACTAAAAATAAATTGATCAATTATAAAATATCATATAATTTTAATAGAATTAAAAAAATTTCAAAGATTTTAATATTGGCTAATGAAAATTATAAACAAAATTATTACTAACCTTATGTTAAAGTTCATATTTATGTTAAATATTCACATTATTTGTATATTATGTTATAAATAAACATTTTTATTAAAAATATGTAATAGTTTAGTAGAGTTTTATTGTTTTAAATTGATTTACATATATTATAATATAATAATATAAATAAAATAAATAAATATATATTATGCGGGTATGGGGCGGGGTGGGTATTAAGGTACCCGTACCCGCACCCATACCCGTTCATTTTTGCGGGTAATTACCCATACCCGTGCCCGTACCCAAAATGCGGGTTTTTACCCTATCCGTTATGGGTAATTTTTGCGGGTACCCTCTGGGTATGGGTCAAATTGTCATCCCTAGCCATGCGGACACATATTTTTTAGATACGACCGAGCTGCAATCGAAACTCTGTGCACTAGCATTGTGTGACCTGGACACGAGATGTGTGTTCTCTATATAGTATATGCAGAATGATAAATCAATATTGGTTGTTGGAGGAATCTTTTTGTTGGAAGCTTTCCACAAACTATTCATCATGATCTTATTCAGACTGACATTGCTCTAAAGGGCTAGGTGTATATATACTCTGTGTTGACGGTAGTAGTCGTTCATGGTGCTAATGGGTTTGTTGAGTTTTTGGTGTTTTGTGTGCTTGTGGTGCTCAGTGTCATTGATTGACCATCCTCGGTCTGGCTTTTGATTGGATGTGAGTCGCTTTCAACAAAACCGGATTCGTCAGAGGTTGATAGAGAGCTTTCATATTGGTTGTCTATCTCTCTCAATATCTATATCATTCATTGATTTCTGATTGTTTCGCTTGAAAAAACATCATAGCCTGCTGCGTGTTGCAGGGAGTAGTGGGTACGTGGATCACTTCCATGTTGACGGTCGGTTCATTTGCCTAGATTTTCTAGACTTCTATTTCTTTCTTTGGGGTAAGGCCTAGTCCCCCCTTGTAACTATTTATTTTCTCTTTTTATTTAATAATATGAGATATAGATAAAAGACGGAGAATTATGGGGTGCCAACGTAGTTGGAATGTCTATCTCTACCCTAATATCTATATGCTCTTAATTAGTATCTATATGCTCTTAATTTATCAACAAAAAAAAATTACAACAAAAAAATGTAAACAAAAAATATTTTGCATTTAAATACAAATATAGGTCTATTTCTAGGCACAATTTTTTTTTTCAATTATCCAAAACTCCCGAAAATCAGGAAAATTATCATATTATGCCGACAAAATTGTAATTAAAATTTAAAGTAGTTAAAAAGTTATTATCAATTTGAAGTTATATTTTGATGTTTTTAATTTAAATATATCTTTTTCGAATATTATTAAATAAAAGATGATTCTTTTTAATTTTTTGCCATTTTTTTTATTAAGAGTCCATTTTAAATATTTGAAAAAACCCTCCAAATAATCGGAGTCGGCCTGCTTAAAATACAACTATAAACTAACATAAAAGTATTTGATGTCAAATATAACACTAAGGAATAACCGTCTTGATATATAACTTATTGTGATCATATGAGAAACATAGAAACATACTTCTTTCAAAGATTGGACACAATTGTCCTTATTCTTTGACCCTAAAATAAAATTAACAACTGACAATATATCAAGATTCCAAGTTATACTAAGTAACTTTTATTGTTTATATTAACAATAATAAAAAAATTATTATTTATAAAATTCCATCACTCCTGACATGGCTGAAACATCACTGCAAGCAACATGAAATTTAGAAAATCCAGATTTCTTACATAAGCTCTTAAATTCTTCCTCAGTTCTTTCCTTTCCAGTTGTTACTAAAAACATTAGATTGTCAATATCACAAACATGCTTAGACATATTGCTTGAATTTGGCACCTCTGGAATTATATAATCCAAAATAACTACCTTCCCATTTTTTGGCAAAGCTTTGTGACAATTTTTTAAAAACTTCACACATTCTTCATCTCCCCAATTATGACATACAAGCTGAAATTTAAAAGAAAAAATATTTAATTAGAGGGTTTCTATTTAACATTTTCCTTAATTTATATCATGTATACCAACCTTTAGTAAAATGGCATCACCAGTTGGAACACTTTCAAACATATCTCCTCCAACGTGTTCTATCCCTACAAGCAAGATAAAAGTGTTCGGTTATTATTTTTTGACAAACAAATATTCCATTTGTTTTTCTTATAGGAAATTTTGGTCTATTTACTTTGAGAAAATTCCTTCTTTTTTTTTTAATTACAAAATTTCTACTTTATTTTTCAACTTCTTTTCTATTTTAAAAATTTGTGCTAAAGATAATGTGACAAATTTATGTTATAAATAAAAATAGAAAATAAAAAACAATCCAAAATTAAAGGGCCTTAAAATTTTCATATTTTAAAATAATGTAGAATATACTAAAAGAGAATATTGTGACCAAGTGGTGGGAGGGTAACCCTTCTAAAAAAGTCCTAATTAATTTTTTATTTTTTTTTAGTATAAAGGGGCCTAAGTCTGAAAGAAAAAATTACGTACAACACTATAAAGCGGAGGGCATAAACATCCCTAAAATTTAATTTGAACAACATTTAACTAAATTTTACATATCTTCCAATTAAACTTTTGATTATCATAGTCAATTTTCCGGATATCAAAAAATTATGAAGAAAAAAAAACATAAAAATTGATATATTTTACCTGGATGAGAAGGTGCGTCTTGAACAGCTTGTTGCAAATCAAAATTAATTCCTTTAATTGAAGGATATTGAGATATAATGAATTTTAAGGTCTCTCCAAATCCACCTCCAACATCAACCAATGTTAAGATTCCCTCAAATCCTTTGTATAATTTGAGGATTCTTTTAATTTCTAAAGGTCCAGCATGGGCCATTGCTTTGTTAGTAATATCATTCAATTCATTATTTGTCTTTGTATATTGATAAAATGGTGTCCCATTGATACTTTGGAAAAGAGTTTTCACACCAGGATCCAAAATTGCTTCCTTTACATCACCCCTACAAGTGCATACAAAATTATATTATAAATAAGGCAAATCCGGGACATTTTTTAAGTCCTTAAATAGTAAGTTTTTTATAGATTTTTTATGGAAATGCGTAAAGTCAACGCATTGGAAATTAGAGTGTTTAATTTTTTGAATAAAAAGTTTTTTTTTAGTAGAATGCTTAAAGAGTGCCCCGAGGGCACTCATTAGCAAGACCCTATAAATAATGCCTAAATATATAATCTTAAAATTGCTTCCTTTCACATCAAGATTTGCCACTTATTCACTTTAAAGGTGATTTTTTTTTAATAAGCAAAAAATAACTGTTTTTAAAGGTGATATTCTAGTCATTTGACAAAAATAAAATTAAGTGTCTTGTTATTACATATCAATGGTAGCCACTAAGTGATTGATCTAATGCATGTGATTGAAGAACAATAATTTTTTATCATATTTTACTTACCTCTAAGACAAACTACATATTACTAGGGCTCCGTTTGGTAAAAAATAACGGATAACTGATAAGCTAACTTATAGCAGATTAACTTATAGCAAATAACTTATAAGCTAAGCTAATTTTTAGCTTATAAGCTAACAAATTGGATATATAATGTTTGGTAAAATTAACATATACTCATTCAAAACAAATTAAAATAACATGAACAAAATAAGTAATTACCAAACGCTGTTACATCCTCTATGGATTAATGTTGAGAGTGGACCCAAAGAGCCTCCATCTTTATCAATTGCAAAGTATCGACCAATTGAAGAGAGACCAAAAACTCTTTCTCTCTTACCATTTTCATTTGTACGGATTGAACAATTGAGAAGAGAATAGCTAGCCAAAACAGTCAACATGCGTTCAAGCCTCTCAGCCAATTCAGGGTGTTGATTTGGAAGCTCATAAGCAATTTCAGAAGCAGAATAGCTAGAATTATTACCACTTGAAATTTGTAACTTAGCTATGATATCAAATAAATTGAGATCAACAGCAGCATTTAATATTGCAGGAAAAATCCTACTAAAACATAATGTCAATGCTGAAAGGTAAGCATCATCAACCTTTTCTAGCTCATTAGTAGGAAGATTATTATTTTGTTTAGAATTGGAACTCATTTTTGCTGTTTTTCTATGGTTTTTCACTTTTTTTGTGTGTCATTTCCTTCAATTCTATAGTCGTATATATAGACATATTTGTAACATTAGATATTTAGAGAAAAAGACACAAAATAGTTATTTTTTTATTTAAAAAGTGGTAAAAAATATTTAATGCTCATTTGTATCAATTTCTCTCTATATAAAATCATCTTTTTTTTTCAACAAATTCTAGCTCAACTGACTAAAACGTCAAAATTATTAGGTTGAATGTCATGACCAGAGTTCGAATATCAATCCCTTCATTCTATGTGTGTGAGTTTTTCGTGGCTCGTCATTTCATATATATATATATATATATATATATATATATATATATATATATATATATATATATATACCAAAAAAAATGCATCTATTTCTTTTTTTTAAAAATCTCTATCATGGTGTTATGTTTCAAGTGTGAGAATGAGGCTGTTTGATTTTAAGGCGGCTGATGCTATGTTCCTGGTCACATGTTGGTACTTGAATAGTCATGTGCGTACGTGTTTAATATATATCTTTAACAATAGGCTTAATTAGTAAAATGGTCACTTAAAAGACATTTTTGGTTTCAGATTGGTCCCTTAAAGAAAAAAAATCCAAATAGGTCCCTTAAAGAAAAAAAAGTCCGAATAGGTCCCTTAAAGACATCTCCGTTAATCAGTTTGGTCCTATTTAGAGCTCTATTTAGGGACCAAACTGATTAACGGAGATGTCTTTAAGGGACCTATTCGGGCTTTTTTTTCTTTAAGGGACCTATTTGGACCTTTTTTTCTTTAAGGGACCAATCTGAAACTAAAAATATCTTTAAGGGACCATTTTACTAATTAAACCTTAACAATATCACACTTGAAAGAACTATTTCAATATAACAATATCATTAACGATTAAAAAAACTTTGAATTGTCTCTACGCCATGTGAATAGCATCAACCAACAACTTCGAATCATTTTCCAATTGAACTCGATCCAATGCTCTATGTCTAGCTTAGCTTCTTTCATAACTAAAAGTAAAGCCCATATTTTTCCTTCTAAAGTTGAAAGCACAGTCTGCTGTCATAACAGAGTTCGAACATCAGTCCTTCATTTTATGTGTGTGAGTTTTTCGTGACTCGTCATTTCATATATGTACAAAATAAATGCATCTATTTCTTTTAAAAAAACGGAAAAAAATCTCTATCATGGTGTTATGTTTTCAAGTGTGAGAATGAGGCTTCCTGATTTCAAGGCGGCTGATGCTATGTTCCTGGTCACATTATTATGCTATAACTAGCAGGACACCCGTGCGTCCGCACGGGAGTCGCGGCGTTGCCGCTCCTCACTTGGTAAGATGAAAGAATATAATATTTGGTAAAAAAAATAGAAAAAGAACAATGGTTAAACCATCACAAAAAAACTTTAGGTCTCCGTATTAATTTAGGAATATAAATATAGATAATGTAGAAATTATGAAGAAAAAAAATAGACTACCTTATTAATATATTAGTAAAAACATAGGTGTTGAAAAATCACAAAAAAAAAACTTATGTCCATGTATTAATATATGAGTATAAATATAGTCCCGTAAAAATTATTAAAAAATATGCAATCATATTAAAATGTTAGTGAAAATATAGGATAGGTCTCGCAACAGTCATCAAAATAATTAGGTCATCGTATTAAATATGAGTATAACCAGAAAAATTGTAAAAAAAAATAGACAACTTAATTTTTATTTTATTTTTGTTTCAAACAACTTAATTAATATATAATTAAAAGTATAAGTCCCGTAGAAACCACACAAACAAAAAAGTTTCCATATTAATATATGAGTTTAAATATAGGTCCCGCAGATGTTATAAAAGAATGGGCAAACTTATTAATATGAGTAAAACACATAGGTCCCCAGAAATCACACAAAAGATTAGGATCTCGTATTAATATATAATTATAAATATAGGTCTAAAAAAATAGTAAAAAATTGAAAACTTCACTTAATAACATAAAATAGTAATTTATTGGGAAGTAGATTAAAAGATTAAAAAAATAGAAAGATATAATATTTGGTAAAAAAAATAGAAAAAGAACAATGGTAAAACTATCACAAAAAAACCTTATGTCTCCGTATTAATATTTGAATATAAATGATAATGTGGAAATTATGGAAAAATAGGTTACCTTATTAATATATTAGTAAAAACATAGGCCTTGTAAAAACCACAAAAAAATTAGGTCCCTGTATTAAATATATGAGTATAAATATATCCTTTTAAAATTATTAAAAAATAGGTAACCTTGTTAATATGTTAGTGAAAATATAGGTCTCACAAAAATCATCAAAATAATTAGGTTACCGTATTAAATATGAGTATAACCCGTAAAATTGTAAAACAAAATAGGCAAGTTAATTAATATATAAATAAAAGTATAAAGCTCCGTAGAAATCACAAAAAAAAAGTTTCCATATTAATATATGAGTATTTTATAGGTTCCGTATATGTTATAAAAGAACGGACAAACGTATTAATCGTATTAATATGAGTAAAAAACATAGGTCCCGCATAAACCACACAGAAGATCAGGTTATCGTATATTAATATATGAGTATAAATATAAGTTCACAAAAAATAGTTAAAAACTGTAAATTTTATTAATAAGAGTAAAAACATAGGCCCTGCGTACGTGTATGATATAAACTGTTGTTGTTTTGTTTGGCACACCTTGTGTCAATCAGGACTTATTATTAATAATAAAATTCATTTTAGTTTGTTAAAAAAAAAACACAGGCACCCCAGAAATCACACAAAAGATTATATCCTTCTGTTAATGCATGAGTATAAATATATGTCAAGAATGAGCAACCTTATTAATATATTAATAAAAAAAATATATGGCTCGTAAAAATGAACAAAATAATTAGGTCCTTGTATTAATATTTGATCTAGTATAACCCGTTAAATTATAAAAAAAATAAACAACTTTATTAATATATGATTAAAATTATAAGTCTCGTACAAATAAAAAAAAAGGTTATCTTATTAATTGATGAGTATAAATATATATAATCCTACATAAATTATTAAAGAACATGAAATATTATTAATAAGAGGAAAAACATATACCACTTTTTGCTTTTTCATAGCCGCCCCACAACAACAACATAGTAAACCCTACTTTTTGCTTTTTATTCTTGTTCATCTTTCAAAGAGGGGTGATTTTGGATCAATTTTGATCTAAAATCACCCCTTTTTGATTGTTTTATATTTTTTTTATTTAAAGGCTTTAATGCAGTTTTGGTCCCTCTATTTTCAATTTCTTAAAGTTTTGATCCCCCTATTTTAAAAACCAACTTTTTGGTCCCCCTATTTTAATTTTTCTTGAGTTTTGATCTCTACTCCATTTTAGGGTCAATTTTGATGACATGTCAAGGTCATTAATGACATGACATTGCACACTTGGCAAAAATATTATCCATGTCATCAATTTGGTATTTATCTTGTTTTATGGATTAATGTTTGTTCTTCATTTATTTTCTGCAACTCAATATTAAAAATATGATCTTCCACTCTTTGGGTTTTAGGGTTTGTTGTTGTGGATGAAACTTATTTTGAAGGAAGGGTTAATAGTAATGGAGTGAATAATGGTGTTGATAGAAACATATGACGAAGGATGGCGATGGCGTTGAAGATATGATTAAAGAGAGGGATAAAAAATATCAATCACTAATTAATATATTTAACTTTTTTTTATAGATTCTTTTAATTTTCTTAATATTTAAAATATATTTATTGAAATAGAAGAAAAAGTTTAATGACATGAATATTGTTTTGGCCAAGTATGTCATGTCATTAATAATCTTGACATGTCATCAAAATTGACCATAAAATGGAGTGGGGGGCCAAAACTCAAGAAAAATTAAAATAGGGGGATCAAAACTTCAAAAAATTGAAAATAGGGGGACCAAAACTCCATTTAAGCTTTATTTAAATAAGTGATTTTTCACACATTCTTATGTTTCATTTGAGTTTTCTTTTGTTGTTCTTGTCTGATGTTGTTTTAATCCCGTCTTAGTGCATAGTTTTTTTGTCTTGAGTTCGCGTCTTGGTACGGTGTCCGGTTTAATTCCGTTGTAGTACAATGTTTGTTTTGTTCAGATTTGCTCCGATTCAGATTCAGTGCAGATTCACACGTACTCTACTTACTTGAATAAATGAATATTGTTTGTTGTTAGTCTAAAAAAAAAGAAAAACATAGGTCCCGTAGAATTCACACGAAAGATTATGTCCCCATATTAATATATGACTATAACTCGTAAAATTATAAAAAAAAATAAACAACTTTACTAATATATGAGTAAAAATATAAGACCCGTAGATATATCCATAAAAATTAGGTTCCCGTATTAATTTGAATATAACCCGTAAAATTATTTAAAAAAAATAGGCAACATAATATTTTAGTCCTTTTTTTTCTCCAATAATTTTCTTCCGCATAGAAAAATCTCATAAGAACGAAAGTCATATCTTTCTTATTATATCTTTCTTGTGTGATTTGTTTATGGTTTTGTTTCTCCGACTCTTTGTAAACTTTTGTAGTCTACATCGGTACGTCTTGTGTTGGGGAGGTTTTCTATGTTACTATATCTCATTTTGGTTTGTTAAAAAAAATGTTAGTCCTTATATTAAAAACAAAAAATCTTTAAAAAAAAAAAACTTCTAAAAAATGTCATTTATTTTTCAACTATTTTCAACTTTGTATTTAATTTTTACTGTTTTTTTTTAACTAAATGTATCATTCACGCGCAACTGTAGAGAATAATCCTCTTGAGGTAACTGACAATTTTTATTGTTTTTGTCTCACCATTTTTTTACGGGAGTTTTTCAGTTTTTCTCCCACCATATTCTTGTATTAAATTAATTAAATTTATTGAGTTGAACTACAAATTGAAAATTAACTTAATTAAATATTGGATTGAAGTCCATAAATCAAGTTGAGTGAATCTAAAATAACGAAACATAAACAATAAATGATAAAATTACACTAAAGAAAGGGTTGGACTCAAATAAAATATCATAAATAAATGGAAACAACACCATGTACCTCTATATTGTAAAAAAAAAAAAACAATACATTTGTTGTCTTATTTGGTATAATGCACTTATGACGTTGAAATAAAGAATTTCATTGAATCTCTCATTTTATTTGTACATGAATTTTACTCTCTTATTATAAAAAAGAAAAAATAAATAAACACTTCCCCTTTCTTCTTATAACTTAACTCATGTTGATTATATGTTGGTTCCCAAAATATAACAAATTAATTCATATGGCTTAGTGGTACTTCTAATAAGAAGTGTAACTAAAAGGTTAAGGGTTCAATTCCTACTAAGAAATTTTTTAGCATTTTTCTACTAACTTTTTTTAATAAAGACACAAAATAACCCTGAATTGATTATGTGTCAAAAAATGAAAAGGGGCAAATTAGGAATTTCATTTGTACTTTCTTTTCTTATATAGTAGATGTTGGTACTTGAATAGTCATGCGCACGTGTTTAATATATATATCTTTAACAATATCACACTTGAGATAACTATCCAATATAACTTTGGGTCTTGCTAACGAGTGTCCCCGGGACACTCTTTAAGCATTCCATTTAAAGAAATTTTTTATTCAAAAAGTTAAACACTACAATTTCCAATGCGTTGACTTTACGCATTCAGATAAAAATTCTATAAAAAACTTACTATTTAAGGGCTTAAAGAGTGTCCGGGGGCACTATTTAGCATTTGCCATATAACAATATCATTAACGATTGAAAGAAACTCTGAATTACCTCTACACTTCATGTGAATAACATCAACCAACAACTTCGAATCACTTTCAAATTGAACTCGATCCAATGCTCTATGACTAGCTTTTTTCATAGCTAAAAGTAAAGCTCGTGCTTCTCCTTCTAAAGTTGAAGGCACAGTTTGTTGTCATTGTGTCATATATACCAGCGATGAACTGACCACTACTATCCTGAAAGCACAATCTAAATGAGGTCTTCCTAGATCCACTAACGAAAGCCACATCAATGCTGCATTTTAGCCCGCTGATGATAGGAATTTATATGATTTTTAGGATAGTTTTTAGTAGTTTTACTAGCAATTGAAGACCAAATGCAAGCAAATACCTAGAGAAACGAAGTTACTTGGCCAAGAAGCAAGGAAAATGAAAAAAGTACCAAAAAGGGGCAAAAAAAAAGGAAGAAAAATGCAAATTCATCGTACCAACGGTGAGGGCCATCGCAGCAAGATGAGAAAGGCAGATTAAATCGATGAAAATCTGTAACAAATCAAATCATCGTAGCACGATGAAATCCATCGTGGCCACGATGTGAATTTTTGTGAGTCATCGTACCCACGATGTGTGCGATGAGCACAATGGAAAAAGCCCAAATCCACTGAAAAACTATAAATGGAGTCTTCCTCCTTCACAATTATTCATTCCAAAATATTGAGAACTGTTCCAATACTTAAAGTTCCAAGCAAGAGTTAGGAGAACTCTAAGGAGACAAGGAGGGTTTAGGAACTCCGAGGGCTTAATGTTCTTTTCTCTTTATTGTCTTTGTAATTTAATTTTCTAGGTTAGGTCTAGTAGAAGAACTCTCATATGAATGCTTGAGACATGTAATTTGGTTTGAAAAAAATTATATTCAATTGTTATTTTGTTATTCACTATAGTTGTCTTGTTTTAATGCTTTGTTCTAAATCTTGATCAAATTATAGAACGAACTCACAGGAATTAGCTGATACCGTGACAACAGACTAATAGGCCCGAACCTAAAGACAATTCAACCAACCTATATGAGACCATTAAATTCAGTATAGGATTAGGAATTACACATAGTTAAATTCTGCATGATTAAGATTAATCAAACAAAGGTAGAAAAACACGTGACAACTTGTAAAAGGTAGAAAACGTGACAAACAAAGGGGACACTACCAGCGGTTAACTAAACTTTCTTCAGTTGCAAAAGGGTAAGGAATGGTTGCACTGAACTTATCAAGTAGAAATTAATCCGTCTGATGAATAATGAATAGTGAGGCAAGTATAACGCCAGTTACCAAGCAGTAATAAGGGATGGATTCGAAACACTTAACCACCCCGTGCTCATCTACTCGCACACCCTTTTACTTTATTGTCCTTTATTTAATTGTTATTTACTTATCATTTACTTTTAATTGTCAAACTCTCTCAAAACAAACAAAACGAATGCAAACATCGTTACTTTCTAAATTCCTAAGCGAAACTAGTAGTTTTGGCACGATTTTTGTGGATACGAGAATGAACACAAGATCTAACCAAAGAAAACTAGAGTGCATAATTCTCTTTATGCATTGCTACATTAATTACAAAGTTACACAGTATTGAAAATCCAAATAAAATGCTCAGTAATTTATTGTTAACTTTCTAGAGAATGGGGCTTTGGTCTCTATACTAATTCGGAATTCGATCCAAGGTAAATACATTGTGGTCAAGAATTCATATCATTTGAATTCAATCACTTACTTAATACTACTCAGTAATATTTATTTATAGAATTCCATCACTCCAGACATAGCTGAGATATCACTGCAAGCAATATGAAATTTGGAAAATCCAGAGCTCATGCACAAGTGCTGAAATTCATTTTCAGTTCTTTCCTTTCCACCATGTATTAAAAACATGAGATTGTCAATAGCACAAGCATGCTTAGAGATATTGCTTGGGTTTGGGGCCTCTGGAATTATATAGTCCAAAACAATCACCTTTCCATGTTTTGGCAAAGCTTTGTGACAATTTCTTAAAAACTTCACACATTCTTCATCTGCCCAATTGTGACATACAAGCTAAAATGAACAGAAAAAAGTAAATAAATGTGGTTAGGACATATTTTATAAGTTACATCAATGGCAATGCTTATTTATTCACTAATCTATTATATTACAAACTCTTTATTTAGTGACTAGTTTAAAGACCTAAAATAATCGGTCACAACAGAAACTGATTTAGAGATCAAATCTTTAAAATTATTGACTAAATACATATTATTTTCTTTTTTTATCCGTAGACAAAGTGACAAATACTACTGAAACTCACACAACTGCAAGGTTCTGAGTGAAGGTATTCAGTCTAACAATATTAACATTATCAATTGAGCTAGGTCTTACCGGACAAATCTATATTGGTCTCTAAATCAGTTACTAAAGTATTTTAGAGATCAATTTAAAGACCGATTTATTAGCGGCCGAAAATGTGGTCTCTAAATAAGATTTTTTTTTCTTTTCACATAGTTAGTTTAAATTTAAATATGAACTCTCTAATGTACTCACTGACCTTTAGTAAGATGGCATCACCGGTTGGAACACTTTCAAACATATTTCCTTCAACATGCTCTATACCTTCAAGCAAAAATAATGTGGATTTCCTAATAAATAATTTGGGCTAAACAATGATATTCCATTCTATCTAGCATATCATAGTTATTCAATTCATTAAAAATTAATGTATGATATCTATAAAATGGGGAGAATATATATCTTACCTGGATGAGGTTGTGCATCTTGAATCACTTGAGGCAAATCAAAATTGATACCTTTAATTGAAGGATATTCTGATATAATTTGTTTCAAAGCATTCCCTACTCCACCTCCTACATCAACCAATGTTGAGACACCCTCAAATCCTTTATATAATGTAAGGACCCTTTTCATTTCTAATGGACCAGAATGAGCCATTGCTTTGTTAAAAATTTGATTTAGCTCTTGATTTTTCTCTAAATATTGATAAGCAGGTGATCCATGAACTTTATTAAAATGGTCATTGTTGTTAGGGTTTATAATTGCATCTTTTACATCATACCTGAAAAAAGCAATAACACAATCATATTGAAACTAGGTCTTAAATAAAAACAAAATTACTTTATGTTTGATAGTCTAAAATATAATCAAATTTGCAAAACACTCTGTTTAATTCAGATTTTATATTTTCAGTAATTCCTTTCATTATTTTTTTTATTGCAAAGAGGGCTAAAGCCTGAGAAAAAAGAAATTAAACGACAATTAGACGGGGCACAGAGATCCCCAAAACATCAGCTGCAAGAAAGTGACTAAGATGAGCCGGACAGGACTCATAATAACAAAAGTTATCCTCCAAATCAGTTCCATAGTTAGCTAACGCATCCGTAACTGATTGGCTTCCCTATAGGCATGCTTCACGACCACCTCCCAATCCATTGCTAACAAAGATCGAATTTTAACTACCAGTGCTCGACCCATAGGACCCCCATAATTATTACTATTAAGAACATTAGCCACTACAAGAGAATCGACATTTAACTCGACGGCTACAAAACCCAACCTTCTAGCAAGCCTCAACCCTTAAAAAACACCCCATAACTCAGCCACATGCAGACTACACATACCAAGGTTTCTTGCAATCCCTCCCAACCACTCACCATCACTTCCCCTAATTATTCCACCACAACCAGCAGTCCAGCACTCCCATCATGTTTACGAGCCGTCTGAGTTCAATTTAACCCAACAAACTGGCAGAGGCTTCCAACCAATTAACACCAACTCCCTATTGAAACTAGGCTTCCTCTCCTGTTAGTTTTCCTATTTTTTTCTCAAGTGTAAGATCACAACCCTTATTCTCATTAATTCCAATTTTTTAATTGAAATCTATATATTCTTCTTTCTCTCACCTAACAAATTAAGGGTCAGACCGAACTCTCATATGACATGAGACAATCCTAACCACATTAAAATCAATACAGCTAATTATTTTCTTGAGAATCCCACACAACTTAAATATGACAATAGTAATAATCAAAAATACGAGTTATGTTATTTGAACAATTATTTTTTGACAACTTTTGGGACAACCAAAAATACAAGACAGTGTGGGTATTGACACAGACAAGTAAAAAAATTATTAAGAAAATTAAAATGACTTTTTGCATGAAAGAATTATCAACTCAGTTGTCTCAAATGTTTGTCAAATTAATATTTCTCAAATAAAAAAGTCATTTAATCAATAAATAATGTTTAATTACCAAACACCATTATATCCACGATGCACTAATGTTGAGAGTGGACCCAAAGAGCCTCCATCTTTATCATATGCAAAGTATTGACCAATTGAAGAGAGACCAAAAACTCTTTCTCTCTTACCATCTTCATTCCTACGGATTGAACAATCAAGAAGAGAATAGCTAGCCAGCACAGTCAACATGCGTTCAAGCCTCTCAGCCAATTCAGGGTGTTGATTTGGAAGTTGAGAAGCAATTTCAGAAGCAGAGAAACTAGAATTATTACCACTTGAACTTTGTAACTTAGCTATGATATCAAACAAATTCAGATCAACGGCCGCATTTAGGATCGCCGGAAAAACGCGACTAAAACATAATATCAACGCAGAGAGGTAAGCACCGTCGACTTTTTCAACCCCGGCTAGAAGCTGAGTTTGTTTGGAGCTGGAACTCATTTTAACAAGTGTTTGATTTTCTTGTTCAGTAATGAGTTTTGCACGTTTTTCGGTTTTGGTGTTCTTTATATATATAGATAGATGAAGATAATGCATCCATAATATAATTAAACGTAACAATCACTAGAGTCTAGAATAATCAATGGTGATGAATTATATGTTTGAATATTATTGTGTAGGTACTAGGTACTGACTTTGACTCTTTGGATAGTGACATTAATATTATACACAAAAAACACAAATTGTAAGTGATGTTTATAAATATATGTATAATATATTTTTAAAATATTAACAATATTAAAAAAAAATATTGAAAACCATGGTTTTAAAAAGAATTAATGAATTTGCTAAAAAGTTGCAAAGACAATATTAGTAAATTGTATATATATTTTAACTAAGACATTGAACTCAAGTGATTAATTAGCTCCCCTTAAGACGAATCTTTTGAAAGAACCCGAGTTCAATTCTTGGTGGTCTTGGCCGGGCATTACTTACCTCGTGACCGAACTCTGAATTATCGGATCCCCGGATCTCTAGGGTTAAAAGTAAAACCAAAAAAAAATTATATAATTTATTATATTGGATAATGATTAAAAAACAAAATTTAAAGTCTTATCACTGGTTGGAAAACAGTGCTTGTCAATTGTTTATATATATACACACACGATTGTAAATGTGCATGTATCTAAGACATTTATTTTGAAGAGTTGTGGCATTTCTTTCAAGTAGGATATTGACTTCAAGATATGTACCAGTTGAATGTTCTTCCCTTTTGAATTTTCTGCAACGTTTAATATTGAAAAATGGATATTTCCAACTGAAGCTTCTATCTTGCACAATATTTCTATCAGGGTTGCTATTTTTTTTAATATCACTTTGAGACACCTAAATTGACAACGTTTTAAATAGTTTCTTACAACCAAACATGAGCCTTTTTTTTTTTTGACAAGTAGTCTAGTGGCTAGAAAATCCGCCTTAAAGGTGAATAGGTGGAGTGTCCCGGGTTCAAACCCGGACTCCTGCACATATAGTGTTATGTCCCTACCAACTGAGCTTAGCTCACGGGGACCAAACATGAGCCCTTTTAAACTTGCAGTGTTGTAGTTTCTCTCTTTCCACTTTTTAAGCAAATATTTTGCTATAAAATGAGTAACTTTTGTGCAAGGACACCACTTCTTTAATGTGTAAGACACAAATCCACTATATGGATTCTTTTGCTCCTATGAATATATTGAATTATGCCCTTTTAATTAGTTAAGTCCTGAATATAATATTTATGTTTGAACAATATCTTCATTCTCTTGTCATGAATCTCTCTTTGTAACTGATACTTGACTGAATGCATGATAATTTCATGAGTAAAGACTGTACACTGTCAGTGTAAATTTCTTTTACACTGACTTCAGTCACAATTTGCAAACACGTTAAATTAAAAACTGACAAAGATAGTTATGTAATTGTTTTATGTGTTGGCAAGTGATTGGTTGTCTGTGTAACTTTACACTCACAATGCAAATTTCTTTGATCTCTATAATTTCACTTGCTACATTTCACATGAATTCCACTCCACATGTATCTCAAAATAAAGCTTCAAGCATAAATATTTTACTTCAAATGTTTCCTGTACTTTCCTTATTTCTCTCGATCACCTGTTTGCTCATTGTGACGCCTGTTTGGTTCAAAATAGGGGGAGGGGAGGGGAGGTATTTTTATAGAGGGAAGGGGAGAGGAGGAAAAATTTTTAATTACATATGTGTTTGGTTCAAAAGAGGGAAGGTGAGGTATTTTAATTAAATATATGGTTGGTTCACAAGGGGAGAGGAAGTATTTTAAAAGCAATTTACTTTTTTACCTTAAAATCTTATAACACTCATATTTTTAAAACTAATATCTCTTTATTATTACATCAAAACAAATAACACATACTTTTCAAAGAAAAAAAATATCACATACACGAAACTCACTACCACACCAAGAAATTCACTACATAGACATTAAAACCAAAACTTTGATTCAATAAAACACGGAAGAAAATATTCAAACAAAGTACATCGTACAACCTCCAAAATATTCGTAAACGTTCAAACAAGTGTTCCAAATATTAAAAAACACATTAAAATGCAAATAAAGTATTCATAAACATCATAGCACCGTTATAGGATGATTAATCAGATGAACCAATGACCAGTTGCATTATCACAGCTTTGCGTGCTCCAAGTGGACATTGGAGAATCATTCTAAGTTTGTTAACATCGTTCATGACAACACAATATATCTCAGGCAATGACGCTGCCTCACACCCACAACCCTCTATTAAATTCCATGTTTCTTCACCAGAAATTGGAGGCAGATCATATTTTTGACGTTCTCTCATTATTTCATTTCCTTCTCGTAGTGCCTCAGCAGCAACCATATTCATTGACTCTTTCATTTCAATCATTTCATTGTTTGACTCTTTATTCTTAGCCACTTTCAATTTCTTCTTTTTACTACCACTTGCTATAGGAGAATGGTCTGATGATTGTGTTTCAGGTACAGTAAAATCAAAATGAGGAGCATCAAAACCCTCCAAATTCACCTCATTTCGAGCAACATGGCCATCAATGTCTTGAATAGTTTCAACAAAGTCTTCATCGATGACCGACGAACTTTGTTTTCTTGTCTCCTTTAAAGTCCCAGATTCATCGCCATCAGCTCGGTTGGGTCCATAAAGTGTCACCATCTTCTCATAATTTGGAAGTGGGACATTTCTCCAATATGCCGCTTTTGGTTTTGACTGAAAAATAAGTTTCGCAATAGTTATACAACTATTAATTAATAAAAATATTGCAAAATACAAGATTTATAAAACTTACGGCAATTAGAGCATCCCAAACTTCTGGTTCAGCATCCCATAATTGTGTAGTTGGATTCATAGAAAATCCACTCATACCACCTTTAAAAATGTCGTAATATTCGGTGAAGTTTTTTTTCAAAGTTTTCCAACGGTTTTTTATCTTCACCTTGTCAATTTTTTCCCCAAATAATACACTGATTTCGGCTGTAATATGTTTATACGCTGTTGATGTGAATGTACCATTCACTTTGTTACCATTTTCAAATTCATGCATGAAAGCATCAACAAGAGCATCGTCCATGACTCTAGTCCAACTCAAAGTCCTAGAGTTACCATTGTTGGTTGATAATTGCTTTTTCGATGCCATAAGCTATAAAATGATCAATCATAATAACATAACAAAATTAAAATATATCTTAACATGAAGTCTCAATATCATTTTCTAAACATCATAATAATAAACTCAGTACTAATTTGACAAAAAACATCAAACATCATAATAATAATAATAAAACATACAGTTTGATAAACTATTTAGGCAAAAACATTATTTTCATAATTTAACCACATCCCATGTGCTACACTATTTTTTATAACCCCACCCAAAGCAACTTCGTCCCTATCACTTGTTGAAGCTTGATGATTTTCTTGAGATACAGTTTGATTTGCAAGTTCAACATCTACTTCAGCTATAAGGTCTTCATCTGGGTCTGCGCTCATTAGATAATTGTGAAGAATACAACATGCAAAAATGATTAATTTTTTAGCTTTGACTCCATAATTGGGCTCTGTTGAATTAGATATAATCTCAAATCTTTTTTTCAATACACCAAAGGCTCTTTCAATTGCATTGCGTAAAGATGCATGTCAGAGATTAAACAATTCTTTGTAATTTTGGGGTGGATTTTTTGCCGAATATTCTTTCAAGTGATACCGAACTCCTCTATAAGGTGTAATAAGTCCACTTGTCAGCATGAAGCCAGCATCAACAAGATAATATTTTCCTATAGTAAAGGTAAATATTAAATGTGATAGTTTGAAATATATCATATAAATAATTATAGGTGTATGGTGATTCTTATATTACCTTGAGGAATTTTAAGTTTATCTTCTCGTGTTAGTGCATTCTTTATTATTCTCGAGTCAGAGGCAGAACCTTCCCATCCCGCGAGAACATACGTGAACTTTAAATCAAAAGTACACGCTGCTAAAACATTTTGTGTTGGATAGTCTTTCCTACCACGATATCAAGGGGCATCTTTTGCAGATACTTTGACTCGTATATGTGTTCCATCTATAGCACCAACACAATCCTGACACAATATCATTTTTTTTATCAATATATATATATATATATATATATATATATATATGTATATATATAATTTATTCAAGTTTTGTTTATATTTTATTGTAGATAACTTATTAATAAAAAGGGTTACCTTAAAATATGGGTAGAATCTAGAGCTACTAGAAATTTCCAGAGGGACCGTTGAGCCATCAGGTTGTACAATAAATTTTTCTTCCAATTCAAGAATAGCTTTTAAAACTTGATGGAAATGACGACTAATTGTCTCGCCCGAACGCCGAAACCAAAATTTGACTTCACGATTTTTAACATTATGGGTTAATATGTAAATTGTTTTTGCAACTTGTTCTTCCACGCTTGACCATCGTGTAGCCTGTAAACCCCCCTCTCTTTCTAACATATCACATAGCCTTAAAAAAGTTTGAGGGCTCATTCTCAATAGATTTCTACTAGTTTCACAGTTACTAATTCGATACATTATTTCTTCACGCACCCTTTCTCTCTCAGAGCTCATACTATAACTTAATTTTCTCTTACGAGACATCCGAACATAACAATAAACAATTGCACACATAAGTTGAGCTACAGCTCTTCGGCGCAAATCAAACCATCTATTAATAGCAATTTCTCGTTCTTGATGATCCATCTAATTCAATAAAATATTTTTAAAAAAATAAACATTTAAACTATATATAAAAGTTCAAATTTCATTATAGATGCTTGAAGGGTAATATGTATTTAATTTCTCATTCTTAATACATATATATCCTTTTCTCAAAAAAAGAGCAAAACAGTACAGTCACATATATGATATATATACATATAAACGCAAATGATCATATATATATGTATGTACAGCAACAGAGAAAAGGAGAAAAGCAATAACAGTCACATATACGCTCGCGAAAAGCAATAACACACAAAAGCAATAACGCATATATATATATATATGTATGTACAGCAATAACGCAGAAAAACAAACAGATATATGTATGTGCAGGAAAACATGATACATATATACATATATATATAAACGCAAGTGATCATAAAAAACAAATAGATACATACTTGATGAGCAGCAACGGCAGCACCGGCACCACAGGTACAAACAGAGGTAGACAAGGAGTATAGGCAATACAGACAACAAAGACCTAATAATAAAAATAGTAATAAGGATAATATTGGAATTCTAAAATATATTGAGGATAATTTTGTCAGTTTAATAAATTTTAAAAAAGCTTCCCTCCCCTCCCCTCCAAATCTCCTCAATTTGGGGGGAAGCAAAAATTGAGTTTAGGAGGGATTCTGCTTACCTCCCCTCCCCTCATAAAAATTGAACCAAACACAAAAAATTAAAATATTACGTCCCCTCCCCTCCAAAACCCCCGAACCAAACAGACCCTAAAAGAACGCAGATTTCCATGCCATGTATCTTCCTCAAAACACAAAGAAATTGATTATTTCCTTTTATGACTAATATTTGATATTATCATCAAAGCTTAGGAGATTTGGAGCACAAAAAAATTATTTTGATCAGACAAAATTGCAAGTTCTTTTGTACATTTTTACCTTGTGCAGAACTTACTAATTACCTATGTTTCTTAGAGGATTTATAATTTGGACCATCTAATGATTAACTTCCTGTTAAAAGTTGTCAAGATTAAGAGAAAAATGTGACAGTGAGGGTTAAAAATGGAAGGACTGCACAACAAGACAGATATAGGTTGGGATGTGCTCATGCAGAAAGTTGAATTACTATGACGAAGTTTTTATGTTACTGAACGTTGATGATTGGCACATCTGTGCAGCTTTTAGTAGTGCTACCTGCCAGGCACCCTTTCAACTTGTTCGCTCAGCCCCCCCCCCCCCCGATTTAAATGAATCTTTATATTAGGGACAAAGACACATAATTACACAACCTACAGCCTCGCAACGCCTGCGAGCACCACTGCTATCCAGATGCACAGCAGAGTGATATCTCAAGGAAATTCTTTCTTCTGAGAGCGTCTAGAATGTGTTTTATTATCGTTCTTTTCTTTGTTTTATTTTTACTGTGAAACTTGACTTGTATTTGTGTATTTGTATAAGCCTACTCCTATCACTATACAAAGTTTATAATATTTCCTATGTTATTTTAATATAATTCTATTGTTTATTACTTTGTGACTAGGATCCCCTTGCTCAATACAACCGTCAAGTATTCATCCTCTCTTTACCCTGTTTCCCTCATTTTATTTTCACTTCTGTTAATTTGTATGGCTGTGCAAAGGCTACAAAATTCCTGGTGCATATCACTCCTAAATTTATATTTATATTTTATGAACAGAATAACATTAAATTAATATTTGCACCTAAATCAAACAAGGGTTTTTCTAAATAATAAAAAGCACTAACATAGCAAGGAATAGGAAAAACTTGTTGGCTCCTTAAGCTTAAGAGGTAAATTCTTGAGCAGGATAATGAAGAACTCTTCACTAAGGCTCCCGGACTCATAGTCTTCATGCTACTTTATCTTGGTCAAGGAATATTCATCATCAAATTCAAATGCCTCAATAAGTTTAAGAACTTTGTGAATTATTGGACAGTTTGGCTACCCCTTAACCTTTCTGGAAGAAGGGCCCTCGAAAACTTTCACTAATCCTTTCTCAGCCAACTCACCATGTACTTGTCTTCCCCTTGGCTCTCATTAGTCATTACTAGGAGCCGTTCAAACAAAAAAAAAAAGTCATTACGGAGCTCCATTTTTTCATAATCTTCCTAGTCCCACTAAAGTATGTGTTAGGAACCAAAATTTAAAGAAGGAAATAAACTATATCATTGATCGGAAAACAAATGAAAATGTATTACAACAATATGATCTCTCCTGTAAGCCAGAGCAAAAGCTCCTCGGAGAAGAGTCATTTCTCTCTTCCTAAACCTATTAGGTTCCGAACCTTTCCCTTAGAATGCCCTCTCCTTAAATACACAGTTCCTTCTCTGACAAATTGGCCACATAAGCAAATGTAAGCAATTCCCTATTCAGCTCACTTGTTGAGCTTAGCCCCAAAATGGGTATCTAACAGTATGGACTATAATATATTTTTCTACACTCCTAAGAGTGATTGCATTGCCTGCACTCTAGGATTGGGCCCGGCAGGCTCCTCGAACTCTCTCCATCAGAAGGTTATCTGTTTGGCTTGGCAGGAAAATTTAGTGTTCTTAACTAGTTTACATATCTATTTGAGTAAACCAGAGCCAAACATAACATCACAATTCACTTCATATGCTAATTGGAGACAATGAATTCCACTGAAAACACTGAAAATGAGAACTAAACATAATTGTCAAAATACTTACCTTAAGTGTATCATAGAAGTGTGTATATAAGTCATTATTGCTTCCACTGATATGACAGTCTTGAAATGTTTGCAGTCAGTTCTAAAATGATATTCCAGACTAGACAAAGTCGCAAAAGCTTTCTTTCTATGCTTCTTTGGCTGTGGCAAACTCAATAAGTCAACAGCCTCTGAAGTCTGAACCTTGCTTCTTGATCTGTATGAAAACAAATGTTAGCAATTTATCCACAATCTTTTAAGCAATTTTCCCTAAAAAATTCGACCGAGTAAAATACTAGTACAGAAAATAATTGACAAGCAGCACCTACACGAGATGTATATAAATTTTCAGCTCAATCCACACTGTATGCACAGTTTCAAACATTGCTGTCTCTGATACATAAAGCACTTTGTTCTTTCAGAGCAACTACGAAAACAAAAAAAACTCAGTATAATATCATATCACTGATTTGACATTTTAGTATTTTACATTACAAGAACCAAAGAACAATAATTTCACATAAATAACACAAGTATTTCTTTATGAAAGGCTTAAAATCTTCACCTCTTTTGGGAACACTAACAATGTTGCAACTCCAATGAAGCCATTTCATTGCGAAGCTGAAGAGCCCTATCACGATTTCCCTTCTGCATGTGAGCAGCGATCAATGTGTCATATATAGTAACATTTGGAACCAACGACCGACCTTTCATAATCCTTAAATACTTCTCCGCATCTTCAAGCTTTCCAAGACGGCAGAAACACTGAATCATTGACGAATAAACAGACAATCCGGGACACATAGACTTATACTCCATTTCATAATATATCTTAAGAACTCCCTGAACCTCAATATTTCGTGCATAACCATCTATCAAGTGAGAATAAGTAACATCACTCGGCAAAAACCCTTTATCTAACAACACAGTCAAAATCTCATTCACCTTCTCCACATCCCCATTCACACAAAGCTTCTCGGCCATCTTATCAAACGCCAAAACACTAGGAACAAACCCAACACTCAACATTTCCTCAAAAACACTCCAACACTCCTTCAACAGTCCGGAATCCGCACATCCAACAATAACACATTCATAAGTCTCACCATAAGCCCTCAACCCTTTCCCTTCCATTTCCCTCATCAATCCAATCGCTTCATCAACCCGTCCCTTCTCACAAAACGCTCGTATAAACGACGTATAAACAAACGAATTCTCACTAAAACCTCTTCTCACCATCTCATTATACATCTCAAAAACATAACCCAGATCACCTAACCTAACTTTAACATGAACAATCAACGAGTACGCAACCGAATCACCAATCAAATTCTTCTGCAACAATCTCTTCAACAATGTAACTAACTTAACCAACTCACCTTCTCCCTCCCCCTTTTCCAACATCCTAAATATCAAACTCGAATTAACAATAACCGAAGGCGAATGCGAATTTCGTTTCCCGATAATTCGATCCACCGCATCAACATTCCTTTGTAACAACCCCTCTTTACAAAGAGCATCAGTCAAAATCCTCAATGTAACAGAATTAGGGTAAACTCTTTTCTCAATCATATAACCATAAACCTCCCAAACCGTTTCAAAACGGTTACACTTCACAGTAACATGAAGCAAAGCGTTAAAACTCGATAAACCGACACAGAAACCGTTCTCATCCACATAACGGCAAACGGAAAAAGCAACGTCTGTTAATCTCGCTTTAGCGTAGGTTTTAATTAACAAATCGAAAACCTGAGAGTGACAATGAGAACCGGAGTTTATGTTTATGAATGAATCGATAACTGCAGGAACCGTATCGGTTTGGGGGTTTTGATTTGCTAGGGATTCGAGTAATGCTTTAGCGTCGGTTATTAAATTTGCGTGGAGTAAGAGATTGATGGTTATGGTGTAAGCTTGAAGTGTGTGTTTAAAACGGTGCGTTTTAGTGGACCAGTGAAAGAAACTTAATGCCTTTTTTGCATCGATTGGGTTTTTAAATTGTAGTAAGATTTGTTCAACTAATGATGGGGTTAATTTGATGGAAGTGAATTTTTTTGTTATTGTGTCCCAATTTTGTTTTGTTCTAAATGAATCGGATATTAAAGTGACAATGTTGTGATTTGGTGTTGATGAGTTGAAGGTTGTGTGTGAGAGGTGTTTGGGGAAAATGAATCTGGTTAAGAGCTTCAGTGGTTTGGAACGGAAACTCATTTCTGTTCTGTGTGTTCTCTTAAGAAAAAAAGATTGAATAACTTCAATGGAACGAACCTGTAGTAACTTCAATTGAACGCCTTGTTCGTGAAATTTCTGTTCTGTCGTAAAAAATTATCTTTCGGATCTGAATCTGTGTGCCTTTTTTACTCCGCCGTTTGCCTGAGTTGATTTACGAGCAGCCTTTGTTGCTATATGCTTCCGAGGAGCCTTTTCACCTTGCGATCTGTTTGCTTTGTTGGTGATGGTGATGAGTTTTTTCTTTCTTTTTTTTTTCACTACGTGATGGTGATGAAATTGATTAAAGGGAATGATGTTGTTGAGGATATTAATGAGAAAGTGGAGATTGAGAATTTGATTAAAGGGAATTTGATGATGAGAGATTCTAGTGGATTTCTATGTTCCATCTAATAAAATTTTGATGATTTCAAAAATACTCCCTCCGGTCCTTTTTATAAGAAACACTTTGGAATTTTTATTTGGTCCTTTTTATAAGAAACACTTTGACACAATTCCATTTGTACCCTTATTAAATACAATCAAATAATTCATTATAATGTTAGTGCATTAATTAGAGAAGTCTATTTTCCATGCTAGTCAAAGGTTAGTTTTGGAATATAACATAAAATGTTAGAATTATTAATGAAAAAATTTACCTTCCTTGGTCTGTGTGATTTTGTCAAAGTGTTTCTTATAATAAGGACCGGAGGGAGTAATAATAATATGGGTTTGATGAATTTATGGGAATGGTTTATTGGAATGAGTTTGAGGAAGATAATTGTTGTTGAAGACGAAGATTTAGGGTTCATCAATTTGAAATTTTGGGGTGCAAAGAGAGTTGTTGAAGATTAAGATTTATGAGTTTTTTAAGTTTTGTTTAAGGAAAAAAAAGTCTAGGTTTGTTTTTATGATTTTATTAATTTTTTAAGTTTAGTTTAAAAAAAATTACACCTATTAACTGACATGGCATAAATAATAAATAAAAATAATAATAAATTCCACATATGCGTGCCACGTCAAGATTCTGCCATGTCATATGCCTTGTTGTGCAATCAGGGGGTTTAACATATAATCTTCATTTTATAGGGGGGAATCCAAAAAAATTATTTTGCAGGGGGTAAAGTAAACTTCGCATATTTTACAGGGAGTAAAACCCTATTTACCCTTAAAAAATTGATACATTAATTTTTTAATGTATTTAAAAAATTATTTTTTTTCTTATATTAAGGAACATAGAAAGTATTTGTTAGATAATTGTGTTTTGAACATTTGTTTTTGTTCTTATGCATTCCCTTCTAAGTTCTAAATCCTAAATGCAACTTTTTGTTTTATTTTTTAACCAATGGTGAGACCGGCATGTTTCATGCTCTCGTATTCGTATGTGTAATCCGATTTTATGAAACGTGAATGGTTTGAGGAAAACAAAAAAGTATAGAAAATATTTTTTGTTTTAGAGAAAAAGTTATTAAGATAGAAGTTATGAAGGAAAAAAATGTAGAAGTTAAGAAGAGTTTAAAAATAAAAATTGTTAAAAGTATGGTGGGAATTTAAAAAAAAGAACTACACCAAAATTTAACTAGTCCTTTATATATTACTCGTATTAGTATTAGTATAGATTTTTTTTTGAAGAAGCCAAAATAAAATATATTAACACAAGCAGTCTCCCCAGCACAAGACGTACCGAGGTAGACTAAAAAAGTTTACAATAGAGTCAAAGAAATGCAATCTCAAACAAATTATACAAGGCCCAAGCACAACAATGGACTAGACCATCAGCTATGGTAGTTCGAAGTTAACGTAATACTCGTCGTCTTCAACCACATAAAGGAGAGACACTTGTCATTAAGGGTGTAATTGGACATATTTTCATGAGTTTTTGATGAATTCAATGTCCGAATTAATAAACTTTTGATTGGTTTAATTTTTGGTATTTTTCAAAAATAAAATTGAACCAAACTATTTGGCTTAGTTTGGTTTTGTTCAAATACTTTAATCGGTTTACAACACTTTTTCGTTGGATGTATTCCTTGCTATTATTAATGACAAAATATTATCTTGAAATTTTTGTTATTATTTATTCATATTTTTGTATATTTATTAATGACAATTTTTTCTTGGTTTACAATGTTAGCAATGAGGATTGAACCTAAGACTTCATGTTTACTACCTAAATCTTTCACCACTAGTATCAATTAATGACAATTTTTTCTAGTATTTATGTATTTTTAAATACAATAAAAAATATTTATTCATTCAAATTGATAGAGTATCAGGTTCAAACACAAATTCAATATTGCTAAAAAAAATCTGCAAACAAACTGACAATATCCAAGTTAATGTTATAAAACGTCATACTTTAAATGTTACAAATTATAATTAAAGAAATTATGAAAAAATAATAATATATCATAACATTCTTTTTTTTAATATTAGATGCATAACACAATTTGTTTTTCTTCATTTTCATGTGTTAAATATGACTCTTAAAGTCATACTCATATGAATCATCAAGAACACCATCAAACAATTACATGCATGACACCGCCAATTAATTATGAAATTAAAATAAAATAAAAATAAAATTTTAATATTAATAAATCATATACAATTTTTTCATTGTCGTATACAAAATATGACTCTTTGAGTCATGCATATTAATCACAAAAAATACACACAACCAATTATTACATGCATAATATGATAATTAATACCATAAATATATTATAATTCATCTCCTTAATTTTTCAGGTAATACTACGTGCATCATTATTTCGTTGATCTCTTATTTATTTTTTCATACTTTCGTTTGCATTTTTCTTTGTTTCTTTACTTTCATCTTTTTTTGCATACGGTCGTAAAAATAAAAGACAATTGTGCAAACTTACGGAGTATATTAATGATACTAAAAAAAATTTATCCTCTAACTATTTACAATACTATTAAAATGAATTTATGTTCATCCAATGTTTTATACATATTACATGTATTACTAAAAAATAAATAGGATAAATAGATTTTTACCCAACTGCAAAGTAGGCGAGTTTTGATTTATCACCGCAAAAGTAGGGTAATATGTCATTGAACGTAAATATTGTTAAAAGTATTTGGTGATGTACAAATTAAGAATAAGTTCCAAGAATAAAAGCTAGTAGTATTAATTAGGTGCAAGTAGAAATAATGTATGATAAGTTTTTTTTTATGATTGTTTATTAATTAGAGTTGTTTCGCATAAAGCTTATTTATTTGCATAAATTGCTTCATGTAATCTCAAAAAAAAAGTTTATCCAAATGAGACCTAAACTACTTTAGAAAAACTCAACAAAACCAATTTCAAATTTAATTAATTAAATAGTAAAAATAATTTGAAACCATACTTAAAATATTAAATTGGATCAAAATAAAATGCATAAAAAATGTCCCATGAGCTTAGTTCGGTTGGTTGGGACATCGCACTTTATGTGCAAGAGTCGGGATTCGAGTCCCGAACACTCTACTTATTTCGAATCTTGAATACTTCACTTATTCACATGTGAATTTTCTAACAAAAAAAGCATGAAAAATATCCAACACGGTGAAACATGTTTGTGAAATATGTTGAATAATATCCTTGTTCTTTAAAAAAAAAACTATGGCGACAAGGGAGCTATGCTTTGTACATATTCATGAACCAAGAAAGCCAATCATAAATTCCGGATGAGTAATGGATGTGGTAGGAGGCGTAGGTACAAAATGTACCTCTCTAGTGGTAGGGTTCCAAAGAACTAAGCTAGGGTTATAATAATCGTATTCTAAACATAAAACACCATTGCAATGACGATATGATTTGATTATTCGTATTGGGATGTTCGGGGAAAGAGGTAATAATCAACCGCGGTCAGTGTTAGTGTTGGTGTCGGCGTATCCAGTAACAAGAGAAGTACTCCCTCCGGACATAAATATAAGAAAAAAATAATCATTTACGCGGTGTTTAATAAATTTAGTTAAGTGTAGTTAATTTTCTTGATTTAATGCAAAACATGAGTTAACTTTACTATATTACCCTTTGAAAAATGATTTATGCCTTGGAAATCACATAAACTTTTGAAAAGTGAAATGATTAAATAAATGTATATTAGGAATAGTAGTATTAATTAGTTTAAAAATAGTTGACTTTTGCTTATATTTGTGTCCAAAATTTGAAGCACTACAAGAGTTAAGACATTTTGTAGCGACTTTTTCTTAACAACAATAAACTTGTTGGTAAATATATACATGTAACAACAATATTTTTAACTCGTTGCCATTAGCAAAAACTAATTTCAACAAGTTCATTATTGTTGGCAAAAGTGACTTGTCCCAATGACAATTAAAGTCGTTGGGAATAATATAACTTTTTGACAACAACATTATTTGTCATTGTGAATAATGCAATTTTGACAACAATATAATTGCGGCTAATTTTTTTTTATTTTTTTGCAAAAAACATAACTTGATGCCAGGAAAAATAAAATCATATCTAATAAAATAAGACAAGTAAAATATAAAACATATAAAATTTTCATTTATTATTAGTCAATGCTATATATTTTTTAAATTGAAATAAAAAAAATTATTTTAAATTTAATATAGATTGTACAAAATAAATTATTTTTTAATGTTTTTAAAATTAAGATTCAAATATAATTTTTTTTAACAAGAAAATATAATATTATTAATTTTCATAGATTTGTCAAATAGGAAGAGATTGATCCTTTGTAGCGATCAATTCTCTCATCAAGAAAAAACAAAAGCAAGATATTTTCTTAATATTAAAAAAATAAGGATTTGTGTTATTATGGTTTCATCCCACGTCAATGAAATATTGGATAAGCATGAACATTAAGTTAGTTCCATAGGTAGTGCCTCTTCAAAAGAAAGTTGTGGAGTTAGTGGATAGTAACTGTATCTATCCATGAGTTAGGTGTGAATGTGGTAGTGATCTTTAAATAATTAATTGACTGACAATTCCACACATCACTATTGTTTCACTTCTAAAATTATTTTTGACAATGAACAACAAAAACTGAGCAACAAAAGTAGTCATCTCTACAATGGTGCTAATCGATTGATTTATTAATTGCACACCTTCAAGCATGTGTATTTCTTCTATGACATGATTCAACACTTTATATTTCTCTTTATATCTACATCCATGTTATGCTGGTAAAATTCTTAAGGTTTGCAAATTGAACTTTTTTTTTATCTTCAACTAATTACTTGTAGAATTCATTATATAAATAATTGTTTATTTCTTTTTTTTGCAACAACATCATTGTAGGTGTCAAGTTGAAAAGGAAGTTGAGGAAAAAAAAAAAGAAGATGTTCATTAACATTACCTAACAAGTAACAATCCAATATTAGCATCTAAAGATTTTTTTAGAAGCATCTCAAAATTGTTAAAATTAAGGAGAAGGAGATGAGATATGGCGAGTTGAAGGAGGAAGGTGGTTGGTTCCCCATTTTTGGTACATGGTGGTTGGTTCCCCTTGATGTTGACATTTTTTAATCTAATGGCATGAAAAAATAAAATAAAATTTGGTGACTATAATCTTCTTAAAAAAATAAAATTGGTGACTATAAATTAATTTTAAAATACTACATATAATTAATTTAAATAAATTTGTATATTCAACATATCATTTAAAATTCCGTAAAAAAAATCATTTAAAAATCAATTATTGCATTTCAAGATTGAAAAATAAAACATGATATATATGGCAGCGACTTTCATTGTTAAGAAATGTTGCATATGAGAGCAAAATAATGTTTCCAATGGCAACGATAATTGTTGTTGTGAAATCATAAGCAACGGCAGCGACACTAAATGTTGTTGCAAAACTTTTTGCAACGGCACTTATCGCAACGATATGCAACGACTTTTTATTTGCTGGGAAAAGCAACTTTGCCAACAACTTAAGAACTTTGCCAAGGACTTTTGTTGCTGCTGAATATCATTTATCTTGTAGTGAAGTGTTTTTTTTTTCTTATTATATTTGAGTTAGGAAAATGCTAAACGGTGCCCCTGAGGCACTCTTTAAGCATCTTAAATAGTAAGTTTTTGTTAAAATTTTATGGAAATGTGTGAAGTCAACGCCTCGAAAATTGAAATGTTCCACTTTTTGAGTAAATTATTTCTTTAAATAGAATGCTTAAAGAGTGCCCCGGGGACGGTGTTTAGCAAGATCCTTTGACTTAAGAGGGAGTATTAAATAAGTTTCTAAGCAAGTTGATTTTGTTTCCTTGTCAATGTACGTAACACTGTGGTTATGGTTTTTTGGGCAGGTTTGTTTAGTCTGCTGGCTAGTGATAATGAAACAGTGGGAATCATCGTTAGACATATGTATATGCATGTTTCTAATAACAAAGGTAGGAGTCTTGAAAAGATTATTCCAAGATTTTTGAACACATTTAAAACGCATGAGTGACTTTGCAGGCAATCTAACCAATATTTCTTCCTCCAAATCTTCCCCTAGACTAATAACGCTCATTCTCTTTGTTTTGCCTTCACTCATATTTATTTTTATTTTTCTCGATGTGATGTGATTGATTCCTTATGGAAGATAGTATAAATAAATTTTGTTTTGAGACAAGTTGATTAACAAAGGAGCAATGCTAGTGTCAGACTCTTTTACACACTCCTTTAACACACTCCAACAATAATATGATATGTCATTCACTTATTTTGTTAAATAACCTGCAACCGATTCATTTTAAAGGAAGCAATTTGTTTTATCTTTATCATTTATTTTATATTAATTATTTATTTTAACTATTCATCTTCCTTATTCAAACAAGAACATGTCTCTTCGTTCTGCAATGTCTCCTTGGGAACACCCAAATTTTGTTCAAGTTCTGCAAGTTCAACACAAGACCCAAATTGACAAAAATTATTTGCATATTTCCCAAATTACCGTTGGAATTTAAATCAATCCACCAAAAGAATGTGTGCATATAGATCTGAAAGAAGGAAAAATAAAAAACTGCAACAAAAATGAATCTAACACCATTTCTGTCCACCGCTCTTCTCACGGAGCTGTAAGTCGACGTTACCGCTCATGCAACTACCAGCCGAGCAAAAATGGAACCAACTCATTCTATCATAAAAAATGATTTCCCTATCTCAAAATGTATATCACTCGCAACCAAAACATCGATGGCGGCCACAAATTGATGAGAAAGACAAATTGGAAAATGTTTTGTTGTATCAATGGCGGCCACTGTGTGTCTTTGTTGTATGGCGGCCACATGTGCAGGACAAATTGGGAAATGTTGGGAGTTTTTTTTTTCTTTTCTTGTCATTATTTTGCGATGTTTTTTCTCAACACCTGAACAACCGGATAACAGGTTGAAGAATAAAAAAAGTGAATGACATGGCAAAATTCTATTGGGGTGTGTTAAAAAAATGCGTTAAAGAGTGTGACCATAGCATTGCTTCGAACGAGCCAAATAAGTAGGTTAAGTACAACAAATTAACCCTCATCTCTCGCCGGTGATTTTTTTGTTTGTTGAAGAATTCTCGATGGTGATTAACATATATATATATATATATATATATATATATATATATATATATATATATATAACTATGTTGCCTGAGTGCGGGTACGGTACCGGTATCCGGTACGGGTACCGAATACCGGTACAAGGTACGTCACTTTTAGAAAAATTTAGGTATGTGTACGTCCGTATAATTATTTTATTTTTTTTATGTTAAAACAAATAATTAAATATAAAAAATATCACACCACACTTTAAAAGTAATTTAAATTGTTCGAAACATCAAAATATGAAATTAAAAAGCAATTAACTCAAAAAGAGTCAATTATTTCTCTCTCCATCATGCGACCTCTAGTTAGGTTCACCGCGAGAAAGAATAACAATTTCAAGAATATCAATTATATATTAAATAAATGTCATTCATCTCTACGAAAATCCCACATTTTTGTTGCACTTTCATTATAAGTATTACTATTTATCTTTCTCGAGAGAAGATGAAGATTGATATGAATAAAAACTAAATTTTCATCCCTCTTTGAATTGAGCCTATTCATTTTTAATGAATAAGTAAATAATTCCGGCGGCTACTTTGTTATTGTTTTTTAGCAGTAGTTGCTACTTTTATATTATAAACAAATAAAAAAAAACCTAAATCTTTCTATAAAAAAAACTAATAAAATAAAAAGGCGAAAAAAAAAACGTATTTTTTGGATTGGTGTACCACGTGCGTGCCCATTGCAAAAAAAAAAAAAAAAGATACGGCGTCGGTGCTTACCGAGGAAATACCGTACGTGTACCGATACCCGGTACGTACCCGATACCGATACTCCGTCTAAAATACCATGCAACATATTCTAACCTAAACAATTTCTTTAGTCAAACACATGAACGCTGTTTCTATGCTTCCGTTTGGTTAATATTTATTTTTTAAATAGAGATTACATAAGACCATTTACAATGGTTTCGACATTCAACACTAAATTTTTCAATTCCTAATACTCCACATCATTTTCTCTTTCTTCCACCTAATAATTCAACACTCATTCAACTTTTACCCTCTCCAATAGTTTTTCATTCAACATTCTACCCCACAACTTTTTATTTCATATTATTTAAATTTAAATTTTTGTTTTTATGATTACATAAAATTACAATTATCGATTAAAATTAAATTAAAATAATAAACACTTAACAATTTATTTTTTATTTTTTTGTAATAAAAAAAATTTATTTAAATAATTGTTGGGATAATTAGAAGAATTTTGGGTGTTAAAATGATTATTGGGATCCATTTCACTAAAAAAAGACTAAAACTTCAAAATAAACACTAATAAAAAGATAATAATAAGATTAAGATAGTTGCCGACCAAAACTTCAAAAAAAAAACTTATAATGTGCCACATGTTGCCGACCAATAATAAGATAATAATAAGATTAAGATAATAAAAAGACTAAAACTTCAAAATAAGATTATTCATTTTGCCATGTTGGACCGGACCAAGAATAGTAGTACTACATAATAGTAAGGTCATTATACATATCGGTTTGATTTATTAATTCATCATTTTTTAAAAATGAAATATGTGAATCGAACCAAACCAAACGAAATCGGTTTTCATCAATTTAGGTTTTAAACCAAACCAAAAATTGGTATTTTAAATTGGTATTTTTCAGTTTGAATCTTCGGTTTAATCGATTTTTTTTTATCTACTTTGTGTATGTTTGGTTTCAATTATGGAGCAGCCAGAATTGATTCTAGACGTGTAGAATTGATTCTGGCTTGTTTGGTTTCTCAAAAGTAGAATTGATTCTGCCTCAAGAATTGATTATACTTGAAGCTAGAAATTGTAGCTTCTGATTCTAGAATTGATTTTTACACTCAAATTGTTTGTTCAACTCACTTTTGTATGAATATATCCAAACATAAATTAATTTTATCAAACTCAATTCTATCAAAATTAATTTTATCAAACTCAATTCTGTCCAACGCAAAACTCAATTCTGTCGGTTTTCATCGATTTAGGTTTTAAACCAAACCAAAAATTGATATTTTAAATTGGTATTTTTCAGTTTGAATCTTCGGTTTAATCGATTTTTTTAATCTACTTTTTTTGTGGTTTTCATGTCTAGATTCTTCTTTCTTGCATATTACATCCAAACAATGGAACATTTATTGAAATTTGTCCTTTCCTTCATACACCTTTCTTTCCTCAAACTTTGAGCAACCAAACAATACGTAAGATTCGTGTTTTGAATTTCCTTGGCATCGCGATTATTTATCACGCGCCACAAGGGCGGGATTCTCTTCCGCTAAAAAGAAACCAAAAACAACTCTCTCTCTCTCTCTCTCTCTCTCTCTCTCTCTCTCTCTCCCTCTCTCTCTCTCTCTCTCTCACCACACTCAAATGCAAATTGCGTGAACTCTTTCATTTCCACCATGGACAAATCCTCTCTGCAACTCGTCTCCGAGATCGGAACTCACCTCTCCCAACGAACTCGTCCAAACAAAGACTTCATCGTCAAATCTCTCCGAGTAAGAATCGTTTCTCGGTTCATTTCGCACTCGTTTTTGTTTCCATTTTTTTTATTAATACCTAATTCAAGAATTTGATTCTTCATTTCTTCAATTGATTGTGTTTTAACTCTATTTATGCATTAAGAATTCGTAATACACTCGTAATGTAGTGGGAATATGCATTGTCAGTGCAAACTAGTTTTACGAATCTAACATTTTGTAGTTATTATTTTTAAATTGCGGTAATAGAGTGAACTTACATGGAAATATCATGAAATTTCATTGAATGTCGGTGTAAAACAGTTTTACACTGACTTAGCATGTATGTTAAACCCATAGTAGTATTGTTATTGATTGTTATTTTATACTTTTTGTGCAGAAAGCTGCAAATGCTTTGTCTAATTTAGAACAGTCTCCTGAGCCGCAAACGGCCAAAGAAGTACAAGCTATGAAGAAACGAGAAGATGCTTTGAAGCCACTGACTGATGCTGTGGTTTGTCGCAGTCTGCTTCATCATGATGATAAGGATGTCAAGCTTCTGGTTGCTATTTGCGTCACTGAATTATTTAGAGTCAAGGCTCCTAAACCCCCTTTTGAAGACATGTATTTAAGGGTACTTGTTAACATTAATTGAAACTCGCGTCTGTGATTGTGGTTTATTTTCTTCCCATTTTTTTAGCCTTTTTGTTATATAAATGTATTTTTTCTTTGATTTCAGGATGTATTTAAACTCGTCATTGGTTTGTTTGCGGATCTAGCTGATACTGCAAATCCATTATTTTCAAAAAGGGTTAAAGTATTGGAAACTATGGCTCAATTAAAGTGTTGCATATTAATGCTGGAGATTGACTGCATAGACCTTGTTCTCGAGATGTTCAATCTTTTCTTCTCAGTTGTGAGGTTGAGATCTATGTCTACATTCTCTGTGCTGCTGCTCGTGCTTAGTTGTTTAACTCGATTTCTGAGCTTGTTATATAATTGGGATATCGACCACTTTGCTTTTGTTTGATTTGTAGAAGGTCTTTACGTTTGTCACTGAATACCGACAGTGTTTGGTTTGTGAGTCTAAAATATTCATTTTTTACGGTACAGTGAATTGGTCATGTATTATCTAGTTTCCCTTAACAATATCATAAAGTGATGTAGTGCGGAAGTTGGTGGGACTGGGAGGCTGTAGTTTGACCTTAGTAATTACAGAAAATCAGTCCAGTAATGATTGTAACTTTAATGCAAGAGTTAAGGACACCTAATCTACTTTACCCTTTTTTGCAGAGATGATCACAATGACAGTTTGATTAATGCCATGTCTTCTATGATGAGAGACATATTGAATGAGAGTGAGGATGCTTCTCAGAAACTATTAGAAGTGATTTTACGAAATCTTATAAAGCGAAAAAAAGTAAGATCCTGTTTTCGCTTTCATTTTAAGCTTAGTCTACATATTTAGTTTTATAATATTTCTTTCATGATAAACAATTTTTATACAGAGAAGTTGGTTGTGATATCAAATATTTGTGTAATACATTTTATATATTTGTCCATTTTTCTCTCAAGAATGCGTCTGTAATGCAAAAAACACGGTTCACGATTTTTCTGGTCAATTTTATGTTGGTTAGGTTTTGGTTTCCTCTTAAAGGAACACAATGTATTTGATATGCTCCTGGAATGCTTGACAGACTCCTATCCTCTCATTCTCACATTAATTAATATAGCAATTTGAGTTTCAAATTAATTAATAAGAATACCATTGCTCATGATTATGAAGTTTATGAACTGTTATTTATATACTTATATTTATATTTTATGACTTATTTTTGTCCAACAGGATACGACTTGTGCTTCTTATAAACTTGCTAAATCAGTAATTGAAACTTGTGGTCAAGAGGATGAGCTGAACTCCATAGTTTGCAAGTTTTTATTTTCTTGTATATATGACAGGGACGCTGTGGGCTGTGGGCTTAAAGAATATTACCATGAAATTATTTTTGAAGTTTTTCAGTGTGCTCCTCATATGCTTCTTGCGATCATCCCTAGCTTAATTGAAGAGTTATTGGTATATCCTCCCTTTTAGTCAAGATTTGAAATTATATACAAGCTGGGTTTGATTGGTTGAAATCAGTTTTTGATATGCTTATTCTGTTTCTTTTCTTCAAATATATTGATACTCTTATTCTTACGTACCACTTTTATCATATCTACAATCCACTTTGTAGGCTGATCAGGTTGATGTTCGGTTAAAAGCTGTTAATTTGGCAGGGAAACTTTTTGCACTACCTAACCACCATGTTGCACAGAAGTTTCATGATCTTTTTGTTGAGTTTTTGAAAAGATTTTATGATACATCTGTGGATGTAAGAATTAGTGCTCTACAATGTGCCAAAGCTTTCTATGCGGCAAATCCTTTTGGGAGAGAATCACTTGAAATCATCAGTAAGCAGCTCAATCAATATTCTTGTTTTTATTTAATGTCTGTTTATGTTATATAGTTTGGTTCTGTATTCATATTTCAATGTCCTCATAATTTCATTCTTGTAATTTTATATGACCTTTCAACCAAGCAGTTTTGTTTTTAATTTCAATGTCCTCATAATTTCATCCTAGTGATTACTGATAACCTTTTGACTGAGCAGCTTCTGTTGAAGGTCGATTGTTAGACTTTGATGACAGAGTGAGGATGCATGCGGTTACTGCTGCTTGTGACATTTGCTGTTCAAACCCAATGCTTGTTCCCGTGAAACTATTGGCTGTAGTCACCGAGAGACTTCGGGATAAAAAGGTTTGTGCTGATGAGTTTCTTTTGCCTGATCAAGGACAGAAGACATAATTCCTAACAATCAAAATACTTTTTTCAGATATCTGTTAGAAAGAGGGCCTTGCAGAAGTTGATGGAAACATATCGAGAATATTGTAAGAAATGTTGTGATCAAAGCATGTCAACTAGTGATCACTTTGAAGAGATTCCATGTAAAATTTTGATGCTTTGCTATGATAAGGAGTGCAAGGAGTTCAGGTCAGCCTATGCACTCTAGATTCCTAGTTGAATATAAATTTGAGTTCTCCTTTCATAAGTCAACATTTTTTTAATTGAATTTCAGATCACAGAGCATAGAATTGGTTCTTGGTGATAATCTATTTCCCAGTGAACTTTCTGTTAAGGAAAGGACAAATCACTGGATACACATGTTTTCTCTTTTCAGTTCTCTTCACGAAAAGGCACTGAATACTATTTTGATTCAAAAGAGAAGGTACCAATGCTAATTTGCTATGTTGGAAGGTGAAACTTTAGAAATATTTACAAATAGTGACAAATTATTCTTTTATCTTTCAGGTTGCAGAATGAGATGAAAAACTATTTGGCTATACGGAAGAAATTAAAGGTAAATTGCAAGAATTGAGTGGTTTTCTTAAAACATAGGGAAGACCATCTGGCCCCTTTCTATTTCGAGTAGGTGGAATAATAATTAGTTTTTTATATATTAGTCACTGGTGATAAAATGTCATAGAGTATATGTTGCATTTAAACTAAATTTATAGACTATTTAGTAGATGCATGGTATTGTGATTAATGAAAGAGTTAATGGAAAAATAGACTTTGTTTTACAAAATCTTATGTTTGTTATTAGGGTAGCTGTGACCCTCAAGCTATTAAGACCGGTTACTCAAAAATGGGTGAAGTATCCGTGCCAGATGCTGATACTCCTAGTTGACTAAACAAAGAGAAACTCCACAACTTTATTATGATCACAAATATCTTTTAATTAATTCTAATCACAAGTATCATTATTGTTATACATTAATGAGGAACGGTTGATGTCTCTTTCATTATAGTTATACATTAATGATACATGATCAATGTCTCTTTCTTTTCAGGCAATTTGTGCTGAAGAAACACAGAAGAAAATTGAAAGTGTGTTTACAAAAATAGCTGCATCTTTCTCAGATTCTCACAAAGCAGAAGAGTGCCTTCACAAGTTAAACCAAATCAAAGATAATAACTTGTTTAAATCACTTGAAAAATTATTGGAGGAATCAACTTTCACAAATGGACAAACCATCAAAGTATGTTGTTTTTAAATCCAATTATATTACCATCTCTTTTGATTTTATGCTTAAAATATAATTAGCCATTTGTCTAGTATTGTTTAAAAATCTAGGTATGCATGTAGCTAGAAAGCTTTTATAGATAGTACATGAAGTTGTAACTTGTATGAAAAGTATAAACCCTAAAACTACCTTGAGAATAGGATTTTGTGTTGAGAAGTGGTAGGACTCCAAAAGAGAATCTAGGCCCAAATAGGAAATTACCACATCAGCTGCTTTGGATCCTTCTATAATTTTCTTTCGTTTCAAAAGTAATATACTGATTTTCATAATTAATTGATATGTTTTTCTTTATTATTTGCTAATGTGTGATTTCTGTTCACATCAAGAAGCTTGAAAATTTGAATATATAGGGAACATTTGGTCCATTCTATGTTTTTCATTTAACTGGTTTTATATTTACCTTGTACAGGTTGAGAACCACAATTTATGTGTAATACTCATTTCTTACTTACAGAAACATCATGCATAATTTTCTTTTGTCTGTATATGTGTGTTTATAGGGAATTGCTAATTCTTCTTTTAGTATTTAATTAGTGGGACCTATTAAATTTTGACATTAGTGATTGGAAGCAAAAACTTTTGTTGGTTAGGGTTGGCATTCTGTATGATTGAAGTTGGTCTTATTGGCTACAACAGGTGCTTGTTGCATGACTATGATTTGTGACTGCATTTATAAGTTGAATCTCAATCCTGTGTCAAGTGTCTTGAACTGTAATATTATTCTGGTTCCATGGTTTCATACATTGTTTTCATACTTATTTCATCTCTAAGTGGTTGTTTGTATTTGTTTTAACCATGCTTTTTCCCTTTTTAAGTTCCATTTCTTCTGTTTTCATTTTGGCAGGATGAACTTCTTGTAATGATTGGAGACAAAAATCCAAATTATGACTTTTTATGTTCACTCTTCTCCAAATGTTCATCTAACATTTTCAGTTCAGAGCACGTCCAGTGTATTTTAAAATATCTTTCCAAAGATAAATGTGGATTTAAGGATTCTTCTGGAAATCTTCTGCTGGTAATAAAAGTTACTTTTTCGTGCATCTTAACATACATTCTTTTTTGTTTTACGGGAAGGGAGTAGAGGTAGAATAGATCATTTCACCCTGCTGCATAAAAATGAAATTAGGCTCTACACAATGCAAATTAGGTGGGTGTGTGTTAGGTTGGGGTCGGATAATCTTGCTATGATTTTTAACTAAGCGCCCGATAATACCTATTAAACCCAAAAATTTCCTAACTGCTTTAATATCTTCGGGAATGAGATAAATCATTTGACCCAACTGCATTCAAAGGAAATTAGGCTCTACACAATGCAAATTAGGTGGGTTGGGTGTAATGGCATAAATCATTAAGACATTAGGTTCTGTGAATTATGTTTTACCAAGAGAAGAAACGGGAAAAGAGAGATATGAGTGAGTCTGTGTTTCTATATTATACCACAGCACTGCTATATATACATACTAAAATGTAGTCATTACATATACATACTAAAATGTAGTCATTACATAAGTACATAGGTTATATTTACCGAATTTCTTAGTCAATATGTTGTACTTGTATTCAGGGAATATATTTTTTTTAATGTTGATTCTTTGATTAATTCTTATTCCGTTCACTCGAACAAGGCTATTGTTAGAATTTTCCCCTCAATGCTGAAAGGCTTGGAGAAGCAGTTTGAAATGTTGTTGGAGCATACAAGTCCCGTAAATGACAAGCTGATTGAGGTTATAGCAACTGCAGGTCCTAAAGTTTCTTTCAATCTGAGGTAGCTTATGGTGCTTACTACGTGTTTTCTATTATGTTAAATACTCTAAACTTTGTTTCTGACAGAACTATGCATCATAAAGTCTGCTTGAAAAAACTTACTCTCTGATCCTTACGATTTCAAAGAATATTTACACAAAATGTTAAGAGGGTAAAATAAAATATGTTTCTAGTCTTTTTATATAAGAGTATATACAATATCGCTCTAAGTTGTAGTAATAGCTGTATCAGCTATATGACAGTTGTAATAGTATCTAGCTAAGTATAGTTAGTGATAGTTATACCTGTTGTTATAGTACACCCAAGGTGTGTAGGATAAGTTGTTATTGCTGTTATTGCTAACCTACACTTGAGTGTAAGTTAAGCAATGCCTATATAAGGTTGTAATGATTCTCTATTATCAACAGTGAAAAACAGAATATTGAGATAACAGAAATTTAGTTACAGAGTAGTTATGAACTCTCTCAAAGGTTAACACATTCTACCGCTTGAGGGAGAGTTTTACAATTAGTCACATGTTAATATCTTTTTATTGGAAAAAATTCAATTCCCACATAGAATAAAGATAAGGTTTGAAATGAGTTCATAAGAAGCGGTTTCCCTCACCTTAAAAGCTTGGTTTTGTAAGAATGAGTTGGACTCAATATAAAAACCTAATATGGTTTCAGAGCCTATCAATCAGGCCACCGACCATTTATATCCACGCACCAAGCCCAATAGTGTTGGGCGTGAGGGGGTGTATTGGAATAACACAGGTCCCATATAGAATAAAGTAAGTCCTGAATTGAGTTCATAATAAGTGGCCCCTCACCTTACAAACTGGTTTTGTAAGAATGAATTATGCCCAATATAAAAACCTAATACTTTTAATTGTATCGAAACATAAATCCGATATTAGCTACTAATTAGGGAGAGATTGCTCAATTGCATCCTTACACATTCATTGTATTTATTGGAAATACATTATAAATACAGTAAGGTGGGCTCTACTTTAGACACACATATTACAAACATAACATATCCCATTGAAAATAGGTCGTTTTTTGGGCTTTACCATGTTTTATTTTAGCTTTTCAATGGAGAAAGTTTGGCTTTGACTACTATTTTAATTTTTTCTCTTTCTTTTTACTTTTCAGTGGTATTTATCCATTTCTAGAGAGAATGTGCTTACATGGAACTCGCAAACAAGCCAAATTTGCGGTCTCTGCTATCGTCTCCTCGAGTTCTGAACATTCAGTTGTCTCAAAATTATTTGAGGTACACATTTTTCGGTGGTTACTATTTGTAGCATTATAACATGTCATTTAGTGGAGGAAAGCATCTATTACATTGCATGACTAATCAAAACAACATTTTCAGTCTGCGTTTTAGTTACTCAAGAAGTAGTAGTTATTGATTTGCTAAATAATGTCAACCAGTTTTGTTAGAAAGATCTATGCTCGCTAGTCTTTCACTAATTTGTTTTTGAAATCTTGGAATTATGAACCCAATATAGATTAAGGAGTTGAAAGTTGAAGTTACATGGTTTCAACTAGAGGGATTTGAAAAATAAAGACTTCGAATTATGATTATGGTGTTTGATGTTATTGTTGATTAAAAGTTGTTGAATAACATCCCTCTCTCCCTCATACAGTTTTTAACACCATAAAATCCTTGTCTCATCACACAGTCCGTAGTAGGTACAAATGTCTTCAAGAGGTTTGGGGGCATTACCCCAACTATATTTCTAGTAAATTCCTTATAAACATATTATGAATTTATTTATTATACTTTTAAGATGAACTTTTGAAATTATTTTGTAGATGTATGCTCTAAGAGTTCATTTTTAAAATTAGAGGGATTAGTAATCTTTTTTTTTTTTGTTGATAAATTAAGAGCGTCTAGATATTAAGGTAGAGATAAACATCCCAATTGTGTCGGCATCCCCATCTTTCCCCATCCTCTATCTATATCTCATATTACAATAGCTTGTACATATAAGAAAACAAGTTATATATATCTGCTGATATATTTCCTTTTAGAGTTATCTTTGAAATTTCTAGTGACAATTACAATAGCTGAAATAATTTTCTTTGCTATGAATATCATCAAGAATCAGATGCAAAATCATATGGTTAATAAATGATTGTTTAGTTACTTATATAGAGGAATACATTTTTGATAATGTTGAGATTGAAAAAATTGTTCAATGTTTATATGAAATATGCAAAATCGTAAAGAACAATTGTGACATATGTAGTAAAAAAATAAATAAACTGTGACATATATTAAATGTTACAAATATGAAATATTATATTTTATTCTATAAATTATCTGTTTGCATACCTTCTTATTTTTTTAATTAAAAATCTTTGTAGTTAGTTAGTGACATTGTCATTTTAAGACCAAATTTTTATGAAGTCCTTGGATTAGTTGTCTTTGTAACAAGATATGACCTATATACTTCCACTCGAGGGACCATATAAAGAAAGGTGTATCTTTATGTCTAGATTGGGTATCATGTATATAGTAATTAGGAATATTTTTTTATTAATAATTATGTTGAACATATTAATATTGAGTCTTGTTTTTATATTTATGCTAGATGATTTGCTTCTTAATAATGACAGCTGACTATCTTTCCGTTGTTCTGTGTGTGCCCAGAGACTAATTTATTCTTTGAATAACGAATGGAATGTCCCAACAATTATGCAAAATCTGGGATACACTGCACAGTGCTCTGTTTCAGCTTTTGAAAGTCAAGTAGAAGAGATCACATCATATATATCCCAGAAGATTAGTCAAGTAATTGAATTTCACCATCACTAGTCTACTCATTGAATTTATTTTGCCAAAATAATGTTGATGTTCAGTATAAGTTTTTCAGCTACTTGTATTGTTCATGGAATAAGTTACATGTTTGATCAGATGGAGTCATTGGGTGATGATGATCTGACATCCTTGTATGGTACCTCTCAGTGCAGCAAATCTTGTCAATTGAAGGTTAGTATGATCAGTCTGATAGAGCATTTGGATTCATCTTGTTTATAGGTAATTTGGGGATTTCTGTTAATAGTAGGTGGTTTGCTTCTTAGATGTGACAGCTGAGTTTATATCTTTCTTGACGCAGTACGGAAGCGCTAGGTTAGCAAAACGCTAAACCTAATGGATAAAGACAAGCCGCAAACACAAACTTGTCAAAATAGGGTTTCGGAGTCCACCGAAAGAGTAATTTGGAGTCCACCAAATTTGAGAAAATTCTCTATAATTTTATTGAATGAAAAAAAGTTGCCTTCAAGGCTACAATAGTTTACCTTAAATAGTAGTGAAAAATAAAAATAACAAATCTTCTAAAAGATTGTAAAAATAAAAATAACAAACCTAGCTAAATAAAAATAACAAATCTACCTAAAATATAAAAATAACTAATCTAGGTGAAATATAAAAATAAGAAATCTACCTAAAATATAATAAAACTAAATCTAACTAAAATAATAAAATACTGAAGAAATCCTCCTACATCAGTCTCCTCTACCTCAAAAGAACTCGACCCCGAGTTCTCATCTTGATAAGGAGCCTCATCTGCTTGATACTGACTCATGCGTTTATCATAGTAGAAACTTAGTATCGGTTTTTCTTTAATTACCAAATTCTTTCTCGTTTGCTCGATAGCTACTTTTTGCTCTTCTTTTAGTCTTGTCTCATACCGACTCTTTTCTTCTTTAAAAGCTTGATTTTTCTCCTCTAACTTGAGATACAACTCCCTCCGTTTTGTTACACGTTCTAAGCTTCTAAAAATAGGGAATGAACCTTGAGTTATCCTTGATCTTGCAGTGTGCATTGACACAATAGACCAATTGCCTTCATCAACATAGTTCTTCTCCGAATCATCTCGTTCATCGATCTCCTTCTTCTCATCTTTGGATTCGTCCACTTCAACCGAAACATCTTGTTCAGCTACTAATTTAACTTCTTTCAGTTTTGTTTGATCAGAACGATCGTTGAGTTTCTGCGGAAGAGATGGTTGACTATCATCTAGGGTTTCGGTATCTGTATCAACAATATGTTCGTAGGATCCATTCTTTTTAGTAACACCAGCTTCAATATCAACAACAAATTTTATTGAGTTTAACTCTTTGTTGCCACCGATTTTATGCACTTCATGGTTCTCACTCTCGTCTTCAGGCAAATCAGTATTCCTGTTTGTTGTTTTGACCGTAAAAATATTGTTTGTCTCATGACCATTCTCAACAAACAAATCGATTTTAGTACATTCTTTTACCTCATGTTCCTTTGCTTCAAACTTATCCGCTGCGAGTTTACAAGCAACGTGTCCTTTATCTCTATGATGTCGTCGAACGTTGTTGGTGGTATTGTAGTAGGCGTTGTTGTTGTTCAAACAATTTGATAATATCGTTATTTGTGCACTCAAAGCAGTTAGGGCTGCGGTAACATCCGCGGTAAATCCCTCAAGGTCTGCCCTGGTCGCTGGTTTATCTCCCATGACTGTTCAATTCACGAAAGAACAGGGGAAACCTGCTCTGATGCCAACTGACGCAGTACGGAAGCGCTAGGTTAGCAAAACGCTAAACCTAATGGATAAAGACAAGCCGCAAACACAAACTTGTCAAAATAGGGTTTCGGAGTCCACCGAAAGAGTAATTTGGAGTCCACCAAATTTGAGAAAATTCTCTATAATTTTATTGAATGAAAAAAAGTTGCCTTCAAGGCTACAATAGTTTACCTTAAATAGTAGTGAAAAATAAAAATAACAAATCTTCTAAAAGATTGTAAAAATAAAAATAACAAACCTAGCTAAATAAAAATAACAAATCTACCTAAAATATAAAAATAACTAATCTAGGTGAAATATAAAAATAAGAAATCTACCTAAAATATAATAAAACTAAATCTAACTAAAATAATAAAATACTGAAGAAATCCTCCTACATCATTTCTGTTCTTCTGTTTGTGCCCAGAGACTAATTTATTGTTTAAATTGCCAGTGGAATGTCCCAACAATTTTGCAATCCCTTGGATGCATCGCGCAATGGTCTGTTTCAGATCTTGGATCTCAAGTTGAAGAGATCACATCATATATATGCCAGAAGATTATTCAAGTACTTGAATTAACCATCAATTGTCTTGCCTGTTACATTTATTTAGCCAGAACAATGTTGATGTTCTGTAGCAGATTTTCAGTTGCGCTTGTATTGTTCATGGAATAAGTTTCATTTTTGATCAGATGGAGTGTTTGGATGATGATCTGACATCCTTAAATGGTACATCTCAGTGCAGCAAATCTTGTCAACTGAAGGTTAGTATGAGGAATCTAATAAAGCATTTGAATTTCTTTCATCTGACCTTAGATCTGGATTTAATTAAAGGAAAAAAATTTACTTTGCTGTTGTATTTCTATCATCTTTTGCTTGTGTTCATTCCATGTCTATGCACTGTTGATATTTTTAGGGTTAAAATTGCAACTAGTTTTCCTAGAGACAATCTTATCTTTTTACATGTGCCTATAAACACTTATGCTTGTAGAAGCAATATTAGAATTTATTTGCTATTCACTACACCTTCGACTATGGGATTAATGTTCCAATGCTCATGTCTTTTAAGTATGTTTTACTTTTGACATGAAAAATGAAACTGAATGCAACAGAAAAAGGGGCAGTGGATACATAAAGTGAAAAGCAATATAAATAAAATTGAAAATCATTATCATGAACAAATAGTGTGATATTTGCATATTTGACAATAATCTCAGTACTAGTATTTTGGCTGCAATCTTGAACTTCACAGAATGTGTTATCCAACTCTAGGATTACAGAAAAAGTTAGTTTGCCCAATTTTCATCTTAATATTTTTCTTCCATAATTCAAAAGAGGATTGAAAACTTTGGAAACATCAAAGAATAAAAATTAAAGAAGAAATGGAAGTAGAATAATGAGGATTAACAGTAACGTAATCTCTCAATATTCAGGACATTAATGTGTGTGTAGTTGTGTACGGCCAAATGGATGTAATGGAGGGTAATCCTGTAACTTTGGAGCAATGAGTGTTATGTATGGGTAAAGGATTCAAAGTGAGGATTGAGTAGTACCAGAAGTGGAGGTTCTGGTTCAGTTATGATGCAAAGAATGTGTTAGTGTATCCGACTGTGCAGTCAGCAAACTGTTGCTATTTTGTTTAGTTTGACAGTTTTCTGTTCAGTCTGTTTTGTTGTTGTAGGTGTGGTTACGGACAGTTACTATAAAGGATGGATACTATTTAATACTTATGCTGATTATTTAATTTTTTCTAATTTTTTTAACTTATGAAAAAAAGGAAGATGGTGAATATTTTACGTGGTGTGCTTTGTATTTCTTCCATAATGGCTTTGTAATTTCTCCGGCATCCTTATTTTGTAGATTTATGGGCTGAAAACACTAGTAAAATGCTTTTTGCCTGACCAACGGAACCAGACAAAGCGGAACATTAACGGACTCTTGGATATTTTATCAAGAATGCTACGGGAAACTGATGGTTTTGTTAATAGGTACACATGCTTGTCGTATGATTTTTATAGTTAAGGGAGAGTGTTGTCAGATGTAATTTTGGGCATGCCTCATCCCACCCCTCAGCTTCCGTTAGTGTATTTTTCCTTTACAATACCTGTTGGAAGATAGCTTCCGGTAGTAGCGCTTGTCTATATATTCAGATTGTTGCTTGTACTCTACAGTCTATGCACAATTGAATTAATAATATTCAGAATAGTTTTCTGCACATTGATTCATGATGATTTTTAACTGTGAAATGGGACTAGCTAACATGCAATATAAATATATTAGAAGAGCATTAACTTCCATGCTATCATTATACCAAGAGAATATGAGTGGTTCGTAACCTGTTTACAGGAAACCTGGTGCTATAGCAGGGTGCTAGCATCTAGGAAAGTGTTGAATCCATTACATTTGTGGATCTATTGTAGGCAGTCTTACCTTGTATCTGCATTCCAAAAAACTGATTTTATGGCTCGAACCCTTGTTGTCAAGTCTCATGGAAGCAACTCCAACCATTGCCTCTTGGGTTTTTTCCACCATTTCATAATAGTTTATTGCTTGTTTGAAACATCAGTATCATCTCTTTTCGATTTTATGACCTTAATACAGCTCGGTATTGCTCAGTTGCATCATTTTGAATGAGATCACATACAAAGGATTTGGGAATTAATGAACCCCTAAATTACCTCTTCAATAATATATAGTTGGTTTTTTTTCCGCTTAGATCTTGGTAAATCCTGGTAGGGACTAATATAAGAGATTATCTTATTTATGTAACTTAAAACTGATTTGTTAAAACTTTTCTGGTTGATTTTCTATCTCTCTCCATGTCGGTTGATGTTCACTTAACTATTAAACTTGCTTATGAACTTTGTTTTTTGTTCACTGAATGCAGTGAAAAGGATAAGGCTCAGGTCAGATTAGCTGCTGCAACAGCAATTCTTCATCTTGCTAAGAAGTGGGATATAACTCCAGAAATTTTCCGCTTCACTATTTTGATTGCAAAGGTATGTATACTACCCTGTCCGTTTGAAATAATAGGTGTTTTCCACTGGTACAACGTGATACAACTAATGTTTTGAAGTGTTGTGCTTCCTGAAAATATTTAGCTCTCTAGAATAATTGAAAAAGTATTCATCAGAAGGAATTAGGTTCATTTATTTTACGAGAGGCCAGCGTCATTATTTCTTATGGGTTATACTATAAATTGTTTACCGATTCTCACTTGTTTCATAATTATATTATTCATTTCAATTTTTAAATGCACCTCCTTTTGTATTCCAGGATTCTTCTTCTTTTGTTAGGAGCAAATTTCTTAGTAAAACACAGAAATTGCTGAAGGAGCGTAAATTACCTATCAGTTTTGCTTGTGCTTTTGCATTGGCAATGACCGAGAGCATTGGCGATCTGCGGCTTCAAGTATGTTTATTCTTTTATGCATGTCATTTTTGCTATTTTTTTTTGTATTCATATTAAACTGTATTACTGTTTCTCATGAACCTACTATCCCAAAAGTTTAAGCTGGTAAGAAAAGAAACGTGAATGACTTATATATTATGTCTTTAGCACATCCCGTCATGTAAGAATACTCTGGACTTGGATTATGTATAATGCACCAGCCTTCCATACCTTTTACTATTACTATAGATCTTATTTGTCAGAAAAATTGGAGTGACAAGGATTAAACTCTAAATCATCTGGTTATAGCGGCTTTGATACCATTTCATGAACCAGCTATCCTAAATACTAGTTGTTTGGTGAAGGACATATGAAAGTTTTCAATTTTCATATTAGGGTTACATATGTTTTTAGTTCTTACAAAGAACCTATTTTGAGTTTAGTATCTATATCTATCGATAAATTTTTATTCATTTTTTGTCTCTAGTCCCCACACATTTAACAAAACAGAGTGCTTTTAGTCCATGTAGAGGGACTAACCTTGTTTTTACAAAAGTTGTATTAAATCATTAAAACATTTACCTATAAGGCAATAATGTCAAACATTATTGTAGAAAATAATAAGTGAATACTGTTTTTTTTTTTTTCCTCAGCTCAAGGCTGGTTTAAATAGGAAGAGTACAAACATAAAAGGAAATAATAGATAAGCTTAGAATCTCCTAGAAATAACAAACTAGGAAACTAAATATTTTCCAACACCCCCCCTCAAGTTGGTGCATAGATATCTATCATGCCCAACTTGCCGATCAAATGCTCAAAGGTGGGTCTTGCTAAGCTTTTGGTCAAGATATCTGCAGTTTGCTGACTCGAAGTTACAAAAGGTAGACATATGATTCCGGCATCTAACTTCTCTTTTATGAAATGTCGATCGATCTCAATATGCTTGGTTCTGTCATGTTGAACTGGGTTATGAGCTATGCTAATATCGGCTTTACTGTCAGAGTATAATTTCAACGGAAGCTCAATTTTCATCTTAAGCTCTTCTATGACTCTGTGGATCCATAATCCTTCACAAATACCTTGAGCCATAGCTCTAAACTCAGCTTCTGCACTACTTCTTGCTACAACTCCTTGTTTCTTGCTCCTCCATGTCACAAGATTACCCCAAACATAGGTACAATATCCGGAGGTTGATCTTCTGTCAGTGACTGAACCTGCCCAATCAGCATCGGTAAAGATAGACACATTTCTTTCATTAGTCTTCTTAAAAAATAATCCCTTTCCAGGATTTGCTTTCAAATATCGCAGTATCCTATAGACTGCCTCAAGATGTTCCTCAAAAGGAGAATGCATAAACTGACTTACTACACTAACCGAGAAAGCAATGTCAGGTCTAGTGTGTGACAAATAAATCAGTTTCCCAACCAATCTCTGGTACCTTCCAGTATCAACAGGAACACTACCTTCTTCCCAAAGTTTTGCATTAGGATCCATGGGAGTATCTGCTGGTCGACATCCACTCATTCCTGTTTCTTTCAATAAATCTAGAATGTATTTTTGCTGGGAAACTAGAATACCATCTTTTGATCGAGCAACCTCCATACCAAGAAAATATCTCATGGATCCCAAGTCCTTGATTTCAAAGTCTAATGCTAATTTCTCTTTTACTCTTGCCATTTCAACTATATCATCTCCAGTAAGGACGATATCATCAACATAAACAATTAGGACAGCAATTTTTCCATCTTGGGAGAACTTTGTGAACAAGGTGTGGTCAGCTTGTCCTTGAATGTACCCTTGTTTCTTCATGGAATAAGTGAACTTTTCAAACCAAGCTCTAGGAGACTGCTTTAATCCATACAAAGACTTATTTAGTTTGCATACATTTGATCCAAACTTGTCTTCAAAGCCAGGAGGAATGTCCATATATACTTCTTCTTCTTCTAAATCACCATTGAGAAAAGCATTCTTAACATCCAACTGATGTAGGGGCCAATCTAAGTTAGCAGCAAGAGACAAGAGAATTCTGACAGTGTTCAATTTTGCAACAGGAGCAAAAGTCTCTGAGTAGTCTATACTATAAGTTTGAGTAAAACCCTTAGCCACCAATCGAGCCTTGTACCTTTCGATTGACCCATCTGAATTATACTTCACAGTAAACACCCATTTGCATCCAACCGTCTTCTTGCCATCCGGTAGTGTCATAACACTCCAGGTTTTGTTCTTTTCAAGAGCTTTCATCTCCTCAAGTACAGCTTCCCTCCACTTTGGAACTTCTAGAGCAACCTGTACATTTTTTGGAATCTCTACACTAGACAATTTTGAGGTAAAGGCAGAAAAAGACGAAGACAAATTTGAATATGATATAAAATTGGACAATGGGTATTTAGTGCAAGATCTAATAGGTTTTCTAACAGCCACAGGATCATCGATATCGGGATACAAAATACGACTCTCAGAAACAGAGATAGACTTACCTTTTCTTTTTTTAGGAAGTTGATCATCCCCCGGTTCAGATTCATGACAGTGTTGAGATGTGGACTCATCACTTTCTTTGTGATTCTTTCTCACAAAAACCTTTCCTTTCCAAGTCTTGTTTCCTGCTTCAAACCTATTATCTTTATATGACTCATTATTTTGTGGCATTTCAATTAGATCATCATTATCATTGTTTTCAAGATTCTCATTGTTTTCTTCATGAGAAAATGTAGGCTCGGATTCACCAAGCTCACTACTCATAACAGGAGTAGGATTAGATAAAGAATCATGGCCATTTTTCGTTGGTGCAGAAGTATAAGTCTTAGAACTTTGTGATACCGGCAAAGATAAATTATTAAAAAAACTCATGTCCTCAGTTTGAAACGAGTTAAAAAAACTCATGTCCTCAGTTTGAGACGAATCTTCATTTAAATTTCCCCCCTGAAGATGCGTGTCAAAAAAAGGTTTGTTTTCAAAGAATGTAACATCCATGGTGACAAACATTTTCTGATTTTTTGGATCAAAACATTTATATCCCTTCTGGGTTGGAGAATACCCAACAAAAACACATTTTATAGCACGCGGTTCAAGTTTGCTAATATTCTTATGTTCATGAACAAATGCAGTGCAACCAAAGATTTTTAAGGTCAAATCGTTTGAAACACGATCATTAGGAAAACATTCTTTGAAAATATGAATTGGAGTTTTAAAATTAAGAACTTTGGAGGGCACTCTGTTAATTAAGTATGCAGCAGTTAAAACTGCTTCACCCCACAAATAATTTGGTACTTTACTTGCGAAAAGTAAAGCTCTAGCCACCTCCAACAAGTGCCTATTTTTTCTTTCTGCAACTCCATTTTGTTGGGGAGTGTTAGGACATGAACTTTGATGCACAATTCCATTTTCACGAAAAAAATCACTCAACATTGTGTTAAAATATTCTTTGCCGTTATCACTTCTAAATACTTGAATATTTGTTTGAAATTGATTTTGCACCATTTTAACAAAATCTTTTACGGCCTGACAAACGTCAGATTTCCCCTTTAACAAGTACACCCAACAAACTCTTGAGTGATAAACCATTTTTTATGAGAAAGTGTACTCGTTCGGTTAGGGCCCCAAACATCACTGTGAATAACAGAAAAAGGTTTTGATGGTTTGTAGGGCTGTAATGGAAAATGAGAACGACGATGTTTTGCAAATTCACATGCTTCACATTTAAACAAAGATAAATCCTTATTACGAAATAACTCAGGAAATAAGTGTTTTAAATAAGGAAAACTAGGATGACCTAATCGTGAATGCCATAACATAACATCATCATTATTATTATTCAGAACTAAAAAAGATTCAAAGCATGAACTTATTGGTTTGGAAGGTAGTTGTGATTCAGGTTCAATGTCGAAGTAGTAGAGTCCTCCACTCTCCTTAGCACTACCAATCATCTTCCCCGAGTTCAAATCCTGAAAAACACAATGAGTACGAAAAAAATTAGTTTGACAATTTCTATCTTGGGCTAATTTACTGACAGACATGAGACTACAAGATAGATTTGGGACATGAAGAACATCTTTAAGGGTTAGACTTGGAGACAACACAACCGAACCTTTACCCGCAATGGCTGAAAAGGATCCATCCGCAATTTTTATTTTATGGTTACCTGCACATGGACTATAAGAAGAAAACAGAGTAGAATCACCTGTCATGTGATCACTTGCACCCGAATCTACTATCCAAGCACGACTGGGACTGACACTAAAAAGGGCAGAAGTACCTTTGAGGGCAACAGAGCCAGAAAGAGTGTTAGATTCAAGAATTTTGTACAGTCTGTCTAGTTGTTCCATCGTGAATGAAAGCTGAACTGAAGAAGACTGATGCTCTTGATCAGAATTACTGGCTTGGAATTTATGACCCTCACCTCCACCTTTGTTCTTCTGATTTGAAGGTCGCGGAAGACCATGTAATTTCCAACATTGAAAAATAGTATGTCCCAAACGATGACAATATTTGCATTCACGACGATATTTGAAAGTGGATGATCGTCGTCGAGAATAAAAAAACGTCATAATTAATAATCTTAGCCAAGTAGTACCGGAAGCAGCAAAGAAAAATTAAAACCGGTGAACAGTAACCGCGTGAACAGTACCACGAGTGAACAGTGCTCGTGAACAGTACGTGTGAACAGTACCACAAACGAACAGCTCGCATGAACAGTGCCAGCGAATGAACAGTGCCGCACACAAAATCAGTTGTCGTGGTCAGATTGTAAACACGACGGCGGCTAGGGTTTTGCGGAAGCGAGACCCCCAAAATCGGGAGCTCTCGATACCATATTAGAATTTATGAGGCCTATACTCAACCACAAAAGCTAGCTTGAGAGTTGAGGTTTGCACTACACTTATAAAGGCTATCTTTACCATATCTCTAGTCAATGTGGGACTTCTAACACACCCCCTCACGTCCAGAACTGAACAAGCTGGAACGTGAAATCAACAACAACGGGTGGCCCAAATATGGGAGGTCTCCACAACAAACAACAAATGGATCTAGAATAGGCTCTGATACCATGTAGAAAATAATAAGTGAATACTGTTTTTTTTTTTTTTCCTCAGCTCAAGGCTGGTTTAAATAGGAAGAGTACAAACATAAAAGGAAATAATAGATAAGCTTAGAATCTCCTAGAAATAACAAACTAGGAAACTAAATATTTTCCAACAATTATAATAATTAATTAAATGGCATACTATCATAGTTACATGATTATTTTTTTAGGTATAGATAGAGGAAAAGAGTCTGCCGAATAATTTATTATAATAATATGATGTAAATGACGCATTTGTAAGCATCCTAGTAATGATTATTTATACAAATACTGAACTCAATCCTAATAATTGAATTAGAAAACGGACCCAAATATATAAAGAAATACAGAGACCATATCTTACCAGTATGTAATCTTTTAAAATAGAATATACTCCATGAATCCTAAAATGACAATAAAATAATTCCAAACATAGTAAACTTAGATAATTTAATATACATCTGATTCTCTACTTTTACCCAAAAATGCGAATAAAAAGAAAATATGTAGGGTCTAGTAGAGAAAAATAAAAAATAGGGTAAAAAGCTAAATTGCATCATCTGCTATGCGCTTTGCTGAAAGAGGATAATGTAATGTTATATTTCCCGAGCCCCATAACGTTGCAGATATTTTCTCGATATTTCTTTGGTTATTGTTATGCTTTAGAGGCTGTTTTGTTATTTGGCTGTGGTATGTTTGTCCTATTCTCAATGGTTGCTGATTCTGCTCATTTTAGAACGATAAACATATGGCAGAATTTATTAAGGATTACAGTATAGCAGCTTGCAAACGACAATCTTCTTCTGTTCGCGTCGATTACCCTGCATACGTTTTGGTGTACTTGATTCATGTGCTTGCTTGGAGTAATGACTTTCCCGAAGCCTGTCAAAATGAAGAAGTCTATGCTGACCTTTGTAGGTAATATATTGTTATTATCCAATCTCATTTTAATTTTACTAATTATGACATGATTTTTAGCGCTACTGATGGTAACACAACTGGTTTGCTTTTGTAGCCCACTCTTCTTTTTCCTACAGGCATTGGTTGATATTAGTATTGTCAATGGTGACCGGGAGCTTGTTAATGACGCTGTCTTGTATATATTTAGCATTTTTCAAGCAATCAGAAAAACTGAGGATTCTGTTGATTCACATGCAACCATTGTAAAACATTTTCAACATGTTCCTTAACTACTGTTTTTTTGTGGTTGTTGTTGTGTACAAGTTAATATAAGCTTCATGTAATGCAGAAGCTGCACAAGCTGGCTGAAATTGGCATATTTACTTTAAAGGCATTATGTCCCGGTGAAATTTCTGTATCACAAGTCCCGCGACAAATTTTGCTGCCTAAGTCATTGTATAGAGCAAGTCTCACTAGGGATGATGTGAGTTTTCTGTACCAATTTCTTTGCTTAACACATATTTAATCAGAGCACATTTTTTATTTATTTAAATTTATACAATTTAGTTTGTGTTATTCATGAAATTCTATTTTTTTTTTGTGAATCTGTTAACTGCAGGCTAATTTAAAATGTCCAACGTGCTTTTTTGATCAAAGTTTTCTAAGTAGAGTCTTTGACATGCTTAAAAACTCTGGTGCCTCTCAGACATATGCTCAAAAGGTATATTTGATGTAGGAACAGTAGGCTGCTGTAAACTTTTCATAGTTCATTTTGGTAATGCAGTTTATTTTTATTTATTTATTTATTTAATTTTTTTTTCACTTTTAGCCTGCGAAAACACTTCCTAAACCTGCTCGCAAGGGTCAACAGGACGTCCCAAGGTCCAAAAATAATACTTGCAGTAAGCTGGACTTGGCTTCGAGCAAACCAGACAGTTTTCCAAGGAGTTACATAACAAATTCTAATACTGTGAAGCCAAATATATCTTCAGAGAAAAGGAGAAAACATGGGCTTCCGTCTGATTCTGGATCAATTGGTTTGCATGAATGCTCTACAATTGGGAAGCAACAAAAATTACCATCAAAACAAATTGAAAATACTTCCGAAAGAAACCGGCTTTCATCTAGTGGTTCTGTCAGCTGTAAGGATTCACTGGTCGAATCACGTGTGCTGACCCGTAAATCGAAAAGAGCTGCGAAAACACATACTGTTCAACATTTCAAATGCCCTAGAACCAACCTCAAAGATACATGTGGCTCTAAGGTTTGTGGATCAAAAGATAAATACTAACAAAATAATAATTGCATAATCATAAATGGGGCCTATATGCAAGTAGAGTAGCTAACAAAATTTTTGCCTTAAATTTATACTTAGGGTCAGCAAGAGCCCTAACCATTTATTTGAATGTTTTCTTTGTTACATTTGATGTTAGATGTTAGATCACAACCTTATAGCAAAAATTTCATTTTGACTGCAGCAGTCATGTTTTATCCTTTTAGTTTTCAACGTTGCTTTAGTATGTTTCTTGTGGAAACAATCCTTATGAATGTCATTTGACTTTTTGTGTAGGCACGAGGTATACTGGCAGATGTTTCAAATGAAAATCTTATCTCCCACTGGTGAGTTTTATTTGATGACAACTCTTACTTTTTTAAATTCAATTTCAAATTTCATTGAACAGTTTGCAAAGGATATCATAACTAGTTCTTTGTATATTGGGTGATATTTATGGTCTAGTGCAAAACCAAAGAAATAAAAGTGATTATTGGGGGGAGAGGAGTCCTGTGATAGCTGACACTGCATATCTTTATATGAAATATAATTCTTGAAATGATTTTATAATATCTTTGACTTCTGACTTCTTCCCGACAATTATCCAATATCTTGACCAACAAATAACTATAGGGTATTTTGTAGTTTAAAGAGTAAACCTGAGTAACAGAATATGTTCTAGACTACTCTAAACTGACAGAATACACTAGAACTGGACAAAATTGATGGTTGTAGACATGAGTTGCTTACCCATTTGTGTTCTACTTTTGTTGTTTTGTATGTGGTCCCATCTTTGATGTCATGTGCAATTTTTTCCAACACATTGTACACTTGACAGTTGATATCCTGCCTAAAAACCCACATTTGATGCTAAAAATAACACCATACAGTTGTCTTTTATACTCTAAAAATTTTATGTTTCTTCAGCTTAATGCCAACGCTGGTTCCAAATATCACATTTTTTTGTGTATAGCATTTTAATTTTAGCTCCACAAGGCTTGAACAGCCTATAAAGTTTGAACACTTTATCAGCAAGACAGCAAAACCTCTCGTTTTCCTGTATGACTTAACTTTTAAAATGCCCTCTTTTTTTATTTAAAAAAATATATATAAGGGTAACTGTTGCATGTTGCAGTGATCCTAGTGAACATTCTTCTCTCAGTAGTATAAAGCAAACTACGGATACAGCAGGATGCCTAGCAGCCAAAGAGGGAACATCTCTGTGCGTAAAAAGTAAGTAGTGCAACAACTGGAAAATATATCTTGTGTTGGAATTTGATTGCATGCTATCTGAAAATTTTATCAAATGGTTAACTGACTCTCGATTTGACTTGGCAGCGTCAAACATTTGGGCTAGAAATAACAACGGTTTAATGGATTTTTTTTTGAACGGCACGGTTTAATGGAAAATGAGAGTAAAGAATCTGAATAATTATGATAAGGATTTAGTGTTTGATAATACACTTAAAATATTTCACATTATCATCCATTCATGTGCTTATGCATCATTAAAAGTGTTTTGACTAACTCAAAAGTCAAAATATGTTGACAAGGTGCTCATATGTGTAAGGTCAACAAATACTTGGATCAATTTGGAAATTTATGTACACGTGAATCAAAATCAGAACTCTTGTTATATCTGTAAAAAATTGTATTAATTATTCGGTTACATTGTTTTTATTTTATTTATTTATAAGCAACAGTTACTACTATTGTAGTACAACTAAACTATGTTAGAAATAGTCAGAACAATAACATTCTAATGTTTTTAATGTGTGTAGGACTGAAAACAACCTGGTCCAGCCATTTTGGGTCGGGTATAACCCTAACACGCAATAAAAATAATGTTAAATATGGTCCATTTTATTACTAAACATTGGGGTTAGGGGTGAATTTGGTTTGACCTTTAGGATACTCAACCCTTTCCATGTACGGCTTCGTTTTTTTTTTTTTTTTGTAACTCCATGTACAGCTTTTAATGATGTTGCATATCCTCAAGAAGGATAAACAAGTTATCATTGCATAAGTGATCATTTTGTTATCATTGCATAAGGAAGAGTAAAGAATCAAATGATAACCCTTTAGGTTATGCATATCCTCAAGAATTTTCTTTCAATGATGTTGCAGATCTTGGTGCAGCGAGTGTGAGCGGAAGTGAAAAATGTACAGAGACAATAACATCAGAAGTTGTCAATACTGTAAGTTTTGCCCAATATATTTTGTTGCACTCTAGCAAAAGTTGTATTTGGCTCTGTTTGAAATTTATTTGCTTATAATCCAGGTTAGAAGAACAAGACGGAAAATATAAATATCATGCAGTGTTCCCGGTTCCCACCTTCAATTACTAACACCGATTGATACATATTCTAATATACGATTATGATGCCGTTCCATTCACTGGATTCTTTTCTCTTCCTTGTAGCGATTGCCTTCTTGCGGAAATTCTGACTGGTGAAGGTATTTTTATTTTTTTGAATGGCAACTGGCGGAGGGATTAAGTCAACAACCTGACAAAGTTCTGTAAATTATAGCATGCTGAATAAAGATATCTTGAAAAATAGTTACTCTAGGTTATATATCAAATGCATTTAATTGCAGCATATATATGCATGTTATGATTCTCAATTGTTAACCAAACATGGCTTCTTCTAATGCACAATAGTTAAGTAAGTGTTGTATGGTGCACAACTTTTTTCCACCATTAGATTATAAAGAGATCCACTGAATGTTATAGTAATGTAACCACTATTGATGTAGTATAAATAGGAACCCAAACAATCCATATATAAACTGAATGTTATAGTAATGTAACCACTCTAAATTATAAAGAAACGATGTAAAAAACGTAAAATTCATTATATTTCTTAATTAATCTCATGTGCCAAAGTTTCTTATATTTTGAGCAGATATATATTATGTGCATCACCGCCAAATAACGTGTGAAATAATCACATCTATCTAACATTCATTGTGATGTTAGACGGATCGTAAGGCATCTCATATATGAAACATAGCTGTGATCATTTAACCAAATATGAAACATTATTTAATCCAATTAATATATTGGTCATTGGATTGATATGAAGGCTTCATTGATGCGGTTCAACTACTGTCTACTGTGATGTTTCATTCACCATTAGTATCACATTTGATTGATCACACATTTAATTGATCACTTCCAATATGAAACATCAAAATTAACTGGCTTTGCTTTGAAAATTTCTAACTTTGGACAGAATTGTTAGTATTAGCCGTAAAATTATTATTTCACTATTATTATAATATGTTATTATTATTATTATGCAGATGCATATGTTTATATCTACTTATTTTTTAGAAAAGAAAAATTTATCAAAATCATTATTAATTTATCAAAATCATTATTTAAGTCATATTGCAAAGTCTAGATCATAAATGACACAAACCTTAGAAATGAAAAGGAAGTAATTCATACATTTCATTAGAAACTTATTAAAACACCGTTAGAAATATCTTCAATCTATATCAATCATTTTTTATTTTTATTTTATTTTGATCTTTAAACCATATTCCATGCGAAGAGCACTATAGAAACCTTTGGAGTTACAGAGTGAAAGTTTTATTAATGATAAATTTTGGTATTATGAAAAGTTCAGTCCAAAAAAATAGTCCAAAAAAATGTATCTTTTTTATATATAGGTATATATATATATATATATGTTGTTATTATTATGCAGATGTATATATCTATTTATTTTTTAGAAAAGAAAAATTTATTAAAAGGATAAGGCTAAAACAAAATGTAGAAAGACATATTACAAAGTCTAGATCACATGACACAAACTTTAGAAATGAAAAAGAAGCGATTCATACATTCCATTAGCTAGAAACTTATTAAAACACTATTAAAAATATTTTTAATCTATACCAATCATATTTTTTATTGACTTTGATCTTCAAGCCATATTCAATGCGAAGAGCAATAGAAACCTTTGGAGCTATAGAGTGACAACTTCTTGGACTTGCATTGAATGCAATGAACTTGTAAGATGATACATGTTTAATTTGTCCTCTATCTGATGTCCATCTCTTCGGCTTAAATTCCAAACAATCTTCTACACTGAAATTGTGGAGAAGATTGTTTGCAATTTAAGCCGAAGAGATGGATATCAGATAGAGAACAAATTAAACATGTACCATCTTACAAGTTCATTGCATTCAATGTAGGTCCAAGAAGTTGTATTGGGAAAGATATTAGCTTTGTCGAAATGAAAATGGTTGCAATTTCTATATTATGCAAGTTTCACATATATGTTGTGGAAGGTCACTCTGTAACTCCAAAGGTTTCTATTGCTTTTCGAATGAAACATGACTTGAAGATCAAAGTCAATAAAAGATATGATTGATATAGATTGAAGATGTTTTCAAAAGTGTTTTAATAAGTTTCTAATGGAATGTATGAATAGTTTTTTTTTTTTTTTTTTTTTTTTTTTTTTTCATTTCTAAGGTTTGTGTCATGTGTGATTTAAACTTTGTAATATGCCCTTAAATAATGATCTTGTATTTGTACATCTTGTATTTAGCCTCGATCCTTTTGATAATTTTGTTTTCTAAAAAATAAATAGATACTATAAACATATGCATAATAATAACATATCTATACCTATATATATAAAGAGGATGCACTTTTTTTTTGGGCCGAACTTTCAATAATACCAAGATTACCATTAATAAACTGCAAAAAAAAAAACTTTAAGCTGCATGGTATGGTTAAGCCTATGTCACACTCTCAACCGCTACATCTTCAACGATTTTGAAATTGCTGCATATACAACAAACATGTTAGAGAATTATCAAATTAACAGGTTTGCTGGTTTAATATATGGTTAATAATGTTTCATAACAACATGGTTAAATGATCACAACTTTGAACATGTTTGTGCACAACAAATATCATTTATAGAAGATTTTTGAGTTCCAAAATCAATCGTTCAACATCTCAGGATGACTCTATTGTTTAAGCTCTATAAATTAAAACTGACTAAATGTTTTTGGAACTGAGATGTTAGTTTGGTAGTAAGAATTTGACCTTAAGAAAAATTATTTTTTTAGAGAGAGAGAGAGAGAGAGAGAGAGACAGACAGAGAGAGAGAGAGAGAGAGAGAGAGAGAGAGAGAGAGAGAGAGAGAGAGAGCATCAAAAGTATCCATATATTTGGTGGGCTTGAATAAGAAAATATAACATGATTTACACAAGAGTCTGCATGTAACTGGCTAATTTCTCTCTGATCAAATTCTTGCAGATACTTTCAAGACAGAAGAAGTTAACCAACCACTATTGCATGTAACTGGCTTATCAAATCAGTAGAGATGCTATGGACGAAAAATTCTGATAGCCTTGGTAACTTGAAGCCGACAGAAGGGACACTTTGATACTGCAGAAGAACATTTCCGACACAACACATGACCACAAGGAACTATTGTTATATCAACCTCGGAACTCAGGCAAACCCGACAAATCCATGCTGCTTTTGCTGTATCGGCCTCTTTTGTTGAACGTTCCACCTTTTCCTGTACAGTTCATTATAATGTGGCATGTCATTTCAAGCTTAAACAAAAATTTTACTCCACCACATAAATGCATCATGAAGAATATAGGAAACTACTTTGTTTTGTTCAATTATATTACTTTACACTATTATAGAACCCTCTGTGAAGACTTGAATAATTGCTGAGTAATAATAATATCAATTGATTTAACATATGCAATTGAAACATCCATGCAGATAAAAGATTACAAGATAAAGTATATGCCAGTCAGTAATGTAAAAGTCACTCAGCAGTTATAGTCCTAAATTATAAATCACCAACCTGCTCCAACAGTAGTGCAGCCTGAGATTCTTTTAGATTGTCTTGCAAATCTATTGTTTTTTGAAGTAGAGCCTGTTTCTCCGCATCCATATTGATCCCAGCGGCAGAGAGTATTTCATTTACAGCCTGCACCAGTTCCACAGCTGAAACTTTGCCAGACTGGTCTCTCAAAGATGGCACCTGTTCACACAGAAAGTTCTTGTTCAGTTTAAGTACATCAAGTAGGACCTACTAAAAGTCATATATAAAAATAAAAATGCCACCGCATTAATAATAAGCTTAACGATGAAAGATCATGGATGATAACAAATGGTTAGAGGAAAATATGGCCTTCAACAATACAGTTAGCAGTTGAAAAGGTGTTTCATTTACAGACACTCACCGTTGCTCAAAACTAAATAATGATTCATCAGAACCAAAACAACTAAAAAATTATCTTCACTATCGTATGTGCAGATAAATATTATTCACGTATGTAATGTAATGACTGCATATTCAAAGGTAAGAATTATCCTCTTTCCTAAATAAATGATCAGAAAGGGTGGGAAAAGTTCTAAGCATATAGCATATCAAATAAATACTTATAATTAGAAAAAAAAGTCAATTCGCTGAACCTGAGAGTTGATTTCTCCCCTTCCTGAACTTTCTGGTAAATCGACATACCGCCTGTTACTTCCTAATACGGGACTATCATGCACTGATGTTTCTTTCAGGGTACTGCTTGCTGATACACTTTTAAATGAAAATACTTGTGATGAAAGGACAGCTTGTGTAACCCCTGGTGCAACTTCAATCTTAAATCTATACAGAGCTGCTTGACCTGCCGGTGGTCTGACATCCTCAGAAACCCTGCCATATTTAAGTTTTTCTCCATGTTGAGATCGCCATGCAACTATTTCCCCAGAATAAAAGGGCCTCAATGGATGGAACTGCACAAGACGAGCATCTTGTGGCAATAGTTCTTTGCCAACCATATTGCTGCTTCCATTCGTAGGTTCAACTTCTTTCTTGTCCGAGCAAAGTTTTAAAATGTTAACAACTGCAATCTCATATCCTTCTGGACAGTCAAATAAAGATCCAATAGGCAATATGATAGGAGAACCTAATACCTGGCTTACTACAATGGAAATGAGATCAAAAAGGGAAATATATGTTGGTGGTTCAGCAATTAGAATACAGGATCTTGTTTTGTTCATATAATAGAGAGTTTGATGTGAAGATTCATTCTTCCACTCTGGGATAATGAAATCTTTGGCTGTACGTGTGACATCAACTAAATTTGGCAAGAGCAAAAACCTTGTTTTAAGGCACTTAACAAATTGCAGCTTTTCTGAAGTAGAGTTCAAGAAGCTTTCTGTTGCTTCCAATGAAATGCTATTCAACGCAGGAATGTGACAACCCAAGCTATTAACAACATTCCATACAGCACTTTGAAGAGATTTGCTTAATAACTTCTGTTTGATGGTCACTAGTGAAACAGACCCCACAGATCCCAAAGTCTGTAAACTATGATTCTCATCTAGTTCCTAAAAACACAGAAACCTTTCAGTAAGTAAAAGCCTTACCAATGCAAAAATAAGAAAACATGACATAGGGAAATATATTTGAAATCTTATTACCTCAATGACGACATCAGACAATTTTTTGATACCCAGAACAATACATACTCTCTCAGGAAGATCTGCATGGACAAATCTAATTCTGGACGTATCAATACATTTGACAAATCGAGAGCCATCAGAATCAACATAGACACAGGATGTGGAATGAACAAGTCTGCAGCCATCGTCAGGAACTATGACTTCTGATTTCCAATCATAGCCATCAAACTTGTTCCCCTCACCAATTTGATCACAAATAAAATTCAAAATTTCCATCACAGCACGGAGCTCATTGGGATTTAAATGCTGATACCCACAAGCTTTCTGAAGATTTAAGAGAAGATCTTTTGCAGCAGACAGTGTTAGCAGATCCTGGAGTCCCAAATCTTTAAGAATCTTTGCAAAGGGGAGATATACTGCAGGAAGTTCAAAAGCAAACGGTGACAAATTAACGATCAAACGAGCAAAAAGAGCATCGGCAGTCACTAGGCGTGTTCCATTTGCAGCAGGCAGAAAGGCCACCCCCCTTAGTTCTGCCACATCTGTCAAAGAAAAAATAATTAGAAAATCGATGACATTGTGTATATACCATCGCTAAACTTCTATACATGTCAGGTTGCTATTTTCCCAAACCCAAATGCAATAATGTGAGAGTAGTGAAGCACCTGAAGGAGAAAGGGAACCCCAGACTTTGTCCAAATATTTTAAAATCTCACAGGTACATTCCTCAATGTTCAATCCTGAAGCAATGGGCCAATGAGCAAGAGTATCTTCACCTCCATTTTTCCCAATCACCTAGGATAAAACAATGTTAGAATGAAATTCATATAAGTCATACAGATAGAATTAGTAAATCAAAAGTATCAATTTTACTTGCAAGTGCTTCAAAACTGTGGAAAAAGCTGGAGGGCTACGCAGATGGAGAGCTCCCCAAGAATACTCTGGAGGCACAATATGTTGTCTGCATAGAATGGGAGCACAACTCCAAGCCAGAGGCCAATCTTTAGATAAAACAGCTTCACTATATGAAGCAAGCACCCTCTTGCAACCAACATTTGGAAACCCCAGTTCAGCAGGTACACAAGCAATCTTACCAAGAAGTTCACAGAAGTTGTTGCTAAAAAAAAGAGCAAAGTGAGAGATAACAAATTCAACTACAGATCCTCCTAATGCCCACACTTCAGCTGAAACTTCAGGACGAGAGCTGGTTGTGTCTGCCTCAAAATCATCCAAATTACTTGATTTCATGCACTCCACTCCAAGAAACTCAACTCTTCTGGCACATTCAATTATTACATCTACTTCCTTGGCAGTTCGAAGGCCAAGTTTCCTTAATATTCGAATCCAACCTTCAGTGCTAAACCTTTCCCCAGGAAACTTCTTTCTTTCACCAAAGAAAATAGATAACAATAAAGCATCACCAGGATCAAATAACTCCACGGGCTTCAACAGATCTGTTGAAAATTCATCTGAACTTCTAACAAATTTAGTCTCTTTCAAAGCTTCAACCACAGATTGATCTGATTGAAGATCGTACCAATTTTTAAAAATATATACTAATATTTCCTCCTGCACATTCTGAGGCTTCCTTTCAAAGCCAGGCAAGCCAAACCGTACTAAGATCTGTTGATCATGCAACTCCAGTACTCCAAGAGCTCGAACAAATGAACTTTGATTTGAATCCGTGGCATAAGAAAGACAATGCTCATCATATGGTTTAAAAAATGAATTTGAAGGGATCATACACTGATCTTGACCTTGTAACTTGGTATAAGAACCAACAACTGTTTTATATATGGGGAGAGAGCGCAAAACTTCAATTTCTTCCTGTGCATAGTGGAAGCCATTGGAAAAGAATTCATCAGAAAAAAGTGAAAAAAGTGCATCACAATTTGAAGTTGAGAAATCAGTAGGTTCAGTGAAATATCCAGCTTGCTTTACTGCTACAAGTTTGGATGCAATAACCTGTCCTAGTGATCGCCCAGGAGTAGAAAAGCAATTGCTTAAAGCAGTACAATCTATAAATGCCTCATCAAATATGGGTATGTTACACTGGTTTAACATTGGCAACAACCAAGGGTAACTAATTTTGAGTCTTGCAAAAGCTGAAGTGTAGGACTCAGCTAACTCGGCTTCGGAATTATCCCTAGATACCCTAACCCCATCCACATAACTTTCAGTGGATTCTGTTTCTAAAATCCGAGTAGTGGATGTCGGATGTTCCAAAGGAGGAGGAATGAAGACCAAATGTCGTTCTCTTACACGACATAAGACTGGCCTACCAAGAAAAGCAGGAATTAGGGGCCAATCAGAGAAAAGAGATAATTCTTCCTGAGAACCCTTGAAACTTTTCCAGAATATTCTAACCCATTCAGAGGAAGGACCCCCTTGACTGCCAGAACCAGGCAGTTTCTCCCATGAAAGCCACGGAGCCATATTTGGTCCCATTACATGGTTCACCCAATCTTGATGGAAAATTAGCTTCATATGATGGGCCAGCAAATTAAGAGAGAAGTTTTTCAGTTTCAATAGTGCTTGAAGGGATGAGTTAGAGAAAATGTCCCCCAAGAGCTGTCGGTCTAACACTTTAGGATGAACGAATTTTTCTCCCAGGGGAACCATTAATGATTGTTGCTCCTTATTCCCAACCCAAAGTTCTGTAACACCCAATTTCTTTAAATGGCCAGTGGCAGTTGGACATGGTAAACCTTTGAGTTCCGCAGCAATTGACATTAACCGGAGGTCCCTAGGTTGACCTGTGCCTGTCACAGAATTCCTATAAGCAGAGGGTGCTCCTCTACCAATATCATCAACAACGCCACGTCCAAAATCAAATAAAGCCTTCCCTAAACTTGTCACCATTTCCAATGCATCTCCAGAACTGGCTGCACCCAGAGTGGTTGTGCCAGTGGAGTTGTGGGTATTAGACTCTAGGTGGGAAGAAGTGCTTCTGACAGCAGTTTCTGGGAACAAAACATTAGTACTAGCAAGATCAACTGGTGCATTATCTCGGGGCAAACTGGATGATCCTGTATGCTGAAAATCTGATAAGCAGTACTCAATAACATCTATATACATGTCAACTGATCGAAGAGTGATTGATTTTGAAGAAACTTTTAGGAGATCCCGGACCATTTTAGGTCTAATCTCACGCACTGGAAAACCCACAGCTTGAATTTCAGTCACCAATTCCCATGGTACTGAAAATACAGGATAATGCTCCTTTACAAAACTGCAAACTGTAGCTGGAAGTACACTACCAACTATCCCATTCCCAGGCTGTGAAAGAAACATGCCTTCTTCAGCCTTGACCAAATTTCCTGAGTAAAGCTGCCATACTGGAAGGTCAACAATACGAGAATAGAATGGATGTATTACCCGTTCTTTAAGGCATTCCCAGTCAGCTATAAGAACTGCTGTTGAACTTGAAAGGGTGTTATTGTGATCACCAAGTTGATCATTTAGAACTTCCCTCACAGAAGAACGTGGCCAGAAGGTGTAAATTTGATCCCCAGAAGCCTTCAGAGAGCGATTGATTGCAGTACGGGTACTGGAATCAATTATAGAACTTGAAGCATCCCTTCTCAACTTTTGAATTTCTAAAACCATTTCAACATAGGAATCACATACACATGACATAAGCTCTCTGTTCCATGATTCAATTAACTGATTTCCAGCATCATAGTTTCCCGCGGCTGAAGCCCCTTTGTCTTGGTATTTAAAGAGATAACGGCCTCTGTTGTGACACACAAGGAAACAACCAAAGACAGTAACAGGCAAGTTTATATGACCAGATAAAGGAAGAGGAGTCATAATTGAGCCTGTTGGGTATATGTTTGTATGATGGCCATTTCTTGATATAAGTGCTGCTATTCCGGCAATAGGTGTCAAGTTGTAGGCAAGATACCGTCTGCAAAGTAAATATGAAATATAAACCTTTAATCATGTAAACTCAAAATTGTTTTCAAAAGTAAAAGGAAAAGAAAGACCTCTTTACCCTCCTTCCAACTTCAATTGAAAGAAAGAACTGATTGCAGAAGAACAACACATACAATAAAGAAGACACGTCTCTTAAAAAGGAATAAAGGAAAAAGAAAGACTAAATTAAATTTAAAACCAAAACCAAGGCATGAAGTGAATAAAAAATCTTCAAATCCTATTAAACCATTGTAATCAAGGAAGCCTCCAAAACAAACTTTGTTCAATAATTAGAATTTAGATTTAAAATTCTTCACCATAATAAGTTGATGACATCTGCTTGTGAGATATAGTAGATTTTGTCTTTCTTCTCTTTTATTACCATGCATACAATATCAATGAAAATAACCAAAACATGTATGGGTATAAGATAATAAAAGACAATAAAATAGTCAACATACATGAGCTTCTCATGTAACAAACATGGACTTCCATGAAGAGTGAAGTACGTACTCTTGCTAAGATCAAGATGAAGGAGGAATGCCCAAATGAAAAGAATATTTGCAAAGAAATCATCCAAACTATGAAAACTTCTCAGTTTCTAGATTTGTTCTTATTCATGACTATTTTATCTTTTAGTATAAGAAAGAGCTCTATGCTTCCCAAAAATGATCCATCAATAAGTGAAAAGATTTTCAAGTTAACAAGAGGCAAACAACATTCATCAACTACATATAAAAAAGAACATACCTATCTAGTGCCATATTTCTTGTTTGCCCAGAACCCAGGGTGAGTACAAGAAGCCATTGATCAACAAATGTAGTTCCTTCTGAACATACACTCACATCTATTACATGCATCTTTATTGCAGCATGAGAGCTGCTAAATAGTCTTGATAATTGGAACTTTCTCCATTTCTTTTCTGAAAATGGATTCCTCATAATAGAAGACGATGGATCAATGCTAATTGAAAAATTCTGGCATGGATGTGACTGTCCTTCCTCCCATGTTGATATTGATACCTGTATGGAAAGACAATTTTACCCTAGTTCAACATAGTTTATGAAAACATTCCAAACAAGAGTTTTCTCATGAAGCAGCAAGGAGCCAAAGCAAAACAAGACAAAGTATGCATACAAGTGTTTTCCGTGAGTTTTCTATTAAATAGAAAAAAGAGCGAGTAGATTTATAGAGGATAAGGAACAATCTAAAATGAATCAGTAATTGGAATTTCCTATTATCTAGCATTAGTAGATATGAATAAGATAAACTGTATGTACAGAAAGCACACATTTCTGTTATATGCTCTCGGATGAAATATTTTCCAGGTCTGACCAGCATTGTTAAATAGTGGGTTTCCAGCAAAATGCCATTTTATGGCTCGTGATGTGTGTTTCTTATGGAAGCTTCTTTTTATATAGTGGTTATGGCAGTGGCACGAAGACAACAAACATATTAGTCAAAAACAAAAGGGAGACAAGTAACATATATGAAACATGAATTTTCAACAAACTCAAACCCAACACCGGAAACAAGAGCCTCGGCCATCTACAACAAACTATTGTTTTGATTTCTCAGGTAACATCTTGTACCTGAGTCTGTTCATTAACTTATCTTCCTCTAATTCTTACTCCTCTGTCTGCTATGTTCTCTCTATTTCTCTATATTCTAACTCTCTCGTTTCCTCTATTTCTGCACCTTTCTCTCCATTCCTCTATCTTCCCCCAGTCTCTGCTTCGTCTATTCTGACACAACGCCTGCACCATAGTTTTCAATGCGATCTGTCATACTTTTGTGGTGGGTTTTTGCCTTTCCTTGCCCCAATCATCAAGTCATCTAACCATTAATAACAATGTAACCAGCTAACAAAAGGTTAGACATTAAACAAAGAAATTTATGTGGAAAATCCTAGCTGCCAAGTGTATGTGATGTTTTACTTTCTGTTTAAGAGAATAATATTATACATTAATATCACTAGTAATAACTGCATCTAGATTCTGTTATATTCTCTTACAAGAGCCTATTATAATAACTCAGATAAGTTGTATCTGCTTCAACAGATTTGCATATTCATCATAGCTGACACTGAAAATGTAAACAATTCTCTCAGTTTAAGCGACGACAATCATATTCAAATTTCCAGAAAGTCTCATTGTTATCTTTCTCTCGCTACAATTCCCGTCTGTTCTTTCTTTTTACTTTCTCATCAGCTCATCAATATTAACATGATATTAAGAGTTTGACTTTGACCATCACCATGTCTAAGTCTCCTAATTTCTTCCAAATTCCCAGTGATCCACCATCATTGCATTGCCCCACTTTGGCAACCTCTGTTAGGTTATGTCTAAGTCTCCTAATTTCTTCCAAATTCCCAGTGATCCACGATCACTGCATTTGCCCACTTTGGCAACCTCTGTTAGGTTAAGTTATAACTTTGACTGTTAGGACCTCAAATGAGAGTGTAGGCCCAAATAGTTAATTGGATAGTTAGTTGCACAAATCCATTAGGTGGAGAGTGATATTATCAAAATATAAGGAGAGGTAAACAATGACGTGGCAATGAGTGAGGGTGAGAAAAGAATTGCAGGGGTTCATCTTCTGTAATAGTTACTGATTTTCGATTAATAATACAAGTTCTATTTCTCAATTATCAGGTTCCTAACAATAACTGTACCATAACAACTCAGATCAGTTTTGCATCTGTCTCAACAGATTTGCAAAAGATCTGTTTCAGATTGGTGTTCAGTGATGACAATCATATTTAGAATTTCAGTTTCAGAAACTGTTATCTTACTCTAATTTCCTACCGCTTTCACTTATTTTCTCCCTTTCTCAGTTTATTCAGACAACCCTAGCTGGCAGGTGTTGTCATGTTCCCGTTTCTCTTGAAACTGATGCCTAAGATCCGTAGTTAAGATAAGATGCCTATATAATTTTCTCAAGAATAAAGCATCAAATGTACACCACATTAAAGCCACAATAAAGCATCAAACATACACCAGAAAATCTAAGCTAGCATGCACTGCTCACCACCCAGTAACCCTCGAAGGATCACGCTATTTATTACTTTGAAACCTACCTTGCTCCAATAGCCCTAATTTATCATTTCTTTTCAAAGAAATTATAATTTGATCTGTTGAATCCCATGCTTTTCTGCAATTCTGCATCAATCTACAACAGAATAGTCATAAAATTACCTCCAATACTGACTTCAAAAATAAGAGCGCTCTAGATCCATGTTCCATAAATATGTCAGTAATATGCTTTATTCGGTTCGTCCCCAAGTCAGATCCAATCTTCAAGCTATCAGAGGATAGAGGCATCCGAATAATGGTAGAATCAGATGATGACCATAGGTCATTGTGATCAATGAGCATTGGACTAAACTGATCATGAAATCGTTGTTTCAGATCGGTACCTGAAAACCTCAAAAATAAACAACTCAGTTCTACTATTGAATATAGAAAAGTGAACATCATAATTGATTAAATATATTTTTTCAAATTTTAGAAGAAAATAAATAAATAATAATGTTCTTTTATTTCATTAAAACAAAAATTATTAATGAGCATTGGACTAAACTGATCATTGTAAAATATGTTTCAACCTAAAGTACTTATTTTAAAGTAATATAAGTTAGCAGCACAGTAAAAAAATCATCAATGTGACAGAGAAGGAAAAATAAAGAAACTATTTTACATTAATATAGATGATCTAATTATACCTGTCAAAGAAAACATCTTTGCTGACGGGGCATTTGTTGAAAGTGCAGCGAGCACCAAACCCCGAGGATCAAACATATAAAAGTAGCCACCAGATACGACCGAAAGAAGGTCGCATATGGAATAGCAACAAACTAATCCCAAACCATTATTAAGTGTGTTGCCACGTAATCTCCATGGAGGAAGGAGCTGGAAATTACTAAATTCCTCTCGGCTCAAGCAAGCACCTTCAAAAATTGCTACAAGACCAGGCCCTTGGTATTCGCCTGTATGATAAAATCATGCCTTGTTAAGAGCAATTTAGAAAAGTCATCAAAAGCAGTTAAACACAGCATGGTCATTTCACTACAATTTAACAGCACATGAGCATAACCTTTGAAATACCCTTAGCCTGCAAAATAATTCCGAGCGTCATAAGGCTGTGAACAGCTTGCCAACACTATGGCATACAATGATATTTGGAACAATTATGCAAGAGAAAGGGAAGCTATTTGCATGAGTGAGAAAGGTACAAGGCAACAAGAGAAAATTGTTTTGATAACTAGAACTTGTGACCACCAAGTCATAAGGAAACAACCTAACCGCTGAATGAGAAATGTAAGGATTACACTTAGAACCCTTGATGAAGACATACCACACTAGATCGATTAAGTCTTTTATGGTCACACAAGTGATTATGGTTCAAGCAGCTAAGTTCACTAAGCAAGTAAATGATTGACCTCAAAGGGCCACTCCCCCTCCACCAAACAGAAAAAAAATTTAACTCTTCAAATTACATGTATCCTTTACCTTTTTCATAAAAATAATCTTAAATTTACTGTTTCCTCAACAATGGTCTTTTTCTACTTAGTCCCCTTATTACATTGGTCAAATTCTGCTTGTCTTTCTATGACCCAACATGGCCTGTGCCTTTTCTCAGATCATATAGCTCAACCACAAGTTTCAACTTGCAATGTGCTGGCTAGAATGGTGAGTCTACCAATCCAACCCAGACACAGAAATTCCCCATAACCTTGGGGCACCACTAAGGAAAAAAAACCTAGGACAACAACACTGCCAATTATGCTTTACATTTACTTAGAACTCTTTCCCTGTCCCAATTCAGAGGGGCACCAATTTAATTATCAAGTAAGCAGCAACATAATTTGGTGTTTAAAGGCATCAACATCCAACTAAAAACACCACATTACGCTATCATGACTCTACAAAACATTCCATTTCTCAGTGGGTAAATGCTTAAAATCAGAGATAAAATATGCACGCCAATTAAAATTATGAGAAATAACTTGAGCTTCCCATTTACAACATCAACTGTTGAAAGAATTTACTATACATTTACCTTAAAAATGAAATTTGGCAAGTTTATTAAAAATATTATAAAGAATTAAATTTAAGAAAAGAATATCTCACCTAAATTGTGCTGAAGCAAAGACTGGCGAGGGTGTTCCCTCTTATCATAAATTAGGTGTAATTTCTTGGCTTGGCAGCAATCTGCCAACTCAAGAAGGTCAAATAACAAAAATTCACTGTTTCCATACAAAGCCAAGAGTTCATTAATTTTATTGTAGTCCATGCATGGCAGATCTTTAGTCATATCGCCACTGACTAAAGAGAGGCAGCGAACTGACTGTACTCCCAACCTTTCTGCCAAATCATTGCTGATACTTGGATGCACAAAATGTCTCCCAACTAGAGAACTGTTTCCAAGCCAAGGTGCATCATTGTATACAAGATCTCCTGCATACATCAGAACTCCAAAAGTATCAGGAATCAACAAGGAACTGTCAAGAGGTTCAAAATGCGGCTTCTCCGGGGAACATTCTTGAATAGCTTCAAGAACACAACAGACAAAGTTTAACTGATCTATTGAAAGTGGAACTCCATGCACGTCATTCTGCAACTTCTGTAGTACATGAAGATAATCCGAAATACCAAAACTCAATTTGACTCCTAACTTTATCATCAAATCTTTGTACTCTGACAGTTCAGATGGAACCACATATAAATATGGAGTAAATTTTACTGGTGAATCAAATGCAAGTGCATTTGGTGATACAAAATCATCACCAATCCAGACCCATGAAACACCATTTAACCCTGCTTTCAGTTCAATGAAGTCGTCAGTATTAATATATTCTTGCAATTTTGAATAAAGGCAAGGTATTTCCTTTTGCAACTGAGCATCAAAATCAGGATCCAGCAATGAATCTGTCTTCAGCTGCTTATAGGACTTAGATAGCTCAATTAATTGTTTTGATAAAACACTTACATTTGGGCAATCCATCCAGCCAAGTTTTGTTTGTAGATGTGTCTTGTTACACTCACCATTTAATATGAGCATTGAAGAAGATACCATCCACATCTGTGATCTAGGCCTCACAATTGTGGGGGATGCTACTTGGTTACTGGATCGTAACCAAGGAAGTCCCCTAACAGGTGAATCAGAAATAACTGGACACCAAGAGATTAGCTTCAATTCAGACCAAAATTCTTCTTCTGGCATGTCAAGAATAGTGTTGCTAATAAATGAATCAGTATCATTTGTGGAGCTTTCATCTTCACAAAAGCCATCACTTAGAACAGCAGCATCCATTATATTGCTGCTTCCCACACCCATGCCGCTCCACTCATCACAATTCTTACTTTCTCCTTGATTCGAGAGCTTAAGCGATAATGTATCTAAAAAACCCAATAACTCTCTACCATGCTTGGGGGCTTCAGTGTCCCCAGAATCGTTCAACAAGCTGACGGACCTAGCACAATCAAGCAAACCAGAAAATCCCATAGTTGTCCGAAGTCCAAGCGTAACCAAAGTATCCAAAATTTCCGGATCTAAAAATTTGTCGGAGGGAAAAAAAGCATCCACAAGCAGCATACTTTTAAGATGAGGAACCCGAGGATCATAAAGCCTGCAATAACATTGTAATCAGCAATCCAAATGTCAGTTTTTAAGCAAGTAAATTACTTATCAAGAAGTTTACCCCTTGAAGGATAAATATCAATGGATGATATTATGCACCAGAAATTCAATGTTTGCATTTACACAAATTACATTGAATAATTTATAGATAACATGATATCTAACTGCAGCACATTTTTATCAAGCAATTGATGCATAACCTGTTTTGGTTTGGTCAAACTCTGACGTGAACGCCAACACGAGTGCAAACATATATTGTAGTTAAAGTGTAACAATTTCCAATCAAATTCAGGTTGCAGGTTAAACATTGTCAGAATATAAGAAAATATCTTATAATGTCTTTCATATTATATTAAACATTGTTGAAACCATTTAAACTCTAAATTTTAGAAACCATATATATGTTCCCAGTACAACATTTAGCATGATAAATGTCGTTCTCGTATAATATTTATCGCTTTGTTCCAACAGTAATTAATGATGTTGTTTCTTGTACAAGACTGCAAACATGTTGCATTGCTTTCTTGCTGGTACTGATAGTAGTATTTAGCAGCAATATCACAGAAAAAATGTTTTTACATAATCCAGAAAAGCATCTTATTTAAGAGACTATGTTAGAGGAGAAAAAAAAATTACCTAGATGGTTTTTGCCAAGACCCATTGGCTGCCAGAACAAATGGTACAGCAGAAAGTGAAGACTTGAGAGAGATATCCTGTTTGATCAAATGCTGAACATCATTCAGAATGGATGAAACAACTTCCTGGTTCAAAAGGAACTCTGACATGTGATTGAGTATGTGATCTTTGAAGAATTCCATTTGTGTTGGTTCTTTTATTCCTAAATACCTTCTCAAAATGACCCCTTCCATTTCCGATTCAGTTCTTATGAAGCTATCACTTAAAAGAACTTCACGAACACCAGTAGGACCAAGCCATTTGATAGGATCAATCAAATTTACAAGCTTTCTGCTTTGGTATGACTCAAATATAGGAAGGTGTTTGATGATTTCAATATGTGTGCTATCAATTTGCTCTTCCGAAAACCATTTTGACTGGAGAATATAACTCCGAAGTTCATGAAGCTCTCCTTCAGATACATGTGTAAAAATCCCTTCAATCTTTTGTGGCTCCCCAGCAATAGCCAGAAAAACATTTAATACACCTCTTGCTGTAGGTGATTGGACAAAGCATTCCAATTCAGGGTGGTCTAGCTGCAGGTCTTGCCTCAAGAATAAACATCCAACCTTCAACAACAAAGAAGACATTTTCTCACTCCAACCATCATTTTTTATCACATTTGAATTTGAAGTTAACTGCATCAAGCGATCATCACCAACAGGCAATATAGGCCACTTTGAAAAAATTAAAAGATCCTCACAATATGCTTTCAGATAATTCCATAGCAGCTGCAACCATTCTATACTTGGTTGGCCATGAATACCAGGAGTCCAACTTACTTGTGAAGCATGTTGCCACTCTACAGGAAGTAATTTCACTAGAAGTTTCTCGAGCAATTGGCATGACAAGAAAGAAACATTTGTGCTATCTGCTTGGGCAATGTAACAAAGTTTTCTGTGAACTTCTTCTGGAATAACATTAATAACAAGCTGATGAGGAATTGAATCTTTCAGAAGGCCATATTCATCACCGCGTGCAATGTAAACTCTTTCTCCAACCCCTTTCATATCAACTAATGTAAAGGAACCATCTGCGAGTGGTAACAACGGCAAGCCAATGAGAGTATCAAACTGCATGGATTCTTGTATGTCATGTAAGCAATATTCAAGCGTCAAAATCATTGCATCCCTGTCCTTAAATTCACGCTTCCTTTTGATTAACAAAGTCCTTAATAGCTTAGGTTTCAGAAAATGCAATGATGGACATATTTCCATAAACTTTTCTAGAAGTGACTGTGGAAGTGTAATGACAGGTAGAGAAGCACCGGACAATGCTTTTATAAGTTCAACTGCTTTGGGAAAAGTAAAATCGGGAAATATAGCATATTTGGTTGAAATCCACTGACCTCCTCTAGCTTCAGTATATAATAAACGGAGATCAAATTCAGCAACAAATCGGTACAGTTTCCGTACTACTGATGCCCAAGGTTCTAAGCCTAATGTTGTTGGCCATAATGAGAAAAATAAATTGCAAGGGCCAATTTCCAATGCCACCTTCTCAAGCAAACGACCATAGGCAGGAGCAACAACATTTTCAAGGAGGTATATATTCCAGTCAGAGCGCTTTCTTCCATCCCCTGTCATATCAGAACCAAACCAGATGTCCCTGCGATTTGATGATAATTCGAAGTATGCATTTACATGAGCAGGAAGGCCAGTACTGATCGGTAAAGGTAAAAAACAGAATGCGCGACCTTCAAAATTTTCCAGTGCATGTGTAGGCAAACTAGCAGTTTGAAACAGATCAGAAGAAACCACACTACCATCCCCCACCTCTGAACTATCAAGCAGGTCGCCACTAAGCTTAACAGAATTCAAATATGCAGCAACACATGCCCAAGGAACAAAATTGTAACAGTTACTATTGGATGCCTCAGATGTGCTCTTTCGAACATTTCCACCTCCTAAACATTCTGTGATAATCCAATAGTGCAAATGATGACCAGATGATATGCTTTGCTCCGTAATCAACATCTTTTGGCACTTATAAGGCAAATCTCGGCCAATGGATTGGCTTAGATTCTTCAAAAACTGAACTCTATTCATTCCAACACGCCTATTTTCCTTGAAAAAGTTGAACACATCTTGAGCTTTAGTAGAACCAATTTCAGGCTCACCAATACAGGTTCTGCGTACACGGTGCAGTAAGTGCATTTCATCTCCTGTTCCTTCTTTCACAAAAATGGAGATAGATTTCACATTATGCAAGAAAAGTAATGTTTCAGAAACAACCTCGGAAAAAGCAGCAAAGAGAGATCTGACATCTTCAGGTGTATAAACTTCCTTTTTAATTTGGCTCCTGGAGGCAACACCTGCAGTTCGAAGCGGGAATCGGAATATTGTACCAGGAAAGGACTGTTGCAAGTCACAGCCAAAATGCAGCATTGAAGAAAATTGATCAGGAAATTGCTCCAAAATCTGCCGTCCCACAAACTTAATTCGTAAACCAGGGTGGGAAGGAGATATTCCAGGCAAATTGCTGGCATGAGGGTCAAACATTACTATATTTTCACCAGAAACAAACATAGGGATATCTGTAAAGTGATAGACACAATTAAATCCCAGTCCAAATCTTCCTATTGCAAAAGCTTTCTCAAGTTTACTTTCTTGACCAATACGAGAAATTGCATAAAGATCTTGCGGACTAAAAATTGAGTCATTGAAGCAGTATAAAGCAGGACCTTGCCAATCAGCCATTTCAGGAGAAAGAACGGAAGAAGTCCCATATTGAGATTTATCCAAAAGAAATATTACTTCAGAAGCTCCAGCATCTTCTGCATTTTGTACCATCTCAAACAGAGTCCCGGGTCCATCAGCATACATTTCAAGAATATGTTTAAGCCTTGTTGTCAATGCCTCATGCTGTCCAAAAGCCTCGGCAGCTCCAGACAGACCAAAATTCATTGAATCTGCACTCTCAGCCAGCAACATCCTGCGAAGAGAACAGACGCCCAACTTCTCTGCTACATCATTAGAAATGTTTCCATGCACAAATTTTTGAACTGTTCTCTTTGCATTCCAAGACACAGTTGATGCATTTCCAAATGAGCCATCAAGATCTTCGGATCCAAGCAACCAGGGAGCGTCATTATAAACCAAGTCACCAGCAAGAAATAGCCTACCTGATACATCTGGAAGATAGAGCTGAACTTTTTGTTCATGATGATAAACTTCAGCTAGATGATGCACAATTAATGTGACAGCCCTAATCTCCTGTGTGTCCAGAGGAGATGAGCCTTTTCTATTTGCCATCCTATGAAGAATATTAGCATAGTCAGCAGGCTGCAAGAATTCACGAATACCAAGTTCTAGAAACAATTTTTTGAAAACTGCCAAGTCAACTGGTATAACTCGTATATATGGAGCCAAATGAAGAGGGCCATCAAGGACGACCTCCTCAGAGGTTGTAAATCCATCTCCTACCCAAATCCACCGACAGCCTTCAAGAACAGCCTTTACGATCTCAATTTCATCTGAAGCCATCATTCCTGTCAGTATTGAGTATATCCTTGGCATTGCCATGGCTAATTCCTGCCTAAGAACTTGATCAGTCACAATCTCATTATTTTTTCCTAGCTCTAGTAATTGGGCAGCAATTACACCTCCTCCTGGTGGAGACATCCATCCCAGGCTATACAATAAAGCTGTGGAAGAGCACTCACCATCCAGTATCCGCATGCTAGCTGAGACTAACCATAAATCATTTCGTGACCTTACAAGTTTTGGAGGAGCAACCATTGATGAAACAACCGGCCATGGTAACGAGTCAAATGGAGGGGAGGCCAAAACTGGGCACCAGGAAATCAGTCGGAGGTCATTCCAGAATTTTTCAAGATCAGATTTTGGGTTGCGAGACCTAAAAGCAGTTGCTGCTCGTGATAACATCCAGTTAACTCCCCCTTTATTATCATCAACTTGATCAGGGAGCCATTTCAACGCATTAACTTCTAGGTAAGAGAAAAGTACTTTCCCTTTTGAATATGCCTTTTGTTGATCCTTGTGCATCAGATGCTCGATACATCGAGCACTTTCTAGAACAGTTTCTGGAGATACAGAAGTTCTAAGGCCCAGGCCACGCAGAATATTAAGGATATCATATTCTCGGTAAGCACCAGAAGGGAAACTATCTGAGTCTTCCAGTAATGCATATAACTCCTCATTAGTAGGATCATATAAAACTGAAGGGCACTTAAGAGCACCAGTGAATGTTGGGATAAATTTCAAATTTCTCAACAAGTCCCTAATAGATACATCCTCAAGAGACAAAAGTGGCAAATTTTGTAGAACTGACAACATTATGCTATCACGAACCTCAGCTTGCAACTCCCCGACTCTATGAAAAACATGTTCTTTGTAAAACTCTGCTTTCCCCATTCTTTCAACTCCATAATACCTTGACAGAATATCCTCCTCTTCAGTATTTGAGGACCTGACAATGAACTCAATGTCCTCCAGAATAAACTCTGGCACATCCAATGGTGGCAAGTACTTTCGAGGATTTTCTAAGTCAGAGAATTGTGAATTGTGAGAAGACTCTTTGCCATAGACTTGATATATAGGTAATTTCTTGCAAAACCTTATGCTTAAGGCATCCATAGAGTGTCCAACATACCATTTAGGGTCAAGAAGAAATTTGCGGAGTTCATTCCGTTCTTCAGCTATCAGACTGTCAAATGAAACTTGCATAATGTCAGCACTTGAAAAAATGTTAAAAATTGATTGCAGAACACCTGCTGCACTTCCATCACATACATAATTGAATAAATCCGGATGTTCAACTACATAACTGGACTTCAATATATTACATCCGATTTTCACAAGGATATTCTGTACTGCATCAGAGAGATTACTTCCATTTAACATTTTCAATTGTTTGGAAGGTCTTAATAGAAATCCAGATGTGGATGGTAAAATTGGCCAATCACTAAATAGTTGCAATATTTCATTCTGCTTTCCTAGATATTGCCAGAGAAGCAAAAACCATGATAATGTTGGCTTTTGACACGATTCTGGATCCCAGAACACTTTACTTTTATATTTCCAGTCAGCTGGCAGAAATGCAGGGAATAACTGAGCAAAATATTGAATACTGAAAAGAGCAAGATTGGTATTTGAGGACATTGCAATACCAGAGAGTCTATTAAATATATTGGGAGGAATGCTCCGATCAATCACTCTATCTGAAACTGGGTGCAGTAGTTTGTACTCTAAGTCATCACAAATGAAATAAGAAATTCCTTTTGATGCTTCCAGAAATGATGCAAAATTGCCATTTGCTAAAGGAAGTAAGGGCAGACTGTATGCCTCTTTACCAACATCATCATCAACCAGGTCCTCAAGGCAATATTCCAATAATAGAAGCTTGTATGATCTGCTCAAATAAGTAGATGTTTCACCTGCCCTAAGAAATTCCCGAACTGTACCAGGAGTAACCACCTTGCTTGAATTATTTTTTAAAAGCATGTCAAACAATGAATCGGGCAAATTCACAACTGGCATTCCCAATTGCATGAGAGCCAAACCAAGATCATTGCTTTTAGTGAATTTTTCATCATGAAGAAAGGCTTCACTCGGTGATACCCATCTTCCTCCATTCAGATCTGAATAGATAACTGGAGCATTATAAAGGCTTTTGTATATTTGTTGAACCAAAATACTCCATGGCTCTTCAAAGGAACCAATAGGCCATAAAGAATAGTATAAGTCCGTTGGCCCTAACAAATCTTTTACGCAATGCAGCATATGCACAAAAGCAGGAACCACAACGTCTTCTAGAAGAAGCCTGTTCCAGGTAGAACGAACTTTTCCACTTCTGTCCATGTCATCCCCATACCAAATGCCACGACGATTTGATGATACCTCAAAGAAACCATTGACTTGTACACTAAGTCCAGTTCTAACAGGTAGTGGAAGAAAACAGAATGCCTGACCAGTCCTAAGAACTTTGTTCTGTAAAAACCATACATGGCAATATGAGGGATGAACCATGGAGATATAGCAACAAAGTAGACCTTCACAAAACAATGTAAATTTTTTAAGAGAGAGTACAGTTATCCTTCAAAAACAAGGGTCAACAGTTTCTTAGTGTGAAAATTATACACAAAAGTGAATTTTTCAGACCTTTTCTATTGCATGGTTGAACAAAGAACAAATTTACAACTGAAACATACAATAAAAGATACCACATCCTACAAGGGGAAAATGAAGATGAAGGTTCAAAAACAATTAAAAAAAAAAGGTATACCATATCAGTAAAGAGCTAAAATCCTCACAATGGCCTAGCAAAGATACATCTCTGACTTAAATACCTCTATCAAAACACCACCATAAAGTGCCTAAAGAAATAATTCAACCCAATAACAGTCGTGAAAGCATAAATTTGTTCTAAAGATTCTAATGTTTTCCCAAGACCAACAAAGCATGATATGTTTTAATGTTCACCTTTTTTATCACTCCAAGACTCTAACCGGAGCAATAAAATTTCTTCAAACTTTATAAACAAGGCCAAAAAAATTTAGATTTCAAACCATTGCATGCCAAACTTTCAATCAGAAGCTACAGTCAAATTAATTGCAAGGCTGGATGAACGAAAATGCAGAAAAATAGTTCACTACTTTCAACTATATTCACATTCATAAATATGATTGAAGACAAAAGATAAAAGTTAAACAATACATGTTTATGTTCGTGCAGAACCAAAAGTAAAACCTATAAGCATATTAAGAACTTGAACTGTACATGTGTGTGGTAGAGATAGAGAGAAAGAGAGGAAGCTAAAGCAACAGCAAAAGACTTAAGTATAAGATATCGCAAATTAATTACATTTGATGAATCATCAGAAATGCATGCCGCGACTGATGCCCATGGCATTAAGTGGATGTCATATTCTTTTGATGCAGTTGTAGCAAACGAACCAATCCTACTGGATGTTGAGGCCATTGTTTGAACCACATAAAATCTCTCTGTTTGCCTCTCTGTTTCAAGTCCACTAACTGTCTCACTTACAAATTCCAATGGGAATGCATCCATTTCAGTTGTTGTATTCGAACACTTGGACAATCTGAGGAGTGCCTGCCGATGCCAAACTGTATCATGAGTTACTGAACTAACAGAGCATGAATGAATTTTCTTTGGCACAGGTTCTCCATCATCCCACACATACATTTCAATGCACAGCACACTCTTTAGAAAGAGAAGGGTCAAAATTCCTTCTTCAAAGAGCTGAACAAACATGGAGGAAATGTCTTCTGGTGAATATGCTTGCCGTGAAAGCTTACTTCTGGATGCCTGGTCTACGTTTCTCAAAGGAAAACGGAACAAAGTACCAGAAAAAGGACTCTGCATGTCACAACCAAATGCACAAAAGGGGGAAAACTGGTCCTTGTAAAAGGAGAGGGCAGATGAACTAGTGAAGTCAATCCGCTTCCCAGGATTCGCCGCAGAAACCCTTGGAAGATAAACACCCTGAGGATCAAATAGTACCACGTATTTGCCACTCACAAATGAAGGAAGATCTGTTAAATGGTATACTGAGTTGAAGCCAACCCTGAAAATCACAGAACAATAATGAATACAAAATTTAGAGAAATACAAAGAAACCCAAATATCATGGCAATATGAGAAATATTTACGAAAATAAATATAGACAGTGAGCATTGATTACTTCAAACAATGCCAAAATTATTAATACTGAAATTATTATTATATATAATAACACACAATTAGGGTTTTAAATAAAGGTCAACTACCACGATTTACGGCACAACACCACATTATGGTTTGACCGATATTGTCCACAATATAAAAAATAGCAATCAGGACTCTACTTAAAACCTCACACATTATCTTATCCATGAGACACAATATCTCATTAATTTACAAAGACAACATTATATGGATATTCCACCCTAGTAACTACCACTCTCATTATCAGAACCTTGGCATTGCACCGCAGAACGAAAGTCCGGCTTTCCTTCTTACAGTTTATATTGAAGAAAACGACTAAATCAACAAAACAAACACTACATTACCCATTATATGACTTGTAAACAGTACAATACAATAGAACTCTTTCAACAAAAACCATATATGATATATTACTTGCAATGTATCATCATTACCAGTTACAACTAGTAACAACTTCACAACAACTACCTAACTTTGATTCTCAATACAACTAAGTCAACAACATTGGAACCAGTTTAACATTCACAAAACAAGTACACAACATAAACAAATCAACCTAATTAATTAAATAATCAAATTAACACTTGAGAATGAAAAATCAGCAAATTACCCGAATCGACCGGTTTTTGAAGCCTGTCCATGCTTACTACTCCCACCGATCTTCGAGATACTAACGAAATCCTCTTCAGAGAAAACGGCGTTGTTGTAAGCCAAAAGCGCGGGTCCTTGCCACTGTGATAACGAATCAGATAGAAGTGAATCGCGACCGTGAGAGCGGCGGTCGAGACAGAGTGAAACGGTGGTGGCACCAGCGTCATCGGCGTTCTGAATGAGTTCCTTGAGAACAGTTGTTCCCTCGGGGTAGTTTAGTAAAACCTCGCGGATACGGCGAGTTAGGTCGACTGTTTGACCGAAATCTTCGAGGAAGATTGATTCCGGCGCCGGAGATGACATATTTTCCGGCGGAGATTGAAGGTTTTCTATTGTGTGTGATTGTTCATGATGATGATGATGATGATGATGATGATGATGGATTTTGGTTAGGGATTGAATTCGATTTTCGTTGAGTTTGCGTGTGGTGTGTTAATAATGTTTTCAACTTCGTGATGATGGTGAAAACTCAACAACTTCTTTTCCTTCTTCGTCGGCTAAATTAGTTGGGAAACTTCACAAAATTTTATAATTGAAATTTTGGCACTCTAATTTTGATAATAGGAATTTTGGCACTCTAAGAGGAGGACACTCACAGATCTCAATTCTAAGATAGTATTTGAGCATGCATCTCCAATATTTGTTAAGTTGAGACACATGCTATCAGATAACTGTTATCCAATATTTGTTAAGTGGAACTTTCCGGTATTTTTTCGAAGGTTTAAGCATGGTGGGAGAGCGTGGCTTCGAGAAAGTCGAGCTTAATGTTGATTGATTTGAACATAGTGGTGAATTCGATGAATTCCAGAAAGTGTAGTGTCAGGGAGGGTTGGCCGTTGATTCAAAAAATCGTTTGCCTCATTAGCATGTATTGGGAAGTGTGTGTGTGTGTGATGCCCTCATATAGAGAAGTTAATTATTGTGTGAATGCGTCGCCTGCCTTATAATGAAGGACTAATGATGAATTTGTCATGCAACAGTTGGAATTTTCGTCCCAATTCAGATATGGGACGAAATTTGCGACAAATTGATTTCGTTGCAATTTGGTTGGGACAAAATTTTAGACACAATTCATTCATTTTGTCATAAGATCGCAACTGAATTGTTATATTTTGTCTCAATATATATATATATATATATATATATATATATATATATATATATATATATATATATATATATATATATATATATTAAATCCAAATCTATATTTGCATATTTAGCAAATGCATCAATCATTTTATTTTGACGAGCAAGGATGCAATTGATTGGTCTGCAATTTTCTACCTGAATCATGTCTCTAACTCCCAACTCATGCCACAAACAATATCAACATAATTTGAATATTTATATGATTTAAATGTTTTGGCGCACACGTGCATGCTTCATCCAAACCAAGTCCATATATATATATATATATATATATATATATATATATATATATATATATATATATATATATATATATATATATATATATATATATATATATTAACCATTTGGTTCTCGGAGAAAGGGATCCCAGTAATACAGAGTTCGGCCACGAGGTAAGTAAAAGCTGGCCAAAAATGATTCCCACATGCAGGTATATATGGTTCTTCCGAATGATTCGTTCTAAGGGGAGCACATTGACCACTTGAGTCTAATGTCTTGGTTTTAAGCTCCATATGCCATATGATATTTAGAGGACTTTGCCAATTGCCATATGATATTGTTATGTTACACTTAATTTAACTATGACAATAAACTAGTATCAACACTTATTAGGTTACACTTATTTTGTGCTATAAAACCATTATCCTACAAATTTAAGCTAAATAAGCAAGAACACCGACTAAAGGTGCAACAGAAACAAAACAATAGTTGGTTCTGCTAATTGATAATCATTCCTATTATCTGTAAAACCATCATTTTGATTTGGACTTACAACAGCTCCTTCCAATATATTAGGATTCGGTTCAATTTTATTGAACCATTTGTCAAAGCCATCTTTGCATGCTACTGGTGATTTATCTTTTTTAATTGATATAATTGATGCTCCTCTATGATGAACTTGTTGTGGATAGAGCTGTAAAAAGGGCCTTAAGGGGCCGGCCCTTTAAGGGGCGGACCCACTTATTCCTGATTATTAATTTTATTTAAATTTTAAACAATTTTTCTAGTGTCGTGAACTTATTCTCGTTTTCTTCAATCAGCACTGTCCACGATCGGCACCCTAAAAAAACTGTGTTTAAAATTTAAATAAAATTAATAATCAGGAATAAGTGGGTCCGCCCCTTAAAGGGCCGGCCCCTTAAGGCCCTTTTTACAGCTCTAGTTGTGGATAGTTTGATCCATATCCAATCATGTAACTCATTTGTTTTGGATTTGAACCCAATATGTAGTCCACCTACATGTTATTTTTACAAGAGATCAAAATTAATATATAATATATTTTTTTTTTACTTAAATTAATATATAATAATATTAAACATATGGATGTTTGTCAACAGGGACATAGAGAGATTTTAAGAGCATTTTATGTATAAAAAATATCAATTTGATATCAACCTTTTAAAAATGGTCTAAAGACTGATGTTAAAAAAATGTTCTAAAAGCAGTCAAAAATGAAAAAAGAAAAAAGAAAATGTTCTAAAAATAGATTTTTACCGTTTCTAGTAACAAGTAAATTTTATAATAATAACAAAAATGAATATAAAATTGACTAATAATTGTATACTTTACATTTAAACCCAATCTATATTAAAATTCATTCAAATTTGTAGAATACAATAGTTGAGAACAAACCAAATTAAAAAGTGGTAAAAATTTTCGTTTACCACCCTATGAAGATTTTTTTTCTGTTTACCCCCTGCAAAAAATAGATTCACTCATTTTGCCCCCTGTGTGTACAGCAGGACATGTGATTGTGCAAATTTGCTGACGTGGCTTGTACACATGGAAAAAACATTTATATTTATTTTTAAATTCCACGTCAGATAATATTTTTTTCAAAATTTTTTTTTTCCTACAAAATTATTAATAAAACGAATTTTTTTTCCAAAATTAAAAGAAAATCCTACAAATAAATTTTTTTCCCTACAAATTTTTTTAAAATTCCTACAAATAGTTTTTTTTCGTACAAAATTATTATTTTTTTCCTAAAATAAAAAAACGAATTTTCATATTTTTCTCCCAAATAAAGTTTATTTTCAAAATAAAGATTTTAAAAATTTATTTTCAAATCTTTTTGATTTAAAAAAATTAGAATCTTCGCCGGTTTGCTTCCACCGTCGTGATCATATTTGTCGTCTTCTTCAATCACCGGAATCGTCTTCTACTTCGTTATTGTCTTCTGCTTCCTTCTATTTTTCTAGTTCTAGGGCAAATGATTTTGGTATAAGAGGAAAACACGAATAAATAGACATTGCAAAAGTAAATCTAAATGGACTAAGATTACCATATTATGCATAAATTGTTTGCATAATAAGCTCAAAAATAAGCTAATCTAAACGGACCCTAAAAGAATGGCGTGCTCTAAGGCCACCATATGAGTTGCATAAAAGAACATCGTGCTCTAAGGCCACTTGCTTAGAAAGTAAATTGAACGAAATGATCACGAAGAGAAATGGGGTCCACCGATGAAGAGCCAATCCACGAAGAACCAGTGCCCAAAGAGAACCACAAGTGCCGCATAAACTTACACATTTAACTATATTAAAGTGTCAAGAATATCCATGCATTCAGATTTAATCATTCAACGTACCTAAAACAAATGAACATCACACCAAAACAGAAAAACAAGATACACAACACCAAGATGGAAAACAAACAACATCGCACCAATAAGACGAAATCACAGAATAAATAAATGGAAGAGACATGCTAAATATATGTGAAAATATTCACACTAATTATTTAACTAACAGAGAATGAAAAAAGATTTAAAGGTGTGGTTCTGGGCCTAAATTGACGCTAAACCACTATTCTTTGATAGATGAAGAAGACGAAAAAAAAATAGTAAAAATTATAATTAAAAGAGAAGAAAATAGTAGAGAATTATTCTTGGAACAATCTTTGACAATGCTATCTGAAGTCTGAACTATCTTAAATAATTTAAATATTTGAAATACTATGTCTCAAATTAATTATCACTTTAGAATACAAATATTATGTTTGAAAATTTGTGTTGAAATAACATTTTTCTATCGATTATTATTGTACTATCATTGAATTAAAGAATGAATGAATAAACTATACTGGCTAGTAGTAGCTACAAACTAATTCACGTGGAAAATTCAAATTCATTTTAACATTATCTGGACGTCATGGCATTGACATCTTCACTACATTACAAGCACTACATGATAAAATAAAACAATACAATACTTATGATAAAATAAAACACAATACAATATTTATTTTGCCACATGATAATGATCATGTTACTTTAATTGGGACAGCTAACAAAGCTTGAGCCTTCTCCAAAGTAAGTCCAAATTTATCATCCATATTCATATCTTCAGCCTTAATCCCATCATTAAGTTCCCAATCAAAACAATTAATAAATAAACCCAACATCAAAAATAATATCCTTATAGCTAATGGTAATCCAGGACATAATCTTCTCCCACTACCAAATGGTGCCAACTCAAAATTTCTACCTTTAAAATCAATTTCTGACCCCAAAAATCTTTCAGGCAAAAATTCATTAGGATTTTCCCATGTATTTGAATCTCTTCCAATAGCCCAAACATTAACTAAAACTTGTGCATTTTTTGGGACTTTATAGCCATTAATTTCTAAGTCATGTTCAGCTTTTCTTGGTAGTAAAAGTGGAACTGCTGGATGTAATCTAAAAGTTTCTTTTACTATTGCTTGTAAATAAGGAAGTTTTGTTATGTCTGATTCTTTAACTAAATTTCCTTTACCAATAATTTGGTTTAACTCTGATTTTGCTTTTGACATAACTTTTGGATTGCGAAGTAATTCAGCCATTGCCCATTCTATTGTTGAAGTTACTGTGTCAGTTCCTGCTACAAACAAGTCCTAACAACAAAAATACAAACACATTCCATAAGTAGATGCACATAAGATAAAAGACTACAGAGACATTTGATATGCGCTAAGCTCGTGTATACACAAATTAGATTTAAAATTGAAATTTTGAATGTGGACCATTCCATTTTCATTAAACTTATAGAATTGTTTGTTTGCAATAATTGTACTTTTGTAGCATTAAAGGAAAGAAAATCTAGAGGCAACTTCCTCATTACATTGGGCATCATCCATAAAAATGGGATCACAGCCACTTGTTTCTTATCTTCTTTAACTCTTTCTTTAAACTAAAGTCAGATTGTACTACTACTACATCTGTGATAAAATTGTTGGGAAGTTTGGAAGAACTCGGGAGAAATAATAGGGTCAATGTTCCAGGACCATAAGAGAGGAAGACACCATATCTCGACCAAAAACTTAAAGCATTAGATTAATGAGTTACATCTCTTATAAATCCAACATTCTTCTCATTAGGTTAATGGTGTCTCCCGTGGTCCTGAAGCATTGACCCCATTGTTTCTTCCGAACTCCACCGGACTCCCAACAAAAATATAAGCAAAATTCATCTTTTTATGTTCATTGCATAATTAATATATCTGATTTATATTAGACTAGATACATTAACATAGAAGAATTAACTAAAAACCTTGCTTGACACTTAACCTTGACACTTTGGATTGATGATACTGAAAGGTTTTTAAAGTGTCAGGGCATCATAAAAATGTACAAAATAAAATTCAAGAAATGAAACATACCACAGACAAACGTGCAATCTTTTCTTCGTACTTCTCCCCAATATTATTCTCATCATCAAGCATAGCATCCAACATATCACTTTTCCCACAATAACCTTTCAACTCTCTCATCTTCAACCTTTCATCCACCATCTCACCAAAAATTTCCAACAACTTCCCAAAATACTCACCAACCCTTCCTCTAATCCCAATAGGATCCAAAACCTTCAAAACCGGAAAACAATCGGCGACATTAGGTCTTCCAACTTCCTTCATAATATTCGTAACCAACTCCTTAAACTCCCCGGCTTTATCACTCGATTGAATCAAATCAACCGAATAAACCGTATTTGACAGCATATTAATAGTTGTCTTAAAAGCCAATCTTCCAATATTAACTGCTTCAAATTTGTTAGCACTATCATTTATATCATCATAAAGTTCTATAATCTTTTGGCTTCGAAGTGCTTGATTGGAATCGAGGTTTTTATTCGAAAATAAAAGGTTGTTACATGTTTTTCTTAAATCTTTCCAACGTTGACAAATAGGTAAAAATGGTAAACTATAATTATGGTGGTTAGCACCTTTCATGCCATCAGGTACTTTTCTGTTAGCAAGAAATTGGTCATTGATTTGAAGAACTGATTTGGCAGTTTCTGGTGAAGACATAACTATGGTAGTTATTTGGCCTAATTTTAGGGACATTATTGGGCCATGGGTTTTGGAGAGATTGGTTAAGGTTTTGTGGGGGTTTGGGCCTAGTTGATGGAGGTTGCCTATGATGGGGAGGCCACGTGGACCTGGTGGGAGTGGTGGTTTGTGTTTTGAGAGAAGGAAATGGATGGATTTGAGGAAGATGAAGGTGAAGAGAACGAAGAGCATGGAGTTGAGTATGTCCATTTTTTGTGGTGGTTGGTTGGTGTGGGAGAGGAAATTTAAGAAGGAACGGGAGAGATAGGAGAAGAAGAGATGAGGTTTGATTTCTTTATAACAGATCACATGTTGTTCAGATCTTATAGCATTATAATATTATATACACAATACTAGTATAATAGATTTGGATTTTACACATTTACATGGTGAGATTTGAGTTGTTTTTATAATATCATGGCAGTGTTTGGTAAATTAAATAACCTAACTTATAGTCTATTGGATTAACTTAAAATTTGTTGGATAAAAATGTGAAGTGTTTGGTAACGAGTTGTTTATAGTTTTTTTTGAGATGTTATTTCAAGTAGTGTTATGAACTTATAACTTTTTCATTTTATTTCATATTTACCCTTATTAGTTTAATTTATTTACTTTTTTTTAAATTATGTAATAACTACCCACTAACACTTATAAAAAAAAAATATTGTCCACTAACCATGTAGTTTTATGTCATTTTGTACTTATAATAGCTAAATTTGTCAAACACTTTAATTTTATTCTACTAGATTTTCAGCGATAAGCTACCGGCTATCATCTATCAGCTATAAGCTAGATTTTCAACTATCAGCTAACTTATAGCTTATTTTTACCAAACAGAGCTTATAAGGTATTGCTTGACCCAGATTTTTTATGTGTAGAAGCTATTTTAATAATTAAGCTAAAAATAATAGCTTTAAAATTAAAATTAAAGTTGTTTGATAAATTTTATTTTTTTTAAAAAAAGGTTAAAATTTGTTTTTTATTTATTTAAAAAATGTCGTTAGGCCTAGCTTCTTACTTCTATGGAAAAAGAAGAGAAAAAAAGTTAGGCAAACAGTACTATATGTTAGTAAAATAATTATTTAAAATATGAAAAATGTAATGTGAACATAAAAGTAACAAACAAAAATACAGCAACATGCACTATTTAATATTTTTAATAATTTTTTTTAGCTGTTTTGATGTGCGTGCATAGAGTGGATGAGTTACGGGGTCATATTTTTGTTTACTATGATATTCCAATAATAGTCCTCTTAAAATATTGATTAAACAACAGCGATTAAAACTACACATAAAATTTTTGTAGGATGAAGTCATGAAGCATGCAAATTTATTGGCAATATTTGCCAATAATGTTGTACCACTCTTTAATATTTTAAAGGCAAGACTTTCGGTTATTCTTCTCTCTCACAGCCGCCCAATTTTCATCCAACCCTAGTTTCTCCTCTTCATCCATCAAAAGATGAGTGGTTTTAGGGTTAATTTTTGACCCAAAATCACCCCTCTAAATTGTTTTTCCATTTTTTTATTCAAATAAGTGATTTTTATATCTATTTAATTTTTTTTCTCGCGTGATTTTCTGTTTGTCGTCGTCTTGTACGGTGTTGTGTTTGTAGTCGTCTTGTGCGACGTTGGGTTTATCGTCGCCTTGTGCGGCGTATATTGGTTTTTCGTTTTGGTATCGTGTTTCGTTGATTCATATTGACATATCACCTCAACTCATTACAGATCTGATGAAGATTTTGATATCAACGTTGCATATCCGGGAGTATGAATATTCCGGTTACATTTATTTTGTTATATTTGTAGGCATTTTCATGATGCCGTTGTATGCTATTAACCTAGGTGCTGCAAGATTGTTTGTAGATTCACCTTTTTCAGTTTTTAGCAATCTTGAATTTGTAATGATCTATGTATGTTTCAATTTGAATGAATGAATATTTACTTTTAGTAAAAAAAAAAAATTCTTAAATCAATCCGGCAATTTGGACATATTTTTTGGTCACACACAAAAAAGAGAAAATAAAAAAAATTAATAATTAATTAATATAATTTCTTAAATAATTATATAATTTGTAAATTTTTGAGTGTGCGACTAAAATAAGTGATTGAATATTTTTGTCCACACAAAAATTGCTCTATTACACAACTCTCTAATAATGCAAACTGTTTTCAAATTCTGCAAAAACAACTTTGTCCTGTGTTTTGTCGCTTAACGAGCATCGTGCCTCAATTAGCGATTGTTGTTGGCAGAAAAGTAGGTTTGCTCACTTTGAGCTCGCCTCGCGAGCAAAACTGAGCTGGATGCTAACAATGCTCGCCTAGCAAGCGCACCAGAACAAAACATTATCTGTTTTTCTTAAAATTTCTCACAGTGAGGGGTTTATTTGTGGATTAGTATTCGTACTTGTCGACAAATAATTGACCCTGTGTCATTAATACACCACTCTTTTTATGTCTTGATCAATTGCTAAGTTTTGAGCAAAGTCTTGGATCACTAATTGTACATTTAATTTAAGTGTGGCAAAAGGAAATCTCTAGGAATTTTAATGTGTTGATGACTTTCTCAGTTTCTTGAGATGTTTTCATAGGTACATCCTTAAATATCAATTACCTACGATCACACGATATAAAGACATAAAATTTATTAGAATATATTGAGAATATTGTTTTACTTACCTCAATTTAAGAGTCTTAACCTTTTGAAAGACTTGTACAAACAATAGAAAATTTGGAAGAATTACATTGAAGGACATCATCCAGCTTGCACATTGTGAATAAAGAGTTCATGATGTATTTTACAAAGTATTTCCATCAATTTCAACGATCATACTTGGGGTTACTAGGAAGGAAAAAAGATTCCATCTCACTGATTTATAGTATTATAGGGTTAAGGGTTTGTATACCCGGCTAAATTTTGATTTACAAAATTGAAGTTTAACTTTTTCTCGAAGCAGAAGATTTAAGGTTCTTGAATAATCAAGAATGAGAAAATCAGCATCCCGTCATCGTTCCCAATAGGTATATGATTATAAACTAGTAATTCTCGTATGTTTATGCAACAACCATACTAATACTTACAGAGTTATGTGGTATTTTGCGTAAAAAAAAAAGTTATGTGGTATTTTATTTGGCTGCCAAATGGCTAGAAAAATACAATTGACTCATGTCGTCAATATGATCAACAATCAATTTACTTCCATCATCCAGCTTCAACCTCTCATCCATGAGGTTATCCCTCTTATTCATTTTTCAGGTTGGACCATCCATGTCAATCACATTCACTATCAAGCAAACTCTTTTGCTGATGCCTTGCATTTAGAGGCCATGATGTTGGTTTCATGCTTGGGCTTGTTATGCTAGATTCAATTCCTGCTTATATTAGTATTATTTTTTATAAGGACTTAAGGGGAGCCTCTTCTCATAGTCGTGCCTTAAATCTTCTCTTATTTTCCTTTATATATATATATATATATAAATATAATAAGGTCGTGGATTCAATCTCTAGTTTGAGCAAACATCAACATTAAAACTCTTATGGCTTGTTTGTTTTAAGAGAATATGGGGCGAGAGAGTAACATGAGAGAGAGTTTGCAGGGAAAGTGTATTTTTCTATTGTTTGGAGCAACAATGAATTAGAGAAGAGAGAACCAAAAACATGGGGTTCATTTCCTTTTTCATTTCTCTTCATATATGGGAAGAAAGACAATAGAACAACTTTTTTCCACGATAACCCTTATTACAACAACACTCACAAATATTAAACTAAGCACTCTATTAATAATTATATTTTTTAATATAAGGTTCTTATTGTCATTTCACAAAATCATTGTATTTCTCTCTTTTCTATTTCTCTTCTCTTTCTCTTATACCGAACAATACATTAAATTTACTTTATTTCTCACCTATTTCTATCTTCTCATACTCTCTCTCACCTCTTTCTCTCTTCTCAATTTCTCTTCACAGTCAAACACACCCTTAGGAGAGTTTGTCGCCCACTTAAATTTCACAAAATTCGAGGGATTAGTCTTTACAGTTGCCCACAGAGGATATCTATTTATATTTTATTTTCAAATTTTAAATACTAGCCATTGAATTGTTTTCTGGCCATGTGTTCTGCATCTACTAAATGAATTGGAAAATTAGATAGATTTGATACTTGAGCCGATTGAACCTAAAATCTCTAGTATACTAACATAAATTCTTCACCATTAAATCAAAGTTGCCCGAGGGAGTATGAGTAAGTTTAATTTGTAATCGTAATTAAAATAAATAAAAATAAATGCAAATTCTCATTGTGCCACGACGCACCCTTTTCTTCTTTTTCCTTAATTACGTAATTAATTCTAATTATTTTTGTTTTGACCAAATTAATTATAATTACCAAAAAAGCCTTACTCTTTTTCACTTTCCTCTTTGACTATGGATAATAAAAAGGAGAATAAAAAAAAACAGATAAACAGAATCAAGAAAAAGTTTTCTATTTTCCTTCTCCATTTTCCCGAGAAATTAGAACGAAACGCTGATCAAAATTCAGAAACACAAACAAACAAACAAACAACACGATCAGATCCATTCACAATTTGCATTCATCTCAATTCTTCAATCCAATTCGTTACTCTGTTTTTCAACATTATTTGATTCAATTTGCATTAATCTCAAATTCCCCCAAAATTTGATTCAAATTCTAACATGTGAAATTCAAATGGATTTGGATTGTTGATTTGGAAGAAATCATGATGGAAAGGGAAAATTGGAACGAGAATATCAATGGGTATTATGGGAATCAATTATTGCGTGATTATGATCGAGATTCAGTTACTATACATTCTTCTTCGTCACCATCTCCACCAAGACTTGGTTACATTGAACATCGTGTATCAAAATTTGATACTTTGGTTGGCATTGCAATCAAATATGGTGTTGAGGTATCTTCTTTTTCATTTCGTTATCTTATGTATCAAGTTTCATTATATACAAATGTTATGTTATAATTTTCAGTAAAAAAAAAAAAAGAATATTTTTTATAATTTTTGTTGTGGGTTTTTTTTATTTTAATAAAAATAATTTGGTGTAGCATTTTTCCTCTTTTATGCAAGAAAGTATGAAATGATGGTGTATTGTATTGACTATTGAGTCAAGTTGTTGCAATCTTTGTTGTTTTTGTTGTGGTGGTGATGGAGCATGTGGGTGCAGGCTTTTTCTGATATGATAATTGCTTTTTGGAATTTTTTTGTTGCATCATTTATGCATATGTAGGAAAAAATTAATTGAAAGGAAATTTGTTTGGATAAACAACTTACTTGTAGCTTATACCACAAGCGCTTATCATGATAAGCACTTATGTACAAGTTAAGTTAACTTGTTTTTCCGTATATTCTATAACCTGTTTTCATAAGGTATCTTGAAGAACTTATGAAAATAATTTGAAGAAAACTAATGCCTGTAGATAAGCTCAAATAAACAAACCAAACAGGCCATAAGTGTATATGGCAAGTTTGGCGAAATCACATAGCATTGTGTTTTTGTTGAAACTTGAATGTGTAGCTTTTGCTAAAATTACGACACATATTGTGATTCAGTCAAACTCACTATGAATCACAACATGCACTAATACAGCTGAAGTCTTTGTTTTTGTTTCTGGGTTTTGCTTAAGTGTTTATACCTGTATGTTAGTATCATTGTTGGTTGATTACATTTCTCCTCCACCACTTTCGATATGAGGAAGACATGTACTGATTTTTATGTTTCAAGTTGAGTTGTTATGAAGTGTGATTTCGTCAACTCAATGCTTTATGAAATTGTAGGCTACAGACATCAAAAGGATGAATAATCTTGTTACAGACCATCAGATATTTGCACTTCAAACAGTTCAAATTCCATTACCTGGAAGGCATCCTCCATCTCCTTGTTTATCAAATGGTTCAACTACTCCAGCGTATGTTTATCTCTACTTGATACTTTGACACTTAAGCATGATTCATAGTGCAATATTTAGATAAGTTATTTATTGTGCTTTAGTTAAGTGCATGTCTTGGTCATGCAGTACATAAAAAGTGACAAACAAGAATATAAAGTTTGAGACAGAAACTAAGAATGCATCTAGAACTAGAATGAAATTATAAGCTGTATTTTTCCAGATAAATGTTTTCAACAGGTTTTTATACTACTGCTAAACAGGACGGTGTTGCATCATAATGTTCCCTGTTTATACTATACATGATTTCTTTTTGATATCATCATTGCTGTATGATTTATTTATTTCCCATTAGCATTTTAAATCACTAATGACCATGAACATCATTCAATCAGAAATGGTATCTCGACTCACCTACCACCTGATGATGCGAGCCGTGAGCTGCTTGAATCATTTCAGTCCATAAAAGTAAAGTCTCACGACCGGAAGGTTTCCCCTGCCATGAGTTCATTACAGGGTTATTATGGACTTCCAGCTCTCTCTAATTCTTCAGAAAACGATTCTACCATGTGTGGACGGCCCCTGAGTCGTCAACGAAAATCCAGAAGTTTGGTCAATGTAATTTTGCAAGAGATTATGGATAAGGGTGATACTTCACCAGCTTCAGAAACCGGCGAACTTAGCTCTGATAAATGGAATGACAAGTTTGCCCAGAGGCGTCAGAAATCGGTAGCTGACTTTACTAGGATACCGGAGTTGATTCTGAGGGAGGATAATAGCAGCAATGGTGCCCTTCCTTCAAGAACAGGAAAGGGCTTAGCTTTGAGACAGAAAGCAGCCAGCCGAAATGCAGCGGCAAATGATTCTGAATCAAGTTCGCCTGTGGCAATGGTTATGGGGGATGGTTTTCAAACTGAAAGTTCATCTGGTGTAAGGAAATCATCCAGTACATCTTGTTTGCAAGATCAGGATAACTGCGGCTCCTCATCCATTTGGCCATCATGGAAACCAGATTTACAGGCCCTTTCAAGTGCAGCCATCGGAAAACCAATCTTTGATGGCTTACCAAAGCCAATAACTAGTCGAAGGAATAAAGCTGCACTTGATTAATACATGTTAATTTATTAAAACAGTTTTGATCCTTCTTTTGAGTAATGGAATCATTAGCTGCTACATCGATCGTTAGGTTGGAGAAGTAAAACAATGTAGCAGGGAAAAAGAATCAAACATCATATATTCTTTCTGAATAGGGCAATGTTTTTTTATCCAGAAAAATACTTCCAATTTATTTATTTTTAAATAGTCTTAGCGGCCTTGTGGCCATAAATGTAGGACTGAAGATCTTGAACATTATCATTCAACCATTTTTTTGTATGGTCATAGTGATACTTTAAGGAAACAGATTCCCTGTGATCCGCAACCATTGTAATTGTCGATCTCAGTTGTTGATATAGATCAGATGATTGAGATTTTGAGTTCTCAATTTTCTAAAATCGCGATGTCATCTGATCTCTATGTAACAACTTAGATTGATTAATAACAAAAGGAAGTTCCAACCCTTGGGAGTATGGATCCATTCTTTTAGGGGTTTGGTCACCTTAGACCTTATGGTGACAAGTAAATGTACTGGTTTGACAGGTATTTAGCTCTTATTGAAAAAAGTTTCACGTATTGATTAGTGTACTATTACTTGCATCTGATTTTTCATCTTAATTAGAAATTGATTATCAAGAAGTTTTCTACTTTTCTAAACTACATAGTTGCAGTGATGGTCTTATTAGTTTGCAAATTATATAAATAAATCATCAGTGGTTAGATAATATGCATCTCAACTTATTATTTTTGTCTGGACAAGAGACTAAAATATTACTAGTTGTTTTTAGGGTTAGAAATATATAAGGATATGTTACTAATATTATATGCTATATGCAGGCATTGTTGTGAGTTTAATCAATATTGTCATGATAGAATTTAAGCAAACACATTTTGTCCATGTGAAACCCATTTATAGACTCTACAAGTTTACTTAATATTAAAAATAGAGTCAGGATCCGTTGACACCAAATGTCAAAGTTTATTTTGACACCAAATAATAACCGCTGATATGTTTTAATCCAAGGGTTTAGACTCATTCACTTAAAAGAATCATGCGACCTATTTTATCTCTATTATCCTTTTTTTTTTGACTTATTATCTCTATTATCCTATTCACCTTGTTGTTAAGAATATGATTTCTGTTTGTCAAAAAAAATAAAATATGATTTCTATTTTTAGGGTCACAAATGTAAGGATGTTACTAATACTAAAAAAACCCAGCGTGTTTCTGTTTCTAAAACCCCTGAAACTTTTTTAGCCAAGTGAAACAAAATCAAATTCTTCAAACAGAATCCTTCTTGCCTCCAATGTTTAGATGATTGAAAATATATCCTAAGAACTCCTATCTTACCTCACAATACGATAGTTAAACAGAATTCAGAATTGATTATGATATAGACGACAATATTAGGTGTCAGCTCTCAAGGCGATTGATCGTAAATCATCAATCTTTTAGCAAGGTGTAAGACAGAAAGCTATTTATCAGAGAAAATTTCTACAGTTAATCACAAAACGTTCCTGGCTCATGTTTCTTCCGTAATAATACAGATAAACTAACACAAACTGCATGTCGTCGATATGCAGGCATCAATCTGTCGTATTATGCAGTACAATTTAACAACATAGACATTTTACTAATTGTTTTAAAACCTTCATGAGAACTGTCTTCACAATTTTTAATGACCCTGCATAGAAATTTTAAGTTAGTAAAATATATAATTTTCAGTTACTTTTGTCAAACATTTAGTTCAATGATCTATAGTTCCGTATGTGATGGAAGTCTGACATTTTTTTTCAGTGATTGCATTGAAAACCCAGAAAAGTAATCACTGTATCTTCCTTGCTTGTGCAAGAACCTGAAATAGGCCATTTACTCAAATCCTCTTCACCAATATAGATGTTATGCAACTCGTATTATTATGTGATTGACATATGATATCTAACATACGAAACTCCTAGGTCTCAACATAAAAATGGGATTATATCTGTTATACAGAACATAACAACACAATATTATCAAGAAATAATCTCCAGGGTAGCAAATATTGGGGCTGCGCGTCAATATAAATGCAATGAAGAAAGAAAGGTGCAAGGAGTGATAAAAGCAATTCAATCTCCAACTCCAAGTACATAAAAAGCTGTGCTGCTTTTTATTTAGCATGTTGGTTGGTTTTGGAGTCTGTAGGCAGCGATGGTGCTTTTATGCCCTGCTGTGTTTTTTTGTTCTGTTCTTTGGCTCTGTCTCGCCAATTTCTCGGTCTTTCTTTCGTATTTGTATCCCTTGTTCCCTCCTTTGGCATATCTTATGCCTTGATTTAGAGGTTTAATAAAATGTTTGCTGTTTCAAAAAAAGAAAAAAAGAAAAGAGGATGAAAATAGCAACTTGAATTAGGAAATATATTTGATAGAATACATAGTATACTACTCATATCTATGGTGGCTAGTCAGTATAATCATCTAGAATGGCCCATTTTGGTTAGAAATTAGATTCTATCCCTAGGTTGTGACAATGTTTAAGAAAAAGATAGAGAGGAAATACTAAGCATGTGCCAAGAAACCCACAAATCCAAAATCTAGAATCCAAAAAACGAGCTAGACAAATAGTAGAATTACCAGAGTGAGCTAAAATGTATAAACCTGATGATTCTGTTGCTTTGAGCTTAATATACTCCGTATAGTATTCAGCATTTGACAGAGTATTCAATGACATCATTTGACAGATTATTGTGACTGTCATTCTCAAACTCAGTATGTTTTTCACTAACTGAAAATAAGAAGTATGCCACATCAGCTAATTTCTAAGAGAACATTGTATGACACAGACAAAGGATGTTTAACATATGGCCTTTTCACGATGACAGTATTACTTTGAACTCTGAAGTAACAAATAAAATAATGCAATAGAACTAACGGCTAAGAAAAAAAATCATTAAAGAGTATTAACGTACTCTTGAGAAAAGCTGAGCTTCATTAACAGTTGAATTAGAAAATTAAATTAAAACAACTCATAAGGCCGTATCATATGAAACAAGTTTTCTGCATATTGAAATTTAAGTTTATATACCGGTGTAATTATGTCTCTGTACAATTAACTGAGATTCTCTCTACATTGATTAATCATATGATAATACCAATGAGCAACTTAAGTTTACATTGATTAACTGGTTACTGTACTGGGGTTCCTTCAGTTACCTTTATAGCAACTTTTGGGACAAAATATAATACACTTGGACAAAATATAATACACTTAACTTAAAATCCAATCAATTACAAATCAAAGAAAGCACAAACAACATTAAAAACATAACAACTCCGATGAAGTTTAGAAGCTATGGTCCTGACGTTTGCATGGAGCATAGGAGAAAGGTAGAGTGCATAATGCATAACTAATTTTTTTTATGAAGCAAGATTCAGTGGTATAAGAACTCCATTTAAACAAAATTTTAAACCTACCTGCTACCGTTATCCCATTTTGTTTTTTATTTTTCAATAAATTAATAAACTATTAGGTTTGTATCCAAGGTTGTTAGGTATGAATTATACGTTTTTAAGTATGAATTTCGTGTTAAATCGGAACTAAAACCATTTTCAATAAAAATTGGTAGTCAAAATGAGTTCACACGATTCAACTCGCCATAAAATCAATAATATCACTTAAACTCGTAAGTTTTCACCTAACTTCGAAAACTTAATTTTTTCTTAATCAATTTAAAAGTTCAATTTTATCATAGGCTAAATTGCACTTTTAGTCCCTAAGTTTCAAAAAGTTGTGATTTTGGCCCCCTATGTTTCAAAATAGCAGTTCTGCCCCCCTATCTTTATCCCCTTTTGCAAAAACTTAATTTTGACCAAATCAACGCTGACGTGGCAAGTCGCTTAAGTGACTCAGCTGCCACATCAGTTTTTTTTTTCATCTAATAATTAAAATGAAAAATATACAAAATAAAAAATAAATTGAGAGGAAGAAGTCAGCCATAAACACAAACATCAATGGCGCAACAACAACAAGAAGCATCATCTTCACTCCTTTGTCTCGACACCGCATACAATTTTTACTTCTCTGTTGTCTCCGATGACAAATACGCTGAAGCATTACAGATTGATAATGGACGAGCTAAAGTCAATTGCCGAAACTCTGACTCAGCCTGCAATTGTTCCTAATATATGATCCCTCAACCTTCCAGTTCCACACAAATGTTTTGAAACAAATAAAGGAAACTTTCTTCTATCATAGTTGATTTTATCAATTATGTTTTTAAAGTTAATGATCATAAAATTTCATTCCTATACAGAACCACCAATAATTGATTACTATTCAGAACCAACAACAATTGGTTCGAATAGAAGAGGTTCACTTCGTCACTTCTGCGACTACTCTGTCACTAGCTTCATCTGCACTATTACTGTTATTATATAATGATGCATTTGTGCATGCTTCCAAACTTTTGCTACGGAAGGAAAACTCTCTTAAAAAATATGTTGATACAATGACTATCTTTTAACAACCGAAGATAGTGAGTACATTGAACCTCTCCTCATTAATAAACACCTTGAATGTTGTTAAGCTCTTAACTATGACATATTGTATTATGATGATGATCAAAATGCTCTCACTATTCAAAATTGCATCTCTACTTAGTGATTATGCGCCGGCGTTTGTGTTTATGGCTCGGTCACGTGACTTCTTCCTCTTCTTTTTATTTTTTATTTTAATTGTTAGATGGAAATAAAAGCTGACGTGTCAGCTGAGTCACTTATGTGACTTGCCACATCAGCGTTGACTTGATCAAAATTAACCTTTTGCAAAAGGGGTTAAAGATAGGGGGCCATAACTGCTATTTTGAAACATAGGGGGCCAAAATTGTAACTTTCTAAAACATAGGGGGTCAAAAGTGCAATTTAGCCTTTATCATATTAGTAGTAATAAATACAATATCATATCTAAAGAGACACTTAACTTTCTCTAATAATATATGTTAATAATTATAGGAGTAACAACTATTTACACTTGTGATCATTTCTCTCATTCTTTTTTATAAGCAAAAATTTATGTTCGAATAATTCATTAGCTAGTCTATATTATAGACCAAGTATATCAATTATTCAAAGACACAAGAGAATTTGTGCTTATAAAACAATAAAAAAAAGAAGATGAAAACAAGTAATAAACAAAACAAATAAATAATTATATTTTGATAAAATAATGTAATATTACAAAATTTTATGTGATTATTTAAATATAATATGTAGTTTTGGTAGATAGATGTAATGACGTCCAATCAATTTCGGCATTTCTGTCAGTTAAACTAAGATTTGTGGACATTTACATATAATAAGTTATTTGATAAATAATAAATACATAAATATTGTAAAAATAAATACATAATATAAAAGGGTTTCATAAAAATAAAATAAAACAATAGGGGTTTAAATATACAATCACTTTATATTTCAATCATATATACTCCTTCCAGACATAAATATAAGAAAAAATAACTGTTTACGCGGTGTTTAAGAAATTAGTTAAGTGTAGTTAATTTTCTAGATTTAATGCAAAACATGAGTTAAGTTTACTATATTACCCTTTGAAAAATGATTAAATAAGGGTATATTAGGAATAGTAGTATTAATTAGTTTAAAAGTAGTTGACTTTTGCTTATACTTGTGTCCAAAATTTGAAGTTTTTTTTTTCTTCTTATATTTGTGTCCGGAGGGAGTAATATACAATCTCACATGACATGCATGATTAAAAAGGTCATATTTAATCTACCAAAAAAACAACAAAAAGTCATATTTAATACGTGAAAAAAATGAGAAATATTATTTATTTACAAGATGTATTGATGTGCATATATAGTTATTGCGTTATTTCTAATTGAAATGCATGATTATAGTCATATTTAACCGATGAGAATGAGAGAAAATCAATTATGTGTGAATTATCTAATAATTAAAATTTATTTTTAATTTAAAATTAATAATTTTTTCATATTTTTTTAATAGTTATGAACTGTCAATGTAAAATTATTCTGCACATACATCCAATAATATATTCTAAAATTATCATGTCAAGAAGTCCCAATGTGAGAGAAGCTTATAGTCATTATAATAATATGATAATATAATGGTTTTTTTGGGTACATTAATGTGTTTTTCTTTATTCATCTGATTAGAAGTATATATACACAATAATAATAGGTTAGTAAAAAAAAAAGGGTATAATAATGAAAAACATAAATAAAAATTATTACAAATATAATTATGCTTGATTAATTTCAGATTACGTTCAAAAAATTTAAATAAGTTAATTTATTTTAATGAGTATAGTTTACGAGTTGAAAACCAATCGTTAGTTGGTTCAGTAGTGATTGATATTGAACTTGGTAGGAAGGACCACAATTCGATCCCCGCAACTACAATCAAGAGGGGGCTGAAACCACTTGATGTCAGAACCAACACCGAACTATTAAGTTGGTGGTGAAAGCCAAAAAAGAGTTTGAATATATGTTTCGATGTAAAAACAGATTTTGACAACCTTGTTTGTATCACAATCATAAACTAGAACTAGAAAGAATTGAAGGAAAAAGAATCTGAAAGATTTGTAACATCAACATTCAATTATTGTATTCAAAACTGAGTGTATAAACTGATTTCTATATATAGATGTTCTGTAATAATTACAAGAGGTGAGAAACGGATAAACTGAAAATGTCAAAACTAGGACCTAAACTTGGGAGCAAATGTTCTTGGGAGTCATCGTTAGGAAAAACTACAATATACAGAGTCCTGCTAAAAGCCTCCACAAGTTTTCAAAATTTTCTTCAGAGGTAGTCATACGTACTACACAAGTGAATTAACTTCGAGCCACGCTATGTAACCTTGTCTGTCGATCCACCAGCAACAGCACTGAAAGGTCAAAAACAGTTTTAACTCAGTACTAAAAGAGAGAACCATGAAATGCTATTTTCTTCCGAATAAGTTACCATAAGAATAAGAATTGACAAATCAAATTATAGAAGCATACTTGAACACGACACTTTAGGTATGTAAAAAACCTAAAACGTTTTAATTATAAAAAAAAAAAAGACTCTGTGGTGTAGAGGCAGGTTTAATGATCATTAAATCGAAATCAAATTCATTTTGATGTAAATATAACAAATAAGCTATGTAACCAATAACCATATCAAATAAGCCACATATAATGAATCTAATAACCAATTTCCTTACACACGAATATTGCAGATGAATTGAAAAAAATATTCAATCAACATCAGGTAGGCCTCCAACAATTAAGAGTAGGAATGTCTGGTCTACAGGGGAACATCTGAGGAACACCATATCCTGATGAAGAAAAAATGATCTTGATGCATAAATACAGTTTCTTAACATGTGGAATTCAAAGGGAACTAACTGATTAAGAAATAGGAAAGTATAAAGTGTAAAATTGGAGAAACTACCTGACTTCGGAGGAGGAACAGGTATATTGTTGGGGTTCGCATGCTGAAAACCTACGCTGCTCATTGGTGGTCTTTCAAGTGGCGGACGGAAATTATCTGTCACCACGATAAAAAACAAACATTCAGATTTAACTCAAACAACACAAATACCAAGTGAATTGCAAAAATATATGAATGGATGAACACCTTTACAAAGAAACTGAAGACAGACTTCTGGAGTAAGAGATACATACATAATTAACAATATAAAACATCAGTCACTTTTTACTGTAATAAGTGTTTCGAATAGTAAGCTGAATAGATTCACATACCTTCCTGCCCAAAGGGTGGACCCGGACATGAAGGATTTATCCCTCTCCATAAACCATGTTGATTGTTTGATTTAAATTCACTTGTTGACATCCTCCATTGCTCATTAGCAACAAATTGCCTCTGCCCATCTGGAACGGATGTCAATGCATATGGAGGGCAGAAAGAATGTGGAAAATGCTGCTGAACTGAAGGTTTCGGATATGAATACTGATTAGGAGATGGATTTTGGGGTGGGGTAGGATGCATGTGTCTTGGAGCAAAGCGAGGATTACCCAGCTGAAATTGCCTTGTAGGGTTTAACGCAGAAGGTTCTTGAGAGCTGCAACCTGCCATTGGAGGAAAGCAAGCAGATGGCTGTGGCAACATTTCATTCTTCAGAACTGAAATAGTTTGGCCCCCAGGAAAAGAATTTCCAGTCATTTGAACTATTTGGATGCCCTGTATAGAGGACTCCATTTTTCAAAACCAGTAATGCAAACAAATATATAAACAAACAATCGAAAACCATAAGCAAAAACATCTTACATTAGCTGTGCCATTGCAGTTATGAAGCTGCTGATACCCTGATAGTGGTGATGACTGGTGTGATGATTGAGATGTCACTGACGCCTGGGTAAAAGTTGAAGGCTGAGCTGTTCCAGAAGGTTGAGAAATCAATGGTGGTGTAGGACCAGTGGGTGGTAAAGGAGGAGGTGGGGGTTGTTGCAATGTGGGCGGCGGAGGTGGGGGTTGTTGCAATGTGGGCGGCGGAGGTGGGGGTTGTTGCAATGTGGGTGGCGGAGGTGTGGGTTGTTGCAATGTGGGTGGCGGAGGTGGGGGAGGAGATGGAGATAATGGAGGTGGTGGTGGTGAAGAAGGCAACGGTGGGGGAGTAGGAGGTGAATCAAGTGGTAATGGAGGAGAACCCTCAAGATTTACATGTACCTCTTCAGAAATGTTTGATGCTGGATCCAAGATCCTATCTGAGCCCTGAAGTTGAAAATCCATTTCCAAGGTACTGTTCAACAATACAGGCCTTTCATCCTTTGGATGACCTGAAACATCCTCCATTTCTAGCTCTCCATCAACATCTTCCAAAATACAGTTGCGTTTGTCACTTGGGGTAACGGTGGAAGTTTCTGAATCCACAAGAGTGTGAGTAGGATCCGCTGGAGACACATTGGGAAAATCATCGTCTTCATCTTCAAACACGCGCGAAGATAAAATGCCAGCCAGCTGAAATGTAGCATTACTGAAACACAATAGCCAGATATATAACATGAACCAGAATTTGAATAGTTTTTGTAATCGAAAACAAGTAAATATGGAACTAAAATATAAAACAATTAGCCACGTTGTGTTTCATAAAATGAAGAGTTTCATGTTGCTAATTGAAATCACAGCTAAATAAAATGTTTTTCATTACGTTTTGGAAAATAAATTGGAATCAAACAAAGATTCTTCTTTTTTTTCTATAGTAGAATCCATAAAAAGAAATTATCTCTTATTCCTTTTCGACTTTCCTTTTTTGGAACAAAGGAGAAAATACTTATACTAGACCATCAAGAGTAACAACTTGCCAATTTTTTCATTCTCTCCATGCTCCAATATGCAAAAACGATGTGAAGCAGTTCACATAGTATTACCAGAAGCTTCAAAATGGTAGAAGCTGCAACAATGCAGGCACTAGAATATGATTCCACTTTGTCCAAAAACAATTCTTTTTCCACTTCCAAGAATTGTAACCTTATGGGTTGAGTTTTGACAATCACTCAAAAAATGAAAATTATGATATAATATAATCAGTACATAACAAAACAATTTTACAAAAAGTATGATTTGAAATTAATTTTGAATTTGTACAGATTAATGAATCTGGTTTTAACATAAATTTTTTAACCACGATTTGGATTTGCCAAATTTCCATCCAATCACTTTATTGTATTGACATAATATTTTCCAAAATGACAGACATGTTTCTACCTCAAGTATTTGTTTGCTTTAAACTATTTAATAGTTAATACTATATTCTTCTTGTTTTCACTCTATACTCTCAACCTCATTTGTGATATAATAATTTTAAAACTTATGTTTCATTGATTGCTGTATTTGTTTTCTCATTTATGGGTTCAGTCTCTCCTGGGTTAAAGATGGACTATATAGTGTAAAACTGACCAGTGACATATGAAAGGAGAACTTAAATAACAACGAAAACGGGCATATTAGCTTTAATTCTAAAAACATATGACCCCAATAACCACACCTTCCATACTCGTCAACAAGCATGCCCTCCATTTCTCTAATTGGGTCATCCACAGATCGTTCTGCTCGAGAAGGACGCCGGAAAGAATGCTTAACTATCATATCATCACCCGAACCTCCAATATCATTCATATAACGGCGAAGAACTGATTCAGGAAAAATTTTCCTCTCAAGCCACAATCTTAAAACCTGCAATCCACACAACATAAAAAGAGGAAAACTGAAATGTAATATTCCACTAAGACATAGCATACTGCCTTAATAAAAGTGGCATCATAAACATCCGTAAACAAAAGTATCATTCACTACTATATATTAAATTTAAATATTTTCTTGTGAGTGGGATAATTTAAAAAAGAACTCCGACTCTTCTTCTCACAAAGTCATGCCAAACTTATCTTAAGGAAATACTTGTGTTCCTAGTGTTAATGGAGATAATTTTAGATTTCTCAAAGAAGACTCGGACATCTTGATAAGTTCTCGAAGGATTGAGAAATGATTTTGAATAGAAATGAGAACTGAGAGAGAATAAACAAAGAAAGACACAAGGAAATTCTCGTCGAGGGAAATATTCCCAGTCAAACTGAAAAGGTCTATTCAAGTATATTCAACAACATTGAATCCATATGACTCTTACACTTCTTCAAACTGACTAACATCAAGTAAGGACAGTTACAAACAAAACTACCCTCTCAAAAAGTAACACACTAACTAACTGCCCAATTAACACAATTACTAAAATACACATTAAGTTTGGGACTTCTAGCTCCCTAACACATCTGTAGACTGTATTTTGATATTTTAATTTATATTGTAACTATCATTAAATAATGTCATGCCAATCAAACAAACCTTTTTAAAGTATTTTTTATTTAGTTTTCTACATTTCACAAAAGTATCCGTACAATTCATGTGATACTTACTAGTAGCATAATAAAGAAAAGATTGGACTATTGGAATAAGTGTTCAATAATACCACAAAATTCTCTCAAATATTTTTGGGTTAATACTTAATAGTAAGCCAAGCAGACAACGATATTTTAGATTAAAAGATTTGTTCTACACTTGATTTTAATTTTGTGGTTCTGTTAGGGGTTCATATGTTGAGTTGATTGCTCTAATCTATAAATAATTATTGCCAAGTTAGAGTCTCTCACCTAGTATATGAGATAATTCTGTTTTGTGGCCGAAAAAATAAAGTTATGTTGACCATTACTTATATTCTCCAGTTTACAGAAATTACTGACCTGAGGATTAACTGCTAAAAGTTGCTTGGCAGATGCAAACAAGGACAATAATTCCCTTTCCATTGCTTTGGAAGGATGCCAAAATTTTCAGTTCCATCTCACTAATTTGGAAATCTTGGTAGTGATTCTTAGGGTTTTTTGCTTTTAGGTTCCAATCATCAAAAAAACTTTAAACAATTAGATAGTTATTAAGAATCTTACGTTTTTTCGTTGACATATCACACTTGTACAAGCCAGTTTGACCACCATCCATCCCATTGTAGTACCTTTTTCAGATTCATTTTACAGTGGCTCTCAGGATAAAAAATTATGAATTTCCTTTCATCACAAGTGAAGGAGAGTTGAGAACTTATTGTTGGTTGGGACTTGGGAGTTTTGTTTCAATCTCAAAAAAGGAGGCAAATGACAGCCTGGTGATCGCTGTCAATAACATGAGTCTCAAGAAATTCAGTTGCCTCGAGATAATTCTAGTATCATATATTTTAGGAGGAATCTTAAGCAGAAAATGCTCTATGATCCCAAGATGTTATTCTCATCTATATCAATTGTCTTGTTTATATTTCTTTATCCATTATGGATTCAAATGTTTATCGGGATTTTCATTTTGGATGGGACATCAGTAATAGGGAAAAGTACCAAGACTTAGTTCCTTTTGCTTTTATTTAATTATTTTTAAAATTTATTTGAATCATTAAAATATAATTTGTATTGTTACTCCCTCTAGTGTGTTTACTTGTATGTCCTATTTTCAGTTCCAAATAGTTTCAAATGGTTCTTAAGCTCAGAGAAGTTTTTTACCTATCAACAATAATACCAGCAATGCTAGTGAATGTTTGATGGTAAAAGTCAAACAAGAGCATAAGCCAAGTGTTGCGGAGATGAAAATGTTGAGGTGGACATGCACATGTGAGAAACGATATGACCATGAATAGACATTTTATAAATAGCTGGAGTAGCACCTATTGAAAAAACAAAATGACAAAAACTCATTAAGATGGTTGGCTTGTGCAAAGAGAAAAATAGTGGCCCTAGAAAGAAGAGTTATTAACCTAATAAACAGAAATAGAGGAAGACCAATGAAAACTACAAGAGAAATCATCTAAAATAACCTTGATCAAACTGGCAAATCAGGTTTTTGACACAACACAGCGAAATCGTTTGATCCATGTAGTTAACTTTACCTAGTGAGAAACAGTTTTGGTTATACACTGTCCAAGAATAAGAGGTTTCTTCGTACAAAGCCTTAAGAAAATAAAAAATTAACCGAGAAGGAAATTTTTTCGTCTCAGCATTGGACTCGAGAGTTAATAGTCACAAACATCTTCAAGATTCATAGACCCTGTGCAGCCCTTTCCATTTCCGCTTGTGTAATTTTCAGCCTAAACTTAAAAATAACAGCCCTTTTGTTTCTACAACACGAGGAAATACTTTCTTTTGGAAAACTTGTTTGGTGTACTGGAACCTAGTTGCTTGCTCCTTTCCTCTGGAGTTGCTTCACTTAGATTTGTTTTAGGCCAAAGTGTAGTGGCAGTTTGTGCAAGTTTTAAAAATACTACTGTCTATATTGTTGGGGCAAAATCCATGCATTTTCATATGGGGCAGTGCTGTATTTACACCTTTATAGTTTCTATCTAGTGCATCATGGCTGTTTCAAAGAAATTACCATTGTTAATATGCAGAAAATTGAGACCCTTGTTGGAATCTCCATCATTTTGTTTTCCCTCTTATTCCATTCTTCTTATGTTTTGGAACATGCTTATCATCTTTTCATACTTCACTTCTTTTCTCTCAAATAAAAATTTCTTTATCACAAAAGAACAAGAGCTGACCTTGAGACATTGGCGACGATTTTCACGGGCACTGGTCCCAGGGGGAGCAGCAGCACCAAGAAGACGTGCCAATCCTCCTTGAACTGCAGGAATGTAGGAAGCACCTGCAATGCCTGAAAATATCTCTACAATTAGAGCTGAAGATCCATGAAGAAAACAATGCTTGAGACTTGTAATTAGCAACAGCATAGAGAAGATACAAAGCCAGAGTGAGAAACAGGTGAGTTCCTAATAAACACTACAAAACAGCATTCAATGAAGTACATGCCCTCACCTTTTTGATTATTTGAGCACTGGGTTATAGAATCAACAAGAAAGAACAAATCCACTTTACGATGAAAACTAGTTTCACTTTCTAGCTTTCGGATAAGAAGTTCAACAACCTGAACATATAGACCATGGAGTAAGTCCACAATGAAATTAACAATAAAATTAATGTAACTCAAAAATTTAACTGCAAAAGTATCATAGCAATTATATGATTATATCCATATTACAATAATTTATCTCTGAACATGAACAGAACAAAATGCATTGCCATATTCTAAGAGTCAGAATTAAATAAAAAAAGCACACAAGCAAACTGATAGTAGAAGTATGTAATACAGATCATGTGAAATACAACTACCACATACTATTACCAAACTCTTAATTTCAATAAGACATTAAATATAAATTTGTCCACAAGTTGAGCTTATCCTTCCACCTACAATGTGACAATAATGGTTTTTGAGATTTGAACTGGCTTCACAATTCAACACAACTCATCAGAATTTAAAATTTAAATGACGTCAAAGAAGTATACCAATAGCAATTTCTACTGTATTTACTACTGCACACCAAAGTAGCACTTAAATTGTTTCATATGGAAACTTTATACCCATACACTTGGAGTAGAAAATGAGGAAGAAAGCCTTAATTTTAGAAATAACAGTGATAATGAAGCATACCTCATTGGCAAAACCATACTTAGCACAATCAATGGCAAGACGTGTTGCACGCCCAATACTTTCCTTGGTCCTTGACAAAGTCTCAATCATTCCTTCAAAGGCATCACGCGCAATAGCAGCCTCAGTACCCCCACCCAGAGAACCCACAACACCGCTTTGCCCCAAACCAAGTCTTCTCTCCTCATTTTCTTCAGCATCAAGTTGATTTTGAGAAATGGAGTGATACCCATTGGTTGATGGAGACACTAATGATGGCAGCTCATTAACTCCCTGCACATCTGCCTGGCCATTATTGCTAGACACAGACAGAAATGGCTGCACTATAGAGGGGCTAGGTGTTCCCACTTGAGCATTATGAAGGTCAAAAGGATGACACTGAAATTGAGCTACTAGTCTCCTTTTTGCCTGGGCAACTGCAATAAGATGCTTCATAGTCTTGGCATTTTCTGGAGTCCCAGAACCAACATATAGGCTACTTTTTTCTTCTGTGCCCAACTCTATTCTATAATAACATAAAAAAATCATAAAGAAAAATAATCAGTAAACAATTCAAAAAAGGAAAGAGAAAGACACAATCAAATGCACATGCACCTATCAACATGAAAACCATCAGGTTCCTTTAAACTTTCTGGTGTATGAACTTCAACTGACTGTGGTAATGTCTTTGGGGTAGTTTTAGACCTTTCCACAGAAGACGCAGGCTTCTTTTTATGAGTTATAATTTGGCTTTTCAAAGTGCTGCTGCTAATTAAACTCTTTGAAGACCCATTCTCAGCCTTCTTTAGAGTAGCATTACTGAAAACTTCAGGCAAAGCTTTAGAAGATTTATGTCGCTTGGCATTTGACTTTGTTGTAGAAAGAGACTGAGGAGAATTTACTGGAGAGATGGAGCTCAATTTTTCCACATTCGAAGGAAAAAGCTTTCGATCTAATCGCTCAGGGATTTGAGCTGAATTGACAGCAACAATTTCATCAGCATTCTCTTTTTGAGGATGCCCTGTAGGCAAAGAGTCATCACATAATTTAATTAAGTGTGCATTCAAATGGCTATCCTCAAGTGCACTAGGTTTCCCCTTAGTCAGCTGAGAAACATCACCATTCTCTAACAATGGATCATTGCTCTTCACAGGCTCTGAAACAAGAGAGGGTGATTTAATATTTTTAGAATCCCCTCCATGAACAGGAGTCTTAGATTCGTCATCATCATCGTCAATACGGAAAACAGGTCTGCGTCTCCTCCGTACTTGGATGTGATGTTTTGTTCCACTCAGCACTTCACAAACAGAATTATCGGAATCTGCAATAGCAGTCTGAGCCCTTGATGACAACCCTTTCTCTGTTTTCAAACATGATAAAGACCTTTTCAACTCTGATTTTTCCAATGCCTTGTCAACAACAACAGGAAAGCCAGGTGAAGCGCTCTTCATATCTTCAGGGAGAGATTTTAAAGGTTCGTTGTCTTTGGCATCCATACGCTTGAACTTCTTGGTAGCGTGTAAAGTTTCGTTCGTTCCCAAATTACGCTTTCTTTGAACTTGGGTCTTGTTTTTCTTAAAAGAATTATTTCTATCAGCCTCCTTAGAATCAACAAATTTCTCCTGCAACTCATTCTTTACCTTAAGACTTGTTGTAGCTTTCAGCAAGTTCTTATCTTTATTTCCATTGTTAATACCAGGGCCTGATTTAGAAGCATCTGCAGAATCGACAAAAAATGCATTTTTAACTTTTTTCCCACCTTTCACTGTCTCTCCAGAACTTTCACCCTTTGAAAGTGCTTTACTAAATCCACTTATTTCTTTATCTGCTGCAGCTTCGCTTCTCCTCCTTGAGCCGGTAACAAGCTTTCTTGCCTTGTTCCCATCAGTTGAAACACTCTGCACATTATTAGCTTGCTTGAAGTCATCAACATTGCATACATCCTTACAATCAGAAACTTCCTTTTTCAGACATGATTTATCCTCAAGGCCAGATCTGATAGTGTGCTTGTTTGGTTCTGTACCAATGGAAGATTTACTTTCCAGCACAGGTGACAAAACTGGAGATGAACTGTCAGTTGGACGGCCAGATGCAGACGGTTTATTATCTTGGTCATCCCTTTCTCCACATCTTTGTTCATAGTGCTCCAAATTTGAGCCAACGTCTTCCATAATAGTCTTAGATTTTTCTACATTTAATACAGCATCAGTAGCATCCTTTATGTCACCAACTGCCCCATCAAAAGAAGGGGCATGAGCATCATCAGTGTCATCTGTCAAACCACCAACTTTCTGTTTCTCTAACTCATCATATGCTGCACAGATTTCCCTCACAGCTTGAGTAAAGCACTTCGTCTTACCATGCAACCGAGCAGTCAACTTAGTTTTGACCTCACTGGTGAATGCCTGAATATCCGCAGGGACAACAAAAGCTCTGGGAAGGAAAATATGATGATATGATGCAAATGTAATAAAAAGAAAAGCAGTCGATCTAATGAACAAAAAAACAAAGGTAAAAAGTAGAAAAGATCACAAAATCATATTACTTGGTATTTAGAAAAAGAACGTCAAACTACTTGAAATTTGCTCGATTGATTTCATCATAGTCGTCAGCTCAAGACTTAGATTTTGAATCACAGTAAAAGAGGGTTACCAAATATTTCAAAAATTGAGTGACATTTATGGATGACAGTAAATAAATAAAAAGATACGCTATAAAAACACTTCACTTTTACGGGAAAGAAAATAATAAATATGATTCTTTCTACAAATGACATTTGCAAATAAAAAAATGTCCATCAGGGAAAAATGATAATAATGACAAAATTAATGTTTCATTCATCCAAAAAACAAGATGAGGTAATACCCCACGAGTTACCAAACAACTGGAATATCCTCTGAAGGAAGAACAAGCAATTATTATTTCTTTCTTAGGACAATATAACAGTTCCAAAATTATTAATTTCCAACCAGCCACCAGGAATCATAATAAATATTCGCAACCTGAATAAGAAACTTTACGGTTGAATTACTAGACGTTAAGATACTTCACAGTATCAGCCAGTCCTTTGTGATTACCAAAGAATTTGTCAACATTCATTGAACTACTTTGCAACCTAGCAGTTATAAGTTACAAAAAGAGTTTATAAATATTCACTGAATTACATGACATCTAGCCATTCACACAATGGTAAGGCAGGGTTTTAAATTGCAGTGAGTATGGCAACCACGGTACTATAGCACCGGTATTTGACAACATTTCGTACTATAGCATATCGTGGAACAATAACACTTTGTTCACACTCCTCTATGTTATAGCATCGTCATAATAACGGCTATTTAACAACACTGAACTACATTAGGCATCAACTGCAACCAGCTTGCATCCACAACAGAATCACAATTTAATTACTTGCATTAAGCTCTAAATACTACAATTAAAACAGGAGAGAAAGAGAGTTACATTTCTTCGGTCCCGAAAAATTCGACAAAAAATTTCTTCGGATCCGGGTTTTTTTCCCAATCTTCAGGCCTGCTTATCTAAGGACAAAAAATCAACAAAATCAGAATCTCAACATTAATAAACAATAAAAAAACTCAACCACTTAAATTAATAACCTAACCATCATCTAGCAATTACAAAGATCACCAAAAATAAATAAACTAATAAAATTAGAATAAACTTTAAAAGGTAATGCTCCTATGATTCGAATCAAAATAACCAAAATATTCAAAAGAAAAAAAAAACAATGAAATTACCAAAAATCCTAACAATGTTAACTTGACGAGTCTATATGAACAATTTCACAAGTAATGCAAAACCTCTGATATGAACAATTTCACAAACTCAGCTAAGAAATAACTGTAAACTACACATTACAACGCATAATCGAAATATGAAAACGGCATAACAAAAATGTAACCGAATCAAACAGCACCGTAACGCAACTTAACGTAACGAACCGATTGAAAAGATATATAACGAAAAGAAGAAACAAGTTCGATGAATGAAAACGTACTTTAGCAGGCCAAGCCGGGAATCCCTTAACCTTAGCTAGAACGAGATCGCCGAGTTTCAAATGCGCATTGGCCTTAGCTTTGTTTGCTCCACGTCGGCGTGACGGGGGCATGATTACGGCGATGCCACAGCGAATAAACCGAACGAATAGAAAACCCTAAAAATTGTTACGGAACCGCCGCGATGATCGCCGGCGAGAAATGTTCGGCGGAAGCGGTTAGAGAAATGGAGAAGGTTGCGGCGGTCGATGAGGTGTCGGCATTGGCAATGGCGATGAGAGAGAGAGAGAGAGAGAGAAAGAGAGAGAGAATCTGAGAGTGAGAGAATCGCTGAAGCGGTGAATGGAAGATTTTGTTTGTTGTTTGGAGCGTGGCTGGCTGGCTAGCTTTCGAGGGAAGGAGAGTATGGTATGTACTACGGTATATGGTATTGAATTGAATTGAAACCCAATGAGATTTTTTTTCCTTCAATTTTGTGATATATTTTGATTTTGATTTTGATTTTTATACTCTCTTTGTTTTTGAACTTCTCTATTGTTTTCAACCTTGGTTTTTTGCATTGTATGTGATTTTTGTTGCATTGTATGTGATTGTGATGTGATGATAACAATTGATGATGTAGGAAGGGTTGCTATTAACATACCACCTTTTGAAGAAAAAAAAAACTTTTGGGTGACTGATGTGGATATTGTTTTCGATAGTCTGATTTAGGTCAACGATTGAAATTGATAAATTGTATTAATTTATAATATCAGTGATCCAGGTTAATTACAACATGAAACTGTGTGTATTGATTACGTCTGGGGGGAGAGACACATTAAATTCGTAATCTGAGACGAGAGAGTAAAAGGATCGGCAATGGTTAGTATTATTAAAAGGTTAAAATACAATAAATTGGTTTAGTAAGAAAAGTTGTACGATAAAGTATTTTTAATTGTAAATGCATATCATGTAAGGTTTTTTTTTATTTATTTTACTCTTTGGTCTCTTTACGAGGATTTATGGCGGGAACCAAAGCCATTGAGCGGCATTTTCAAAAATTCGTTTGTGGATATAGATTTTAAGTTGTCGGTGAGTTTAAACGAGTCGAGAAATGATGGATTCAACTATTTTATAATTGTTGTTGATGTGTATTATGAGGCGTGTGAGTGTTTATATAAGGTTTGGATTAAAATAAATTCCATATTTAAAATTTTTGTTATTGGTTGACAAAAACATTAGATATCCATTTTTTTCGCACCTTAAAAAGATGAAAATCTAATTACTAGATTACATGATAAAAAGATATCGTAAAATAAATAATAATATTATTATTGTGGTCAAATATTTTTATGATATGGATTATTAAACTGAATAAATACTTCAAAAAAAAATTAAATTGAAAAAATATGTTGTCATCAAATTTTTTTATTTTAAGGCTTAATTACATATTTTGTCCTTATGTTTAAAAGTTTCACGTTAGTCCTTATGTTTTCATCATTTTCATTAATTTGTCCTTTCAGTCATTTTTTTTTTTACTAATTCCGTTTGTTTTTGACACATGGGTAACAACAGCCATACGTTGACTAACAAGTCATACGTCAAAACTTTTTAGGTTTTAAGTTGGTCCCTTGTATTTTAAAAATTTCAAGCTGATCCTATATGTTTTCTTCCCTCATTTTTTGTTTCTCTAAGATTATTTATTGCATGAGTTACATATATTTTATGCAGGAAGAAAGAAGAGTGTTTTCATGATTCAATATTTAAAAGATTCTACTTGTGAATGGTGTATTAAATATCTATGATAATTTCAGGGACTTGTTAGCGGCTTTTTTGTTGTATCCATGTAAGTTCAACCAAGAAAGGACAAAACTTAGAAACAGTTTCATAAGTCCTATTTTTACTGTTGTCCAATTATAAGATGCCAAGTGGATCATATCTTGTATTCATTGACTCTGTGTGATCATCGGTGTTTGTCAAATATCATGTGGTAGCTACTGTGAGAAAAGGAAGTGAAACTGAACTGTTCGGCGGAGTGTTCTTCAATTTTGTTGGTTTGTTAATTCAAAAGCAAATCATGTGGCTATTATTCTTTCAGATTCTACCATTGATACAAAATGTTTAAGTTATCCATAAAGAACACTCCTTTTCGCTGCTATTTGGTAGTAGCGGTGGAGGTTTATTAGATTTGATTTTGTGGTCGGTGGCTGGTTTCGTGACGGTGGCTCAGAGGTCTGGTTCGATGATCATGACGGTGGCTCACAGTGGAATTTGTGGGCGAAGAACTCAACTAAGGAAGTAGTAGTTTGGTTGGGTCAAGTCCAAAATCTTTTCATTTAACGGAGTCAAAGTCACCGTTAGTGACATGGAAACATTATCCACTTGGCATCTTATAATTGGACAACAGTAAAAACAGAACTTATGAAACTGATCCTAAGTTTTGTCCAATTTTATTATTCAATATTTTCATAGCTTAGTTTAGGTATTTTTTTTCTCTTTGAAACATTAGTTTAGCAATTTTAGAATGTTACAAACTCCTTAACCAAAAAAATAATAATACGTTTTTATTATTAATACGGTTGTATTTTAAGTTAATTTTATTTCAACCAAATGTGTTAAGTACACTTCCTGCTTATATTATTGTACATATTTATCTCTTATTAATGTTTACTTGTTTTTACTTAGTCTTGTCCATTTGATGACTAGGTCAAAAATCCCACTACTTTATAGTAAATCAAATGTATCATTCGCGCGCAACTGTAGAGATTAATCTCTTCGAGGTAACTGAGATCTATTTAAGGGGTTGACCTCTCTCAACAACGCTTCACCAAACGCATCGGCCGAGAATCGAAATCAGAACTAAATGGTTAATGAACCCAATTATCTACCACTTGTGTCACACATGGTAAAAATCCCACTACTTTAGTTTCAAAAATAATATTTCCTATTTTCATACCTTGAAATATTAGATCTTAATTTTCACATGTGACTAATTTTTTACGGTTGCTTGTTTTAGGTACAAGTTATTGTTTTAGCTAAAAGTGAATGTATATTGATACAAATTGATACATCAAAATTACGTACCCTCTTTTTTATATAATATTTTATGTTTTCGATAAATTATTATAAGTTTTTTCATTTGCATTCTAGATTTTTCAGACTATTTCACATACATTACTTTTCTATATAAGTTGTTTTCTATTATGTTTCTTGGTAAACTATTCTTAGTATTTTCATCTGTATGCTGAGTTTTCAGACTACTTCACAAACATCAAAATTACATTTTTTTTTCTACATAAATTGTTCTCTATTCTGGTTCCTGGTAAACTAGTATGAGTTTTCATCTGTGAGTTTCAGACTATTTCACATACATCAAAATTACATCTCTTTTCTATATAAACATTATTGGTGAACTATTTTGACATGTTATATATAAATTGTTCTCTATTCTGAGTTTTTTCTCTAATTATCCGTATTCTAAGTTTTTAGACTATTTCATACATCAAAATTAACATACCCTCTTTTTTTATGTAAGCTATTCACCATTCTGGGTTATGATAAACTATTCTCTATTATGAGTTCTGATAAAATATTCTCAGTTTTTAGCCTCAGCAACAACAAAAACTACAAAGAAATAATGAGTCACACCACCACAAATATTCATAGTGGTTGATTTCATAAGTCCTAATTTGTGGTGGTGTGACTCATTGTTTCTTTGTAGTTTTTGTTGTTGCTGAGGCTAAAAACTGATAATAGTTTATCAGAACTCAGAATAGAGAATAATTTAGTAGAACCCATAATAGTGAATAACTTACATAAAAAAAGAGGGTATGTTGATTTTGATGTATTAAATAGTCTGAAAACTTAGAATACAGATGATTAGAGGAAAAACTTAGAATAAAGAACAATTTATATAGAACAGGTCAAAATAGTTCACCTGGAAAGTTTATATAGAAAATAGATGTAATTTTGATGTACGTGAAATAGTCTGAAAACTCACAGCTGAAAACTCATACTAGTTTACCAGGAATCAGAATAGAGAACAATTTATGTAGAAAAGAGAATGTAATTTTGATGTTTGTGAAGTAGTCTGAAAACTCAACATACAGATGAAAACACTGAGAATAGTTTACCAAGAACCAGAATAGTAAACAACTTATATAGAAAATCGATGTATGTGAAATAGTCTGAAAAATCTAGAATGCAAATGAAAAACTCATAATAATTTATCGAAAACATAAAATATTATATAGAAAAGAGGGTATATAATTTTGATGTATCAACTTGTATCAACATACTTTCACTTTAAACTAAGCTACTAGAATTAGAGTATACTAGGGGTGCCAACCTAGTTGAGATTTCTTCTATATTTTTTGATATCATTATGCTCTTAATTCAGTTAAAAAATAACATAATAAGGTTTTATGATGAATTTAAGAGTAATTATTTAATTTTAAGAAAAATAATAATTATTTTATCATATATATTGTCCGGATAATTTTTGTATTATTTAAGAAGAAGAAAAGTTGAACAAGCTAATTACACTTTTTTTTTTTGTGATTTCAACATATAATTCCAGTAAGATTGTTATGTTACAAAAATATGATAATGATTTTACCTAACCGATAGAAACAAAGTATACATGGACCAAAAATGGTGTTAAATAGAGCTATTGCAATATTACTTTCTTTCAAGAAAAAAATATTTCTTTCATTCTTCGAATAACCCATAAAGGTACCCAAATAAAAATAATAGTTTGTAGTTTGGTAGTAGATTTTAGGCTTAATTGCATACTGTAGTCCCTTACGTTTATTTTAGGTTTTAATTTGATCTCTTATGTTTAAAAAGTTTCAAGTTGGTCCCTTATGTTATTGATCTCAACATAAGTTCGTCATTTTCGCTAAATTTTGAGTTAATTTTTTCCAATCTTTTGTTAAATTTTGAGTTAATTTCTTCTAAATGGAGTGTCCGGGGTTCAAACTTCGGCCCCTGCATGTATCCTTTAACAATTGAGATAAGTTAATGTGGACCGATAATAATCAATTTAATTATATTATTTTATTTTCTTCCTATTTATTATTTATAGATTCAATACGATGAAAATGACAGTTCTTTGAATTTGCATGAACCATGTGCACATGATTGTTATGTGAGTCTATACATGTATGAATACATTAAAGAAATCATTGTTGAGTCGACAAGTGTAGAAGGCTGCGGAGGACAGGAGTGTTACGGAACTGTCATGGTATTTATGCAAACAATTTCTTACGATGATTTCCCTTTACAAAACCATCATAGGTTTGAACCCGATATTCATAAACTCAATTATGTATTAATTGGGCCATAATTTCATTCAGAATCGTCGTAGTCATCATCATCAAGTATAGATTGCACTAGCCTCTAAATCATATAAAAGTTGAACTTTGACTATCCAAATTCTTCGGTCAGATTGCTTTCAACGGAGGTACCTTTGTTCGGGAGCAGCTTCACCATTACTGTGATCGGGGTAGCCCGAAATGGCAACTTTATGGCTCGGAGGAAGTGAATCCACTCTTTTCTGACGCAACGGACCAGATTCTCTCGGGCTTAGAAATCGGTTCGACCGTATCCGAGCATGAAGATTGGATTGATTACCTGAGATCAAATCCTACAACCCTATATGAGCTTTTTAAGGGGTATAAAATATCTAGAGAGTATGAAACTATCAACGCCAGGCAGAATTTTAACTTTAATCGAACAAGGTCCATCGTATTTAGTTAAACTCTCCTCATCTGGCAAATATAGATTGAGGATAAATATTGAAGAGTCTTCTAAGGGTCTGTTTGGTAAAAATAAGCTATAAGCTAGCTGATAACTGATAAGCTAGCTGATAGCTGAAAAGCTAGCTTATAGCTGATAGCTGATAGCTGATAAGCTAGCTGATAGCTGAAAAGCTAGCTTATAGCTGATAGCTGAAAAGCTAGCTTATTGAAATTAAAGTGTTTGGTAAAATTAACTTTTAAAGTGATTATTAAATATAAAATTACATAATTGATAGTGGGTAGTTTATTTTTTAGAGTGGGTAGTTATTAAATTAAAGGGTAAAAATGGAATAAAGTGTAAAAAACTATAAGCTATAAGCTCAAATGCTACTTGAAATAGCATCTGAAAAAAAGTTATAAGCTAGTACAAAAAACTTGTTACCAAACACCTCTTATTTTTTGAAACAAGCTTATAAGCTCATACAATAAGCTATAAGCTAGCTTATTTATGTTACCAAACACACCCTAAGTTGGTATTCGAAGATTTTAAATTTTGACTCTGGTTGAATTTGGATAGCAGGGTTGGTATATTCAGGGACGACCCAAGCATAAGGCCAGTCCAAGAAAATTTCTCATCCCACTACCCACTTTCTCACCACACCCTTGGAAATTCCATTTTTGCCCTTGGTCACAAAATTTGGAACGCGTTTTCCGAATTTTTTTAGTTCAAATTTGGAAAAAATTCGGAAAACACATTGCAAAGTTGTTTTTGAAGGCAAAAAAATTCGGAAAACGCGTTCTGAATTTTTTGACCAAGGACAAAAATGGAATTTCCAGGAGTGTGGTGAAAAAATGAGTAGGTGGGATGAGAAATTTTCCCAGTCCAAGCCCTAAGGTGTAGTAAAAAACCCATATTTTTTAAAGTTCATTAGACCTCAAAATTATTTTACTTTTTATATTTTATATATAGGCCTCATGTACAAAAATACAAAAATCGAAAAAGGAAGTATGTAGCTCAGTTGACTCAAACAGATGTGTTCGAGGCACTTTTTTTTTTTTTGAAGAAGCTAAATTAGCCCACCCAAATTGGTGTGTTCGAGGCACTGAATCAGCAAAAGTGGTTAATTTTTTCTTATTTAAGTTTACTTGTAATTTTTTGGTTTTTTGGAGGCCATGACTTTTATTTTATTATGAAAAAAAAGCAATGCTGTTAAACTTATGCAATAACATATAAAATAAAGTGCAAGGTTTGTTTGTCCCCGAGCTTAGCTCAGTTAATTGAGACATCGCACTATATATATTTATTGTTATCTTTTTCAATATTTTTTTTATATATATTTGAAAAACTAAAGTTTTTTTTTTTTTTTAAAAAAGAAAGTTTGTTCTTTTTTATACGATAGGAAAATTTGTTGCTTCCTTGTTATATTTAGATTTAAACAAAGTTTGTTACCTATAATAATGGTTCATTGAAACTAACAATGGATTGTTATGAGAGAAACAATTTTTTTTTAATAACAATAAATTTATTTGAAAAAGTGCAAAAAAAAAAAATGAATTTATTGGTGAATTTAGATGAGGGTATAATAGGAAGATGAAGTGCAAAAATCCACTTTATTAATTTGGTGTTATCATTCTAACCGGACACTTATACGAAAACGAGTATAATATAATTTTTTTTATGACTATAAGAAATAAAACAGAAAGGCATGTTGAATTCAATTTACAACATAAATTATTTTAAATTATTTTTCTCGAGATATATTTATCAAATAAAATAAATTTGATAAATAATGTGACATAATCTAGGATGAATTAAAAGAATTAATTCTGTTAATAACCATCCTATTTTACCAAATTAATAACCACCTATTTTACCAAGCCATCTTAATTTCCACTCCAATTGACTTTCCACCCACTTACCCATTTCCTACGTACTTCTGCATTACATCACTTGGAAAAAACTATGATATTGAACACTATGTGGAGTGAACCCCACTCAAAAAACTATGATAATAAGAAATAATTTTAACTTTTGAATATAAACTGGTACTAGCTAGAAATACATACAAATAGAAGAAAAACAAAAACAGACATACAAATTCAAAAAAACAAAATAAGACTTCATCACCTCATTCACGAGGAGACCCGATTTCTCCCGAAGAGAAGAAAAGATCAACCACATGGGAAACAAATACCAAGGGGCCTCCAACAAATCAGGATCATCGAGCTCCACAACACAATAAAATTCTAATGGTTCTAACACAAAATATGGTACTGCGCCTTCCCCCATTCATAAAAGGAACGGGGATGCCGAAATTTTTACCGATAAACCATTTCTAAGCTGTAAATTTCACCCTATCCATCATATAATCAACGGAAAAAATTCTATCATAAAAGATTACATCGTTTGGCCTATTTTTTTTAGTAATATTATATTTTTAACCGGATTAGTAAGCTTTTAAAACTTCATGGAGCTTTATATTTATTTATTTTTGTATATCTCGTACCCAATTGCTGACTCCTATAGTCCTATATCTTATGAAATTTTCAATGTTACCATTGTAAGTTTTCAACCCATTTTTCTATTTTTTTGAATGAAAAATATGTTCCAAATAATTATGTAACCAACATCAGCATCAACATTTATATGACATTACTCCCTCCGTCTCACAAAGTTGACTGCATCAAGCATGTCAATGCATAAGTTTGACGATTGATATTTTTAATCGTATAATATAAAAATTATAAAATTATGATTTTGAAAATACTCATCGAGATAAATCCAATAACATCTTATATGTTAATATTTGTTTTTATTTATTAGTAGTAAAATAGGGTTAAAATAAGATATATAAATAGTGTATATAGTTAAAATGACTCACTCATTTTAGGACGGAGGAAATATCTTTTATGTATATGTCCTTCTCTTAGAACATCGATTCTACAAATAGTAATTGTCGACACTGCTACACCTTAATTTTTCAACTACACATAAATATGACACTACCTTTTCTAGTATACATCAGGCTTTATCCCTCCTTCAATTATATACAAAAATAGTAATATTCTTCAATTTCATCCGTCTTTATCCCTCCTTCAACATTGACGTCTGAACATTAAGTTCATCACCAAACATTAAGTTGAACTAAATTATGTAGTCTAATTAAGACATTTTTGATGCAATAGAAAGAAACAACAACGAAATAACTAAATTAACTTCGGGGGAAGGAGTTGGGCATTGCCTCCAAGAAATCATGTCTCCTTTCAATCCTGCTCCATATTTAGCTAACCAGTCTGCACAACTATTAATTACCTTCCCTCAAGGAATGATGGAAAGATAAGAGCCAAGGATAATCAATGAACTTCTTGATGATGTCAATAACAGGTGCGTAAAGGTGAGTTGTAGGAACTCCATCTTGAATAAAATTCAAAGTCGATTAAGACATTGAGTTCAAGTGATTAATTTGCTCCTCTTATAACTAATAATCATTTCATAAGAACCGAAGTTCAATTCTTAGTTGAAACAATTTTTTGTCGGGTTTTACTTACCTCGCTGCCGAACTTTGATTTCACTTCATGTTAATATTTTATCTTCATAATCAATGACAAACTTTTATCGATATTCTTGAATAACAAGTTAAACTTATAATATTTGTATTTCTTTATTTTCTATTCGCACCAAAAAACTGATTCGTAAATTAAGTGGCTTTTCTTTGCAAATTACTAACTTTGCATAGCAATTGTTAGTATTAGCTGAAAAATGATTCTTTCACTATTATTATAATATGGTGTTATTATTATGGAGATGTTTATATCTATTTATTTTCTAGAAAAGAAAAATTTATTAAAAGGATCAAGGTTAAACACAAGATGCAAAGACAAGATCATCATTATTTAAGGGCATATTACAAAGTCATGTTTAATCTATATCAATCATATCTTTTATTGACTTTGATCTTCAAGCCATGATCCATGCGAAGAGCAATAGAAACTTTTGGAGCTATAGAGTGACCTTCCACAACATGTATGCGAAACTTCCATAAAATAGAAATTGCAACCATTTTCATTTCAACAAAGCTAATATCTTTCCCAAGACAACTTCTTGTACCAGCATTGAATGCAATGAACTTGTAAGATGGTACGTGTTTAATTTGTCCTCTATCTGATATCTATCTCTTCGGCTTAAATTCCAGATAATCTTCTCCCCATATTTGTTCTGTTCTTCCCATTGCATACAAATTAAGAGTATATTAACTTTGTATTTGGCTTAACATGGTCTCCACTATGAAGTTTATCCGATTTGATTGCACATTTGTGTGAAATGCTAGAGGAGGAAAAAGCCTTAAGGCTTCACTTATAGCTCTATGAAGGTAAACTAGCTTATCAAGAACTTCTACACTGAAATTAGTGATTAAGTTCTCCCCTTGTGTTAAACAATTATCTCTAATCTCTTCAATAATTTTAGCTTCTACGATAGGATGAATTGAAACAAGCCAAAAGAACCAACTGAGACCAGAACTAATTGTTCCATTTCCTTCAATTAAAAGATTGACGGCGGTGTCTTGAATATACCTGGTAAAGTTTTCCCCCTTTTCTGATCCTTCCTTCATTAGGTCCTTTAACAAGCAAGAATGACTTTTGGAATATAGTGCCTGAATGAACAATATCATATCCTCAAGCACAGAAATAGCTTTTACATAAGCAATTTCTGATAAGTGGTTAAAGTTGTAAGGAAGGCACTTAGGATCAAATCCAAACAAAGAAGTGCAAGTAGTATCAAAGGTGAACCTTTCAAGAATATATTGTAAGCCAAGTACCTGTACTCCTTTGGATGCTTGATCAAGAAATGGTAATAAGCAATTCTGTAGCTTATTTTGAATGATTTGTTGGAGGAATATCTCAAAGATTTTGTTTTTGAGCAATGAATGAAGTAGTGTCCTTTCGTGCTTCCATTCATTGGAATCCAAATTGAAAATACCAACACCAAGAAGTTCAAAAATCTCATGGAAATCAGACCCTTTTCCATAGTTTGTGAAATTCTTGCTAGTGATGTGGTGCACATTCATGGGATCACTAGTGAGGATAACGTTGGCAATGTTTGTGAACCAAGGTCCTTTAAACTGAAAAGTTCCTCAATGATGTTTCAAAACACAGGCTGCATAATCATGAATATTGGATTGATTATGCAAAACTGATGGTAGCATGCCAATTATTGGCCAATTTGGTACAAGTGCATTTTTTGCTGTGTTTCCATATATTGTAGAATATGATGAAAAAAATGGCAACAAATATTGTAATATAGTGAAACGTGATCATTGTACTTAGAGTGAAAGTAAAATTCAAGAACAGGAGATGAGTGATCAATTGTAATTGCAATTGTAGAATATCCTGCAGAAAAGGAGATGAGTGATATATATAATGAAGAAGAGGAGATGAGTGATCAATTCTTGGAGTACAACTGGATTTTAATTCAAATTGAATGTAGGTATGTGTGTATCTAAATATACACACATATACATAGAGTCTTCAAGCATGAAGAAAAATACCCCTCTATGTATATGTGTGTATATTTAGATACACACATACCTACATTCAATTTGAATTAAAATCCAGTTGTACTCCAAGAATTGATCACTCATCTCCTCTTCTTCATTATATATATCACTCATCTCCTTTTCTGCAGTATATTCTACAATTGCAATTACAATTGATCACTCATCTCCTGTTCTTGAATTTTACTTTCACTCTAAGTACAATGATCATGTTTCACTATATATATTACAATATTTGTTGCCATTTTTTTCATCATATTGAAGAAAAATACCCCTCTATGGTGGTTGATTTGATGATTTCTAATTTGTGGTGGTTTGACTCATTGTGCCTTTGTAGTTTTTGTTGTTGATGATGCTAAAAATTGAGAATAGTTTATCAGAACTCAGAATAGAGAACGGTTTATCAAAACCAAGAACAGTGAATAACTTATATAAAAAAAGAGGGTATGTAAATTTTGATGTATGAAATAATCTAAAAACTTAGAATACAGATGATTAAAGAAAAAACTCAGAATAGAGAACAATTTATATAGAATAGCTCAGAAGAGTTCACTAGGAAAGTTTATACAGAAAAGAGATGTAATTTTGATGTATGTGAAATAGTCTGAAAACTCACAGCTGAAAACTCATACTAGTTTATCACGAACCAGAATAGAAAACAGTTTATATAGAAAAGAGAATGTAATTTTGATGTTTGTGAAGTGAAGTAGTCTGAAAACTCAGCATACAGATGAAAAAACTAAGAATATAGTTTACCAAGAAACAAAATAGAGAACACTTTATATAGAAAAATGATGCATATGAAATAGTCAGAAAAATCTAGAATTCAAATGAAAAAACTAATAATAATTTATTAGGAACATAAAATATTATATAAAAAAAAGGATATATAATTTTGATGTATCAATTTGTATCAACATACATTCACTTTGAGCTAAAATAGTAACTTGTAACTAAAACAATATTTCTCTCCTTCTTTGAATAACCTTTTGTTAATAATTTGAGAAAGAAAATGCAGATGAATGAGAGTTGTTTTAATTTTGATTGAATAATGAAAATGACAGTTCTTTGAATTTGCATGAACCATGTGCAGATGATTGTTATGTGAGTCTATACATGCATGAATATATACATTAAAAAAATCATTGTTGAGTTTTCATGCATAAACATATAGTATTCAATGTAATTAAGAGTCTGATTCTTTGATAGCAATTAATCTGATCCTTGGAATGGCTGCAACAAAGATCATCATGTGCAAGATTTTAAATTGCAGTTGCGGTCGTCGATGCGGTAACGGTTGCCGTTGTTGCGAATGTGTCCATTGCGCTTGTTGTAACGCGCGGCGTGAAATCATTTTGAAATTTCACAAGCTATATAAAATAAAACTACTATGTAACTACACTATCTACCATTGCATAGTCTTAGTTTATTCCATAAACACTAATTTGAATATTCTTAAAATACACTATTGAGATATTGTTAAAAGTAAGATTTTTCATTAGATTTGACATAAATTAGAATTTACAGTTCATAAATTTTATTTCTTGGTGAGAAAATTTGAACGAACATCGCCAAAAACTTCTGATGCGGCTCTTCTGATGCGGTTACGATGCGGCCGTACACGTGAATTAAGATCACACCGCAATTGCGGTGCGATGCAGATGCGGAGGCTACCACATCAACAATATTCGGCCGCAATTGCGGATACGAACCGCAATTTAAAACCTTGATCACGTGTGCCAATTACAAATGCATGCATGCATGCTGCTTTGCGTTTTATTAGTGAAGTGATTTGGAAACAGTGTTATGGAGGTGATAGCAATCAGTCATGAAATGAATGCTTAAACATTAGGTACAACAAATTAAAAAGCTACTAACAAGTCCCTGAAATTACCATAGATACTTAATGGGTTTACATAAAATTATTTATTGCACGAGTTTACATTTGTGCAGGGAGAAAGAAGAGTGTTTTCATGATTCAATGTTTAAAAAATTTGTGAATGGTGTATTAACTATTAAGTATCTATGGTAATTTTAGGGACACACTACATGATCATTGATGCTTATAAAAATTTAAGTGTCATTGTAAGCAAAAGATATGATGTTTGAAATTGTACCCTTAAATTCTCACTCCCTTGAGATTTATCGGAGATATAGTTGGAATTCGATTTTCTAATGTAACTACGTCACACAATTACAGTTCTGGAGTGGGATGGGTAGCTCAACTGGTTAAGCTAGTTGAGTTAAGAGATAAGGAGTTGGAGGACCGGAGTTCAAGTCTTGACAAGAAGAAAAACTAACATTTGTAATATACTAACAATTTGCTTTTAAAAAAAATACAATTACAGTTCTCAATCGTCATATCTAAATAGACCATTGAGATAATTCCATGTAAGTAATTTAGACTGTCCAATCACAAATCAACAACCTGAATTATTACCTCGTGAAACTGCATGAATATTGGACTGTAGAGTCACATCACATGAGTTGCCAATATAAGATGAATGGTTATGAGATACTAATGGTGAATGATGTAGAGTCACATCACATAGGTTGTCAATATAAGATGAATGATTATGAGAAACTAATGGTGAATGAAGCATCACAGCAGCTGAACTACATCAATGAAGCCTTAGATAAATTCAATGGCTCATATACGGATCAATAATTTTAGGACAATAACCCAACAACCAATAAGAATAAATTATATAAGTAAATTTATAACTAGCTTTTATTCAAATTTTACCTCACATTCATATGACTTGTTTTATTTGATGGTTGCATAAATACATTTAAATTATCGAGAAATAATGTTAAAAAATAAAATTCATTATATTTCTTAATTAATCTCATGTGCTAAAGTTTCTAAAGTTTCTTATATTTTGAGGCAGATATATATATTATGTGCGTCATCGCAAATAATATGTGTGAAATGATAACATCTAACATCAATTGATCAATTGATGTGAGCTGAATCGTAAGGCATCTCATATATCAAACATCAATGTAAATAACATCATGTAGATGTGATAATTTAACCATATACGAAACATTATTTAATCCAATTAATATAAGAGCCATTGGATTGATCTGATGGCTTCATTGATGCATTTCACCTGCTGTGATGTTTCATTCACCATTAGTATCTCATAACCATTTATCTTATGGCAACCCATGTGATGTGACTCTATAGTCTATAGTCCACTATTTATGCAATTTTTGTAAATCGGAAATACACGTAATGCAAGATGATTGATCACTTTCAATATGAAACATCAAAATTAACCGGCTATGCTTTGCAGATTAGTATTCTAAAAAGACACTTAAGGAACATAGTAGTAATAAATAGTCTATTAATCACAAACATAATAATAATAATAATAATAATAATAATAATAATAATAATAATAATAATAATAATAATAATAATAGTCTATTTGATTTGGTTCAATTTTGACAATTTTTTTCTTAAGAAATTCAAACCAATCCAATAAAAAATGTGTTGGTTTGGTTTGATCGAATTGATATTTTAAAAAATTTATATTAAAAATTATTATTTTTTTAAAAAAAGCTATACTATTAAATAAGCACATTGGCTATAATAAAGATTAATATTTCTTCCGTTCCTTTTAAGTGTTATTTGACTGCGGATTTAATATTTCTATTTAACAATTATTTTGGTATTTTAAGGGTACGATTTGTCAATTATACTCTTTTTACAACATTTGTAAAAAAATATTTCTTTCCTTCTTCGAATAACCTTCACTTTCAGCTAAAATAGTAACTTGTAACTAAAACAATATTTCTCTCCTTCTTTGAATAACCTTTTGTTAATAATTTGAGGAAGAAAATGCAGATGAATGAGAGTTGTTTTAATTTTGATTGAATAATGAAAATGACAGTTCTTTGAATTTGCATGAACCATGTGCAGATGATTGTTATGTGAGTCTATACATGCATGAATATATACATTAAAAAAATCATTGTTGAGTTGACAGGTGTAACTGGCTGCGGAGGACAGGAGTGTTACAGAACTGTGTCATGGTGGTTTCCTTGCTGCTTTCTCTGCTAAAATGGGATCAGTTTCATGCATAAACATATAGTATTCAATGTAATTAAGAGTCTGATTCTTTGATAGCAATTAATCTGATCCTTGGAATGGCTGCAACAAAGATCATCATGTGCAAGGTTTTAAATTGCAGTTGCGGTCGTCGATGCGGTAACGGTTGCCGCCGTTGTTGCGAATATGTCCATTGCGCTTGTTGTAACGCGCGGCGTGAAATCATTTTGAAATTTCACAAGCTATATAAAATAAAACTACTATGTAACTACACTATCTACCATTGCATAGTCTTAGTTTATTCCATAAACACTAATTTGAATATTCTTAAAATACACTATTGAGATATTGTTAAAAGTAAGATTTTTCATTAGATTTGACATAAATTAGAATTTACAGTTCATAAATTTTATTTCTTGGTGAGAAAATTTGAACGAACATCGCCAAAAACTTCTGATGCGGCTCTTCTGATGCGGTTACGATGCGGCCGTACACGTGAATTAAGATCACACCGCAATTGCGGTGCGATGCAGATGCGGAGGCTACCACATCAACAATATTCGGCCGCAATTGCGGATACGAACCGCAATTTAAAACCTTGATCACGTGTGCCAATTACAAATGCATGCATGCATGCTGCTTTGCGTTTTATTAGTGAAGTGATTTGGAAACAGTGTTATGGAGGTGATAGCAATCAGTCATGAAATGAATGCTTAAACATTAGGTACAACAAATTAAAAAGCTACTAACAAGTCCCTGAAATTACCATAGATACTTAATGGGTTTACATAAAATTATTTATTGCACGAGTTTACATTTGTGCAGGGAGAAAGAAGAGTGTTTTCATGATTCAATGTTTAAAAAATTTGTGAATGGTGTATTAACTATTAAGTATCTATGGTAATTTTAGGGACACACTACATGATCATTGATGCTTATAAAAATTTAAGTGTCATTGTAAGCAAAAGATATGATGTTTGAAATTGTACCCTTAAATTCTCACTCCCTTGAGATTTATCGGAGATATAGTTGGAATTCGATTTTCTAATGTAACTACGTCACACAATTACAGTTCTGGAGTGGGATGGGTAGCTCAACTGGTTAAGCTAGTTGAGTTAAGAGATAAGGAGTTGGAGGACCGGAGTTCAAGTCTTGACAAGAAGAAAAACTAACATTTGTAATATACTAACAATTTGCTTTTAAAAAAAATACAATTACAGTTCTCAATCGTCATATCTAAATAGACCATTGAGATAATTCCATGTAAGTAATTTAGACTGTCCAATCACAAATCAACAACCTGAATTATTACCTCGTGAAACTGCATGAATATTGGACTGTAGAGTCACATCACATGAGTTGCCAATATAAGATGAATGGTTATGAGATACTAATGGTGAATGATGTAGAGTCACATCACATAGGTTGTCAATATAAGATGAATGATTATGAGAAACTAATGGTGAATGAAGCATCACAGCAGCTGAACTACATCAATGAAGCCTTAGATAAATTCAATGGCTCATATACGGATCAATAATTTTAGGACAATAACCCAACAACCAATAAGAATAAATTATATAAGTAAATTTATAACTAGCTTTTATTCAAATTTTACCTCACATTCATATGACTTGTTTTATTTGATGGTTGCATAAATACATTTAAATTATCGAGAAATAATGTTAAAAAATAAAATTCATTATATTTCTTAATTAATCTCATGTGCTAAAGTTTCTAAAGTTTCTTATATTTTGAGGCAGATATATATATTATGTGCGTCATCGCAAATAATATGTGTGAAATGATAACATCTAACATCAATTGATCAATTGATGTGAGCTGAATCGTAAGGCATCTCATATATATCAAACATCAATGTAAATAACATCATGTAGATGTGATAATTTAACCATATACGAAACATTATTTAATCCAATTAATATAAGAGCCATTGGATTGATCTGATGGCTTCATTGATGCATTTCACCTGCTGTGATGTTTCATTCACCATTAGTATCTCATAACCATTTATCTTATGGCAACCCATGTGATGTGACTCTATAGTCTATAGTCCACTATTTATGCAATTTTTGTAAATCGGAAATACACGTAATGCAAGATGATTGATCACTTTCAATATGAAACATCAAAATTAACCGGCTATGCTTTGCAGATTAGTATTCTAAAAAGACACTTAAGGAACATAGTAGTAATAAATAGTCTATTAATCACAAACATAATAATAATAATAATAATAATAATAATAATAATAATAATAATAATAATAGTCTATTTGATTTGGTTCAATTTTGACAATTTTTTTCTTAAGAAATTCAAACCAATCCAATAAAAAATGTGTTGGTTTGGTTTGATCGAATTGATATTTTAAAAAATTTATATTAAAAATTATTATTTTTTTAAAAAAAGCTATACTATTAAATAAGCACATTGGCTATAATAAAGATTAATATTTCTTCCGTTCCTTTTAAGTGTTATTTGACTGCGGATTTAATATTTCTATTTAACAATTATTTTGGTATTTTAAGGGTACGATTTGTCAATTATACTCTTTTTACAACATTTGTAAAAAAATATTTCTTTCCTTCTTCGAATAACCTTCACTTTCAGCTAAAATAGTAACTTGTAACTAAAACAATATTTCTCTCCTTCTTTGAATAACCTTTTGTTAATAATTTGAGGAAGAAAATGCAGATGAATGAGAGTTGTTTTAATTTTGATTGAATAATGAAAATGACAGTTCTTTGAATTTGCATGAACCATGTGCAGATGATTGTTATGTGAGTCTATACATGCATGAATATATACATTAAAAAAATCATTGTTGAGTTGACAGGTGTAACTGGCTGCGGAGGACAGGAGTGTTACAGAACTGTGTCATGGTGGTTTCCTTGCTGCTTTCTCTGCTAAAATGGGATCAGTTTCATGCATAAACATATAGTATTCAATGTAATTAAGAGTCTGATTCTTTGATAGCAATTAATCTGATCCTTGGAATGGCTGCAACAAAGATCATCATGTGCAAGGTTTTAAATTGCAGTTGCGGTCGTCGATGCGGTAACGGTTGCCGCCGTTGTTGCGAATATGTCCATTGCGCTTGTTGTAACGCGCGGCGTGAAATCATTTTGAAATTTCACAAGCTATATAAAATAAAACTACTATGTAACTACACTATCTACCATTGCATAGTCTTAGTTTATTCCATAAACACTAATTTGAATATTCTTAAAATACACTATTGAGATATTGTTAAAAGTAAGATTTTTCATTAGATTTGACATAAATTAGAATTTACAGTTCATAAATTTTATTTCTTGGTGAGAAAATTTGAACGAACATCGCCAAAAACTTCTGATGCGGCTCTTCTGATGCGGTTACGATGCGGCCGTACACGTGAATTAAGATCACACCGCAATTGCGGTGCGATGCAGATGCGGAGGCTACCACATCAACAATATTCGGCCGCAATTGCGGATACGAACCGCAATTTAAAACCTTGATCACGTGTGCCAATTACAAATGCATGCATGCATGCTGCTTTGCGTTTTATTAGTGAAGTGATTTGGAAACAGTGTTATGGAGGTGATAGCAATCAGTCATGAAATGAATGCTTAAACATTAGGTACAACAAATTAAAAAGCTACTAACAAGTCCCTGAAATTACCATAGATACTTAATGGGTTTACATAAAATTATTTATTGCACGAGTTTACATTTGTGCAGGGAGAAAGAAGAGTGTTTTCATGATTCAATGTTTAAAAAATTTGTGAATGGTGTATTAACTATTAAGTATCTATGGTAATTTTAGGGACACACTACATGATCATTGATGCTTATAAAAATTTAAGTGTCATTGTAAGCAAAAGATATGATGTTTGAAATTGTACCCTTAAATTCTCACTCCCTTGAGATTTATCGGAGATATAGTTGGAATTCGATTTTCTAATGTAACTACGTCACACAATTACAGTTCTGGAGTGGGATGGGTAGCTCAACTGGTTAAGCTAGTTGAGTTAAGAGATAAGGAGTTGGAGGACCGGAGTTCAAGTCTTGACAAGAAGAAAAACTAACATTTGTAATATACTAACAATTTGCTTTTAAAAAAAATACAATTACAGTTCTCAATCGTCATATCTAAATAGACCATTGAGATAATTCCATGTAAGTAATTTAGACTGTCCAATCACAAATCAACAACCTGAATTATTACCTCGTGAAACTGCATGAATATTGGACTGTAGAGTCACATCACATGAGTTGCCAATATAAGATGAATGGTTATGAGATACTAATGGTGAATGATGTAGAGTCACATCACATAGGTTGTCAATATAAGATGAATGATTATGAGAAACTAATGGTGAATGAAGCATCACAGCAGCTGAACTACATCAATGAAGCCTTAGATAAATTCAATGGCTCATATACGGATCAATAATTTTAGGACAATAACCCAACAACCAATAAGAATAAATTATATAAGTAAATTTATAACTAGCTTTTATTCAAATTTTACCTCACATTCATATGACTTGTTTTATTTGATGGTTGCATAAATACATTTAAATTATCGAGAAATAATGTTAAAAAATAAAATTCATTATATTTCTTAATTAATCTCATGTGCTAAAGTTTCTAAAGTTTCTTATATTTTGAGGCAGATATATATATTATGTGCGTCATCGCAAATAATATGTGTGAAATGATAACATCTAACATCAATTGATCAATTGATGTGAGCTGAATCGTAAGGCATCTCATATATCAAACATCAATGTAAATAACATCATGTAGATGTGATAATTTAACCATATACGAAACATTATTTAATCCAATTAATATAAGAGCCATTGGATTGATCTGATGGCTTCATTGATGCATTTCACCTGCTGTGATGTTTCATTCACCATTAGTATCTCATAACCATTTATCTTATGGCAACCCATGTGATGTGACTCTATAGTCTATAGTCCACTATTTATGCAATTTTTGTAAATCGGAAATACACGTAATGCAAGATGATTGATCACTTTCAATATGAAACATCAAAATTAACCGGCTATGCTTTGCAGATTAGTATTCTAAAAAGACACTTAAGGAACATAGTAGTAATAAATAGTCTATTAATCACAAACATAATAATAATAATAATAATAATAATAATAATAATAATAATAATAATAATAATAATAATAATAATAATAATAGTCTATTTGATTTGGTTCAATTTTGACAATTTTTTTCTTAAGAAATTCAAACCAATCCAATAAAAAATGTGTTGGTTTGGTTTGATCGAATTGATATTTTAAAAAATTTATATTAAAAATTATTATTTTTTTAAAAAAAGCTATACTATTAAATAAGCACATTGGCTATAATAAAGATTAATATTTCTTCCGTTCCTTTTAAGTGTTATTTGACTGCGGATTTAATATTTCTATTTAACAATTATTTTGGTATTTTAAGGGTACGATTTGTCAATTATACTCTTTTTACAACATTTGTAAAAAAATATTTCTTTCCTTCTTCGAATAACCTTCACTTTCAGCTAAAATAGTAACTTGTAACTAAAACAATATTTCTCTCCTTCTTTGAATAACCTTTTGTTAATAATTTGAGGAAGAAAATGCAGATGAATGAGAGTTGTTTTAATTTTGATTGAATAATGAAAATGACAGTTCTTTGAATTTGCATGAACCATGTGCAGATGATTGTTATGTGAGTCTATACATGCATGAATATATACATTAAAAAAATCATTGTTGAGTTGACAGGTGTAACTGGCTGCGGAGGACAGGAGTGTTACAGAACTGTGTCATGGTGGTTTCCTTGCTGCTTTCTCTGCTAAAATGGGATCAGTTTCATGCATAAACATATAGTATTCAATGTAATTAAGAGTCTGATTCTTTGATAGCAATTAATCTGATCCTTGGAATGGCTGCAACAAAGATCATCATGTGCAAGGTTTTAAATTGCAGTTGCGGTCGTCGATGCGGTAACGGTTGCCGCCGTTGTTGCGAATATGTCCATTGCGCTTGTTGTAACGCGCGGCGTGAAATCATTTTGAAATTTCACAAGCTATATAAAATAAAACTACTATGTAACTACACTATCTACCATTGCATAGTCTTAGTTTATTCCATAAACACTAATTTGAATATTCTTAAAATACACTATTGAGATATTGTTAAAAGTAAGATTTTTCATTAGATTTGACATAAATTAGAATTTACAGTTCATAAATTTTATTTCTTGGTGAGAAAATTTGAACGAACATCGCCAAAAACTTCTGATGCGGCTCTTCTGATGCGGTTACGATGCGGCCGTACACGTGAATTAAGATCACACCGCAATTGCGGTGCGATGCAGATGCGGAGGCTACCACATCAACAATATTCGGCCGCAATTGCGGATACGAACCGCAATTTAAAACCTTGATCACGTGTGCCAATTACAAATGCATGCATGCATGCTGCTTTGCGTTTTATTAGTGAAGTGATTTGGAAACAGTGTTATGGAGGTGATAGCAATCAGTCATGAAATGAATGCTTAAACATTAGGTACAACAAATTAAAAAGCTACTAACAAGTCCCTGAAATTACCATAGATACTTAATGGGTTTACATAAAATTATTTATTGCACGAGTTTACATTTGTGCAGGGAGAAAGAAGAGTGTTTTCATGATTCAATGTTTAAAAAATTTGTGAATGGTGTATTAACTATTAAGTATCTATGGTAATTTTAGGGACACACTACATGATCATTGATGCTTATAAAAATTTAAGTGTCATTGTAAGCAAAAGATATGATGTTTGAAATTGTACCCTTAAATTCTCACTCCCTTGAGATTTATCGGAGATATAGTTGGAATTCGATTTTCTAATGTAACTACGTCACACAATTACAGTTCTGGAGTGGGATGGGTAGCTCAACTGGTTAAGCTAGTTGAGTTAAGAGATAAGGAGTTGGAGGACCGGAGTTCAAGTCTTGACAAGAAGAAAAACTAACATTTGTAATATACTAACAATTTGCTTTTAAAAAAAATACAATTACAGTTCTCAATCGTCATATCTAAATAGACCATTGAGATAATTCCATGTAAGTAATTTAGACTGTCCAATCACAAATCAACAACCTGAATTATTACCTCGTGAAACTGCATGAATATTGGACTGTAGAGTCACATCACATGAGTTGCCAATATAAGATGAATGGTTATGAGATACTAATGGTGAATGATGTAGAGTCACATCACATAGGTTGTCAATATAAGATGAATGATTATGAGAAACTAATGGTGAATGAAGCATCACAGCAGCTGAACTACATCAATGAAGCCTTAGATAAATTCAATGGCTCATATACGGATCAATAATTTTAGGACAATAACCCAACAACCAATAAGAATAAATTATATAAGTAAATTTATAACTAGCTTTTATTCAAATTTTACCTCACATTCATATGACTTGTTTTATTTGATGGTTGCATAAATACATTTAAATTATCGAGAAATAATGTTAAAAAATAAAATTCATTATATTTCTTAATTAATCTCATGTGCTAAAGTTTCTAAAGTTTCTTATATTTTGAGGCAGATATATATATTATGTGCGTCATCGCAAATAATATGTGTGAAATGATAACATCTAACATCAATTGATCAATTGATGTGAGCTGAATCGTAAGGCATCTCATATATCAAACATCAATGTAAATAACATCATGTAGATGTGATAATTTAACCATATACGAAACATTATTTAATCCAATTAATATAAGAGCCATTGGATTGATCTGATGGCTTCATTGATGCATTTCACCTGCTGTGATGTTTCATTCACCATTAGTATCTCATAACCAATTATCTTATGGCAACCCATGTGATGTGACTCTATAGTCTATAGTCCACTATTTATGCAATTTTTGTAAATCGGAAATACACGTAATGCAAGATGATTGATCACTTTCAATATGAAACATCAAAATTAACCGGCTATGCTTTGCAGATTAGTATTCTAAAAAGACACTTAAGGAACATAGTAGTAATAAATAGTCTATTAATCACAAACATAATAATAATAATAATAATAATAATAATAATAATAATAATAATAATAATAATAATAGTCTATTTGATTTGGTTCAATTTTGACAATTTTTTTCTTAAGAAATTCAAACCAATCCAATAAAAAATGTGTTGGTTTGGTTTGATCGAATTGATATTTTAAAAAATTTATATTAAAAATTATTATTTTTTTAAAAAAAGCTATACTATTAAATAAGCACATTGGCTATAATAAAGATTAATATTTCTTCCGTTCCTTTTAAGTGTTATTTGACTGCGGATTTAATATTTCTATTTAACAATTATTTTGGTATTTTAAGGGTACGATTTGTCAATTATACTCTTTTTACAACATTTGTAAAAAAATATTTCTTTCCTTCTTCGAATAACCTTCACTTTCAGCTAAAATAGTAACTTGTAACTAAAACAATATTTCTCTCCTTCTTTGAATAACCTTTTGTTAATAATTTGAGGAAGAAAATGCAGATGAATGAGAGTTGTTTTAATTTTGATTGAATAATGAAAATGACAGTTCTTTGAATTTGCATGAACCATGTGCAGATGATTGTTATGTGAGTCTATACATGCATGAATATATACATTAAAAAAATCATTGTTGAGTTGACAGGTGTAACTGGCTGCGGAGGACAGGAGTGTTACAGAACTGTGTCATGGTGGTTTCCTTGCTGCTTTCTCTGCTAAAATGGGATCAGTTTCATGCATAAACATATAGTATTCAATGTAATTAAGAGTCTGATTCTTTGATAGCAATTAATCTGATCCTTGGAATGGCTGCAACAAAGATCATCATGTGCAAGGTTTTAAATTGCAGTTGCGGTCGTCGATGCGGTAACGGTTGCCGCCGTTGTTGCGAATATGTCCATTGCGCTTGTTGTAACGCGCGGCGTGAAATCATTTTGAAATTTCACAAGCTATATAAAATAAAACTACTATGTAACTACACTATCTACCATTGCATAGTCTTAGTTTATTCCATAAACACTAATTTGAATATTCTTAAAATACACTATTGAGATATTGTTAAAAGTAAGATTTTTCATTAGATTTGACATAAATTAGAATTTACAGTTCATAAATTTTATTTCTTGGTGAGAAAATTTGAACGAACATCGCCAAAAACTTCTGATGCGGCTCTTCTGATGCGGTTACGATGCGGCCGTACACGTGAATTAAGATCACACCGCAATTGCGGTGCGATGCAGATGCGGAGGCTACCACATCAACAATATTCGGCCGCAATTGCGGATACGAACCGCAATTTAAAACCTTGATCACGTGTGCCAATTACAAATGCATGCATGCATGCTGCTTTGCGTTTTATTAGTGAAGTGATTTGGAAACAGTGTTATGGAGGTGATAGCAATCAGTCATGAAATGAATGCTTAAACATTAGGTACAACAAATTAAAAAGCTACTAACAAGTCCCTGAAATTACCATAGATACTTAATGGGTTTACATAAAATTATTTATTGCACGAGTTTACATTTGTGCAGGGAGAAAGAAGAGTGTTTTCATGATTCAATGTTTAAAAAATTTGTGAATGGTGTATTAACTATTAAGTATCTATGGTAATTTTAGGGACACACTACATGATCATTGATGCTTATAAAAATTTAAGTGTCATTGTAAGCAAAAGATATGATGTTTGAAATTGTACCCTTAAATTCTCACTCCCTTGAGATTTATCGGAGATATAGTTGGAATTCGATTTTCTAATGTAACTACGTCACACAATTACAGTTCTGGAGTGGGATGGGTAGCTCAACTGGTTAAGCTAGTTGAGTTAAGAGATAAGGAGTTGGAGGACCGGAGTTCAAGTCTTGACAAGAAGAAAAACTAACATTTGTAATATACTAACAATTTGCTTTTAAAAAAAATACAATTACAGTTCTCAATCGTCATATCTAAATAGACCATTGAGATAATTCCATGTAAGTAATTTAGACTGTCCAATCACAAATCAACAACCTGAATTATTACCTCGTGAAACTGCATGAATATTGGACTGTAGAGTCACATCACATGAGTTGCCAATATAAGATGAATGGTTATGAGATACTAATGGTGAATGATGTAGAGTCACATCACATAGGTTGTCAATATAAGATGAATGATTATGAGAAACTAATGGTGAATGAAGCATCACAGCAGCTGAACTACATCAATGAAGCCTTAGATAAATTCAATGGCTCATATACGGATCAATAATTTTAGGACAATAACCCAACAACCAATAAGAATAAATTATATAAGTAAATTTATAACTAGCTTTTATTCAAATTTTACCTCACATTCATATGACTTGTTTTATTTGATGGTTGCATAAATACATTTAAATTATCGAGAAATAATGTTAAAAAATAAAATTCATTATATTTCTTAATTAATCTCATGTGCTAAAGTTTCTAAAGTTTCTTATATTTTGAGGCAGATATATATATTATGTGCGTCATCGCAAATAATATGTGTGAAATGATAACATCTAACATCAATTGATCAATTGATGTGAGCTGAATCGTAAGGCATCTCATATATCAAACATCAATGTAAATAACATCATGTAGATGTGATAATTTAACCATATACGAAACATTATTTAATCCAATTAATATAAGAGCCATTGGATTGATCTGATGGCTTCATTGATGCATTTCACCTGCTGTGATGTTTCATTCACCATTAGTATCTCATAACCAATTATCTTATGGCAACCCATGTGATGTGACTCTATAGTCTATAGTCCACTATTTATGCAATTTTTGTAAATCGGAAATACACGTAATGCAAGATGATTGATCACTTTCAATATGAAACATCAAAATTAACCGGCTATGCTTTGCAGATTAGTATTCTAAAAAGACACTTAAGGAACATAGTAGTAATAAATAGTCTATTAATCACAAACATAATAATAATAATAATAATAATAATAATAATAATAATAATAATAATAATAATAATAATAATAATAATAATAATAATAATAGTCTATTTGATTTGGTTCAATTTTGACAATTTTTTTCTTAAGAAATTCAAACCAATCCAATAAAAAATGTGTTGGTTTGGTTTGATCGAATTGATATTTTAAAAAATTTATATTAAAAATTATTATTTTTTTAAAAAAAGCTATACTATTAAATAAGCACATTGGCTATAATAAAGATTAATATTTCTTCCGTTCCTTTTAAGTGTTATTTGACTGCGGATTTAATATTTCTATTTAACAATTATTTTGGTATTTTAAGGGTACGATTTGTCAATTATACTCTTTTTACAACATTTGTAAAAAAATATTTCTTTCCTTCTTCGAATAACCTTCACTTTCAGCTAAAATAGTAACTTGTAACTAAAACAATATTTCTCTCCTTCTTTGAATAACCTTTTGTTAATAATTTGAGGAAGAAAATGCAGATGAATGAGAGTTGTTTTAATTTTGATTGAATAATGAAAATGACAGTTCTTTGAATTTGCATGAACCATGTGCAGATGATTGTTATGTGAGTCTATACATGCATGAATATATACATTAAAAAAATCATTGTTGAGTTGACAGGTGTAACTGGCTGCGGAGGACAGGAGTGTTACAGAACTGTGTCATGGTGGTTTCCTTGCTGCTTTCTCTGCTAAAATGGGATCAGTTTCATGCATAAACATATAGTATTCAATGTAATTAAGAGTCTGATTCTTTGATAGCAATTAATCTGATCCTTGGAATGGCTGCAACAAAGATCATCATGTGCAAGGTTTTAAATTGCAGTTGCGGTCGTCGATGCGGTAACGGTTGCCGCCGTTGTTGCGAATATGTCCATTGCGCTTGCTGTAACGCGCGGCGTGAAATCATTTTGAAATTTCACAAGCTATATAAAATAAAACTACTATGTAACTACATTATCTACCATTGCATAGTCTTAGTTTATTCCATAAACACTAATTTGAATATTCTTAAAATACACTATTGAGATATTGTTAAAAGTAAGATTTTCATTAGATTTGACACAAATTAGAATTTGAAGTTCATAAATTTTATTTTTTGGTGAGAAAATTTGAACGAACATCGCCAAAAACTTCTGATTCGACTTCTGATGCGGTTACGATGTGGCCGTACACGTGAATTAAGATCACACCGCAATTATGGTGTGATGCAAATGCGGAGGCTACCGCATCAACTATTGCGGCCGCAATTGCGGATACGGACCGCAATTTAAAACCTTGATCATGTGTGCCAATTACAAATGCATGCATGCATGCTGCTTTGCGTTTTATTAGTGAAGTGATTTGGAAACAGTGTTATGGAGGTGATAACAATTAGTCAAGAAATGAATCCTTAACCATTAGATACAACAAATTAAAAAGCTACTAACAAGTCCCTGAAATTACCATAGATACTTAATGAGTTTACATAAAATTATTATTGCACGAGTTTACATTTGTGCAGGGAGAAAGAAGAGTGTTTTCATGATTCAATGTTTAAAAGATTTGTGAATGGTGTATTAACTATTAAGTATCTATGGTAATTTTAGGGACACATTACATGATCATTGATGCTTATAGAAATTTAAGTGTCATTGTAATCAATATAATGTTTAAGCAAAAGATATGATGTTTGAAATTGTACCCTTGAATTCTCACTCCCTTTGAGATTTATCGAACATATAGTCGGAATTCGATTTTCTAATGTAACTGCGTCACACAATTACAGTTCTGGGGTGGGATAGGTAGCTCAACTGGTTAAGCTAGTTGAGTTAAGAGATATGGAGTTGGAAGTCCAGAGTTCAAGTTTTGGTAAGAAGAAAAACTAACATTTGTAATATAATAACAATTTGCTTATAAAAAAAACACAATTACAGTTCTCAATCGTCAGATCTAAATAGACCATTGAGATAATTCCTTGTAAGTAATTTAGACTGTCCAATCACAAATCAACAACCTAAATTATTACCGCGTGAAATTGCATGATTAGTGGACTGTAGAGTCACATCACATGGGTTGCCAATATAAGATGAATGGTTATGAGATACTAATGGTGAATGATGTAGAGTCACATCACATAGATTGTCAATATAAGATGAATGGTTATGAGAAACTAATGGTGAATGAAGTATCACAGTAGTTAAACCGCATCAATGAAGCCTTAGATAAATTCAATGGCTTGTATACAGATCAATAATTTTAGGCCATTTACCCAACAACCAATAAGAATAAATTATATAAGTAGATTTATATGTAGTATTTATAACTAGCTTTTAATCAAATTTTACCTCACATTCATATGACTTGTTTTATTTTATGGTTGCATAAATACCTCTAAATTATCGAAAAATAATGTAAAAAACATAAAATTCATTATATTTCTTAATTAATCTCATGTGCTAAAGTTTATAAAGTTTCTTATATTTTGAGGCAGATATATATTATGTGCATCACCGCAGATAATATGTGTGAAATGACGGTTCTTTGAATTTGCATGAACCATGTGCAGATGATTGTTATGTGAGTCTATACATGCATGAATATATACATTAAAGAAATCATTGTTGAGTCGACAGGTGTAACTGGCTGCAGAGGACAGGAGTGTTACTTTAACAATCGTTTTGGTATTTTAAGGGTACAATTTGTCAATTATACATTTTTTTACAACATTTGTTTATGGTGTATTATAAAAGAAATAATAAGATATACATGCACTAATTAATATCTTTCTTTTAGCTTCCTTACTCAAAAAAAACAAAAAAAAATTCTAGTTGTTTTGTTCATTTATCATATCTCATCACTGATTTTTTTTTACAGCTCTCTTTGATTTAAATTTTAACAAACTATGTCTCAAAATATCTTATTTTTAGCATTATATGATTCAATGAACTTATGGATAGCATCAATACATTGGAATTGGAATAATAATTGAAAAACCTTAAAAGGTAATATTACAAAGGATAATGCCATTACATACATGGCCAATTTTCACCATAGCATCAACAACAATCTATGGGATCAATTCCTATCATTTTTTTACAAATGTTACTTTTGTTCCCTCTTACTAATACAAAAAATTTGTGCCCCAAGTGAACATCCATATAAGATAATCTAATGAAATTAGAGGTCAAAATAAAATATTAAACAAAGAATTATGAAACCTACCCTGCCCTTTTGCTATCATATAACCAATATAAATATGGATGCCACTGAAAAATAAAGAAGAAAAAAACATAGGGAGTGTGTGGATTTACATCATGGTGATTAATCAGCTGAATTATGATTAACTATAATCATGTAAAAATTGGAAGTTTGCACTCTCAAGTAGTTCTGCAGGTGGTTTTATTTTTGGAACTGTCTTATCTATATTTGTATGAGAAATCTCTTCAACAATAATAGGAACACTGCATTTCAAAACAATGAAAGATGAAAATTTCAGTTAGCAATTAAAATAAGGTGGATTCTAGGATATGGAAGTGTCTCGTATGGTCTACGTGGGCTGATGCTTGAAAATTGTTCAAAATTCTAACGACCGATGTCACTCTCCATAATTAGAACTCATGGTATTACCTGTCCTCACATCTGAGACACTAACCAAATCGGTGTAGTTTTGGCAAAACGAAAAGGAAAACGGATATTAATGTCTAAAAACTCGAATTGTATATGTTCTCTCATGTTTTTGTTGAACAAGTCGCTGTCTCGGCCATAAGAAAGTGGAAGACTCTAAAACTTTTAGTTAAAGGTGGTGATGTTGGGTGTCGTAAAAGCTTTGAACGATTTTTCAGTATCGGTTCATCGCAGACCACATGTGACACTTGCGTTGAAGGTTATGTATTGTGTATGCATTTATATGTATGACACGAAGTTTACCTTGAATTGTCTTCTAATAAGAAGGATTTGTCATCATCAGCTACATCATCTGTCATTAGAAGCTTTAATCTAGTAGTGACCTGCAAAATATATAATAAAATAATTAAATATTCAGAGGAAAAAGAGATTTTGATTTTTGCTTTTATTATTTCTGCAACTTACATCACTTGATACACTTTTGGTATTGTCATTTTCATCCAAGAATAGTGTACATATTCTATAAAGCTGTTGAGAACTCAGCACCTGAATTCAGCATATGTAGATGTTAGAGAAACATTATACAAACTTGTTATGTATAGTATATTGAATGTAACAGGTTAATGTATTCAAGATGCGAATCTTTCCTCGTTAGAGGAAAATACTTACAGGGCAGATGTCATTTGTAAGATCATCATAGGATAGTTCATCCTTCTTTTCAGAAACCTGGAGAAATAATTGCAACCAAATTAAGATGAGAAAGAAACACGTGCTCGAGGATAATTAAGATTTCGTGCTCTTGTGCGGATCTTGAGAAAAAAATATGAAAAACAGAAGTGTGGAAATTCAGCCACGTGTCATTATGGTGAAGACTTTCTTAGACCAAACTCTTTATCGTATCCAGATCAATACTTTAAAATCTGAACCGAGTCAGACAATTCAACTGATTTAATCGTGAACTGACACTGTGTACGATTTGTTTATTTGAATGGTTTGACTGCGGTTTTGTCTCAAATTGAGCGGTTTAAAACAGTTGAACATGATTAGGATGTCTTGCCAGTTCGATATTCAGTTCGATTTTTTAAAACATTGATCCAGAGTGAGACACCAACGGAGAAAGAAAAATATGACGAAAAAAAGCCGAACAAAAAAATAATAGGAACATCACTGATCATGGTATGATATCTATCTATAAAGAATAATAGTTTACAGAAGAAGTGATAGGCATACCATGAATCTAACTGCTTGTTTTGAATGGTTGAGTTCATCCAAAGATGTGCCAGCATACTGCAACAAAAACAGTTATTTGTTAAATAAAAACTAAATCATTGTTTCACATAATGCATTTGAGTTCATTACACTTATGCAAGTTAGAAAAGTGTGAAGATATTATATACCTCTTCGGTTACTTCATTACACCATTGTTCTAGTTCAGCTAACCCTGATTTTACGTATTCTCCATTGTTGAGTGTGCAACATTCTTTATGCAATATAAGGCTGGAGAAATATATAATTCCCAACTCACAAGTCAACCTTGATGCTTAAAGTAAAAATTTTCGCATAAAAGAGAACAAATGAAACAAAGCACTTACCTGTTAAAGATTTCTGCGTTGATGTATTGAAAAGTCTGATTAAATACCTTTTGAATTAGAACGGGAGGCACCTGAGACAAAACACAAAGAAAAAGGGTTTGCTCTATAACTTTATAACAAAGAAAAGGATGTAATGATACTGGTCCAATGCATTATCAAACTTTCACATACATAATTTTCTTTCAAAACATTGAGAAATTTATTAAGGCATTCAGTAATGTCATGCCATGAACCAGTTGGTTGGCTGTTGCTGTCTTTGGGATCCTGAAATCATAAAATAAGATGTAAGTGGAATAAGCGTAACGAGTAATAAAACTAACACAGTCAACAAGACATAGATGCAGGAGACATATGTAGCCAACCATGAAAATCTAAAAGTGTTCAAGTTCAACCAGATATGTGGTTTTTACCCTTATATTCTATATCACCTCATTGCGATGCTCACCTCTTGGAAGTTAATTACTTTGAATTTCATAAACATGACGACAAAATTATTGGTAAAATATAAACCAAATTAGAGCATGAAGTATGACAGTACAGCTAAGAAAAAGTATCATAACTCAACCTATGGTTACTATTACTAGCATATATTTTGCTCCACATTGCTATCATACCTTGATGCAAGAAGAAAGCAGAGGGGAGAATTCTTTCTTCATATTTTCTCGAACAATTCCATATATCTTTTCTACATAAGCTGCAAGTTGTTGCTTGAACAGCAAAGCTGGATACTTTGCATCAACTTGTTGCACTACATCAAATGCACCACCGGAAAGACTATTGGATGAGCGGAAACCCTGAGAAACAACATTGTATTTCATATTTGAGTTTAATGTCATTATATGTAACTGTAATCATTGATTACAATTTGAGGCAAACATCATTAATTAGTATTATTATGATGGACACCATACCATATTTTTTTCAACAATAATCACACATGAGTTTAAGGCATCCAATTAATATCGAATGCATGAATTATGATTAATACTGTTAAAGGAAAACATATTTTATCCCTTTTAAGCTGACACAAAAATTACATAGTATAATCAGATAGGTATAAGTTACCAAAAATACATAGTATAATTAAACTTAGCACCTGTGTCATCCTCCCGAAAAACCCTGTTGGAGTGGGTGGTTTTCGTGCTGGTACTCTTAGACATCGTTGCAGGTGGAAAAACAAAGCAGATGTATTCGAGAGCCAATAAGCCATACAATTGTTATTATCCTGATCCTGAAAAAATGTTGCATGTAATACCATGTAAGACCTTATGAAAGTGAGCACAGAGAATCTAAGGACACAATGTTGATATACTTTGATCTCTAACAAGGATGAAAAATAGTTTGAGTAAACAGCAAGTTACCTCTATTGCAGAACCAATAAGCTGAATAAGACGATCAAATATACTTGTCTTTTCTGCTTCAAACGATTTCCAATGTAGTAAACAGTTATAAAGGGTAAATGCTGCAACAGGTTTCCCTTCACAGAATCCAAGATCTTTTGTCACACATTTGAAAAGAAGCTCTACACTTTCCTACACACAAACAAAGCAACAAAAGGATAAAGTATATAAAAATGTGAGTTAAATATATTGAAAATAAGAATTGTTCTGCTAGAGAATACTTGATGTCTCTCCATATGAGATCTCCTCACAGTTTCTGTTGAATTAAGTGTTTTTACTGGTGCCTGTAGAAAATAAACTTTTCTTCAAAACCATGACAAAAGAATAGGCGAAAACTTTTTTTTTCTTCTGTTGATAAATACAAAAAATTATATAATTTATTTATTACCTGTTGACCATTTTCCAAAGGCTGTAGTAGCAAGAGGAAAAAAAGAAATTAATGAAAGTCTCAATTAAAAAATGAATAATAATATAATTGAGGATAATTAAAAAAATATCAATCAAAAGTAAGTTGTGGAAGTTATGAATAGTAAGATAAGAGTATCAACAGCCTTTTAAGAAACAATGTTTTTATATTTACCGGAATTGCGGCTACTTTGTCAGTCATTCTCTGAGATGTTGAACTCAACAGCGCTTGCTTCCGAAAAATTTGATTCTCAGATTCCAAATCAGAAAATTTTTCTTCAAGCCTGTTGTAACAATGATAATATACAAAACCAATTAAAAATATGCATTTTAATGCAATCTTGCAATAGCATACTCAAAAGCTGTTATACGAACTTCTGCAATTTTGTCTTTAGCTCAATCATCTTTGATTCTGTCTCTATAATTTGATTCATGCGGTCCTCGCTTTGCCGGCTACATTCTTCATATTTCTTCTCTGTCTCATCAACTTTCTGTTCCAATGATTTAACCTGATCCTGAAAAGTGTCAGAAGTGATAATAATTACCGATATTATACAAACCAAGAAAAGTAAATTTCAAACACTTGACATGATTTATACCTTAAGATGTTCTTTATCTTCTGTAAGCTTACTAATCACTTCATTCTCAGTAAAATGGGCAGGAATCTGGTCTTTAGTTTTCTCTTCCAATGAACTAACAAGCTCCTGTAAAGCACCGAAAGTAACAATTATTTTGGCTACCGTGACACATCTCGATGCATAAATGATAACTTTTCCAAACATTTTATGTAATGCTTACCTTGAGTTTTTCATTTTCTTCAGTAAGCTTATTAATCGCTTCATTGTCAGTAACATTATCAGGAAGCTCCAGTTTAGTTTTCTTTTCCATTGAATTAACAAGGTCCTGCAAAGCACCAGAAGTAACAATAATTTTGCATAATATGCCACATATCGATGCATAAATGATAAATTTTCCAAACATTTTATGTAATGCATACCTTGAGTTGTCCATTTTCTTCAGCAAGCTTATTAATCACTTCATTGTCAGTAAGATTATCAGGAATCTCCAGTTTAGTTTTCTTTTCCATTGAATTAACAAGCTCCTGCAATGCACCAAAAGTAACAAAAGTTTTGCATAATATGGAACAGCTTGAGCTTGTAGTCACAATCAGACACATAGTCGGCACATCTGTGACTGTTGGATTGAGACTGGACTTGATGCCAATTTCTTTTTTTTTTTTTAAAAAAATCTAAAAGAGAGCTTGAAATTTGGACTGTCTGATCTCGACTAACAGCCACCGGTGTGCTAACTGCGTTAATGTGTGGGATTATTGAAAACAGGCAATCGAAATTCTGACACAGCCAGAGCCATACATGTTCGAAAACTTTCTTTGTAATGCTTACCTTGAGTTTTTCATTCTCTGCAGTAAGCTTATTTATCAATTCGCTGTCAGCAACATTATTTTCATTTTCATGTATAGTTGGTGTTTGCTCAGCTACTTTCTTCGCAGCCTCACATTCCTGAGTGAGTTTCGTTTTAGTTTCTTCGAATTCCTGAGTGAGTTTTGTTTTAGTTTCTTCGAACCGAATCTCCATCTCTTCCAAAGCATGTTGTAATTTTTCATTTTCCTGTGTCTTGGCTTCCTCAATATCACAATCAACCAAAACAGTTAGAATGTCAGTAAAATAATACAATCAAAACAATACTTTTAGAGGTAAAAGAACCAAATTGGCACTATTATACTTGAGGAACTGAATTTCATACTTAAGCATTTTCATTTACTAAGAATAGATCAATTACCCTCATTCTCTTCTCTGATTCTAGAGTCGAAATTAGTTCCTCAACTTGCTTTTCTAGATTTTGTTTCGCGGCTTCTAGGGCCTTGGATTCCTTAGCAGCCTGCAGAAATTTAAAATTTAAATATTTTGAAGAATGAAAACAAACAACAGAAGATGATAAAATTTACATTTACGAAACATATTGCACTGCAAATTGAAGCGAAAAAATAACACTTTTCGTGAAACCATTTTCACACATACATTTCGTTATTAGTTAGTTTAACTGGTCTACTGCACGAGATGTTATGAAAATTGAATTTTAAAAGAATTATTCTATCTAAAATCAAGCAGAACATTAGTAATGATATAAGGAATTTTTCCAAAACTTGAAAGGGAAAAAAGTCAAATAATACTAACATTCGCTACAAGTAACACCTTTAATATCTAAACTAAAAATTAAAAAAGCTCAAGAACATTAGTTACTTCTGAAATAAAGAAAAAGCCAGAAGCATGTTTATGTAGGAAGCATTAAGAAAAGTAAACAAGAGGAGAAGAGGAAATACCATTCTAAGCTTCCGAAGTTCTCGTCGTGCTCTTGTTCGCCTCCACGAACATTGTACTGCAATTGTTGCTCTCTTTAGCCTTTTGTAATAAGTCCGAGCTCGATGACATCTGTATCGACCCTATGATTGGAAAAAATATCATTAATATAAGCATACTTTATGCACAACAATTCACCAAATATCATATGACATGAATATATTGTGGCTTCTATAAATAATGAAGCTTATTAAGGAAGGGAAACAAAATGCTCAAATTTTCATTGAGACATCTAATTAGCAAAACGGGTGAATAAAATGGAAGATTGTAGTCCTCTTTAATTGTGAAGAAAATGCCGACCTATCATACCTGAATTTTAATTGCAGCTTTTGTCCGCCTCCTGAATCTAAGTTCATTTCTAGCAGCCATCCCTCGCATGCCGGTTTGAATACAAATAGCTCTAGCATAGGTAGTTTTATAAGCACTTCTCGAAAGATACATGCGGCATTGTTTCTGAATTATCAAAGAGGCAGCCTCTCTTCTCATGCGTTCGTAACAAAGTCTTGCAAGTTGTCCTATGTTAAATTCATAACATATGTATAACTAAATGATTTAGAAAATGTATAATCAAATTATTGATACACAGTAGTGAACAACTATAAACAGTCATATAAAGGATTCACATAGTTGATACCTCTAACAGCCCTTTGTACTTGTGTGGCAGAGAATCGCATTAATTTGTACTTTTTCTCACAAATATACGTGCGAGCTTTTTTCTGAATAACGATTGCAGATCTTCCTAGGACCTCAGCACGGCATGCATCTAGTTCTGCCATTTGACCTGCCCTCAAAAACACTTTTGTCTTTCCAACCTGTAACAATCAGAAGTTCAGCAAGAGTGTTTTTACTTTCTTTTTAAGAATCTCATATCTAACAATCATACTAGTACATAAGAGTAAACACTATTAGTATTGTGGTGTTACTTAAATCAATGAAAAAGTAAAAAAATAAAATAATCCAAACAACATTTTATTTGAATCTATATTTTCATACAAAACATGTTAGAAAGAAGTTAGCATTAGCATCATCATCTAAGATTCATGCCACCGGCTAGAAAAAAAATGCTATAAATGAGATTAACATAAATTCCAGGATGAGATGAATTAGTACCTGATAACCTTTAAGATTTGCTTTATCTAGAAGCATCTTGCAAGCAGTCATCTCATCAGGGCTGCAGATAGATATAGTTACAGTTAGAATATTAGAAAATATCTTATAATGCTAATACCTTTATATTATATTATAGTACTTAGATATTATTATGATTTTTCTTCAAACTTACCTATTTATTTAGGATTTCGAGTCTTATATTACTTTTAAATCAAGTTACTATCAAGCTAGTATAAAAGATGTTCATGCTTTGATTAGTTTTCTTCTCTTTTTATCTAAAATCTCATAACTTCAAAAGTTATTATAAACTGTTTTCAAATATCGCAGAATTACATTCATCTATATGACCAAAAAAGAAAACAAAGAAAGGGGATAAAAATACCATGATTTTAACCCCTTAGGGTCCAATATAGTAAACCGCTGAACAAATTCATCGAACGTCTTTCTAGTTGGATATCCAGCACAACTTATCCTAATTGCCTCCATTACACCCTGTACATGGCATCCACAAAGTTTAAAGTCACTTCACAACAAGACTCTCGTCATATTAGAGAACAAGGCTAAAACGGCATTTAACTCACTCCACATCGAAGCTGCTGCAACACATCGTTGTTCTCGAATATCCCTGGTTTAAGAAGATTATTTGGCTTTACGCAACGAATGTAGTGTGGCTCAGTGGCATTCAATGTTTCAAGCAAAGATTGCAGTTGTTGCTTCATAACACAAACATTGAGAATAAAAAAGATCAATAGTTATATACAAGACTTATAATTTGAAATTATGTACATGTCCAAATAAAAGAGACCTTAAACTGAGTGGCTATGGATGAGAATTTCGTTGATTTCATAGTTTCCTCAGGTAAAGGTGGGAAAAGTCCTGAAACAAAAGGGCAATTGGAAGCACTGAGCAGCGCAGCATGCTCAGGAACAACATAGTCTTTGTTTTTATCAAGGAATAGGTCGGTTTGATAAGTGACCTGAAATTGAAAATCATCATATATACTAAGCTTTTTAACTTCATATTTGATGGTTGATAACTGTGTAAAATAAAACACAGTTCACTTACATCACCGGCATAGTGATTGATTGTGAAACCAGTTCGCGACAACTTTGGCTTGCTGAAGCGTTTATTGCTACTAAGTGTTTGATATAGCTTTTCAGCAAATGTTTCGTGCGTTGATCTTGGAAACATACTACAAAGAATAAGCAGGACCATATATAAAAGAATGACTATAAAAGAATGTTATTGCTCAAAGTAAATAAATGCACGTGCTGACGTCACTTTACTTAATACACAAGCCATTCCATATATAATTGAATCATTATCATTTAATACATACCAGGCCTCATCGAGAAGAGCAATAACACCACCAGGTTTCTGAAGGTATAAACAAAGATCAATTAGAAATGAAAGATAGAAAATAACAGGTGAAGTTATATTATAGAGTTCAAACATACATGAAGTTATATGTACAAGCTAGCAATTTACTTATATTTTGTATTTATATGATGCTAAGAGTATTTGTATGGATCATAGTTTCGAGAAAAAAGGGCATCACTAAAATGTAATGTGATAATTTATTATAGTACAATGATATGGCAAACTGATAACTTTCCTAAAATGAAAAAATGCATGATAGGGTAAGTTGCACCTTCTCAATAAGATCAAGAACATCTTGATTATCAACGAACTCGATATAACTCCAATCAATCTCCTCCTTTGTATATTCCTCTTGCTCCATTTTGAAGACATGCTGCATAATGAAATAATGAAATGTTTAGAAATTGTTTACCATATAATGGTATTCTACAAAGATGTAGATAGTAAAAGAATCAGACCTGGTTGAAATGTTGCTGTAACTTCTCATTTGTCAAGTTGATACAAAATTGCTCGAAACTGATCAGGAACGTGAAATGTTACATAGTAGAGTTCGAAAAGTTAGTAACTGTTGGAACAACAATCCTGGTTCAAAAAGTAAGCAGATACGAAAAAGGGAAAAACAACACGCGAGATTTGATCAGAGTTTGGCCAATTGTGCCTACGTCTCTGACTTCAGAGTGGCAGTAGTACCTTTCTCTTATTCAAGTTTAGGGTTTACAGATTACAACTTGTGTTTAAATACTATAGTCCAGTTCATATGAAAAACCAAAATACTTTAAGAATCCATCTCATAAACCTTTTCATGAAATTTCGATATAAAAACTAGGCAAAAGGGTGGTTAAGAACCTGTTTGTCTTGAAACTCTCAAATCCGTATATATCTAGAACGCCAATTAAGCTCTTTGAATTTGCATCTTGACCAATAGAGTTGTTAATCTTGTCCACAATCCTGGATCAACAAATGTTTTCATCAATTGAATTAGATTAGCCAATGCAAATTAAAATGAATTTTTATAACAATATATAAACTAATTTACATTTTTCATAAACTTCACATGAATTACCAGTCAAAAAGTCTTGAATAAACTATTTTAGCCAATGCATCTCTACTTAGAGCTGCAGAGTCTGGATCAAGACATTTTGTTATCGTATCACCACGAGTCACCATAACTCGTTTGCAAAATGAATCTTCAAGGGACTTTTCATCACACCTACCATAAAAAAATAAATATCAAGATCACAAACTTGAATATTAGTGTGCCTTTAGTTTGCGGTGGTGAAACTTGATTTTCAATGAGCCGATTTTGTAAAATTGACTTTGATTAAAAGTGAGTTGAATGTTAAGTGACTTATGTTTAGATGCATTCTTATAAAAGTGATTTTTATCAATTCATGTTGTTTGAATAGTTTAGATCAAAATTGCAAAAAGTTAGAATCAATTCAACTTCAATGTGAAAGCTACAAATAGTTGCTTCAACTTAGAATTGATTATGGAACCAAAATTGCTTCTCACTGATCAAACTTGAGATACAATCTCTGTACCACAAATATTTATGATCAAAAGCGTGTCTCACACGTGTCAGTGTCATGATCTATGAAGCATGGACACTCGTCAGATTAGGCCTGTCCTGTGTCGGACACATCTCAGTGTCGTCTGACACTGACACGGCACCGACACTTATGGTTACAATGAATTATGTTATTTTTTCAAATTATTATCAGTGTCGACGTGTCAGTATCGAATATGATAACAATGTACGTTCATAGGATACAACAAATTAACTTACATCAAAAGTTCAGCTGCAGTTTTCAAATGGAAATAAGATTTATCGTCCTTAGGTTTAGAGGAATCCGTCCCTTCATCCATTGCTTTAACAAATTCAATATTTCCTAAATGAAGTACAGCGGCTACTGTTCGAAATATAGCTTCCTGATGATAAGAGAAATTCTTGTAACAATGAATGAAAAAGGATAATTTATTTAATAGAATAACTATTTAATTAATTATGAAAATGTACCTGTTCATCATTGCTGATTCCAACAACATCCATCGCTCTTCTAGTTGCAAGATACTCCTTAGAATCATCCAATGCATCCAATTCAAAGCAATTTGATTGATTAAGGTAATGAAAGCTTCTTGGATTTCCCAATTTGAACCTATCAACATCCTATAAATCGAAAATTTGATGAGTTTAGAGTAATTACTCTTTTGGTATAGGCTTGAAGATTGCACACAAGGTGTTTGTTGAAATGTCACAATGAGTTCTGTTATGTTAGTTTTGAGCTCAACATGTTTCTATTGCATTGATATATTGATATTAATACTCCCTCCAGCGATATTTTATAACCGAAAATTCACTTTTTAGATTAATCGAATAACTGATGTATCTGGCCTATATTGATGTATCTGGACTATATAGATACATCAGTTGTTTAATGAATCTGAAAACTTGACTTTTGCTTATAAATGTGGCCGGAGTAGTATGCTTGTAAGTAGATATTATTTGTTGAGAATGCGTGGTTTCTTGTTTGTTTGAGCTTGTATAAGTTCATATAAAGAGGCTTGCTTTTAAGGTGTTTCAAGGTTTAATTTAGTATGTACATAGATGTGTATGTAACATGTGCTTAATTTTAATTTGTGGAAGTTTTTTATTTTCAGAAGTGATTTTAAAACTTGAGAGTTTGGTAAACGTGATTCCAAATTATGGAGCTTGATGCTATAAAGGTTAGTAAATAGTTCGCACCCTTGACCCAGGATCCTAGATATGCCACTGTAAGTAATGGTTTTATGATCAACTTTGTGCAAGCAACTTGTATCCATAATAAAGGTAGAAATCATTGTGTACCTCTTGTGGTGCAGCACAAAGCATATAAAAACAATGATAGTTTCTCTCAGGATCAGAAACTTGACAAACACGTGATCGTTCCAGCAAATAAGTTCTGATAGCAGCTCCTGAAATTCTCCCCTTTTGATCAAACTGAATCTCCACAAACTTACCAAAACGACTGAAATTATATACTATGTAAGCTTAGGACAGACTTTAATACAATTAAGAGAAAGAATGATATGTTAGAGATTACAAAGATTATAAAAAATTAATACCTTGAATTATTATTCCTAACAGTCTTTGCATTCCCAAATGCTTCTAAAACAGGATTGGACTGCATAAGCACACGTGATTAGCAGAATGAGTAATAATAACATCTAAAATTAACTTCTTTAAGCATAATGTAGCACCGACACAGACACCAACACATGTGATTACATCCAGTCACTTTCGTTTTCTTAAATTATTATCTGTGTTTACATGTCAGTGTCGTGTCCGGTGGTAGTGTCTGTGATAGTGCTCGATAGATATTTAGTTTTCTTACCTCTAGAACTTGTTGCTCCACAGACCTTCCCTCAGTTGCTGCTCTCCCTCCTAAATAGGCAAGATAATGCATAAGCATCTTTGTACTTTCTGTTTTACCAGCTCCACTTTCTCCACTAACCAAAATAGCTTGGCTTCTTTCTTCATTTATCATCTTCCTGCATACATTTATCTCTTTTGGTCATTGCAATCACATCTTATTCATAATGTTGTATCATTTGTAATGAGTTTTGGATGTTAACCAAAGCTCTAGGTGATGGATTATAAAGAAAAACTATTGAATGTTGCAAACTCCATCTTGCAGATGGATTATAAAGAAAAAATTTCAGAGTAGAAGTAACATTATCTATCAACTATTATATCATTCTAGCTTGTAGACTGACACGTCTGTCTGCTTTTTTCAGTCAAAGTAATAGAAGTACAAAATATTATGCCATTAGAAGGAAAATGAACTAGACAAAAACTTGATATCTTCTTTATATATAGAATAGGCATGGCACTTTTATAGTCAAAATTGATATTTCAACTTCATTTATTTTTGGGTAAAGTAGTGTTTACCCCCTGTAATGATAGCGAATTTTCCCCCTGTAATATATTTTTTTCCAATTACCCCCTGTAATGTCAAGATTCCGTCCTATTAGCCCCTCATGGAATATGTTGTCTTAATATTCCTCATAAATGATGACATTGCATACTTCCTGAGGGGGGTAAACCAAAATCGCTAACATTACAGGGGGCAAAAGGACAAAATCTTAAGCCAACATATTCATTGAGGGGCTAAAAGGACATAATCTTGACATTACAGGGGGTAATCGGAAAAAAAATACTACAGGGGTTAAACTAAAATTCGCTAACATTACACGGGGTAAACACTATTTAACCCTTTATTTTTCATTGAACTATATAACTATTATGATCCTAAATGAAAGAATAGTTGAAATTGATGACCAAGTGAGAAAAAACTGGGAGCAGCAACAAGATACCTATATGCATAACCTGCAATTGCAAAAGGATGTGGACTCTGCTCACCAAAAGCCGCACCTTTATACTTTGCCATTGTCTCATGTGCATATAAATGAGGTAACCTTTGAAAAGGGTTCACTGCTATCAATATGTTTCCTGTGTATGTCTTCATGCAAAACAGCATCACCAAAAGTTAAGTCTTTATCACAAGAATTGTAGGTGTAATGCAGAAAACACAAAACAGTAGTGTGATCTTACATATATTTCATTGATACTATAACGAATTTGTAAATTTTGAAGTACACCCGGTTCATGCAGATATGCAAGTCTTGTCATATCTTCCACGCCCTCAGTTGGAAATTCAGGATCTTTTGGATAGATATTAGCTGATTTGCTAACAACCTGCAATACCAATATAAAAATATTTAAGTTTGATGTTAACGGCAGAAACTACGGAACTCTGCCATATACACAGATATCAAACACAACATTGATACTGACGAATAGGTTTGTTATAGTTAGTTAAGAAGTTGTTAGTTACGAAGTTAGTTAATGGGTGTGTTGTGAGCTATGAAACACATACATTCTTCAAATTAGGCGTGTCCGGATGTCAGATACCTGTCGGTGTCAAATGATTACATTGATAGTATCTTGTTTCTACAATTTCCTTTTTTTAGTTTAGTGTCATAATCTCATGGTGTGAGTGAGGTAATATAACTCTAATTAAGTTATAATGGTGAGGCTTATATAAAGAAATTTCTTGCTAAGTTTTGAGCTAAACTATAATATTCCTTGTAGAAAAAGTTTCCATGAATCAAAGAGTTAACCACCATATATCAAGAGTTACTTTTAACTTATCCAGCTCAAATTTAGAATCTAGACAAAATAATGTTATATACACAAAATCTAGTGTGGCTCATTTCTATACACAGATGAAAATTGTAAATAGTTAAGAAACATTCAAGCTAAGGATATACATATAGATTCCAGGAGACTAACCTTTGTTCCTGATTCATTGCTAATGGTGATCTCTTGAGCTTTAGATTCAAGAATTTCTCCCGCTATCCAAGCTACATCAGGGTCCTCAACCCAAACATGAGATCCAACAAAAAAATTGAGTTGAGCAGTCTGTTATTCAAAAAAGGAAATTACTAAATTAGTGCCTCTATCATCACAATAGAACCTTTTTTTTTAGGTTATATTGGCATCATTAGAATCAATTGCTTACATGCATAATGAGACTTTTCTCTCAAATTACAAGGGTTAATCATAAAAACAATACTATAATAATTTCATTTTAATGATCCAAGTTTAACAAGTGTGCTTTTTCACATTTTTTTCTAATTATTATTTTAAAAAATCCAATAGTGCAACTATGTAGACTAATAGAAAAACATCGCACGAAATTTCAAAATGATTTCAGAAGGATCTTAGACACTTTCACGATATTGATTTCAGATGCATTAAGACTAAATCTATTTGGTAGAGTTGGTAACACGACTCTTCCTCTGGAAAGGAACCTGCATTTGATTCTTAGAGTTGATCATGTTGATAGAGTTGCTAACTTAAGAATTAGTCTCATAGCGAGTCCAAATGACCTAAGTTGTGGGAATACGTTGTGGCGTCTACTAGGTGTCAAGGAGCCTAATTACAGAAGAAAAAAAAAATCTGCCCCAAATTGTTCAAGATTAATGTACCCTTAGATTTGGCCAAGCTATGAACTCCAAAATAAAGCACTTGGCACCTAGGAATTTCAACCTATTCCAAAACTAAAACCAATTTGGAGAAAAGCTTCTAAGACAAACTTGCACACACTAAAGAATTCACAAAGTGAATTAAGCACTTCTTATTTAACACAAAGCCAAACCTAATTAAATAAAGAGCATAAAATGATCAAAAGTAATACTATATGAAGATAAATTAAAGACATTATATAATTACCATTGTTAAATGAAATACTATGCACCCAAATCAGCTGCTCAAACCTGAAATTGCATCATCTTAATCTACCAACCAACTTGGAATATTCAATCTCCAAGTTTTCTTTGTTAAACTCAATCAATTAATCTCCAAGCTTAAATAATGTGCAACAAGTAATTTTCTTAGCTAATAATAGCTTCTTAGTCTCTTAACTAAAAGAAACTTGCTAACAATGTTGGAAGATAAATGTGAAAATTATACGAGTCGCCGCGGGAAAATGTTGTTGCAGAAAGAGGCTTCACATAATCTCACACAAGAAGAATAATTTCCAACCTTATGCTAAACCCCTCCTCTGCAACTATCCCCTGAATTATTTCCTTCCTTGTTTATTTCAAGGGCACAATAGTAATCTTCTTCTTGTTCTTCTTTGTATGTTCTCCAACAATGAATGTGTTATAACATGATAACATGATACATTACTATTGACATGGTCATGTTCATGTGTCACTCAACCATTCCATGCAAACCCTTATGTTGATATCCAAAATCTTCATGATCATGATGAAATAACATTTCTTGATAATATGAAATTCTTAAAACATCATGGCTTGTCTTGTCTTGTTGATGATCCTATGATGATGATGAATGAATTCCAAAAGAACAAAATGTAGGAAAAAAAATATCAAAATTTTCACCTTTGTTTCAATAAAAAAAATCCAGCCTCCATCATCATTCATGAATGATCCCAGTATGGTAGTTTTTTAACCATTGAATTGAATCTGAATTTTTTTTATGGAATTTTGTTTTGTTTATTTATTTTTTTCAGAATTTAATGGTTTAGAAAATGTCACTTTTTTTTTACTAGTATTGTATTGGTGCAATGGTGGCACGTTAGTTAACAAATGTGATACCCGTATTCAAGGAAAAACCGGAGATTCAACTAAAGTTTCTGACGTGCTTAAATCTACACTCTTTTCTATTTTTATGCTTATTTTTCTAGTAATTCTTTTGACAAAATGTGTGCTATTGTATTGATTATTATTATTTGTAAGAAATATGTAATAGGTAACGATTTAATTGATATGCACCGACGGTGTAAAATAATTTTATACTGTCAACCAATATCAACCATGTTTTCCGTCACATCACTCCACTTCACCCCACTTTCTTGACATGACATGGCAAAATGGTGGTTATTTATTGGACGATCGTGCAAAACTATTTTACACCGTCGGTGCATATCAATTAAAATCATATATATATATATATATATATATATAATATATGAGATGACATTATATTGGGCCTGTTTTTTCAGATTTTTCACAAAAAAAAAATTATTTTTTTCAAAAAATAATCTATTTTTTTATCTTACTTGTGTTTGTTTCAGCTTTTTTCAAAAATTATTTTAGTAAATAAATCATTTTTTTCATCAAAATGGGAATATATTTTCAATACCTTTTATCAAAATTCAATTTTTTTATCACTCATCGGGCCTGTTTGTTTAAACTTTAAAAAAATTAATTTTTTTTGAAAAAAATCTAGAGATTTTTTTGTAGAGATTTTGAAGAAAATCTAAAGCTATTTTTCGTTTGTTTACAATCACAAAAATTTATTTTTTTAGAAAATGATTATAAAAAAAATCATTTTTTTAATAAAATGATTTTTGAAATTTTTTGAAACAAACACAAGTAAAATAAAAAAAAGTGATTTTTTTTTTAAAAAAAAATCTGAAACAAACGAGCCCATCATCCCTCACCATCTTAAAAAAAATAAATTTTTATGATTGTAAACAAACGGAAAATAGCTTTAGATTTTCTTTAAAATATCTACAAAAAGAATTTCTAACCTTTTTTTTTTAAGCTGAAACAAACAGACTAATTATTTAGTCAAATCAAAGTGATATAATTCATATTAGATTTTTGATTAAGGATATGATAAATCTACATGAGAGAAGAGAAAAACAAAAAAGAAAAAAGAGATTACTCCCTAGTAAACACTACTCCCCCGGCATCATCGGAGAGCGGACATAACAACTCATGAGAAGGTGTATCAATCTTCACCAACAAAGAGGTAGACATAGCGCCCATCTTCGCCATAACATCAGCACACGCATTCCCTTCACGAAGGGTGTGATTAATCACCACATCTCACTCATTAGCAAGCAACTTACGTATACTATGGATGTCGTTAGGAAAATGGTGATGAATTGATACTCCATCGCGAATTAAATTCACAGACTACATCGAGCCAGAGAAGCAAATCACCTTCCGGTACCCACTCTCCCAATAGAGTTGTAATCCATGAAATATATGGCCATAATCTATGTATGGGCCTATTTGTTTCAGCTTTAAAAAAATGAATTTTTTCTTTGTATGTTTGAAAAAAGATTTTCTAAAACTGATTTTCAAAATATTACAAGTTTTTTTTATATTTGTTTTTTCTAAATTCAAACACCAATTTTGACATCATATAACATAAACACACATTATTGAAGATAACAAAATAGTCAAAATAACAATTTTTTGAAAAAGTTGTATTTCAAAAATGATTTTTATGAAAATCTATTTGAAATAGCTTCAAAATAAATGATTTTTCAAAATTTTGATATCCAAAAAAAGTTTCAATAAAATGATCAAATACCTAAAATAACATTTTAAAAATAACTATTCAAACCAAATTTTCATTTGAAGCTTTTATAAAAAAATTGTTTGTAAATTTTTTTTTTCTCAAAATTATGTAACAATACAAAAATCTATTTTGAAAAATTCTATAACAAACATGCCCATAATTACCATGAAAAATATTGTACAGACACTTTAAAGATTATTTTTTATTTTTATGACGAGTAAAAAAAGAAAAAAGAAATGTAGTCACCTCTTCATGAAATTAGACATGTGACTCTAGTGTGACTCTAGTGTGGATAGAGCCGAAAGATGAGGAACTACTCTTCAAATAGGTTGAGATTTATATTAAATGCGAGTTAAGTTCTACATTAATATTGAAAGAAGTAAGGGGGAAAATATTTTTCAATTATTATTTAGTTTGAAAAATAAATTAGAATCATATTCAAAGAGTAAAAATGAAAGTTTAAGGATTTTGAGAACAACATTGAGTATCACTTTTTTTTTTTTTCCTTTTTTTTGTTAAGTAGTTTAGTGGTTAAAAATTTCACTCTTAAGGTGGATAAATAGGATAATCGGGGTTCGAACTCCAATCCCTGCATATAGTATAATGTAATAAGCTAAGCTCACGGAACACCATGAAGTGTCACTTTTTAATGGATATAACTACTTTCATTATTTAGATATGCTTTAAGTCCAATTAAAAAAGATAAATTTAACTTTTATGAATATCAAATTGGGGTCAAAGTCAGCTCCTTAATTATGTATATTTATAGAAACTACAAAATCATTTATCAATGAAAATTTATGTTTTTTTTATATGAATCAGATATTTTTTGCATATAAGTTCAGAGAGATTAAGTTTTCGAGTCGGATTTTCCTTCAAAAAAAAAAAAAAGGTTTTTGAGTCGGATAAAACCATAATGAATGAGAAAGCTCTCCCTAAAAACTTAACACTATTGCAATACAAACCCAAAACTTCTACTTAAATTGGAAGAGATCTTTTGTGTAAGCTTCTACTATTGCATCAAGTGCTCTTGGATAATTCAAGACTTCTTTGATTATGTGTTGGTTTTAAGTTTTTAAATAGTACTTTATTAATCAATTTTAATTTGACAACCCTTTTTAAGATTTTTTTTTTAGAAGTATTTTGTAATCCCTTTTTTAAAACTATTTTAAAGATGAGAAAATGAAAAAACTTTTGTTTTCCTAATATGTTTAATTTGAAAGCTAAACAACTGAAAAATTATGTGATACATATACATTCTCTTTTAGAGGGTTAGAAACACACTTTCTAACGTATACATTCCAATACATACTTTTTTATTTGTTGAAATTTATATAAATATCACGAAATTTATATGGAACCCACTTAATTTAGCAAAGAATGTGTCGGTATCTGTGTTATTAGAAGAAAATGTGTTCATATAGTATTAATTGTTCTTTATAGAATAAGGATAATTGCAGGCGAATCTTCCAAATTTTGTTCGCTGAATTTTTCTTGAGTGTTGTTCAATTCGATTCTTGTGCTATACGTACATCATATTTTTTGTCAACCTTAATTAAAAGACGCATATGCTTAGTGTCGATTCTCAAATAATATGAGACTTTTTGGTATAGATTAATAGTCCTTACTCCTTAGTCGAGACTAAAGAGCTCAAGTTGTCCCTTGTGTGTGGCATAGGCTCTTCCTACATAAGACGTAATGTTCCAAACACAAGTCTATGTACACTAAAGAAAATGACTTAAAAAAATGCGAGGGCTTAGGCGAACTTGTAGATAATGGGATACTTGTCAATATTGAAAGTATATCCAATTTAGACGAGCACCAAAATTGCAAAGAGGCGTCCAAAGATCCCAAAACATCGCATTATAGTACATGAGGCGTTTCCACTAATTTGGATTTTCTGTAGTCAAATAGAACACACATTATACTGTCAGGATAATATGGGTCTTATGATCTTGATCAAATGATTCAGGAAAAAGATATATTATTTCTAGTGTTGGAGTAAGCCCTAAGAGCCAATCTATTTTCATAGTATTTGCTTTAGGAGTTTGAATATAAATATGGCATTTCTTTATTATATTTGTAAGGTTGCAAAATAATGAAGTCCCTAGAATAGAAAGTCCGTTTAATAATTAAGTGTGACTTAATCATGAGATAAACATAAGGACACTATTCTTAAAGTATCCGTAGTCGAGCTTTAAGGTAAAGGGGATAACCTTAAAGCATAAAGACTATTATGAAGATAGACTGATGATCACATATCATGGATCATGGGATAAGGAGTTATCAAGTCTTGACGTAGGTATAAATATTAGGAGTAATATTTATACTGGATTGACCCGCTATGAGAGTACTACATGCAAAGTTATGCAAAGTGTCATAAGTTACTCTCATGGTGATAATGGTGTAAACCGCCCTTAGACCTGAAACCACTTTGTACCCTAGATGTGGAGTCAAGTACTTTGTTGCTGATCTAACGTTGTCCGTAACAGGATAACCATAAAGGCAGTTGATGGGTACTTCACAAAGCATGCTGAGGGACAGTAGTGACGTAGATGGAATTTGCCAATCCTGCATAACAGGATAAATGTCATGGGCCCAATATTGAACTGGACAAAGATGACACCAAGTATGTTTTGTGTTCAATATAGACATAAAGGGCAAAGGGGTAATTATACACACTGATATTATCACAAGAGGTTATGTTTAGATCACATGTTAATTTCTCGTAACTTGAGTAGCAGTGATGTGTTGCTAGATACCGCTCACTGTTTATTGTAATAAATAGTGATTTATTATAATTGTCAATGTTACGGAAACCTACAGGGTCACACACATAAGAACAATCTAGTGAGATTGGAACACCGTAAGGTACGGTGCACCTTGGAGAAATAAGGAAATATGATAAGGGTATTATGGTAATTAAAATGAGCATTACATCATATGGTATGATGTAGCAAGAAGGGGGTGCAAATATGTACTAGACATATTTACATGAGAATGGCGCCCACTATAGCCCATTTAGTTAAAAGGGCTTTAGTGTAATTTTGCCATGGCAAGTGGTTCTATAAATAGAACCCTTGTGGTAAGGAGAAATAGTTACACACTTTTGTTACTCATTCTCATGAGCCTTTGTTCTCTCATCTCTTGAGAAACCCTAATCACCTTTCTAGAGTTTTTGTGAAAAACCCTAATCCTTATTTTGTGCCTCCTTTCTCCTAACCCTTCAAACCATTGGAGCTAGCACTCCATTGAAGGTTGTTGTTCGTGTGGACTGGCTAGAGGCGTTATACCTTTAACGCTTGTGATCAAATTCGTTGGTGACTTGGTGGTGACCTTGTTCGTGACGGTTCGAGGTTCTTGTTCGTGACCTTGTTCGTGATTCGAAGTGTTCGATAGCCGTTCGTGATTTAAAGGAAGTTTTCGAACCAAAAGGTAAAACTCTAAACACAATTCATGACCATTCGTAAGGATCACAAAAGGAAAATTTTAAAATTCCGCTGCTTTTATCGTATCAATTTTCCTTCAGTGGTATCAGAGCCACTTACGAAACCATGAATTGATGTTTGTTTAAATTCATGAATTCAGTTTTAATATGATTAAAACAGTTAATAAAAGATTAAAATCGAGTAATTAAAATTTGACGGTTGTTTGTGTATAAATTGGATGATTAACATTGAAACGGCTCCGGAATCCGACACTTGTATGGTGGAGCATGCGATATGTTGATTGTCCTAAGGTTACACGAACAAGAACGGTCAATACTTACATGTGATGTAAGTTTTGTGTATGAATTGGGTAATTAACATTGAAACGGCTTCGGAATCCGACACTTGTATGGTGAAGCATGCGATATGTTAATTGTCCTAAGGTTACACAATAAAGAACGGCCATAAACTTATATATGATATAAGTAACCGTAATGCCAAATGGTGTATGTGATATACCGTTAGTAATTTCGTTAAAATTATTATGAAAGTTATTCAATTAAAGCGAGCCGTGTTCATTTGTTTCGGAATCCGACATTTGTATGGTGAAACAATGACATGTTGATCAATTGGATTGAATTTGGTCATAAGGAATTTTGACGGCATGAAAGGGTTGCACAAATGTTGTGTCATTAAAATTAGGATTTGCAAAACGTATCAAGTGTTGATGCGAAAAGTAGATGATAAATATATTTAATTTTGAAATCGTTTCAAAATTCTAGAAATATCTTTTAAAATTGTTTTAAAAGATAATATCATCAATTTTGGAAATATTTTATTCAAAAGGGTTTTGATTAAATAATTTTCCATATTTGACAAATATATTTAATTATGAAATCGTTTCAAATCTCTAGAAATATCTTTTAAAATTGTTTTAAAAGATAATATTACCAATTTTGGAAATATTTTATTCAAAAGGGTTTTGATTAAATAATTTTCATATTTGGAGAATTGTCAAAAGATTTAATTCTACTTTAAAATAATGTTATTTATTTTAGCAAATTTTGATTCGAAATATTTAATTGTGAATTAAATATTTGAATCAAACTTACCTGATTTTATCAATCGCCGGATTTAATTAATTATGAGACTTTAATAATAATAAAGTTTGTTTGTTATTATTATATTTGATGATCGGTTATGGCCTTAGTTTATTTATTTTATTGCATTTGGTTTTTAAATACGGCCTGCGTGTCGTGCCTTATCTCTATTCTCTATCTTCTCTTCTCATCCACTCCCTCGTATGTAAAACGAGTATTCTTTTATATTATTATGTAATATTATGAAGAAGAAGAACAATGGAGGTCAACCTTGGAGATCATGCTTGGAGAAGTATAGATCGTTTTAGGTTAGATTAGGTTCTCTCATTGGCTTGGGAGAACAAATGCGCTATGGGCCATAATTGTTTCATTTTATTTATTTATGTATGTTGATGCATGTGAGTGACGATTTATATGATAAATAAGCCGGTGAGATCAAATTAAATAAAAGCCCTCAAAGGAATTTATATTAAGTTTGATTGCTTTCCAACAAATAGCGCCCTTCAAGATCAATATCGATCAATGTAGGTTTTGCCAACGCGAAGTGCATTGTCAATATTGATAAGTTGCGGTGAGGTAATTTATTTATCCGATCGCTATTTAATGGGTCTAACTTAACTAAAGAAAATATAATAAGATTATATGACTTTAGAAGCAAGTATTGGGTTATTCCATGTGATGGATTAGAATAAGTGTTATTCACCCAATAGAAAGGATATGAGAGTTGTATGAGATACAATTGGAAAGGAGTTTCCTACCTAAATAACTAAGTTTTGTGTAATCAGCCCAACGCTGACTTAAAACGAAGTGAAATATGGATCTCATTCTCACTAGAAAATCTTCCAACGGGATTTTCCGAATCAAATGATGAGGGTCATTTGTTTTGAGTAAAATAGTGGGAGCGTATTTAATTAAAGACCAAATTAAATATGATTTAGTCATAATATCTTACATATCTTTGTAATTAGAATTTCGAAATACAATACATATTAAGTTGTCCTTATGAAGGACAAGATTTTCAGAAAGGAGTTTCTGTATTGGTACAAATTGAGAATTGTTCTCAAATGCAAGAAAACTATAAGTCTTGAACTATAAACTGTGAACAACCTACCATAACTAGATTGGAAAAGGGATACTTGTTAGAAGCATCAAGTTGACGTCTAGATATAGAATATATAATAAATGATGTGATCATTTAATCTCAAGAAAGATCCTTTTGAAAGAACTTTAGAGTATGATAAATTTCTCAATGGATCAAAAAGTTGGTCATAGGATCAATCTAACAAATTATAATGGAATAGATATAGACAAAATTGTTTTGAATATCTACCGGAATTTGTTGAGTTGAATGAGAATTAATTTGCACTATCAAAGATTTGAGATATAATATAAATAAGATTTATATTCCTCTTATTTGAATAGTACAAAATGGTTGTCAAAGTAGAACGGCTATGGTTAGACCATTAAATAAAAATGACGTAAATAGTTCTTGGAAGAGTCAAACCAAAAGTATGAAGTGAGACTTCAATAATGCACATATTGTTATAGAAAGTCAAAATTTCTATTTCTACATCAAAAGTATATGATACAAGATGTTGAATCTCAATTTTTCGAAAATAGAGATGCTTAAAGAATTAGAACATTGGCTATAATTTTAAGTCAACCCATATCTAGAATGAAAATTGTTTCATTGATAATGAGAGCTTATGCAATGACTTAAAATCGAGTTTGAAATGGAACACAATAATTGTTATTGAATTCCATCTAGTAATAGAAGTAGCAATTGTATATCTTGTATTGACAATATATGAATTGTAGCCTTAAATGTTAAGACAAGTAATGGTCCTATCATTTAAGCAAAGTTTTCTATACTATTACTCCAAGTCAAGTAATGGACTAGGGTTCCATGGTCTTGATAGGGTTATCTATAACAATCGTGATAAGAGCCAAATATGATTTGGACCTTAAATATATCAAGAGCATTGTTGTTTAGTACAAATATTCGATGTGTCAATAAAATAACGCATGACCTATTTGAACAATATACATGAGATGTATGTCGACCACTAAACATATTTTGTATATTGAGTTTATTTTACTTCATTAACATTGATGATTAAAATCATTAGATGTTGGTAGGTGTATGACACCAATTAGAAATCTTTGAATTTGTCAAAGAAATTCAACAATGAAGAAAATAGAACTCGACAAAAGTATTTAAGTTATATCAGTAAATACTTAATTAAAAGACTATAATAACTATTTTATCACATCATGTTTGACATGATTTAAGGATAGTTTAATTATATATTGACTCTTTCTATAAATCTCTTTACTTATAATTAATCTTCACCCACAATTAGTTCCCTTTTAAAATGATCATAAAGACACCATATGCGATATGGAGGTAAGAGTACCAAGTTTGTCTTTATGAGAATTTTGGATTAAAATTTATTAGATAAATCTAATTCCAAATGAATGAATGAATAAGTGGAAATATCCTAAAGAAAGGGATATTGGTCCTATATCACTCTTAAGGACAAAAGGTTGTTTTGTTGCTAAGTTTGAAACATTCCTCTAGTGGGAGTGTGTCTCTAAAAGAGACAGTGGGAGTGATATAGAACTTGAATAAATTCAAGTACCACAAAACATATTTATTTAAAAGGGAATGCAAACCGGTTCCTCAAGGTTGTTGAAGAACCATTGTTTTAAAGTTGCACAAATCCAAGATAAGTCTAACATATCACATATGGCTACAAGGTATGGTTTTATCATGACTCAGCAATGTGATATGATTCTCATGGAAGATGAGTCTTTGACTTTCTAAAAAGGTCGTAAGACGATCTAGATTATGAGAAGTGGCTAAATGCCATGAAATCTCATACAGAATCCATATACACTAACCTTATGTAGATAATGGTTATGTCTTCAAGATGAGTAAGACTCATACGATGAAAGTGAGTATTCTTTTTGAACACTGATATGGATGGTATTAAGAATACCTTATAGTATTTGATTGCTTCTGCTAAATGTTGTACTACATGTTTTGGTAGATGGATAACAAAGTTGCATTCCTTAATTGGAATGACCTCATATATATGCGTTGGACATATACGTAAGGGTTTTGTTGATCCAAATGATGCTAGAAAGGTATATAACTTGTAGCTATCTAATTTTGATTAGATAGAGTTCTCAGAAAATTAAATTATTGTTTGTTCCTTTTATGAAGTTTTATGAAAACAAATTAACAAGGACAAACCTATCTAACTTTGATTAGATCGAATAAATTTGAATATTTGTTCCTTTTGAAAGTTTTGTGGAAAACAAATGAAGGACAAATATAAATCTTGTGCATACAAAGTTTTAGTGGGAGTGATAATATCTGATATCATATTAATCATCAAGACATTTTTCTTATACATGTGAGACATGACTAGGAAAATAACTCTTGATGAAACACTTAGGCAAGAATCCCTAAAGAGTTAGGAATAACCTATGTACCAAAATTGAAATTAGTGTTTGACACTAACTTACCTTCAAGAATATCCCTAAGGACCTTAAAGGAACTAAGGCCTATTTCTTGAAATAGATAGGTATGGGAAGGATCATTGTAAGGAAGTTATAATAAAGGAAGTTTCCATACCAATGTATTGTATATCATGGCTGAATACAAGCATTGAAAGCTATAAGATAAGCTTCGTAATATGTTTGTTTCAGTTAAATAAGTTGAGTATTTAAGATTGGATCGTTTGGCTCATGATTGAGCTAAAGATATGTTTCCGGTGTTACAAGTCACATTAATCACATTAGTGATGGTAATAGTTTAATCTTGCAAGAACACTTGAAAATAGATCTCACCGACGATTCATGAATATACTTAGACACTTATATATTTCGATAGAGATCGAAATAGAACGTTGGAAGATACGTAAGATACCAACATAGGAAATAGTTCCTTATCCACTAACAAAGCCTCTTGCGCAGTTGAAGCGTGATGGGCATACTAAGTCTATAGGTATTAAGAGAAACCTAGATTGGCTTTAGTGCTAGTGGGAGATTGTTGGAGTAAGCCCTAAGAGCCAATCTATTTTCATAGTATTTGCTTTAGGAGTTTGAATATAAATATGGCATTTCTTTATTATATTTGTAAGGTTGCAAAATAATGAAGTCCCTAGAATAGAAAGTCCGTTTAATAATTAAGTGTGACTTAATCATGAGATAAACATAAGGACACTATTCTTAAAGTATCCGTAGTCGAGCTTTAAGGTAAAGGGGATAACCTTAAAGCATAAAGACTATTATGAAGATAGACTGATGATCACATCTCATGGATCATGGGATAAGGAGTTATCAAGTCTTGACGTAGGTATAAATATTAGGAGTAATATTTATACTGGATTGACCCGCTATGAGAGTACTACATGCAAAGTTATGCAAAGTGTCATAAGTTACTCTCATGGTGATAATGGTGTAAACCGCCCTTAGACCTGAAACCACTTTGTACCCTAGATGTGGAGTCAAGTACTTTGTTGCTGATCTAACGTTGTCCGTAACAGGATAACCATAAAGGCAGTTGATGGGTACTTCACAAAGCATGCTGAGGGACAGTAGTGACGTAGATGGAATTTGCCAATCCTGCATAACAGGATAAATGTCATGGGCCCAATATTGAACTGGACAAAGATGACACCAAGTATGTTTTGTGTTCAATATAGACATAAAGGGCAAAGGGGTAATTATACACACTGATATTATCACAAGAGGTTATGTTTAGATCACATGTTAATTTCTCGTAACTTGAGTAGCAGTGATGTGTTGCTAGATACCGCTCACTGTTTATTGTAATAAATAGTGATTTATTATAATTGTCAATGTTACGGAAACCTACAGGGTCACACACATAAGAACAATCTAGTGAGATTGGAACACCGTAAGGTACGGTGCACCTTGGAGAAATAAGGAAATATGATAAGGGTATTATGGTAATTAAAATGAGCATTACATCATATGGTATGATGTAGCAAGAAGGGGGTGCAAATATGTACTAGACATATTTACATGAGAATGGCGCCCACTATAGCCCATTTAGTTAAAAGGGCTTTAGTGTAATTTTGCCATGGCAAGTGGTTCTATAAATAGAACCCTTGTGGTAAGGAGAAATAGTTACACACTTTTGTTACTCATTCTCATGAGCCTTTGTTCTCTCCTCTCTTGAGAAACCCTAATCACCTTTCTAGAGTTTTTGTGAAAAACCCTAATCCTTATTTTGTGCCTCCTTTCTCCTAACCCTTCAAACCATTGGAGCTAGCACTCCATTGAAGGTTGTTGTTCGTGTGGACTGGCTAGAGGCGTTATACCTTTAACGCTTGTGATCAAATTCGTTGGTGACTTGGTGGTGACCTTGTTCGTGACGGTTCGAGGTTCTTGTTCGTGACCTTGTTCGTGATTCGAAGTGTTCGATAGCCGTTCGTGATTTAAAGGAAGTTTTCGAACCAAAAGGTAAAACTCTAAACACAATTCATGACCATTCGTAAGGATCACAAAAGGAAAATTTTAAAATTCCGCTGCTTTTATCGTATCAATTTTCCTTCATCTAGATCTTCATATCAAAATCGAATGATCTCCAATGCCTGAATGTATAACTTTGAATTTTTACCGATATCGACTACAGAGAAATCCACTCTCTTCTCCCCTTACATCCTTAAGTGTCTCGATATCATAAATATATAGTACATAAAAGCCGAGATACGTAAGTCCCAACACGAACAATACCTCAAAAAATAATTTGATATATTTAAGATCTTTCCACACATAAAAACCAAAATAACATATATAAGAAACTATTCTACCATAAATTCATTAATTTACAATTTTTTTTTTGTCATATATATATATATATAATAGTACATATTATTATATACTACTAAATTAGACAAAATTGGAAGCAGCCACCAAAAGACGACATGATCAAATCAAACAACCCACCTACTGACCTACCTTAAACAAAATCACAAGAATAATCTATTTTCTTTTTTCTTTGAACAAAACAACACAAGAAATAGTATTCACATATCATCGATCATATGTTATTTATTATTATTACCTCGATTATTTCTTCCAAGAAGTCCTTCCATAATCACTTTTTTCTTATACTCCTCCGAATCTAAATCCACAACATTCTTTGACTTCATTTTGGCATCAATATCATCATGATCATCAACATCAACAACTACAACACTATTTCTAAAACGTGGTATAAAATACAACCAAGCTGAAGTACATAGAATAGCACAAAATCGACCCCAAAATATCATTATCACTAAGGTAACAACTAGTACGGACATTCCAATTATAGGATCGTACGAATGTTTTCGTGCGTTTTTGTTTGTCGTATGATTTTGCATTGCCGATGATAGCCTCCGTTCTTGTCGTTTTAGTCGTGTTGGAGTAGTTCTAATTATTTGATCTTCTGTAATGTTGTTATTTGTACTTATTGGACCATGCCTTGTCTGAACCAAACATTAACAAACAAATGAAAAAATATTAAAAATATAATTTAAATAATAAATGTACCAAAAATCTGATTTAATAAAAAATATTAAACGAAGATATTTCAAATTCAAGTTAAATGTAATTAAAAAATATTTATTTTGTACGAAAAAAATTATTTTGAACATAAAATACTGTTATTTTTTAAAAAAATGGGTCTCTTTTGTCTTGCAAGATTCAAATGGAAGTTAAATGTAATTAAAAAATATTTATTTTGTACGAAAAAAATTATTTTGAACATAAAATACTGTTATTTTTTAAAAAAACAGGTCTCTTCTGTCTTGCAAGATTCAAATGGAAAACAAACTCTTCCTAAGTATTTTGAACCAAAACAATATATACTTATTGAAGATGAATAAATATGTTGTTTTTCTTAATATTTTTTTGAAATTGATTTTTAAAAAAATTAAAAAAGTTCTTTTTTAGAGGAAATTTAAAAATGTTTTTGGTAGAAAAAACTTTTATTAGACTTAGACAACTAATTATAGAAAGATAAATTATGAATTTAAGACATACATTTAAGAAGGGGCATTAGAGTTTAATTATCTCTCCCACTTTGTTAAATTTAATAATAATGAGTCAAATTTATTACTTCAAGTGTACTAATTGTTACATGAATTTGCAAACATGTTGAGGATATTTTTTTTTAATTATTAATCAAACCATCACGATTAACAAATATTCTTCTATATAATAATCATGAATTTGTTGAGGATGGTGATTATAGAAGAGATACATACCTGGGTGGGTGAGTAATACGGTGTGGCGGGGTGCGGCGGACACGGTTGAGGTAACGGTGGAGGATTGGTTGGTGGAGTTTTAGATTTTTTATGAAGAGTTGATGATAACTTTGACCGAGACTTTGAATAAGCTTTAACTTGAGAAAATGAAGCTTCAAGCGGCACCGTTTTGGACGTTGACTTCATTTTTATTCGAATCCTTCTCCATGAAAACCAACTACTTCTTTTTTCCTTTGAAATATAATTAGATTCTTTAACACTTGTTGAATCATCATTTGATCCAAAACAACATAGGAAAATAGATGTTTTTGATTTTGATGAGGTTTTGGTTTTGGCCATGGAAATTTGTTTAAAGAAGGTTAGAGAGAGATTAACAATATATTATAGTGCTAGCTAGCTAAGAGAGGAATGAGAGATTTTATGAACATGATTATTATTATTATTATTATGAGAATTTGTTAAGGTGGATTTTTGAGACCGGGATTATGAATGGTTTAATTTAGTCCTTGATATGATGGTGATGAAAGCATCTATGATTATAATATTTGAGGAGTAGGGTATGGGAAATTGTATTAATTTTTTTTATATATAGAATGTGGATTTAATTGTTTTGATACATAGTATTGTGGTTTATGGAAGACTTTGGACTTTGTCATGATTTTAGTCAAATCTACTATACACGTTTACACCTTCCTCACGTTATTTCATTTTTCTCTATTTGTAACTTATTCTACACTTTCTCTTCAATTTTCAATATGGTTTGCTTTTTTCATTAGGTACTACTATATGCTAATTAATTTACGTGCATGCCTCGTCGTGATGAACAAGAACAACAACGAGCTAATTAAGGCTCCTAAAAATAAGTACCGGACAAAATAATATATATAGAATAAATTTAAAAGTATTGAATAATGTTTTATCTTGTACAATGTTTTTTTTTTTTGTTGAAAATTTTGTACAATGTTTAATTAGTGGATAAAAGATTATTTTGATATTTTAAAAATTTCGTATTTTTTTTAATGGCAAATATATTATTAGAAAATTTGTACTTGAGTTAAATAAGTTGTTATATGTAATTTTGTCCAGTTCAATATATTTGTCAAATATTAGAAACAATTTTAAAATTGAAGACAATACAACTAGAGTTGTCTTCAGTCTCTAAAACGCAACCTAAAAAAAGATTTTGACGTACACCACATATATATTAACTCAAAATATTAAGGCATTAAAAATATGAGTCACCTTGTGTATCTTTCATATTCTACTTTTTAATAACCAATGTGAGACTAATCAATTATACTTGATCATTAATTAACAATGATATGACCAACAATAAATTGCTTCAAGTGGTAAGTGTCTTGGTCCTCTTAAGGATGTGGTTAGGGGTTCGATTCCTAACGTATGGAGAAAATTCGGTTGGGAAGGGACAACCCAGCTTGTGTGCCCCATAGGTTCCCCGACGAAGATTACTCATCGCTAACGGTGGTGGAAACTTCATACCAATATCATTGTAATAAAAAAAATTATTAACAATGATATGAAATATTAAAAAAAAAAACTTATAAGAAATAAAAAAGATAATTGCATTCTTTAAACCACCATTCATTTATGAGAATAAAATGTTAGATTTTGAATTAATTGAAGAAATTTAAAACAATATTATTAAAATAAAATTAGTTAAAATAAACTTATGTAATTATGAAATAGTGAGAAATTAATGAAAGAACGTATAGGGTCATCAATACTCACATCACATCACAAGGAAAAAGAATTCACATTTTTTTTTTGACAAAAAAAATTCAGTCACATTAATGCAAGGCTATGAGAAAGTGGAAATGTTTTTGTTTATATGTGTATAACAAATTTTTAGTATATGGTTGACATTAGTATATAGTAAGGAGTGAATATTTTTTTTTTTTTTTGACAGGAGTGAATATTTGAATTTGAATTTGAATTGAGGACTTCAAACCAAATATTTACTTATTATTATAAAGTGCATGTGATTTGTGTGCATCGATGGATGATATATATTCAAATATAGTCAGCTCTTAAGTGTACATATTTTATTAATGATGGAGCTCCTTATTCTGTATGAAGAAAACTAATAAGATGCAATCTTTTAAGGAAAAATAAAGGTATCATTACCAACACATGTTGATTCAACAATAGGTTTGGAATTGATATTCATAATCTTTTGTGGGGCCAATTTTATTGTTGGCATAAGAATCTTCTTGAAGAGTGAATTGTAAATCCTTCTATTGCTGAATTTTGAAATTTCGAGCCGCTAAGTTATTTGACAAAAAAAAAATTCATCATGCTAAATTTTCTGAACTCAATTCACTTGTATCATTTGTAATTAGTATAATGCACAAATATGGCATTAAAAGTAATTAATTGCACAATGGATCTTCTTTAGCTCTCTCTTACATTGTTCTTTTTTTTTTTTTTAGAAATAATTACCAACACATGTTGATTCAACAATAGGTTTGGAAAGCCATGGGCTTGAACGACGCCATTGATTGGATTGAAAGGATGGAGGAACATCAAGTAGTTTTTGAGATGGATTCGCAGATCATCGTGAACGCAGTTAGGGACAAGAAAGAAATTAGGAAGAACTGGGGTAGCATAGTGCTGCGATGCATTAAGTTCCTAAAGGACAACCCAAATTCTGATTTGGTTTGGGTGAACCGCAAAGCCAACCGGGTCGCCCATGAAATAGCTAAGTGGGCTGAACATGAGCCCAATAGTGAATGGAATAATTGTGTTCCTATGTGTATTTGGCCTTTAATCCAAAAAGATAAAGGCTTTGTATCTCTTGCTTAGTTTCTTCAATAATAGTTTCTTTCCTTCAAAAAAAAAAAAAAACAATAGGTTTGGAATTGATATTCATAATCTTTTGTGGGGCCATTTTTTATTGTTGGCATAAGAATCTTCTTGAAGAGTGATTTGTAAATACTTCTATCACTGAATTTTGAAATTTCTAGCCGCTACGTTTTTTTTTTTTGGTACATAAAGAGGGCAACAAGCCCAAATAAAGAAAAAAAAAACTACGAAATTAGACGAATATTTCTAGGCATGCAAGTCCTTGAAATGTCATCAAACAAGATACTCTGCAGCTCCCTTGGTGGGGCCTCTAAAACAATGGGAAAAAAGGAATCATTTGTTAGAGTATATGAAACTAACCAATCAGCACATCTGTTGCCTTCTCGCAAGGTATGGTTAACCTGAACATGCCAAGAAAGAGTAATAAGATCTCGGATTAATGGGGCTACTCCCGTTCTAGCCGCTAAGTTATCTGACAAAAAACAATTCATCATACTAAATTTTTTGAACTCAATCCACTTGTATTTTTAATTAAAGAAAATTATATATAACTATGCAAAATCTCTAATTTTTTCATTTGTAATTAGTTTTATATAATGCACAAATATGGCATTAAGAGTAATTAATTGCACAATGGATCTTCTCTAGCTCTCTCTTACACTGTTCTTTTTTCTTTGTAGAATCCACGACTGAGTTAGAAAAAAGAGAATAAATTGAATGAAAAGTGCAGGAGAGGATCCAACTCCACATCATTTTCATCTGCCCGTTGTAGTGTTGATTAATTATTTTTGTCTTTGCTTAGCTTGTTGTTCTTTCTTTTCTTTTGCAATGAGTTTGAGTAACTTGTACTCATTTTCTCAATTATTAATATAATTATTTTTCCAATAAACATAAAAAAGAAAAAGGAGTTGTGCTATTTGGTACAAAAGGATTGAGGCACAAATTGCACGAAGATGTGGATATTGAGTTTTCGAACATGGAATAACTCACATTTTCGTTTTTAAAATGGCTATGTCAATGCGAGTTTCAATAATTTCAAAATATTTAAAAATTAAAGGTATAAAATTAAAACAAAATTGAAAATTCTACAAATCCTTCTATCCACACATGGTTCTAGTACGTAGCCACAAGAAAATGGATATGTTTCGTAATCCAAATACTTGTAACGAGTAAGTTCCTCTTTTTGTCTTTGAAAGTGTCACGAGCCGTCAAAATAGTTCATAAATTAATTAAAAACTTTTTAAAATGTTACTTATGTTAATTAGTTAGTTAAGTTTCCGTCCATTTGTCAAAGTAAACTATCCTTAAGTAAGGTGCAATTTTAAATTAAGTCACCCGTAAGATAAAGGTCATTCTCATTGTTTAAGATCAAGTGGAAAAGGCCTTATATGAGATAACCTAACTAACTTACAATACAAGCAAGTAGTTACTTAACACTAAAACACATTAACAAACTTAATCCTAACAAATCTTCTCCTAAATTGAACTCTACTAATACACAATAAATTCACACTAGCAAGATAATAAAAAACAAGGAGTATGCTAACTCTCCGTCTTTGAGTTGTTGAAGAGCATGGAGTGATGCAGGGACGGATTTAAGGGGTGGCAAGGGTGGGCTTCGGCCCCTCCCTCCCACCTTCAATGGTGTATATATTATATCTTTAAAGTTGTTTTTTATATATGATTATTATTAATTTGTATGTATATTTATAGTGTAAATTAATTCCGATAAATAAATCAGTGTAAAATAATTTTATATCGGTATAATTTGATCCTTATTCATATAAATTAAAATTAAATTTTATGTAATATTTCTTATAAAAAAATGTTCAGCCCCCTATTCGACTAGTTTCTGGATCCATCCCAGTCATGTAGCTAGGCACAAATTTTCTTGCTCAATAACGACATATATACATTGTTTAAATTAAATAAAAGCTTTGAATTGAAACATTCGTTTTGTGTGTTATGATAAGGAAGGAAAGACGAGTCTATCAGCGAAACTTCTTAATTTTGGTTAGTTATGTAAATATATTATTTTAATTATTTTAATGTTAATTAATATTTCTTTTAGTCAATTTTTTTTCCTAATCATTATAATTAGGGTTTTGGCGATCTTCATAAACAAAGTAATTTGACTCAAGTGATTAATAAACTTATTCGAGAACAAATTGTTTGAGAGAATTCAGATGTAAACAATTTTTAACTAATTATTATTCGAGTGAACAGAAGAACATCAAATTTTTTCATACAAGTTATACTATCTTCAAAGACAATTTTCTCGAACTAAAAAAAAATCTAGTTAAATTTTGATGTGACCAAAATAATACTCCTATTGAAATATAAATCTTGTCATCTAAATTTAATTAGTATCCGTGAACTCAGTTTACGTTTAAAGTTTTTCAAGCAACACATCTATATTGTCTAATTATAATGAGGGACGGGTTAAGTTAAATCAAATAACGTTTTTTGTTTCTTCTTAATTAATATTGTTTTTGTCAACTTGAAACACTTTGTTTAATGGCCAAACGTGCCCGTTTGTATGATCCGTGTAACATATATAAATTGTAAACGAAGATTTATTATAAAAGAATATTGGAACAAATGAAGAAGTGATAGTGTATAGTTGGTTTTTAGAAGTTAAAAGACAATATACTTGGTTTTTGGAAGTTATTAAAGAAGAGTTTGAATTTTTAAAAAATTGTTAAGGGTATTTTGGGATTTTTGAAAAAAGGCTACAGCAAAACACAATGTTTTGCCTTTATTATAGGTGTGTGTATATATATATATATATATATATATATATATATATATATATAGTAAATAATTGCTTCAAAAAAAATATATAGTAAATAATTACACATGAACCAAAGGTAAATGGACAACAAGCTGCGCAGCTAAACTTTTCTGTATAGCAAAACCTAATCTTTGAAATTTAAACATAGTGAACTGAGTTTACATACGATTCTCGAATGTAGGCGAACGCCACATGACTTTAGATAACATTTTTAAAACAACATATAAAATTTCATTTTAAGGGTATTTTAGTCACTTTAAGACTGTAATCAATTTTTTAGGGCGTGACTAGAAAAATTGTTATCTTCTAAATGGACAAGGCCATATAGTAAACAATTTAAATTAATTTTTGGTAGGTCAAACAATTAAATTATTATCAGTCTAAGGACAACTTATTTTGAAGGAGAATATTAATATTCATGTTAAGGAAGCAAAAATAGAAATTATTAAATTTTAATTTGTGCATTTTAACTTTTGAAATATTAAATTTCTTGTATCATTAAATGTTGGTTTAAACCCAATACAAAATGAGCGCTAATAGAAGACTTCTTTTTTAAAATTTGTCAATCAATAGTGCAGGCATGTGTGGAACACAGAGGAAGAGTTGTTCTAAAGTTGAGTTAAGACAGCAAGCAAATTTTATCAGAAATCAACATAAGACCCTATTTTGAAACTTGGAAAGCAATGAAGCAAATTTTTGGTTCATTGAAAGTTTAATACCATGAGATAAGAATGACAAAAAAAGCCACTTAGTTTGGTCTAGTGGTAACAGGTTTGGGTAGTATATTATAGATTTTGGGTTCGATCCTAACTCATTATAAAAAAAATGACAAAAAGAAAATGACAATTTTTTTTTAAAAAAATCTGACTGTTGCTGAGGTATTCAATCCATTGGTTTGGAATTAAGTGAATCTCTATTTTGCAAAAGGATTAGAACAGGAAACCCCACCTGCTTCCACCAAAAAGTGTGTAATAAGTTGACAAATTGCACCGCGTGAGATGATCATTTTGGTATGGATGGAGCAGTAGATAAATCCATAAAAAAAAATTGATGATATGGTGAATTTTATATATTATGCTATATTTTTTTTATATAATTCTGATTTTATTTTCAAATTAATATATTATACACACCGTTGTCTAGTTTAATTAATTAATGTGTTTTATTGTCTTGTGGGCTTATCTCACTGATAGGGATATTGCATTATATATGTAGGAGTTGAGGTTCGAACTCTGAATCTCACTTATTCACTTTAAAGACGGAATTTTTAGTCACTAGACTAATTATTTGAAAAGAAAAAAGAAGAAGTGCTCATATTTTATAATGTCTTTGTCCCGATATATAAGATCTCTTTCATAAATGCACAAGAATTAAGAAAAGTAGTTTTTGAATTAAACTTGTCAATCATGTACCTTCCCTTTCTAAAATTACCCTTCAATTATTAAGAGAGAGAAATAGCGATATTTTACTTTTCTTCATTTAATTAGGGATATTTTTGTAAAAAATTAATTAATACACCTTAAACTTAAACTTTGAAAGGGGTCTTATCAAATGGGACAACAAACTTTTAATAAACGATCTTATTCTTATATATTGTTAAGGACAAGGCGGCTGCTATATTTGGAAAAAAAAGCTCCTCAATGAATTAGAACATTCGTTTTGATAAGGAAAAGGCGGCTGCTATATATAGGTGAAGCTTCTTGCGGTTAGTTATAGGAGAAAATTTATATTAAGTACTATACATTCTTTTGGTCATGTTCTTCACTTGAAATTTGATACATCAATATCTTATTTAATTTAAGTGGAGAACAATTTGTTAAAAACTAACACGAAAAAAAATTGTTGATGTATCAATTTTTAAGTGGATAACAGGACAAAAAAATATATCGTACTTGACATAAGTTTTCTCTTTAGTTATTATGCCAAAACATTATTAAATTCTAACGATAATAATTAAACTATTATAATCCTTAGTGTCAAATTTGGACAACAATTAAACCAGGAATAGACTCCTTAATTAAGGCTTGATTACGATAGATAGAGATAAAAAAATTAAAAGAATATAAAATTGTATTGAGTGTACAAGTTTTGCGAAAATCTGGTTGTGATGAGGCATTCAAATATGTAAGGTACGATATATAAAACACTTGCCACCAAAATCAATTGGTCTAAACGGTAAAAAATTTGGTCAGCATGTTGTTAAGAGTTTGATTTTTGTCTCATATATATTTATCGAAAAAATTCGGTTAGAAAGGAAGAATTCATTTTATATATTTTATAGTTTTTTTTTTTTATAGAAATTAATAATTTTTAAAAAAAAATTAATCATTACTAACGATAGTGAAAACTTTGTACTGATATCATAGTTAAAAAGAACTTTGTACTATATCATTGTATAAATCTCTATCTTACCAAACTTTAAAATATAAGATCCTATATTTGTTTGTTTTCATCATTAAAATATTATTAGTACGTAACGCATGAGATCAATATGAATGGATTGAGCATATAAATCAATATTATATGAGTGGTTAATTTGGATGAATCAATCTTATAGTAGTATATATCACTAATCGAAAGAAGAAGAAAATTGTGTCGTGGAAACTTATTTAAAATTTTGCTTAAGTAATTATAACACTTGTGAAAATATATTCTTGGTCACTAAGTAAGGTGGCTTTAAAAATAAAAAATAAAAAGTAAGGTGGCTTTTGACCAAGAGAATTGTTGGAAAACAAGTATACACTTTGTGTTATTGAAGAAGAAGAAAATTTAGAGAGAAAGAAAAGGAGATTTTATTGATTAGAGAATATGAGAAAAGTTATTTACGCACTTGTTCTAACTCCTACTTATAGAAAATAAAAAACAGGTGGTTAACTTGATAAACAAGTAACCAATTAACCAACTATACTAACTAACAAGTTAGTGTAAGAATTAACAACTTAGAGATCAATATATTATATGAAACTAGAACATCGACCCGTGCGGTGCACGAGTCTGATTAGCTGTAAGATATATAATGATTAAATAAGATATGATAATTCCAATAATGTAAGGTATATGAAAAAAGTTGAGTAACATTAAACGATAGTTCAACAATAATTTTGGATAAATATTCATACAAAGAAAATTATGTTAGATTACAGAAGACTTCCATATAGACCACATTCGAAGTCTTAGTCGTATCTTCATCGTCGTCACCGATGATCAATATTTTTAATCATTTTCTAGAAGTAACTCTTGAAATTGCAACATACAACTGATCATGTGAAAACACTAGCGACGGAAGATATATCCCAACATGCTTTAAAGATTGTCTCTGACTCTTATTAATAGTCCTCAAAAGAAATCATTATAGGAAATTGTCTCCATTGAAATTTAAAAGGAATTCTCACATCAGATGGTGTCAGAGAAAATCTAGGTATGAAAACATGATCACCGATATTACTTCCTGAAATAATTTTTCCTTCAAGACAACGTTTTCCCAATCTCGTAATAATAAGTCTTGTTCTATTGCATAATCTTAATTTTTGATTCAAATTCCTTAATAGCATAACTGGAACTCCAACTTTAAGTCTCAACTTGTGATTTGGAAGTCCCGACGTAGAAATCATGTTCAAAAATTCGGGAGTATGAACATCATCCACTGTTTTACCGTCTACATTTTGTATGAGTGGAGTATCATAACTCAAATATGTTTTTTCTACACTAGGAATTAAATCCAACATATAATTATTTATTGTGTCGACTATTGAATTTTTAGGAGCTAGTATAGCCCTATTTTTGAAATATGTTATATCGTTCATGTTTTGTAAAAGTTGGGGATAAGTGCTTTCAACGATAGAAGCAAGAGGATCACCTGAATTTGGAATCAATAAATCTGATGGAATGTCAAGTTCTAAATCATCGTCGTTGTCATCTTCAATTTCTCCATCGCCAACACCCAAAACTCATTCAAAAAACAATTTTCTTTGATCCGGATAGGTTAGGATACATTATTAGCAAAAGAAACAAATGTGAATTAGTGATAACCAACAATCATGTAGCCCATATCGGAAACACTGATATGTTAGACAAGGTCTTCCTTTGCCTGATCACTTGCTCCAGTCTTTGAGGTCTTTGATGGGTAAAACCACAAATGAGCTTACTGTTGTTTTTCTATGTGTGACGGCAAAGGGGACCTAACCAACCTTATATATAAAAAATTTCAACTCTAGTATCACCCATCATGGACCCTAGAGGTTGGGCCTACACTTTGTTTCTACACAAATCAGAATTCATGTTCAAACCCATTATTCTTGATCACAATTATCGGGCTTAAGCATCATCAAATGGATCACAACAACATCAACCCGTTTTTATTAAAATTAAAACCCGCAATTGATTGCAGCCCACAAAATATTAGAAAATATTCCAACATTCTCGCACTTGGGCAAAATCAATTGTGTATATTTAATTTAAAGAAAACAATTTGAAAACGACTCTCGGGTTGATAACATATTTTAACGTGGCCACAATGATCCTAAGATGCAACATCTAATTAAGACTCCATCCAACAAAAGCTAAATGATATTGGATCATAGCGGTAGTTATATCCTTATTGATACAACACCTTCCATAGTCACAAATACCACCAAACTCCGTTGACTAGTCATTCGTGTAGAATGTAGCGAGAAAATGATACGTCTGTGATCAAACAACCATTCTATCATTTTCTTCGTCAGTCCTCAATTTCTCTCAAATGCCTTAAAGTCAAAGAAATTTTATGGTCCATAAGATACCACAAGTCCAAGCTCCCAAATGATGTTGACTACTGCAGTATAATGATCTAATCAACATCGAGCTCTAATATTTTAGACATAATTTCTCTCAAATGCCTCAAAGCCAAAGAAATTACATGGTTCTTAAGATACCATAATGCCTCAGCTCCAAAATAGTGTTGATCACCGGCATAGTGATCCCGACAACACTGAGCTATAACATTTTTAGGTTAAAATCATGAGAATCCATGATTTAAAATTATATATGATTCGCCCATTAATCACCAAATGTATAGTGATTTCTCAAAATTATTTCAAATCCCAGAAACCAAGAATATGATATTATATGTTGTTTTTAGTAGTACTTTAGGTAGTTTTAATAGCAATTGAAGCCCAAAAGCAAGCAAATACCCGGAAAAGTGAAGTTACTTGGCCTAGAAGCAAAAAAAGTGGGAAAAAACAGCAAAAAAGGCCAAAAATGTAATAAAGCAGCGCAACTATCGTACCCACGATGAATCTTGGCGTGGCGCGATGAGAAGGCGGTTAAATTGAAAAAAATCTGCAGCAAATCTATTCCATCGTACCACGATGACTTGTCATCGTGGCACGATGATGTCTTGAAAAGCACGCAGAAAATCCTGAAGAAATCTTCCATCGTACTATGATATGATCCATCGTGGCCACGATGAGGCGAAAATACACGCCATCGTGGCCACGATGAACGCGAAGAAAAAGCTCAAACCCAGCTGAAAAACTATAAATAGAGCCTTCCTCCTTCATTATTATTCATTCCAGAATATTCAGAGACATTGAATATTCACTCTAGAGTTAGGAGAACTCTAAGGAGGAGGCAAGGAGGCTAAGGAACTCCAAGGCCAACTAGGTTCTTTTCTTTCTGTCTTTGTAATTTATTTTTCCTAGGTTAGGTGGAGTCGAGGAACTCCCTTACGAATGCTTGGTTTTGTATTTTGTACAATTTGGGTATTTATTCAATTGTTGTCTGATTGCAAACTCTTTTATTGTCCGGTTTTATATTTATTTTAATACTGATCACATTAGAATAAAATCTAAGGACCTAGTGGATATCGCATAGGAAACAAAGCTAGTAATCCTGAACGAAGGACGGTATGCTAAGGCCAACATGAGACCATTAAATTCAGTATCTGAGGTCTTAGTATAGGATTAGAAAAGAACGATAATTTCTACCTAGGAAGAGTTATAACTAGTTAGAGACACACGTGACGGCTTATGACACATGGATCTACTAAGGTAATAATACCAACGTTTTTAACAAAAAAGTGGAACCTGGGGCGATGAAACTTAAATAGAGTAAGGGTAACCACTAATTAGGCTCTGCACCGTTTGTAATAGAAATAGGAATTGATATTGCTTATAACCTATTTTCAATAGTCTAATTCTTCATAGAGGGAAACAAGGGAATAACCACCAAGCAGACGTAAGAGAGAGATCCGACCACACTTAACCACCTCGTGTGGTCACACACACACAATTTATTTTTTTGTCATTTAATTTCAGTCTTTACTTTCCTGTCATTTATTATTACCCGCAAAGATACCTTTCAAACAAACAAAGCGAAGACAACTATCTATATTCCTAAGCGAAACTAGTAATTTTGACACAATCCCTGTGAAGAACGATAAACTTATCACTTTATTACTTGGTAGCGATTCTGTGCACTTGCAGAACCACCGTCAGTAAACAAGTGGAGGGTTGGTGAGTCACAACAGGAATGGCTTTATTACCTCCTCACATCATTTTCATTTTCCACCTTCCACGAATCAGGTAAAAAATAAAACAATTAATGGAACAAATACGCTCCCTGTGTGAATCGATCATGCTACCAAACAGAATTTACAAGCACGCGTAGCAAAATGGGCAGCGAGAAGCAGAGGCCTAAAATATAAATAGTTAATTTTTTTAGCCCTAACCTTTTTTGAAAAAAAATAAAAAATTTCAGGGCCTAAAGTAAGGGCTCGGGCCGCTTTATGCATGGGTTCCATCCCTGTAATTTGTGCAGGTTTTGATTTTTGTTCCTGTTATTTGTGCGGATTTTATTTTTTTTGTACAAACGTGCGAATTTTAGTTTTAGCCTCTGTAATTTGTGTCAATTTTGTTTTTTGTTCCTGTAATTTGTCAAATCAACGTTATATGGACATGTGTCAGTGGTCCACTCAGCAGATTTTGGCGACGTCGCCGTTTTTGTGTAACATGGTTACATTAAAGACTAAACCAAAGTAATTTGAAATTACAGAGGTAAAATGAAAGTTTTTTTTTTTATAAGTACTAAAACTCAAATTCACGAAGGACCAAAATCACATTTTACCATAGAATCTAGCCTAGAATCTAATATAGTCTAAATTTATCAGCCACATATATAATCTAATATGACTAGTAATTAGTAAATATGCAGCAGAAAAGATTTGGATGTGGAGGATATGCGTGTTCACGTATTGTGTGCTTTATTTATTTTTTTTATGTAAAGTAGATGTTTCTTTGGGAAGAAGAGTTTCTATTTGTTTAGTAAAAAAAAGTCTTTTATTTGTTTTAAAGGGAAATTAAAAATTTATATTCAAAATTTCACAAAAAGAAAGTGGTATAATGAAGAAAAAAAAAAGGTGCACGCTAATTAATAGCTTAACATGATATACACTAAATTTTGTACCATTTTATTTTTACTATGTGGTACTAACTACTAAGTTTCGACCACAAATTAGTAGTGATTAATCTCCTTCCGAGAACCTATGAAACACATAAAGTGAATTCTATTATTTACACTGAATTTTCTTCATACATAAAAGTTATAAGTTATAGATCAAATTTCTGACCACTTGTTTTAAAAAGCGAAGACTCTTACCATTTTAATCAATTCCTTGTAACTAAATTCATATCTAACTAAACTTCAAATATTTACCAATCTCTTCATCACAACGCCTATGAAGATTAACTTTCAATCCATGCTTCATGTAAAGTGTCAATGAAAGCTTAGGAACAATAGGGTGATTCTCAACAACCTTAACATGGTAATGAAATATAATGCTAGCTGCAACATATTTCATTTGATAGTATGCAAAATCTTTGCCTAAACATAATCTTGGTCCTCCATTAAAAGCAGTGAATTTGTATGCAGATTCACTCATGAAATTACCTTCTTTAGTTAACCATCTTTCTGGCTTGTACTCCAAGCAATCTTTTCCCCATATGCTTTCCATTCTTCCCATTGAATATATTGCATATATCACTTTTGTTCCTTTTTTTAGTTCTGTTCCATCTGGGAATGTATCATCTTCTACCACCTAAACAAAAATTTAATATGAGTTTCAATCAACAATTGAAAGTTTAATTCTATGATCATGTTAAGTATTAGGAAAAGGTTGACAAAAGATTTTCCAATCATGGATTAAACTTGAATTCTTTGTTTTTTTAAAAAAAAAACTCAGTATCAGGCCCAATGACCGACTAATCTGGAAGACCAGTCTCACCGTCCACTAGCACGGAGATCACTTGAAGCCAGGGTAAAGCCCCCTATATGGACGACTAAACTTGAATTCTACCAAACACTAATTTTGGTCGCAGACTCCCAATATTGAAATTATTACAAAAATCTTGTCAAGTGTGTCTTCTATTAGTAATTTTTATGGTCTGAAATGAGTAATAGAAGTCGTGTCTGAGTATCAAACTAACTAACGAAAGATAGATTCGAAGAACAAAACTGAGTAATATGAAAGTCGTATTTAAGTTTGTCTATGCAATTTATATATACAATAAAATTAGGGTCTTGCTAAGGGCACATGTTAAGAATCCAAAAGTAGAAATATTCTCTTAAATTTTGTGTAATTAATTTGTGATCAAGTTTAAAAAGTGAATTAGATGCATGAATTTTGATAAAATATTTCCTTTTTTTAATCACAAATCAGCTTTTTCCATAAAATTAAACTGTTATTACCTCCTTATGGTCCATAGGCACAGAAGGATACAATCTAAGAGCTTCTGAAAGAGCAGCATGCAAATAATCCATTTTCTTAATCTCCTCAGGCATGAATCTCAAACAATTATTATCAAATTCTTCCTTCTTAATCTCCTCTCTCTCACTCACAACCCTACAAATCTCTTCTAATATTCTCTCCTCCACTTCATGATTCTGATCAATCAACCAGAAAAACCAGCTTAAAGCAACAGAAGAAGTATCCCTTCCAGCTAATATAAAATTCACACATATATCCCTCAAGAACTTATCTGAATAAGCCATTCCATTCTCATCTTTAAGCCTCATAAACACAGTTAACAAATCCGATTTTCGCGTATCATCATCGTCATCATGTTCATTTTCCAAAGATAGTTCTTTCTTTCTTTCCCTTATAACATTCTCAGCAAATTCATCAACTTTTTGTATTGATTTCTTTAACTTTCTTTCCATACCTAAGTTAAGAAACCTCATAGTTTTCCATACACAAGCCAGCGACGGAAATCGAAGCAAAATAGCTTCTGTTGCATCTTCAAAAGCTGCTGCAAAAGGTATTACAGGTAAATTAGGTTGTAAACAACCAGGATCAACACCAAAAGCAATCATACAAACATTATCAAAAGTTAATCTCAACAAAATATCTTGAAGATCGATCGAAACCGATTTCTTCAAAGATGAATCTAAGACAGGTATGAGCCTATTATTCACAAGCTCAAACAATGACTCAATTGTTAATTTCCTAAACTTTGTTGAATGAAACTCGATACTCGCTGTTTTTCTTTGTTTCTGCCATGTTTCATTATCTACAGCGAAAATACCGTCTCCGAGTAAATCAGAAACTGTGTCTTTAACAAAGTTTCCTTTAGGGAAATTAGTGAACCTTGTTTTGAGAAGATGTTCTACATTTTGCGGTTCCGAGGTTACTACCAAGTTGAGACCAGTGAACCATGGTCCTTTGAATCTAAAGGTTCCATTTTGTTGTATAAGTATATTAGTTAGTCTTTCATACATATTACTGGTTTTGAGTCCAATGAGTAATGCAGGTAGCATTCCAAAGATAGGCCAATTGATTAGGCCATGTTGTTTCTTGGATCGCAAGGAATGAAGGATTATGAAAACTATGGATGCAATAATAATCTCATTGAGTTGAATATTTTTTAAAAGTAAGAGGATGTGAGAAAACAAGTTTAATGTGGTTAAAGACATGTTTGAAGTGTAGAATGAAGATGATGTGAGGTTGAAATTGAAATAGTAGTTTTGGTCATGATATTGGAATGATCATAGGGAATGTGAAAATCCATGAATTAGGGAATGTGGAAATGCATGAATTGAATATGTTATTTGTTGGAGTGGTTTTTGTGTTTCAAACTTCCCTTGTGTTTCAAGGAATATAGATTTATTTGACTCATCACATTTAAATCACATTTCCTTATTCTTTCAAATGCTTGCTTCATATGTCACTAACTATGAATCAATTGTTAATTAAAATGTAACATTACTAAAACTCATTATTAGTGATAATTCATATTTTCCATCATTCATAAACTAATGAACGTCCTTCTGCACAAGCACAGTGCTTATATAGTGCCACATAGATAGCATGACTATTGTTATTTATTTTTTTCTTTCAAATGACCATTGCTATATATTAATATAAAGTGGGGTCAAGTGCGACCTATTTTAGAGTGTATGATGGGTTGTATGAATATTTAGAATATTTAGAATAAATGTGAAATAATATAAAATCTCAAGTGGGTCCCATTTAAAGAACACAAGTGAGTTTGATGGATGTGTGTGCTCTTAAGAGACATGTATCAGATATGCTTTAAGACCATTTACGATGGTGTTGAGTTTGGGTGTTGAATGATTAGAGAGGTATGTTGAAAATGTGTGTTGAATGAGGTGGAGGAGAGAGGTGCGGAAAAAATTCAACATAGTTGAATGTTGAAAGGAGGGACATGTGGCGTTTTGATCGGCTGTCTGAATTTTTATCACATTAATACTTTGTATTCAATTATTTCATTGCAAATTAATTTTTTATTTTTTTACCAAAATTCATGATTTTTTTTTTGTCTATAAATAGAAACTTGGTTCATTTGATTTGGACACAGGAAAAAAAACAAGTTTTTCACTATCTTAATCTTATTACTTATCTTTCTATTAGTGTTTATTTTGAAGTTTTAGTTTTTTTTTAGTGAAATGGATCCCAATAATCATTTCAACAACCAAAATTATTCTAATTATCCCAACAATTATCAAAATCCCAACAATTATTTAAATAAATTTTGTTTTTATTACAAAAAAACAAAAAAATAAATTGTTAAGTGTTTATTATTTCAATTTAATTTTAATCGATAATTGTAATTTTATGTAATCATAAAAAAAAAAATTAAATTTAAATAAGAATATGAAATAAAAAGTAGTGAGGTAGAGTGTTGAATGAAAAACCATCGGAGAGGATAAATGTTGAATGAGTGTTGAATTATTAGGTGGAAGAAAGAGAAAATGATGTGGAGTGTTGGGAATTAAAAAAGTTTGTGTTGAATGTTAAAACCATTGTAAATGGTCTAAATGGGATAGAAACTGACGCCTCAACATGTCACGTGTGTTTAACGTGTTATTTTAAGATTTCTTTAAATAACATCGTCGTTTTAAGGAACCGGGTTGTGGATCCGACCCGAGAGTTGCAGTTGTGCGGAACAGGAATAGAAACGGCAGACGCGCACAATACCACCGCTCTCACGATTTTTTTTAAACCAAAGGTATATCGGCGCACAACTGCGGAGACTAATTCCTCGAGGTAACTGAGATCCAACAAATGCTTCTCCATACGCACTGGCGGGGATCGAACCCAAGACCAAATGGTTAAGGGACCCAAGTATCACCGCTCTCACAATTTTCATAATAATATAAAAAAGATGAATTAAAAAATTGAAAGAAAAAAATTAAATAATTAAGGGTATATAATAATAGAAAGCAAAAAAAAAAAGAGTATTAACATCGTTTGGCATGTAAGAAAAGAAAGGGTGCGTATAAGAAAACAAAAGGTGCAAAAAGTAACAGGCCGCTCGTGGATTCGACAGTCTCACAGCTGCCGCCTTTGCCATCCACTAATAATCAATTATATTTCTTCATTTCACTGAGATTTGATTGATTTTTCAGAACCAAAATCACATACTTTTCAGTTCTATGCTATGGCATCTTTGTTCAACAAATGTCGAGAGGTAATTAATTAATTAATAATAATATCCTTATTTTTATTACATTATTATAATCATTTTAATCACATATATCATTGCATTTTGCATTTTATTTTATTATATTTATACAATAATGAAGAAAAATGTTCTTACATTTTCTCAAGATTATGCAAAAATATGTATAACTGAATATTGTTGTCTAAATTAATTGTCTATTCTAGTGTTCAGTCTAGAATTACCAGAACTAAGTAAAGTCTGGTCAATGGGATTGAATTTGAGTACTACCGAAATGATTCGGCCTTAATTGAGCTGTGTGAACTAATTGCATCCAATCATTTGTATAAATTAGGGTCTGTTTGGATTGACTTATTTGAGTTTTGTGAGACTGTTTGAGTTGAGAGAGGTTATGGAATCAGCTTATGATATGTGTATAAACTGTTTTCAAGTTATTACTATATATGCTCTCTTGGGGAATTACTGAAAACATCTTACAGTTTATATGAAAATAATATGACTTTATTTTATCTTTTGTTATAGCAATTAGCAATAGATTGTATGTAAGGATTTATATGATAAGCGTTTATGTATAAGCGCTTAATTAAGCTGTTTCTCGAAACATGACTTGAATGTTTCTTTAAAACAAAACAGAATATGGAGAAAAAAAACAGACCAATTAGAAAGTTTAATTGCTATGGCTCATATCAATGTAGTTTGTATATTAACTTCTAGCACAGAGGAGTATGGTTCTCAATAGATAAAGTCTAATGTTCATTCCGCTGTTTCATATGGATTTTAAGAATATCAATGTTGTGAAAGGAAGGACTCTATATCTGATTGAATTTGTGCAATGTTAAAATGACCCAAAATTTATTAACGTTGCTCTGAGTTTGTTTTCAGGCTGTGAAAACCCTAGCAAAACGCCCTTCTTTGACTAAGGATCCGAGGCAACTGCAATTTGAAGCTGACATTAACCGCTTGTTTCTTTATTCGAGGTTAGTGGTTTTCTGTTATTTGCATTAACATTTAAACAAAGGTGGAATTTGTTAGGTAAAAATTCAAATTTAATATGCTAGATGTTTAGTGTTAAGATTATGCAGACGAGTTGTTGTTTTAATTTGATGCTTTTTTGGTTTCAAATTTGTTCTGCATGTGATGATTTTCCTTTGTAACATCTCCAATTATTTTGCTCATGCTAAGACTTAAATATCCAGTTATAATCGATTGGGAAAGAGTGCGGAAGAATCAGATGTTGAAAAGATTATTGAAAATTCAAGTAAAACCTCTTATGCTGATCAAGTGACACAAGTGCAAGAAAATGTCCATTCACAAATTAAGACGTTTTGTACATTCATGGATGAAATTCTTCTTCCAAATGAAAAGACAGTGAATGATCCTCTTGGATTATCTCAACAAGCAAGTGTTTTGCCTCGCCGAAGTGGGCTTAGTTTGGCTGTGGGTAAGAGCAGTTCATCCTCTGATAAATCTGGTGAGTTTCCGCGCTTTCTTTTGGTGGCCTTTCGCAATCTTCTTATTTCATGAAACTTTTCTTGTTATCAATAAATACTGTCTCTTAGAATTTAGCCTGTGCATCACTCAACCTCACAAAATTGGCTTGTAAGTTGATGACTGCCCAAGTTTTATAAGCAATACTTAGACCATAATCTAGGCAATGTAGGATGTTGCCTAGGTACGGCTACGGTACCCGATACGGGTGCGGGTACTGGTACGGGATATGGCATTTTGAAAAAATTTAAGGTACGGGTACGTTAATACAGAATATCAAAATAATTATATTTTGAGTGAATTTGTCCACCACCTCAACTATTTTCATCAAAAGCAAGATAAATAATTAATATGTAGTAAAAAATTAAAACATTTTATGCTATTTTTAAACCACCTGCACATTTTTGCCGTATCCACCACCCCGAATCAATCAAATAAAATGGATTTTGATTTGTAAGTACCCAGCGAGTACCATGCAAGTATCCGGTACTGGTGCGTACCCGGTACGGGTACTTCACCATTTTAGAAGTACCCATGCTTCACAAGGACTACAGCCACCCCCTCACACCGACCACAATGAAGGTATTGGAGGCTGCAGCGAAGGCAACCCAAATGCCGTGATTAGGTTCTAAGGCCGGACAGCAGATAAGGTGGAATTTTCAACATTTTCATTTGGAACCCCAAATTTTTGGGTTCCTGTTTTACTTAGAATGTGAGTAGAAAAAACAAAAGGAATTAGCTGTTAACAAAGTGCAATTGTGCCTGTTTTAAGCTGACATATTTGACCCTTCGAGAAGTAACATGTTCTCAAACTCAAACTTCTATATCTTTTCATAATCAAAATATCCTCTTCTTTGGTGCGAGTGATTCATGTTTTAATACGTGCCATTCATAACCAGGGTAGAACCAACTCATTTACTCTATTTGGATTATACTTTGTCTTCTAGATTCTAGGATCAAAAGTCCATGTATAATTTCTCCATTATAATGAGCATATGGCATGCACTTATTAGTGCTTTCCCGATAAGTAATGTCCATATTTATAAAATATGCATCATTTGACATATCAGCTTGTTTTTAACCCAATATATCATTTAATAGTAGCTTAGCTATGAAGCACCGACACAAACACGATATTGATACCGGTAATAATTTAAAAAGGGGAAGTGATTGAATAAAACCATGTGTCATTGTTGTGTTGGATCTCCATAGCAGCTTAGTTATTTTTGTTTGGTTCTCTTCTTTTAGATTCTATGTTGTTAATATCAGATAGCGGCGCGTAGCGCCGACCCTAAAAAATGCTATAGCGGGTAGTGCTATAGCAATATAGCGGCCATGTACAAATTAAACATAAATTCCAACAACATACATGAATACTAAAATATAGAAAAATACACAAAATTAAAAGGACTTTCTTAATAATTATACTAAATATTGTCATTTACCATCAAAGTAGGTTCTAAATAAAGACTAAAATACCCCTCACTTTATGATTTATTTCCAAATTAAGGGTTTTTATAAATTTTTTCCCTCCAAAACACAAAAGCAGCCAAATAGCGCTACCGATCCGCTACGCCACCGCTATTATCCTGCAAATAGTGGCCGCTATTTCCGCTTCTCTAAATAGCCGAAAGCGGCCTTATAGCATAGCGGAGAGGTGGTCTGACGCCACGCTTTAGCGCCGCTATTAACATCATAGTTTAGATTTACAAGGTTACATAAAATAGCCTATTCTAGTAACACCTTTCCTTTGTTTATTTATCTATTTATTTAAAGTTTCATATTATTGGGAAATTTCCTCCTTTCTGCCTGTTCACTGTAGCCGTTGTCATTGATATGCTTTTGGAGCAGCTGGTCCTCAGACAAGAGCATTAAGCCAAGCTGAAGTTTCTCAGAAATTAAAAGATCAACTTGGCTACACACTCAACATTAAACCTTCTCAAATATCTCACAAGGATGCTGGCCGGGGTCTTTTCTTAGATGGCGCTGTGGATGTTGGTTCTGTGGTGGCATTTTACCCTGGTGTGGTATACTCTCCAGCTTATTATCGTTATATTCCAGGGTATCCAAAGGTTGCTGCACAGAACCCGTATTTGATTACAAGATATGATGGGAATGTAATCAATGCGCAGCCTTGGGGTTCTGGCGGCGACAAGAGAGAACTGTGGAATGGTAGAAATGTTGGAGAACTCAAATCTGATATGAAAGTAACCGAAAAAGGTTCAGACAAGATCCGGAAAGTGCTGAATAAGCCTTTAGAACAAAAAGGAGACATCAGTGAAGTAATCGAGCGAAGAAATCCGTTAGCATTAGCTCATTTTGCGAATCACCCTGCAAAAGGGGTACTACCAAATGTTATGATTTGCCCTTACGAATTTCCGTTGACCGAAAACAACATGAGAGTTTACATCCCAAATATATTATTTGGAAATGCAGAAGTGAAAATGAGGAGATTTGGCAGTTTTTGGTTTAAATCTGGTGTGTCGAAGAATAATGGATCAGATGTTCCAACTCTGAAATCTCTTGTTTTAGTAGCTACTAGGGCAATTCAAGACGAGGAACTCCTCCTGAACTATAGGCTGAGCAACACAAAACGGAGACCAGAATGGTATGCTCCAGTTGATGAAGAAGAGGATAAGAGAAGATGGAGCTAGCCAATCCATCATTGACTATAGAAAACGCCACCGTTGTTTTGTCTCATAGAAAGCTGATTTGTGATCTTTATTTGGAATTATTTCTCTTACATAGTAAGATTTTGACGCCTTTCTAGACCTTAGAATCCCAAGTTCAATTGGATTGAATAATGATTAATAACAATGAAAGGTGTGTGTGTGTGTGTGATTATGTTAACATGCATGGAATCAGTTTTATTTTTGCTATATACTAAATTTAGTAGCAGTAACTCGTGCAACACAGTTCCGAAAAGAATCGGTGCAAAATTTTGAAGAATGGCGGAAAAGTGAGGTATAAAATTGATGACGAGTTTGACAAAATAACTGTATGCTACTATGATTTCAACAAAAGTTACACTTCAATGCTTAAGTAAAATCATGATACCAGTGCAATTATCAAACTCGCTGTCAATCTAAACATACACTCAAATTAATTTGATAATGGCACAATTAACCTTCTCCCTAGTCATGCCATCCTTGTCTCTTCACAAGGGTTGGTCATCCTCAATTCATTACTCTGTATCAGTACCACCTTCTATTAGTTTCTTTTGTGGCCTTGTGTTTGCACTTTGCTGTGGACATGGGACAAACCAAGGCCATTCTTCAAATAATTTTTTATTTATAAAAGAGAAAAGTACCAAGTCATATGACATCCTGTAGATTGTGGGATTGGTCTTTGAATTAGGCGGTTTTTAAGTCAGATATCAATTTTTAAGAAAAGGTAAAGTCATATCTTTAATTTTTTAACTTAATTTTAGTTAACACTTTAATTTTTTTAACAACATTTTTTCATATTTAGATATGAATTTCAAGCTTTAAATTTATAATTAATATTTTTATCATTTTTAAATTTATAGTTGAGCTAACTAAATATAAATATTAGCCCATAATAAGAGTCCGTTTGAATTAGCTTATTTTTGAGCTTATGCAAACAACTTATGTATTTTTTATATATTATTATAAGTTTATTAATGTAGTTTATGATAAAATAGCTTATAAAAATACAATTTTCACTAGTGTAAACTTATAAAATATTATAAAATTTAATTTATATTGCATAAACTATTTGCATAAGGTCAAAAATAAGCTAATCTAAACATGCACTAAAGACCAAACCCTCTGATACGAGAGTGGACTCTATCATGTAAGAGTCCCTTCGTAAAATCTTGGCCTTCAAATAAAATATTTAAAAATATATAAAAAAAAAAGTGAATAATACACCGGAGGAATCCATTCCCCTCTAATATCATTAAATTAAAGGCTTAAATGCAGTTTTGGCCCCCCAAGTTTCACAATTGTTTGGTTTTGGCCCCCCACGTTTCGATTGCTTGATTTTAACCCCATAAGTTTCACAATTGCTTGATTTTAGCCCTCCAAGTTTCAATTGCTCGATTTTGGCCCCCAAGTTTACCCTCTTTTGCATTTGCTAGCCCCCCGTCGAATATTTTGATTAAAAATTGGTTATGTGGCATTTTAAAATTAAATAAGTATTTAAAAATAAATAAATAAATTACAAATTGTTTTTCAAAAACTAAATTATAAAATATATTTTTTATTATATGTAGTTTATAAAATAATTTTGTTATATAAAAAAGTAAAAAAAACATTTTATATGAACTATTTTTTAAAAACTTTGTAAACTTTTTTTAAATAAAAAATAATTATTAAACATTTTATTAAAAAAACAATTTTTAATACATTTTTATAAAAGCAAATATTATTATTTTTTTGATTTTTTTATTTAAAACATATTTTTAATTTTTTTAAAAATGTCACATAAGCAATTTTTAGTCAAAAAAAGTCAATGGGGGGCTAGTAAATGCAAAAGGGGTAAATTTGGGGGGCCAAAATCAAGCAATTGAAACTTGGAGTGCTAAAATCAAGCAATTGTGAAACTTAGGGGATTAAAAACAATTGAAATGTGAGGGGACCAAAATCAAGCAATTATGAAACTTGAGGGACCAAAACTGCTTAAATAGTGAATCTTATAATGACTTGACACTAGTGGTCTCTATCATTTTCTATATTTATCTAACAACTATACTTAAATCTTGACAATTTACTAGATCAAATAGCATACATACATGTGCTTATTCCAAAGTTTTTGGTGGCATGACGCATGTCCCTTCTGCCACTATAAAACAATTTCTTCCTAAGCACAGCTCTAACACACCATATATCCTATTCCTCATAAATTAAATTAAACAAACCGACACCCCTTTTAATTTATTTTCACTATACAATATATATATACATCACTATCTACACAAATTTCTACAACATATTCATCACTATCTACTCCAATTCTCATTCATATTTTCCCTCTATAAATAGCTAACAAAACCGCCATCTCTCACATTATTTTGTGCCTTCAACCACTATATACCATGCAACTTTTCACATTACTTACTAAACTCCCCTTCAATATATTGCTCCTCCTTTTTTGTTTTTTTATTCTACTTCCTTTACTTCAATGGTGGAAACACCATAGAATCAAAGACAAATGTTTACCCCCCGGTTCAATGGGTTGGCCTTACTTTGGAGAAACCCTCAAACTCTACACACAAAATCCAAATTCCTTCTTCTCCACAAGGCAGAAAAGGTATACAAAAATTAGCACGTCAACATAATACTAACATTTGTCATTTAAAAAATAATGTCTCTTTCATTTCATGTACTAAAAAATTACACAACAAAATTATTGTATTGTTATCTACCTGATTTTAAGTTGCGGTTACAGTTATACCGCAAATTGTGGTAAAATATGTCTGATGCAGTCAAAATTGCAGTTACGAATGTTGCTATAGAGAATTCAAAATCCTTTATATTGTGGGCGTGCGACGCGATATGTAACATATTTGAAATTGATTTTTTAATATTGTTTGATGATGTTGAATTTATGGAACATATATAGGTATGGAGATATATTCAAGACACACATACTAGGTTGTCCTTGTGTGATGATATCAAGTCCTGAGGCAGCTAGAACAGTGCTTGTAACACAAGCACATCTTTTCAAACCAACATACCCTCCAAGCAAAGAGAAAATGATAGGACCAGAAGCTTTATTCTTTCAACAAGGTGCTTATCATTCCATGCTCAAGAAGCTAGTTCAAGCCTCTTTTTTACCTTCAACAATTAAAAACTCTGTCTCTCATGTGGACCAAATTGTACAAAAATTGATTCCAACTTGGGCTAATAGGACAATCAATACCTTGGAAGAGATGAAAAAGGTTCATTACATTACAATTTTACACATTCAAAATTATTACATTATTTTTTAAAATTGATTGATATGTATAAAGAAATTTTGTTGTTTTGGTTTTTTATATTTATATAGTATGCTTTTGAAGTGGCTGCAAATTCAGCCTTTGGAGAAATAATGGAGATGGAAATGGAAGAAATAAGAGAGTTGTATAGTTGCTTGGTGAAGGGCTATAACTCTTATCCTTTACATATTCCAGGAACTTCCTATTGGAAGGCAATGAAGGTAAGTTAAATTAATTTCCTTGTTTTATATAGTTTGCTTAATCTCATAATAAGATGCATGATTATGTAATTCATGATTAATTATTTATGTTCAACTATACATCAATGTTTTAAAAACTAGATAAGGGATTGAATAGTTAAGAACAATAAGTCATGGTTTAATTGGTTCAATTGGTTAACTATGGTTGAACAGAGGAGAGAATTTGATTCATGGTTTAACTGATTTAATCGGTTCAACTATTTTTAAAATAAAAGAGTTTTAAAATAAAAAAGAGAACGGGAGAATTTTTTATTTTTTTTTTATAATTAAAGCGGTGTTAATAATTATTTTATGACTGTATCGGGTGAGATTTGAACTCTCTACATGTGATTAACCTCTTACTATTTAGGTAGCACTCACAAGTGTAATTACATTTGAACTTGAATAAACCTTGGTTGAATTGCGGTTTGACCAGTTCAACCCGGTTTGATCCGATTCAACCACACTGCAATGTAATTGTCATCAAATCAACCCGGTTTGATCTGATTCAATTACACTACAATGTAACCGATCAAACCAATTGATGAACTTGTCTAGCCGGTTAGTTTAACTAGTAAAATCGGCTTGTTTAGTCGGATTTTTAAAACAATGTTATATATATTAATTATGTTTAAAAGATTTATTTTGGTAGCAAAATGGTTAATTATATGTTAATTATTGATGAAATAGGCTAGGAAGGTATTGAATGAGAGTATAAAGAGGATAATAGAAAGAAGAAAGGAGAGCAGGAATTATGGTGGTGGGTTGTTGGGAATTCTGTTGAGAGGCAGAGGTGATGACAAGAAGAAGATGTATCAACAACAATTGACTGATTCTCAGGTTGCTGATAATCTGATTGGTGTAATCTTTGCTGCACATGACACAACAGCTAGTGTTCTAACATGGGTTCTAAAGTACTTGCATGACAATCTCAATCTCTTGGAAACTGTCACAGTAAGTAAAACAATATTCCCTCTTTTTCTTTTTTATTTTTGGGATATTTTTAATGTGAATTTTTTTTGTACATATCTTATTTGTATATATATATATTGGTATAGTAGTAAGGTGAATAATACTGATAAGTTCATAAATAGTATTTGTTAATTTTTGAACCTATCAGAATTATCCATTTCAGTGGTGTTTGTTAAACTGAATGTTTATTAAACTGAATGTTACGGTCATTATATATATCGTTTGTTTTTCTGCACCATATTTTGATTTGCCTCTTTTTCGATCCAGAATTCCCAACAAATCATGTGTAAAATTATCTTACGCATATATTTAATAATTTGTTGCCACACCATATATCATTTTATGTGTTGTGTTTAAAATTACCCGTTCTCTTATATTTAATTGATGTATGCGTAAAAGAACTTTATAATAAAAAAATTTAGAAATTAAACTCTGTTAATTTTCTTTTGGTACAAACTCTTTCTTAATTTATATGGCTGATTAATTTTTATTTTCTTCAGAAAGAACATGAAGCAATAAGAAACAAACTTGTTAAGGAAAATCGTGGCCTTACATGGGAGGATACCAGGCAGATGCCCTTCACTAGCAGGGTAAAATAATCATTTGTTAATGTATATTGTTTTCAAAGTTTTATCATACTTTTGAGGGATTTTGTCCGTTATGTGTTTTTTCTTAAAAGGACAAAATCACAAGGAAGAAAATATAAAGGACAAAATCCTTAGGAAAAAAAATGTCCAAAATTGTACAATTGTAATTATCTTTAAGAAAATGAAAAGAAAAAAAAACAATTGAAGTGACAAGATTTTTTTTGTCAAGTAATTAAAGAGACACTGACGATCATTTTTAAATTATTATTTTTTAAAAAATAACTTAATACTACAAAATTATAAGATTAAACTTTTACCACTAATTATATTAAACTATTGTAGTAATTCTTATGAGAGAAAATTAAAGTTTAATTAAACTTTTATTTTTTGGAAGCAAATATATAAGTTGATTTCTTGGTCTTTTCAGATGACAAATGTAATGTCCATGAGTTTTATCCACTAAAAAGTTATCCTTGACATTGACCAATACCATATGTTCCTATAATAGAAAAAATTAACATTGACCAATTAGATGTTAAACTAAATATACGAAAATAACTTTGATGCAAGAAAAGAAAAAAAGAATTCACTTTTTGTTTTGTTTTAAAGTAACATTATCCAACCAAGACATTAGGTTTAATTATCCGAATTCAATTTTTGATGAAAACAATTTTTTTCACACTTTACTTACCTCTCAATTTTCGAAAAATCAAAAGGTTAATATAAAAAAAGGAAAATGCTAAAGGGGCACTGGTTAAAGATATAAATATGAAAATTTTATCTCGTAAATTGTACATTCGTTTTAATATGTAAAAAATTATTCTCTCTTATCATTAACTTTATCATTGGTTTCCTTTTTTAATATGTTTAACTAGTGCCCCGACCCCCGGGGACACTTTTTAACATATCCATAAAAAAAAAACATTATCCACTTGAACTAATCTACCATTGGGTCAAAAATAATCGGTTGAGTGTTTATATACGTTCCAATTTAGTTGACAATATTAATATTGTTAGGTTGAATATTTTTACTCAAAAATTTCAGAGTTTAAATAATATTTTTTACTTTATTTATGAAAAAGAACAAAAAAGAGAAAAAGAAGAGTGCATTAATTAATTTCTTTCCCAAGAGACATTAAGAAGGGTTATAATCAAGTAAAATGGGGTTAATATATGTATTCAGGTAATCCAAGAGACATTAAGAAGTGCAAGCATACTATCATTCACATTTAGAGAAGCAGTAAGAGATGTGGAGCTAGAAGGTTACACCATTCCAAAAGGTTGGAAAGTGCTTCCACTTTTTAGAACCATTCATCATTCACCTCATTTCTTCCCTCAACCAGACAAATTTGATCCTTCAAGATTCGAGGTAATAACTATGAATATCCCCTACCTCAATACTCATCTTATCTATTTTCATGTAGCTAAAAATAATCCTTAAAAAAAAACAATGTAGCTAAAAATAAATATTAACACAAGGTTATAGATCAATGGTTAAATTATTCTGTCGTATTTTGTCCCTTTCATTTTCTATGATCTCAATCTTTCCCTAGGTGGCTTAGCTAGGTGATTTATTTATTTTTTCAAATCTTACTAGTATCATGTGCACGTGATTTACATTTGTACCCTAGCACATTAATTCAATTTTATCCTTTTTTTATTGAAACTATATATTAATTCAAATTCAAATATTGTTGGTACCATTAAGACTTTGGGGGTTGACTTAGTTTATGTGATGGTTTAGGTTCCACCTCGACCAAATACATATATGCCATTTGGAAATGGAGTCCACTCTTGTCCAGGTAGTGAGCTGGCCAAGCTTGAAGTTCTTGTCCTCCTTCACCATCTCACCCTTTCATACAGGTAATTTTTATTTTATTTATTACTAAATGTCAATTTTACTTTTTAATGTACAATTAAATATTTCTAAGTTTGATATTTAGTTAATATTATGTATTTTTTGTTCTCTCTGTTGTTTCTGTTGTAGTACTCCTTGTACTACCTTGTGCCTCTTAATAAAATTTTGTAATTAAAAAAAAGGTTAATATTATGTATAGTATTTCCAAAATATTATAATGGTGAAATTTAATGTCACAGTAAATTTAACTCAGTTGGTAACGACAACATATTTTATATGTAGAAGTTGAAGTTTGAACTTTAGACACTCGTTATTCATCTTAAAAAGATGAAATTTTAGCGACTAATCTACTTGACAAAAATAATAGATATTGGTTTCATTTTTAACATCTCCAGTTTTTGTGACAATTCAACTTCTTTATTAGATGAAACTTAAGAGGGTAAGATTAATTAATATACTATATAGTTTTTTTTTTTGAAGGATAATATACTATATAGTTGTCACAATCCGAAAACAAAATCTCAGAGCTTAGACTAGATTAGAGGACAATTAATCCCTTTTGGATTGATCATACAATACAATTAGTATATATTGATATCTTGCATGACCTTTTTACAAAATTAGTTAATTTGTCTCCTAATGCGGAATTAGTAAGTATATTAGAACTATATTTATTGATAATGGTGGTCCTATAATTATGTATAGGTGTTCCTTAAGATGTGGAAGTGGTCCTTGAAGTAGAATGAATATATAGAGTATCTTTAAATTTTATTTTTAAATTTTAATTAGCTATATAAAAAGTGAGTAGAGTAGGGTCCTTATTCCTTAAAACTATTGCACATGTAGTAATTTGTTAAGGTCTTGTTTCCCTTGCAAAATAAATAGACCAAAGTATGAATGTGTATTAGAAAAAAAGGTTAGGTGAAGAGACTAACTAAATATATGTTCACTTATATATCAACCTACAAAACTAACTTGTAGAATAAAAAATTTCTCACTTATAAATATATCTTCAAGTTATTTTACAACTGATATGAAACTTATCCATTCAAGATTAATTGTCCTTTAGTTGAAAAACAAAGCAAACTTGGCCCATAACCACTTAAAACCTCACACTAGTAGGACCTATCAATCATAAATGGGGCCATATTTAGACAAAGTAGATGAGCTTTTTCATTTTCAGAATGGTACAAAGTACAAACTATAAATAAACTTAGTAGTATGGTTTTGTTGATGAATATTTTTAGAGAAATGAACAAATAGACAATAACCATTGTGACTTAAAATATTATAATAAATCAGAAGAAATAGACAATAACCATTGAATGTTGAAAATATACAGATCTTGGAGAATCTGAATTCAAATGTGGATCTCGAAAATGAAAATGTCGATTAGAAACTTTATGCTTAACCCGTTTCGTTGTTTATACTTTCTCAAGTTGGTGTTTTTGTTAAATTTTTAAGTTGGTTTATGCTCAGAGAGATGATGAAGCTGCAGCATCCCAAATAGTGCTTGTCAACCCAAAATCAAGCATCGCTTAGTTAAAATCAACACCTTTTTAATTCTCTCATATTTCTATGTGTTAGAGTTTCAAAATTTGGGTTCTAATGAAAAATGAGGAGGACGGACAAGAGATATATATGGGGGGTTTTCTGGGAAACCAGGAAAGAGAAAGGATGGTGTTAGATTTGATTTGGGTGTGAGAAAAAAATCTAGTGTTGACAAACTACAGTAATACTGTGTTCCTTATTTAATCTAATGGTCAAAAATTAACTTATAAAGTTGTGCATCCATGCACAAATTTAACAATTTGTGCATTGTAAATGCCACCTATAAGTTTGATGTCTGACTCTTGTTTATGAAAAAAATTCAATTGGATGGGAGAATGCATAATGTATTAATGTGTTCCAATAAATTCTTTGGTCATAGCTAAATGCCGGAAAAAACTTTGTACCTATAAACATGATAATAAATTAATAATAATAAGGGCAATGATAATACATATATGTGATATAACAAATTAGAGTTTTGTTATTGGTATTCATATTAAAAAAAAAAAGGACATATTAGTTACAAATTAAAAAATATACAAATGTTGTCAAAAAATAAAATACAAATGTTTTATCTATAAGTGGTTAAATCATACATTGATTATGAATGAGATAAATGTTGAATATATAAAAGAGATGTTTTTTTTTAACGGTTAAATTTTATTAAAAACACAACTGAGCGCAAGACGAGTACGGTCCGTAAAATCAAGTCATACAAAAACTCCTCACAAAGGAAGAATTCCAACAACACCAATGTCAAGCTCTAAACCCGTAAAACCATTCGTTGAGAACCACTAAAACAACATTTTTTTTTGTTTACAATGTTGGCAATAAAGATCGAACATATGACTTATAAACAACCTAGGACCCAAATCCATCACCACTAGACCAAATTTAATGGCTTATAAACAACCACCTAAAATAGCAACAAACAACAACCCCAAAAGTCAAATAGAAACAAATGCATCAAAAAATCATCCCCCGTCCATTCTACTCTAACCTCATCCGAAACAAATGCATTAAAAAACTATCTTCCCTAAACTAACTCCTAAAATACCAAAAATATTTACTAGAGTCCGGCAAATATCCGAGTTGACCGGACTATAGATCCGTCCATGACTATATATAGTTGTCGGTTATTTCTCACTACGCTCCCGCATACTTCCGAACATATTCAAGTATTTAAAATCATTATAGCTAGATTTTAATTTCTACATCTATTTGAATCACAATAAAATAGTCGACACAAATTTGGAACCAAAAAATGAAAGGAATGCTTATGGAAGCAAGACAAACTCTATGATGTTAGTATATAGTCGACACCACACGTACCTCTGCACAATCACACACCACACTATATTTCACCATGTCCTTACCACACAACTTAATTTGTCACACAAGGATAATTTTTTCACGTCTCTTACTAAATAAAATAAAATAAAATAAAATAAAAAAGAGAAGAAAAAGAAAACCTCTATATTTATCATGAGGCAAAACCCTCTATCCTCAAACTATTAATTTTAGCCTTTTATTTTCGATTCAAAACTATTAAGTTTAAAAATTATTGTTTAATTCATTAATTAATGTTTTTTTTTTCAATTGTATATCCTTTAGTTGGAGATAAAAGTTAGAAATCTAAAATTACCATGAAGAATTTAAATGAATATTTAAAAATTTAATTCTTCATTTTAAAGCATTTACATTACCAAATTTTTACTCCCCTTGTCTAAAATCAATGTGTTGCTAAAAATGTCAAATTTGTACTTATCCTAGTTTTGATGGTGTTGTTTAGGTGGGAAGTTGTGGGAAATGGAGATGGAATTCAATATGGCCCTTTTCCTGTGCCAAAACATGGATTACCAGTAAAGATAACTTTGAAGAAGAATTAGATATATTATTCACATAAATTTGGGAATTTTAGACTGTTGTGGAGAGTTCAGAAAATGAAAGCAAAGTGGGGTCATGCAATTTGTAGCAAGGCAGTGTAATCAGTGATTTAATTTTTTTTTTCTAAGTATTTTTTTTTATGTAGAGATTCTTTTCTCATTTATAGGTCTTATGAGACAAAAGTAGCTTCCTTGCATGGGCCATGTATGTGTAACAAACATGTGTCTCTGCAGAAAAAAATTGTATAAATCTCATCCAAAAAAATTGTACAAATACATTTTTTATTTAAAATTGTATAAATAATGTTAATGTGATTTCATTTTCTCAATTGGTTCATATAAGAAGTGTCTCATTTTTACATTTTTCTGTCTCAATAATTGTTACTTTAAAATATCAATGCAACATTATTTATTATTTTATTTTACTAATTTTTTTAATAAAAAATATTTTATTTATGAGTAATAAATATAAAATGATTACACATTAATAAATTAAGCCAAACCAATAAGCTACACTGTTAACTTTTTTTTTGTATGACAAAATCAATCATTTTAAAAACAACATTCATAAAATGAATTTATAAGAGAGACGGTCAATTAACCTAATATCTTAAGACTTAAAGTTTTAGATTGAGTTTTTGAGATTTGACGTCTCCTTTTCTTGTGGTCTTGAGCATTTGACCCGTAAACTTCCCCGGACTTCCTAACACACAAATAATATAAAATCATGTCGATTGTAAAAAAAAAAATTACTGTCGAAACATTCACTAATATACTTTTTTTTATTGACTTTCACTCAACTTAATTATTCCACTAATGAACTATAATTAATAAGAACATTTTAATAAATGATAGAATTTTTTCATTAAAATCAACACAACTAATCATATTTTTAAGAACCACGCACAACTTAACTATAACAATTTTTATAAGATGGAAGTATATCTCATAAGATATCAGTTTAATAATGGTAAGAATTTAATTTTATAACTGAAGAAATTCAGATTTCAGTTGTAAAATGTATGGACCCCTAATAAGTGGCCATTATCAACATCACAAAAAAAAAAAAAAGCATGCGTGGCTAACTTACCATGTTGTAAAAGATTCGTTGAATTTGTAGTTCAAAGACAAAAACTAACAAATTAAAATCTCTCTTGTCCTTCATTTTCATGAGGAGAGAAACTTAGTTTAGTTGAACATGAAATCAATTCTCCACATACAAATTGTATGGACATTATTTTCTGACAAGATAGTATGCTCTGTCTCATATTAACATTTACGATAAGCTATGGAAGATCTATGATTTTCACATAACCTTGGTTGACCCTTTTGCATTTTAAACTATTTTGTGGATATTGAAATAACTTACTATGATATTTAGTCAAATCAAATATCCTTATGAAACATTGACACTGCCTATTACAACAAAAATGCCAGGTTGTAACAAGGCAAAAGAAGGACAATATTTCTTCATTCTGTTACAAGTCTATTTTTGAAACAAAGTCAAATACACATTATATCTCTTTTCATTAAATATCAAACTTTTTAATCAATGAATTTGTTAGTGAAATAAAAATTTATAAATGTATCTACTTAGCCAAATAAAGATATATTTTTTTAGACAATAAATTCATAACATTTCATTAATCAGTAAGTGTTCGATACAAACAAAGATTAATAGTTCATAAAAGTGCTATAAATAATCAAACTAAATAATAAGGCTTTTTTGCGAGTTAGTAGTTTTTAGATAGAAAGTGGGAAAGGCTTATTCTTTTTAAAATTAATAACACTATAAAATGCTTCTGGGAGAGTGTGGGATCTAAACGAATCCAAAAATTAAATTTTTTTTGCCATCCGCTACTTAGATGATGGATATAAGGGGTAGGGTAGGAAAAGAAAATCTCTAATTATTTTTAAGAAACTTTGCTCTTCTGGTCCCCAAAAACCCAATTTTATTCTCAGATCCTTTTGATAGTTACAACCCGAACGCTTCGGAAGTTATCTTCCGAACTCTCCCAATGGGAGCAGAACCATAAATCTTCAATTAGTTATCTTTCGAAAAGCACCCATATAGAGCAGAACCATAAATCTTCAATTAGTTACGTTTTTTTGAGTTTGAAACACCAATTCCAAGAGCTCTTCACTACCAAAACCGGTAACAATTTCTTTCAATAATCTTCCTCCTCGATCCGACATCAAATATTTCACATTGAACACCACAAGTGTTTCCATGACTCCTATTGTTGTTTAAGACTCATTAGGTTTGTAGTTTGAAAATGATAGTAATAAGGTTTTTGTTGTAGTGTTTGTATAATGCGATAGTTATTAGGTTGAATTTGTGAAATATGTAATTGAATTAGTCCTTAGGAATTTCATTGTTGTTTATGTGCATCAAGTTTGGTGCACATAAACAAATAGGAGTCATGCAAACACTTACTTGTGGTGTTCAATGTAAAATATTTGATGTCGGATCGAGAAAGATTAATGGAAGGATTTGATACCAGTTTTGATAATGAAGATTTCTTGGAATTGGTGTTTCAAATAAAAATTAAAAAAACATAATGGATCGAAGATTTTTGGTTCTGCCCTATATGGGTGCATTTCGGAAGATACGGTACCATTGGGAGCGAGTTCGGAATATAACTTCCGAAGCGTTCGGATTGTAACTTCCGAAAGGATCTGAGGTTAAAATTGGGTTTTTGGACGGCCTAGGAGCAATGTGGGGGACCAGAAGAGCAAAACTCCATATTACATAAAAATTATAACACTTAACAAATGATTAAATTAAAACGAACATTATACAATAAATATTTATACAATGAAACACAATAGAAAAGTGAACAAATAGACACATTAGTACCTGTTTTTTCGCTAGTACATGTTCTTAATGACTACAACAATGTATATTCATTTATCCCATGCCCTTGTTTTTCATCCTAAAATAAAATTGGCAGGTCCTTTCCACTTCCCAACTGAGGTATATACATTTGTTGAGAGTAATAAATAAGTGTTCTCATTCTCTGTATGAGCATTTCCATGCACATTACATCCCGCAAGGACTGCACCTGAAACAAACAGCAAATAGAATTTTCAATAACTTATAAACCATAAAGGAGAAATCTGCAAGCAAAAATCAGTAGTAAAATTTTAAATCCAAAGAAGATTGGTGATACTTTATTACATCTAAGTTTCAGAATAAGATTGATGATATTTTATTACATTTGAACTATAAGGAGAGAAACTTTAATTGGAAGTAGAATAAAAACAGAATCAAAGGTAGTAGAACAAAAACAGTACAAGTCAGAGGCAGTAAATTGTTCGGATTGGAACCTGTACTTCTCTGCTCAAGACATCATCTGCATCCAATGCATGTTATGCTCCAAGTTGCTCTATCTTTTAGCACATATATCTACAATGTAGTCCCAACTTGGAATTACCTTAAATCGGAATCACTTGACTTCTTCATGTGACTTCAAAACAAAAGACAACAAAAATGAATTGAACATCATTAGAATCAACAAATTTATAATTGAAATGCGAGGATACAAAACGTTCAGAATATATATCATTATCAAGAAAAAATACATAAGGAAAAACCACAACAAGCAAATTGAATCAAAAGTTATACAGAACATAGATGATGCAAACAAACCTATACTATCCAAGAGAGGAGTGTAAGTAACAAAAACAACAACCTATAGCTTTCTTTCATACTACAATTAGCACAATCAATAAGAAATTTAAATTTTGGACTGCCAAAGTCCCAATCATACGTACCTTTTCCCTTCACATGCAGGTAATATATGCTTTGCAAAGGCAATACTGTTGAAAACCATAGTCTAATACTTCATAACACCAATGATTTTGCACCATTGTCACTAGCAAACACTAGAACTTCCTTGTGAATTATTCAAACTTACTTCACTGTTATTTGGTTTTGATTGTGCTTAAAACTAGTGAGCTACTACTTCTAAACAAGGTTTGGTTCATATAGCTTATTAAAACGGAACAAACTGAAACACTACACAAACAAGTAACAATAATTCAAACAACATACAATCTATCATTAGTCTTTCCTTCACAACTGTTTTACACAATTCCATTACATCAAAACAGAGAATATAAACTTACAAATCAAATCAACTTGGGTTAATTGTCCCACCAGAATTATATACATCACAAATTTTCCATTTGAAAGCCTGCTCCTAAGACAAAGCCTCATTCTATGAGCATAAAAAGGGAAGTCTCAGAAGCATAATAACAGTAGTATTGTTTCATTTTTCATGAAAATTAAATCTAAACAGGTTCAGAGCAGATTTATTATGCCATAAATTCAAACAGGAAAAACATGAGTTCCACAGCCCTAGCAGTTATTTATGTTAAAACAAGCATTGTATGAAAAATAGGAATAAAAGAGTAAGCAGTACCAGAGAACATCAATCAATATAATAAATAACAGTGCTGAAGATACACGAAGATATGTCCATGGTGTGGCAAATGGAGATGCATTCAGCCGCTCCAATTGATCTCTAGCCAGAGCTTGAAACATCTATGCAAAGTATGTATAACATGTGCAAGAACATGTTAGTGATCATTTTGTACATATCAATCTCAACTGAATAGTTTCATTTCCCTAACCTTGAAGAAAAACCTCAACAACAGAAAAAGTATTCAAAGGAAAACATGTAAACAACAACTACAACGTTACAACAATGAGCATTGGGATAGAACACATAGAATTGAAGGCAAACGAACGTACCGGAGGCAGTGAAGCTCAAGAGTTAAAATGACGGGTAGAACGTCCACTGTGACATTGATTCGGAATGTGAGAAGCACAAAGTTGAAGAGTGCAAGCTAAGAGAAGATAATAGATCAAGAGAAGCACCACGATGAGAGAGAAGCGCCGTGAGGAGAGAGAAGCACCGTGAAGCATTCTAGCAAAGATCAAGGTACTTCCTTCAGCATTCTATCAAGATCCCACATAAGTATGCTCAAATTGAGTGAACCTTTTGCAAAACTGCATTACAGATTAGTTACAACTTACAACCAAATTGAACATCAGAAAACAACTACTAAACATTCGTCAACTGAATAAGCACATAAACTATGAGCAACATTAATACATGGTCAAATTGCTGAATACTAAGGACAAATATCCACTAAAACTGTCATTTTAAAAATCCTCTCACATTTTTATCCAAACAATAATAATCCTCTCACTAAAACTGTCATTTTTAAAAATCCTCTCACATTTTTACTTTCCCTCCTTAAAATCCCTCATTCCTGATCACCAGAACAGTAACATATAGATGAAATGAACTACTCTTAACTAATTTAAATAAAAGTTTCCACATGTTAATGAGTTTGATTGGGTGGAGAAAGAGACCAAAGCACACATAATAATCAATTATTACAGTTAGAGAAAATTAAATGTGTTATGTACCAGCGGTAGTAAACTTGCCAGATTCCAACTCCACTGCTATAACCAGCAAGGATTTATACTACTAAATTTCCAGATCAATCAATAAATCATCATCTGGCATGTTCCCAGCCTTCTTCATTTTTGTGTGCAGATCAAGAAGTAAATACCCTAGCATCTCATATTGAGAATGTGATTGATCACCAACTACAAATACTTGCACTGTATTTCCAACTTCAATCCAACTACAACCGGGCTGCTTCTTTAACCCTTTGTCTTTCATTTTTATTCTAATACTGGCAGCTTCTTTCGGCTTCCCTACAGAAGAGTACATATTTGAGAGTAATGAATAGATTCCTGCATTTTCTGGTTCAGTTTCCAAAATTTTATCAGCTACGACCTTCCCAATATCAGTGTTCCCATGCTCACGACATCCAGCTAGTAGTGCACCCCAAACAGATAATGATGCCTCTTTTCCAAGTCCCTCGATGATATTGAAAGCTTCTTTCAGCCTTCCCGCACGACCAAAAAGATCAATCAGACAAGTGTAGTGATCCTCTCTTACTTGTATATATCGGTTTTTCAAAAGCTCATCAAAGTATTTAAGTCCCTCGTCAACTAAACCAGCATGACTACAAGCTGTGAGAAGTCCAACAAAGGTGACATCATTGGCTTGGAAACCTAATTCTTGCATTTTATTAAATAGGCTTATTGCTTCATTGCCATATCCATGGTGTGCATAGGCAGCAATCATACCATTCCAAGATATCAAATCCATGTGCCCGGATAACCCATCGTCAAACATCTTCCTAGCTACATGCAACTCGCCACATTTTGAGTACATATTTATCAGTGCTGATACCACATGTGTGCACTCCTGAAAAACTGTTTTACTAATAATTTGATGGATTTGTTGTCCTTCGACGAGACCTGCCAAGTCACTACAAGCACCTAAAACGGTCACAAAAGTTCCGGTGGCTGGTTTTAATCCATCATTAGCTTGCATTTTGTTAAATATTTTCAATGCTTCTTCACTTAGACCATGTTGTATGTATCCTGTCATCATAGCAGTCCAAGTAATGACATTCTTTTGTGGCATTGCATTAAATAACTTCTCTGCCCTATTCAAGTCCCCATTCTGAATGAAACCCGAGACCATTGTATTCCACGAAGGCATATCCCTCTCAGGCATTCTCTCAAACAACTTTAAAGCCTCGTCCAGCCTTTTATTCTGCGCATAACCCGCAATCATTGCATTCCAAGAAACCACATTGCGAATCGGCATCCTATCAAAAACCTCACGAGCATCATCAATTCTCCCATTCTTCGACAAACCAGCAACCATGGTAGTCCACGAAACCACATCCCTCTCCCCCATCTTATTAAAAAGCCTCAGTGCATCCTCAATTCTCCCAGAATGCGCCAAGGCCGTCATAATCGTATTCCAAGAAACCACATTCCTCTCCGGCATTCTCCTAAACAAATCCAAAGCCTGCTCCGTTCGGCCGTTTCGCGCATACCCATCAATCATTGTATTCCAAGACACAACATTCCTAACCGGCATCTCATAAAACAACCTCTCAGCTTCTTCAATTTGATTAAGCTTAATGTACCCACCAACCATAGCAGTCCAAACAATCACATTTTTCTCCGCATCCATTCTATCAAACAGCTTCCTAGCTTCCTTAATCATACCACACTTGACATACCCACTTATCATTGTAGTCCATAAACAAGTATCCCGTTCAGACATTTCATCAAACACCTTACGTGCTTGGTCAATTTTGCCTTCTTTACATAACTTCGAGATGAAGTAATTGCATTGTTTCATTTCAAAACTAACAGGGACTGTGGATTTGAACCTGATTCTGAGATTGTTTTGAAATGGGTAGCCATGTATGATATAGTTTGAGTATTTGTTGAGCTTGGGAATATGCATCAAAATGAAAGATAAATGATGATATAGCTTCTTCATAATTAAAATTTCAATTCATATTCTATGAATTGTAATGGGTTTGAAAATTTTAATGTGCTGCTGCCAGTAACGGCGGCGGGCGGACAGTCGAACGGAAGTGGCGGGGTGATGGAGCGCCGGCTGAGAGGTAAAATACCGTGCCTTTCTCTTTTCTCTCGCATTTCGTTTTATCAAACATTATTATTTCAAAAACTGCCACGTGGGGTCTTCTCAATCGTTGGATGATCGGACGGGAGATCATGGATGGAAGTTATCGTACCTTTGGCGCGCAAACAGTACAGAATCCAGGTCCCGCTTTTTTTCTTGTTGACAAAATCCTAATCTCGGTTTGTATTTAAACTCTTTAGCAGAGCTACCGTTAACGGTTTATGCAATATAAATTAAATTTTATATTATATTATAAGTTTACACTAGTAAAAATTATATTTTTATAAGCTATTTTAAAAGTTGCGCCAAACGGATCCTAAATTTCATTTTTTAACTTTTTTTTTGTTTTGAAAACTTATTTTTGACCTTTAATTTTCATAAACTTTCGATTTTTTACCCACTAACTTTTACAATAGCATTTTTATCTCACTAACTTTAGTACATTTTGCGAAAGACCAACTTTTCATTGTTCTGTTTTTTACTTTGTTAGCGGTTTTTTTTTTTTTTTGTCAAAAAAAAAAAACTGGGTGTTTCTTTCCTTTTATTTTTGAGGGATTGGGCTTAGCAGTCGAGCCTTTATATTTTGCAGTAATATATTAATTTTTACACCCCACGTTTGCTAATATTGTTACCCCATAAAAAAAAAAATCTGAGGCCTTCAAATTTTAGAGGCCTGCTGCCACAGAGCTTGTTGCACTTGCATCAGGGCTGGGCCTGTTCAGATGTCACATCAACATGTCATTGTTATATGGCCAGTGATTCACATGTTGGGATAGTTCTAATACTGCGTCCTTATCAACTGACCCGACCTGTCATTGATTTTAACCAAGTCAACACGTAGTAGATAGTGATTCAGATACAGGGCCGGTCCCGAGTTTTAAGAGGCCACATGCAAATTTTAAAAGTGACCTCTTATAATAAAAAATAAATACAATTTAAAAAAAAAATCATCATCAATTTTTTTTTTTGAGTAAAATCATCATCAATTTTAAATTGCAAATAACATAGAAAATAATTATCCTTATAATTAACATAAAATTTTAAAAGTGACCTCATATAATTCTTTTTTTTTTCATTCACTTGTTCTGTTTTTTACTTTGTTAGCAGTGTTTTTTTTGTCAAAAAAAAAAACTGGGTGTTTCTTTCCTTTTTTTTTTGAGGGATTGGGCTTAGCAGTCGAGCCTTTATATTTTGCAGTAATATATTAATTTTTACACCCTAAGTTTACTAATATTGTTACCCCATAAAAAAAATCTGAGGCCTTCAAATTTTAGAGGCTCACTGCCATAGAGCTTGTTGCACTTGCATCTGGGCTGGGCCTGTTCAGATGTCACATCAACATGTCATTGTTATATGGGCAGTGATTCACATGCTGGGATAGTTCTAATACTGCGTCCTTATCAACTGACCCGACCTTTCACTGATTTTAACCAAGTCAACACGTAGTAGATAGTGATTCAGATACGGGGCCGATTTCGAGTTTTAAGAGGCCACATGCAAATGTTAAAAGTGACCTCTTATAATAAAAATTAAATACAATTTAAAAAAAAAAATCATCATCAATTTTTTTTGACTAAAATCATCATCAATTTTAAATTGCAAATAACATAGAAAATAATTATCCTTATAATTAACATAAAATTTTAAAAGTGGCCTCTTGCAATTCCTCTTTTTTCATTCACTTGTTCTGTTTTTTACTTTGTTAGCAGTATTATTTTTTTGTTAAAAAATAAAAAAAACTGGGTGTTTCTTCCTTTTATTAGGGATTGGGCTGAGCAGTTGGGCCTTTATATTTTACAGCAATATATATTAATTTTTACACCACACTTTTACTAATATTGTTACCCCATAAAAAAATCTGAGGCCTTCAAATTTTAGAGGCCCACTGCCACAGAGCTTGTTGCACTTGCATTTGGGTCGGGCCTGTTCAGATGTCACATCAACATGTCATTGTTATATGAGAAGTGATTCACATGTTGGGATAGTTCTAATATTGTGTCCTTATCAACTAAACTAAGCTAACGTGAATAAGCCTAAAGGACATTTAATATAAGATGGAGGAAGTAATAGTTTGTTGTATTGGATTCTTAGTAGTGCATTAAAATAATAACTTATGTTGATTAATAACTATAATAGAACATAAAAAATCAATTGATCTAAGTGATAAAAGATTTGAACTGTGGTCAGAAATTATTAAAGCCGATTTTATAAGTTTGAATTAGACCTTATCCAAAATTTTAAAATATTACGGAGTCTCCTTTAAAATTTAATTAACCACCTACTATCAAAAAATTTCATATCAGAAATTTAATTAACCATATTAGAGGCAACATGTTAAACTCTACTAAATATTTTTACTTCATAGCATTATTGGATGGGAAATTTCATTCCAACATATTTGTATTTCACTCCCACATATTGTTTGGAAAAATAAAACATAAAAACAATCAGTATTTTTTTTCCAAATTACATAATAATATAACTAGATAAGAGCAGATTCTCTCCCATCAAATTTACCTCCTATTACATCTCAACCATCCAATTCTTTTCTTGTGGTGTACTGTTTATTCAAATAAAAAATTTTGAAAGGTAGAGATTAAACTGAACCACATCTGATGAAATTTAGACCGGAGAGGATCTTTCTCATAACTAGATGTGATAAATTTTTTTTTTTTTTGACACAAATGTGATAAAATCTTAGTGACATGACAATATTACATTATAATATCAGATTTACAATGTAGTTATTTGAAATAGAGCAAATTAATGGTCAAAAGAATTAAGTAATTAACATGCTTAAGATGACAAGAAAATTGAAGTGTTGTATCTAAAGGGTTTTGAACTAGCTAGCTAGTTAATTAACTAGTTAATTGGTGTTGAGTTATCATTATGACTAATGACTAAACCTCGCAATTGGTAAGTATGTTAAGAAGCAAAACCCTTGTATGGATCAAACGTCTAAACATGCACTCCAACTCAACCTCAAGATCTTCAATTGCTATCCGCACCCCCATTAACCTTTTCTTTGCACTTTGAAGCATCATAGCATCAAAGACATCATCATCACAATTTTGCAAACTCACCCCCACAAGCTTTGATGCAAAAGACCTTTTGCCACCATGTTTTGAATCCAACCATGGTGTTGAAATTAAAGACAACAATGATTCCACAATTGAAATACTTGTCATCCTTACTTCTTTTAAAACATCAACAACCAATTTTAGTTTTTGTTCTTTCATTGGGGTGTGCAAAGTCAGTGTTTTACTTTTCACACCCCTCAACCACTTCAAACATTTTAAAGTCTCTTTCTTTAACTTTTTTCTATAACAATTGTGAGAAGTGATTTTCTCCTCAATTCCCGGCTCACCAATACTCGCCCTACGCAATGTAAATTGAAGTTCTTGAAGATGTTCTTTCACAAACAAAAGAACATCTTTCGACATACCACACACGTCCAATATTCTTAATGACGACTCAGATACATCGTTAACCCATTTTTCTTCTCTTTCATTGACGAGTGCTTGTTGTACAATTGGTGAATGAAGAAGATCATTTGCTGAATTTTGCATGTTTTTAAGTGCATCAAAATCAAGTGGACCCATCTTTAATTTGAAGAAATTGGTTTTGCACTTTTCTTAGAAATTTTTATTGGGCTAGGAAATTGATGTTGATAATTATGGTATAGGTTTGTACTTTGTAGGGTGGTTGAATGGGTTTATATAGTAAGAAAAATTAATTAAGGCTAGAATTTGTTTATACTAAGTAGATCTAAGATTCAGATTAGGAAGCAAGAATGAAGTATCCATTTTGTGTACGGAATTGGCATAATGTTGTAACAGCTATAAGGTACATGTTTGTCTAAAGGAAAGTTCCCTATGGATATGTTAGTGGTTTTTAGGATATTGTTGTTGAATATGAAAGCAATATGATTAACAATATGCATGCATGAGAGGTAATGCACGAGTGCATGACAAATTGTGATTTAATTAATTGGTAAGTGACAAGATATGTTGTTCAAAACAAAACAAAATTGTTTAAGGAATGTTAAAATATAAGATTATGTTTGATTATTAATTAAAAGATTATGCCTATAAAGTATATAATATAAGCATGGATTACTAGCTAACAACTATATGTTGTGTCTTTGTTGTTATGTAAGTTTGTGACATATGATCTGGCGATGCATGCTATCATCCACCGTTTCTTAAGATTTTTCCTTGAAACTTCCTCTAGCTAGAGAGGACAAAACTTGTCGATTTCATAGTTGACTTTATAGTTTATGCAAATCTGAATAACAAAATTGGTTATTTGAAATGTGCAGATTCAGTATATTTTGACTGTTTTCGTTAGATCCAAATTCTAATTCTAAGATGGTATTATTAGTAAATGTAATTTAAGACTTCTTTGTGTTGAATGACTTGAATCTAAAACTGTTTCAGCTAGACATGTAGTGACTTAGTCTTCTAATAGTACTAATTATATGATGTTATGTTTATCCTCACAAGTGTTGGCTTCCCCTGTTGTAGATGGATCACGATGTAGCTGTTGTAAAAGCAGCACACAATTAGTTAATCTCGGTCATTGAAAAGTGATCAAACAGTTATGATTTATTCAGTATAGTTTTAGACAGTTTCGATCTCAGCAGTTCGTTTTTTATCGAACAGTCAAAAACGATTATCGTGTTAACACACTAACGGCGTATAATCACACAATATTATTATTGATAACATTTACATGCCCACACCTAACAAGTAAGTCATATAGTACTACATAAATTCTGTAACAACAAAACACTAGTTTCACACTAGAATTTAGTAACAAGGTTTAATTTTCATTTGATTTAGGGGTAAGGGCTTGTTTGAGCTTGTGACAATCAACAAAGTAAGCAAAACCATAAGCCATGTTTTTCAAAGTAGCCTCATGAAGATCTATATCAGATGTAGCAGTGGCATCAGTGGAGAAGAACACCCTGAATCCTCTAATAAAGGCCTCCCGCGCTGTCGTCTCGCAGCACAAGTTAGTCATTACACCAGTCACTATAACCTCTTCCACACCCATCTCTACCAGCTTCTCTTCCAAACCTGTGTTCCTAAATGCGCTGTATGTACTCTTCTCCACCACCATATCCTCACCTAAAAGTCACATACAGATAACAATGACAAATAATTTTACAACATCAAAATTTCATGCCAAATGTATAAATCTTTGAAATATTTGAATTTAAAAGATAAAATAAAGGGAGATGTATAACTAAACATGTGTGTCACTGTGAAGTCAAAAAAAATTATAGCATGTGAGACGCATCATACTACTAATTACAAAATATTCCGTAAATACAATTCAGTTATTAGATGTTAGCGATATTGATTTGCAGGGATTTAAGTTCCAATTTGAGATTTTTCACTTCTCTACGCTTAAAATTTGTGAGTCTAGTCACTATAGACTAAAAAACAAACTAAACATTATTTTGCTCAATCTAAAATATTTGTCACTCAATTTCTAATTCATAATTTTAATTTCTCATTTTTAAAACATCCAACTGTTTTCTCAGATATATGCATTGTGAGGCTGAACTTTTCATGATAAGGCAAATATAATTGAATAAAGTTAGCTATCAATATAAGTTGTAAAATAAAGGACTTAATTGATAAGTAAATGTATAAACCAATTTAACATTTGATAGAGTTAGTGACCATTTTAAAATATTCATAAAATCAGAAATCTATTTAAAAGTGGTTTACAGAAACATAGGGTCATAAACTAATTTGGTGGCTAATTAAAACTAGGGGTGGGCATGATTCGGTTTTGGAAGAAAACCGAACCGAACTGAACCAAACTGTTTTCAAAATTCATAGTAACTAAACCGAACTGTTAAAGTGGTTGATTTTATGGTTTTGAACCAAACCATAACTAATTTTTCACTAAAAATAACTTAAGCATTAAACCAAACCGAACCGAAACAAACTGATAACTATTAACCAAACCGAACTGTTCCACTTCAGTTTTAAAACCGTTAATACCAAAGTTTTTGGTTTTTTTGCCCACCCCTAATTAAACCTGTGTTTGGTAATACCAAACTTTGAGCTTATGGGTCTGTTTGGTAAAAATAAGCTATAAGCTAGCTGATAGCTGATAAGCTAGCTAATAGCTGAAAAGCTAGCTTATAGCTGATAGCTGAAAAGCTAGCTTATTGAAATTAAAGTGTTTGGTAAAATTAGCTTTTAAAGTGGTTATTAAATATAAAATTACATAATTGATAGTGGGTAGTTTATTTTTTAGGGTGGGTAGTTATTAAATTAAAGGGTAAAAATGGAATAAAGTGTAAAAAGCTATAAGCTATAAGCTCAAATGCTACTTGAAATAGCATCTGAAAAAAAGTTATAAGCTAGTACAAAAAGCTTGTTACCAAACACCTCTAATTTTTTGAAACAAGCTTATAAGCTCGTATAATAAGCTATAAACTAGCTTATTTGTGTTACCAAACATAGCCATGTCTATAGCTTATAAGCTCATTTTGAAAAGAAAAAAAAAAAACTTTTTGTTGACATTTTTTTTCTCATGACCTTATAGCTTATTTTTTCTAGCTTATAACTTATTTTAATAAGCTAATTCATTTAACTTATAGCTTATAGCTTAAAGCTTATGACTTATCAAATTTTCCAATAATAACTCTTTCATTTGTAAGACTGAATTGTTACTCACCTTTACGGTCCAACGCCGTCATAAGCTCCGCCTCTACCGTACCGTCAATGATGAGATCCCCAAACCACCACTCCTGAAGCATACCGTGATCAGAAGAAGATGAGTTATGAGAGTGACGCGTGAATATGACGGGGATAGAAGCGCGTCTACAGAGAGTGATAGTGGTGTTGATGTTGTCAAGAATAGGGGCAGACATGGAAGAGAAGTAATTCTGCATATCGATGACCAACAGTACACATGATTTAGGATTTGGGTTTCTTTGCCTTACCTCGTACTTCGAATACGATGATGCACTCGATTTTTTATTAGAACTAGACATTGATTTTTTCTGTATTTAGAATGGAGATAGATGATTGAGGAGGAAGAACTAATAGCTCTCTCTCACTAATTTCTTTCTTCTAATAATACCACTATGTAAAAAAATATTTTTGTCTTTTTTTTTTTTTTTTTTTTGTAATATTACTACTTTTTGAAGATTATTTTTACGTGACTCACACATTAATTAAGTTCGTCAAAGAGTCAGGTTTGAAGGTATAAGTATTTTGGTTACCTTGATTTTGTCACATTATTTATAAGCATGAATATACTGGTTTATACAATTAAGTTGTATGTTTGTCAGTTTGTTTGCATTCTCCGTTTTCATTTAATTATTCGAAGTATATTATACCGTTAAAAAGTATGGATCAAAAGTTGTGATCGAAAATATTTTGAAGAATCAAAAGTTGTTAAAGTTTTTTATAGAATTAAAACTTACTTTAACCTTTTACAAAAATACAAAATCCTTGTTCTAAAAAAAATCTCTTTTTATAATTTTAAATATATACAAAATAATTTATATTCTCCTAAAAATTTCTAATAGAAAACCTTTAAATTGTTTAGAATAATGCTAACAATACACTAGTTAACCCACACTTTCAAACGCACCCTTTAATCACTTTCTAATGCATTCCTATTGTTGAGAATTTGCCTTCCAATTGATGCAGAAAAGGCAGAAAACTGCTTTTGACATTGCCTGTGGCGCATGAGGCGCCAGTTTTGGGGCATGAGGCGTAGAATGGGGGTAGGTTGGTGGCACTTGCGCATGATGCGCCAATTCCTGCGCCCCATGCGCAGGTTGCGGTATAAATATGCTGCTATGTTGTTGTGTAGCCAGCAAGAGAGAGAAAATGTGAGTTTTTTAAGGGTTATGCTTCCAACATGAAGGCTAGAGTGTTAGAAATGTTTCTCTTAGGTAATCTCTAGGGTTGGGAAGTGATTGTAACACCTTAGACACACTTATTGGTTGAATCTCTTGGTCACGAGGAGAGATTCGGGAAAATGGTAAATTTAGGAGAACTATAAATCTTGTAACTCTATGAATCTCATTGTAATCAAGTATTCTATTGATAGCGGAACATAGAACTCTCTCTCCCCAGAGTGAGTTGGTTTTAACCGAACTGGGTAAACAATTATTCGTGTTCTTTATCTCTTTCATAGTTTTAGCTTTTGTGTTTAATTGTTCATCCATTGTTGATTTGGTTGCTTCAATTCATTTGTCCCACACATCAAAGTATTATTGATATGGTTTTCGGTTTGAATTCACAACACCTATCATTGGTTAAACATCCCACCACATAATTTGAGTTTCATATAATTTTTGTCCAATCTATGTGAATTTTAACCGATCAAAGAGTGTGTCTTAAAAAATATGTTGCTAGCCCTTCTCAATTATTTATGCCATAAAAATGTGTGTTATAAATTTAATGTGAACACATGTGAATTTTAAACTTTGAGGTACTGATTCTCACACTTGAGTTCCAAAATAAGTTTACTCTGAGTTAGGTCGGACGCTATGCCGAGGTTCGAACCCCAACTCTCTCACTTGTGTGTGAGTTTATGATAACTTTGTTATTTTGTCAATGTAACAAAAAAAAATGTATATGCTTTAAGGAAGAACTTATACTTACATCATATATATGTTGTTATATATTCATGTACCTAAACTTTAGGGAGAACTTATAATTACATCATATATTTCTATTCAATATTCCTATATATGCTAGTTACATTTTAATCATCTATAACTATATACTATCTATCTTCTATTTCCAATGTTGGCCACAAATTCTATAACAATCCTTCCAATCACATACCAAGTAGCTGCAACCAATCCATATTGCAACCAAGAACTATTAACAATTTCCAAAGCTAAAGGACCACCCCAATGCTCTTTCAACTCAACTGTAGTTGATGATACTTCATGTAATCTAACTGCAGCCATACCAAACAATGAAGTAACAATTGGTAATCCCCATTTAATTGGACTATTTTCATTCTCATATCTTTCAACATCATTTTTCTTTCTTTGTTTCTTTCCTAATGAAGGATTCTTAACTTGTGTTGGAGTAGTAAAAGTAGTTGAAGAAGGAAGAACGGTAGTCGATGGAGTCCAATATTCGTCGGGATTATTGGAATTTAGAGATGTTTGATTGTTGGTTTTTGAATTATCTTTTAGTTTTCTCTTTGCAGCTGCATCTCTTAGTTTGTGAAGATTTGGTTCTGGTAATAATTTAGGCTCAACTCTTGTCATGCTTTTGTTACCACTTGGATTATGTGGTTGCCAATATAACCAATTGGAAATTGATCTTATTGTTTGAATTGCTGACATTCTTGATTCTCTTTGCAGATCTGTTTCCTGAAAAAAAAGAAAAAAAAAGTGTAATCTTGTTAAATTCATAGTTAAATAATGAGGAATACGAGGTTTGAAGATTAAGCATAAAAGGCGGTTGAGTGTACAAGGCTTCCTAGGTTTGGACATGATTGATATATACATGAATTTGGATTGCTTGAAGTCATAAGTCTCATGCATTCATGCAGTCAGTGACCGTTGAATATATATATATATATATATATATATATATATATATATATATATATATATATATATATATATATATATATATATATATATATATAGATCAGACAGTTCAAATCTCAAGCTCGGTATTTTAGAGTTTAAAAATCAAAAATCAAATTCTATATGCTTTGTGCTAGGTTTGACCTCAAATCTAAGGCCACTCTTGTGCTTAAGTTGTGGGATTGTGAGTGAAGTATCCTCCGTACGCAACTGCGGAGATTAATTCCCTCGAGATACCTGAGGGGCACAAGTATCTACCACTTGTGTCACACTATATTGGTAGACAATCCAAATTTAGATATGCACAGTCTTGCGCTCGCAAGTGGAGAGGCTGGCAGCAACTTTACTGTTGTGCCAAGACTTGCCCTCCACTTTTGAAGATTAAGCAAAATGAAGAAAATTTCTTATAATCATTCTGGTTTTCTTTGTATCCTTCTATCATATAATATATGTCAACCCTAACCTTAGAATATTTGGAAGCTTTTTCCATTGTCTCTTGGAATCTGGTTTGAAACTTCTCCACATCTACAAATATGTTAGAAACACGAGCTCCTGCGGTGTTACTTGCACCTATTCTTACATTGCCACGTGGCTGCTTCGACATTAAGAACTCTAAAGCAGCAAGGTTGGATCTCTCAACAACTCTATAAAAAGCAGAAAAACAGTAGACATGAAACCAAATGCAGAATGGTATGAACATATACACGTGCGCGCACACACACTTACGAAATGCAGTTGACAGGACAAGCTTGTATTGCCTCATCAATTTTGGGTTCAGAATCAGCCCATTGAGAAACAACTCTAGCTCTTCCATAAACTGATTCTATAGCAAAAGTCTTTTCAGCTAACAAAGCACATTTTAAGCATCCGACACATTTGACTTCATCAACAAATATAGCACGCTGCTCGCTTTCAGAACCACGCCATACTGAATATATCGGTCTTCCGGTGAAGCCTTTGAATTCTGTGATCTTTGCATGCTCCTGCATCATGTTTTCTCATACTAAGCAACCAAAGTACCAAACAAATAGGTAACCAATTAAAGACAAAATCTCATAATGTTAGAAAACAACTCTATACTAGAATTAGATAGATACGAAAAACACAAACAGAGAATACACGAAATTTGATCACGGAGTTCAGCCAATTGTGCCTATATCTCTGACTGCAGAGTGGCTATATTACAAAACTAGTACTATCTTTTTTTTGAAGAAGCTAAAACTAGTACTATCTTGTAACCAAAAACTAGAAATTTAAATTGGATACAAAAGATTTAACAAACATAAATCATTAGGACTGTTCAAATCAAAATCGGAATGGATCCAAAAAAACTACAAACCGATCCAAAAAAACTGAAACCTTCAAAATATAAGAGAAATTAATTAACCTTATCATAGGCGAGGCGTGCAAACGGGTCTGAAAGAATAGCATAAGCATCATTAAGAATGATGGCCATGTCATGACCAGAAGGGCCGGCGATATCAGGGTGGCATCGTTTCTGAAGAGATCGATATGCCGTCTTGATCTGTGACTGATCACAAGAACTATCAATTCCTAGAAGATCATACAAGTCAAAATCCAATATGGATGATGAAAAACTTGATGATGATGATGATGCCTTACATGTGAGAGTGGAGAAATTGGATTTAGAAAAACAAAACTTATTATTGTTGTGAAGAATTGAAGTTTTAGGAGTGAAGAAAGATAGACATGTAGATGTAACACTAGCCATGTTTATGAGTTGAGTTTGTGAACAAGGTGAAGCAACAAAAGGATAAGACATCATCGTACCTTAGAGTTTCATATGGATGGTTTATATATATCATGAGATGTCCTACAAACACAACGACCATGCAAAGATATTTTGCTTTTTATTCAACTTTTTCTCTTTTTCAAAAGAAAAGATCTAACTTTTCCAAAAAATGATGTAACGTAGCCAAGATTTTTTTTTTTGGTAGGAAGCCAAAGATATTTTCGTTGGAAATGAATTCCGAATAATTTGGAGTTCAATCAATATGGAAATAAAGGACTCTCTCGGTCATAAAATATAAGTAAAAATAGGTTAATAATGGTCTGTTTGATCTGAAAATGTTAGTACTGAACATGAAATAATAAGGGTCTGATTCTAGTTCAATCAATACGGAAATAATTTTGTGTTGTACGATTTTTGTTGGACAAAATGTTATTTTAATATTTTAGACAACTTGTGCAGAGGACGAAAAGTTGTCCGTGGATCAATGGAAGACACCCCAATTTCTCCGGTATCAGAAACAATTTTAAAATCAAACAAAGTACAAGTGAAGTTGTTATGTCCAGACTCTTATTTTTTAGCAGATCATACACAAACTAAAAGTTAATATATCTTATTTAAATTTTTACTAAATACATCAATTTTTGTTTATATTTTGGGACGCAAGAAATATATTATGTTTCGTAATGGTAACTCGATCGCAACATGAGATATTATTGTAAGAGTTGAGTTCAAACTCCAAATTTCTCGTTTTCTTTTTTACATTGAAATGGTTTCCTTCATTTTGAAAGAGAAAATCACTCTTATGCAGTTAGTTAGGTAGTTACTGCGGTTACTTCTAAGGGCAAAATTGGTACATAATTATATGGTATTGTCTTTTATAGCACCACACGCACTTATCCTTTGATTGTATCATAAAACTTCAAAGACCACACAATTTCACTCATCATGTTCTGTCCCGCAACATGCAAATAAAAGGTAAGAAAAAACTGTTATCATAAATATGAAATATGTTCATAAAAAAATAAAAATCAAATCCTATTCAATCACAATAGTCTACCTAACACCGACACTATTGGTATGCATAATGTCTGACGCGACACAACATTGATAAGTGTGATTACATTCGATTAATTCTATTTTTTAAAAATTATTATCAGTATTGTTGTAAAATAAAAAATATATTATTTATTAGTATTGTGTCTGGTGTCGGTATTAATGGTTCATCTCTTCATTTGTTTTTCACCATAAAACAGAAGTGTTCCTAGAAACTCATAATCAATTCCTTTGTGTAATTGACAATGCAAGAAACTGAGGCAAATATCAAATAGTAAAATCCTATTTTGATACCACTTTAAGTTTTCATAAGTGTAACGTTAAATTAAGGAGTAAAGGAATATTAGTACTACATTCATGCCATTTATTATACAATAATAATCATTTGGAAAGTATTCCAAGATGTAATGGAAATGTATCAGATTATTTACACTAAAGTTGTGGTCCTGTTTCACTATGTATATATGTAGTTAATTTCATGAATATTTACATAATCTTTTATTTAATTTCTCAAATTTTGGTATGTTACTTTCATTGTTGCAGCATGAAATATAACTTTGTACATTTATTACTTTCTATTTTACATTAAAACTGTTACATATTTTAGATTATAGAAAAAGCCTCTAATAGTGAAAATTGGTGTCAATGCAGAAAAATTACATGCTTGTGTTACATAAAAAAGAAAACAAAATGGGAGCAACAAATGTTATCAAATGCAAAAGAAGAAGAATGGTTGATAAAAGTTCAATTACTCGCGAATCGAGTAAACTCGATTCGCCTGATTTAAATTGGACTAACATGATTCCAGAATGTCCAATATATCATCCATCAGAACAAGAATTTGAGCATCCTTTGGTTTATTTACAGAAAATTGCTCCTGAGGCTTCTAAATATGGTATGTGATAACAGATTATAGATCATTTTCTTTTCATCGCCGCGTTGCTGAGGCTTCTAAACTTATGTAACATTTAGTATATGGTTAACAAATATGTTGCCATTTTTTCAGGTATATGTAAAATTGTTTCTCCAATTACTGCTACTAATCATGCTGATTATGTCTTAATGAAAGAGAAAAAGGATTTTAAGTTTGAAACAATTGTACAGCCTCTTCGCCTTTCGAAAGGGAATGAGAAGGATTTGATAACTTTTTCTAAGAGAGGAAGGTAAAAAAAAACGAATATTATGTTTTTCTTAAGTTTTATAATCATTTAAAATGATGAAAAATAAATTAATTGTTATTTTTGATATTGTTTCAAACAGAAAATATACATATCATGAATTTAAAGCTATGGCAAACAAGGCGTTTTCGAATAAATTTTGCAGTTCAGAAGGTCTTTCTTCTTCGGATATCGAAAAAGCGTTCTGGCACGAAATGATACATGGAGAGAAAGGTGCAGTAGAATATGGAGTCAACATTGAGGGAAGTGTATTTTCATGTGATCCTGATGATAAACTTGGAACAAGCAAATTCAATTTGAAGGTTTCTTTTTATACTTACTAAATTCATTCTTAGTGATTCTCAAAATCTTTAACTATTGAGTTTGTATTTGAATTCAATCTATTGACTTTAACTTGTTACACCATTCTTCTGTATTGTATTGATTTCAGAATTTAGCGCGACTGCCGCAGTCTACGTTGCGTTTAGTTGACAGGGGAATTCCAGTAAGGAAGCAATTCTTTGAACTTAATATGAACCAAAAGTCATAATTCTTTTTTTCTTTTTTTTTCCTCTAATTCTCTTTTGAAATTTTAGGGAATAACTGATCCTATGCTTTACATTGGAATGCTGTTTAGTATGTTTGCATGGCATGTAGAAGATCACTATTTGTACAGGTATCTTATCTTAACATAAGCACATACACTCCTCGGATTAGGCATGTCCTGGTGTCGGACACCGACGCGCATCCGACACCGACACTACACTACACTGAAACTTATGATTATGTCATTTTCTCAAATTATTATCGATATCGACGTGTCAGTGTCTGTGTCTATGCTTCGTATTTGCTTCTAATATTGTTTCACATTTGTCATATATAATCATATCTTAATATATAGTAATGTGTTTTTTGCAGCATAAATTATCATCATTCTGGTGCAAATAAAACTTGGTACGGTGTGCCTAGCTATGCAGCCTCTCAATTTGAAAAGACTGTGTTGAATCATGTGTATTGCAACAAAGCCTTGAAAGAACATGGAGAGAATGGTGCATTTCAATTTCTTGCACAAAAAACAAGCATGTTCCCTCCTAATGTCTTGTTACAACAAGATGTGCCGGTTTACAAGGCTGTGCAGAAGCCGGGAGAGTTTGTCATCACCTTTCCTAGATCATATCATGCCGGATTTAGTCATGGTACTCTCTCTCTCTTCATATGTCGGCGTGATTATATTTTTGTTAGGTATAACTCATAGTTTACTGATAAGTAGGCAGGTCACTCGATTAATATAAAGGTACTCGAATAATATAAAGGTACGGTTTAGGAGTAATCTTGTAAACTGGATCATAGTAATTTAAACACAAGTTGTCTCGGCTCAAATGATAGAAAGGTATTGCAGCCGATCTGCAGTGGGGAGACATGGGCACAATTAACTTAACCTCTTGATCAAATCTCCTGTGTTTTCTATTTGTGTTTTTCGCATTTGTTTACTTTTAAGACATCTATTTATTATTCACAGAAAAGACTTTCCCCCAATGACACATGACAGAATTTGACTTCGCACTACATTTTCTCGACAATACTTATGTAGCTTACTTGTTACGCAAGAAATGCTATTCGAATAGTACAAATTCTAAAGATGGAAACTAATTACGTATTCATTCTCTTGTTGATTTTAGGTTTTAATTGTGGAGAAGCAGTAAACTTTGCTATTGGTGATTGGTTTCCGCTCGGGGCTGCAGCTAGCAAACGTTATGCATATCTCAGAATGCTACCTATAATTCCATATGAGGAACTTCTTTGTAAAGAGGCAATGCTGATATATAAGTCTTCAAAAGTCATAAGTTTCAAGAACAAACCTGAAGACAAAGCATCTTATCATGCAATCGTACAATCTTTCTTGCAGCTTATGCAATTTTATAAGACATTGCTATCGCGGTTGAACAGTTCAAGAAATTTAACAACCTCTTCAAATACATTAGGTTCTGTAACATGCAGCATCTGCTATAGGGATTGCTATGTAGCTTACTTGTTGTGCAAGCAATGTTATTCCAATCCAATTTGCCTTTTCCATGGTAAGATCTCACTGTTGTATTTGAGAATTTCGAGAATCGTTACTTCAGTTGCTTGTGTTATTGACAAATAAGATGGCTTGTTATGATTATATTCAGACATTGTGCCGCAAACTTGCTTATGTGGGAGAAAATACACCGTTTTTAAGAGGAATGACTTGTTGGAACTCGAACATGCTGCCAAAAGTTTTCAACGGGAAAATGAATGCATTGATGCGATATTGTTAACAAGTATATTCTCCTATAACATAAATGAATGCATCAAAGATTTCAAGGTATATTCTCCTATGAAATTGATTCACCGTTTTCTTGCATCACAAGCATACTGCATTACTTTATCTTCACTTCAGGTTGCTTAATTTACTTTATACGATTGATTTTAACGTTTGAAATTGAAACTGGAAGCAGAACGATAATTGGCATGAAGGAAAAAGTGCTGGAACTTTTATCTCTATAGGGGCAGCGTCTAAACTGCAAAGAAGAGTTGCGGACAACATCAAGCACAATGTTGAAAAGAAGACAAAGAATTATCGTAGAAACAATCCGCCTCCTTCTGGGATGAGTAACAAAAGACCACGAATCCTTTATAACTCGAGAAAACATGACTCAAAATTGATCATAAAAGTTCCTGCAATATCTTCTCTTTCGGCGACATCTGAAAAATCAAAGTAAAGTATCATCTTATTAGGCAGATGACAAATACTCAGATTGTGATAGATTTATGATCCCTCATTCAATTGTTAAATATAAAAATTGTATGCAATAGATTAGTTTAAAATTCATTAGGAGAATGCACAATAATTTGATGTAAGCATTATATGTAATATTTAATCATATACTTTTTGCATGTAAGGTTTATTGATGATGTTAATCATATTCATATCCACTGTTTCTATTATCCCCTGATGCTATCTTAAGGACCCTTATTACAGCAGCAAAACATCACAGTGAGTGAGGTGATAGTGTAATAAAAGCGTTTAACTCGTTAATCTTGATGGACCGTAATAATGTATAAAATGATTTAGATTTATTTATAAATATTATATATATATATATATATATATATATATATATATATATATATATATATATATATATATATATATATATATATATATATATATGATCTATATGATATAAACATTCAATTCAACTGTCGAATTTGAAAAATATATAGAGAGCAAAACATTATTGACCGGTGTAACGATGTAATCTAATGATGATAAACTATCATTCTTCTCAACATTCATTTTAAGCTTCTATTTAAAGGCTTGTATACAGTTTTAGTCTCCTTATTTTTACAAACTGCAACATCCTCTCATTTTTAATTGCGTAATTTTGATCTACTTCAAATTTTTTAAGCAATTCATAATTTTGACGACAAATTCATGATTTTAACAACAATATGAAAATGTTGCCTAAATTTGACTAAGTGCCCAAAATGAAATTGTTAATATTGTTGATTAAACCTTTGTTAAAGGAAGAGTTCATTCAATTATTATTACACATTAGTAGAATTGATTCTTCTAATAAAGAACCAATTTTAGATATGAATTTCCTCATTCAAACTAGTTCAACAACCTCACTTATTGCTGTATACTTTGCTTTATTAGTCATAAACCTACTATAATAGCTTGTTTGGAACTTTTCCAACTTCTACAACATCATTTACGATAAATGGGGAATTGGTGTGTCATTGTTCTTAGGTACTTGAGGATGATTTTAGACAACTTTCCAATATTTCTCAGAATAAATTGTTTGATATTGGAGTGTACATAAATTGTTTCCATTATACTACACATATGGCACTCTATTCATGTGTTCTCTTCCTTCAAGAGTTTTAAGACAATAATCTCTAATAAGACCAACTCTAGTTCCTTTCTATTACTAGCAAATAGCCCTTAACAGGATTTTTAATATTAGGGTCTTGTTAAAAATATAGGTTTTTTTTTTCTTGCTAAAAATATAGGTTGTTTCTCACAAGTTTTTCATGAACAATAGTTCTAATAATTATTTTCCAAAAAAATGGTTCTAATAGTCAAATCTTTACACCTTACATTTTCGGTACCATCATTACAAATAAAGTATGCCATCCACAAATATCTACATTAAGAAAATAATTATGGTCCCTACCTAACTTCTTTTCCAACTTCTAAAAACCTCTTTGGATCCATAAATGAATTATTACAGCTTGCAAACATTATAATGACCAAATATAGAAAAGTGTTCAACTCCTCTATCTTGTGTCATATACATATTCTTGTTCAACTCACCTTTTTTTTTTTTGAACCAATAACTCACCAATTAGAAAAGTGTTTTCACAACAATTTACCATATTTTCTATTTCTAATCATAGTATGCTTCCATTGCAACTATAATTTGAATGGATTTTACCATCATATTTTGTTCCTTACTTTTTGACAACTTCCTTTGGCAACAAGTATGTCTCAGACATTTCATCTCACAGTGCATAAACATAAAATCATAAATAAAAAACACCACCATCCAATATATATAAACTGCCTATCGGGACCTAAATGCCCAGAACAACTTTGCAACACGCGATCCAAGCTACTCCACAATCCGATTGGTTGCCGCACATACCAGATAGACCAGATCCACCTTACAACATTAGTTTCACACCATGACAGCATTAAAATACAACAGCTCAACACACACAACCAGTGGCATACCTCCCAGGCAGCAGGATATCGCAAAACGACACAAAAACAGCATTATAACTCCTACACTCGGCAGTCCCAGCCACATCTTCTCAGCCAGCATTGCCACATAACATTTCACAATCGATATATCATGGAGTACAACTTACAGCTGGTGCTCAATTCACACCATACAGCCGACCAAAATGCCATCAACTAAATATTGCTCCTCATAATACATCACTAATACTCCCCCTACCAGTTAAAATGCAGAGCAGAGTACTCAATTATAGGCATAAATATCCTGAGCCATAACCTTCAAAATTTACTAGAAAACCCAACCATGAAAAAGGGATTATACAAGGTAATTCCTAGAAAGGAGTCAAGGACTGAAAACAAAGGTCTTGAGTTTAAAATTGTACGGGCTTATTTCCTAAAATCGGGCAATGATACCTGAAAACAGCGTTCACTTCGATTGAAAATTTATAAATTACTGCAACACACAGATCCCAGCACAAAGCTAATTTATACATATACTAATTGTTCATTTCTCTAATTGCTACTAGATATTGCAGAAAACATATCATACAAACAATTGAAACAGCACCACATCAACATTATAAACAACAGTAAAAATAAATGAAACTGAAAGAAAATGCAAAACCGCATATAAAAACCTGCAGAGAAACAATACAGTGTCTTGAAGGCACAGATTTCGGTCACAGTGCCGGAACTTTAACTGTTCATACAAAATTTAAATTATTTAATTAACATGAAATAAAATTAGAAATACTACCAAGTTAAAGAAAGAAAGAAAGAAACCTGCAAAAATAAAAATCCCCCACAGATTGACCTTACCCAAAAGAAAGACCACGATATTCAAAAGGATAAATTAGAGTTTCAAGTGTGAAGTTAGTAAATAGTATAGCATACCTTAAGTCCATCTCAAACCTTTTCATTTCCTCTCTCTGATGGTACCGTGTTATACTGTTTTTTTATCAATACATTAAATGACAAGAAGCTATTGTTTGACCAAACAATCAGAAAAGCCACCGACCAAGTGCGGCTTAAGTGGGTCTGTATCATAGCAGGACAAATCTACAAAAGTAAGAGAAATGACATGAAGAAAACTACTTAAATGAAAAGCCAATTGAACTAAAATTTTAAATGAATCAGTCTCTCTAGTCTATAGAAAAAGACATCACATCCATAGAAGTTTTCAATTATGTCGATCTCTCTAGTCTAGATACAGACATCACCATATCCATACAAGTTTTCAATTATGACTTTTTCATCGGCATGAATCAGAAAAAGGATTCAACGTATTATTTATACTACTAGGGGTTACGAATTCGGTTAGGTTATCTGATTGTTAAAACTGGTTGCAGAATTGAAAATCTATATTTAAAGCAATGCCTGACTCTCAAATCCTCGCTTCTATGGATTGGTAAATTGGAATCTGAACTTTCTCATCTTTCAGAGAAGTTTCAACCCACCAGCCGTGTAAGGAAGCCCTCCGCCACTGCCTGCAAACCATTGCCCAAGCTCTCAAATCCAAAATGTCCACCATTCATCAATGCATTTGCAACCCTATACTGCAAAATTCTCACTTTTTATTATGTTCCACACTGGTTTAACTCTCGTCTTTTTCATTTAGGTTTCTGAGTTAGATAACATTTCTGGCCTCAATGCGAGTTTTTTTTTTTTTTTTTTACCTTCACTCGGATCACAGTCACAACATGTATGGAGGTGGCGGATTCTATTAGGCTTGAAGGAGAACATTCCATAAACACAGCGGAAAAGGGTGGCAATGATGTGGACAGGGGCAAACCGACGATTCTGAATTTCTGATGCGTGAGAGATGGAAAAAAAGAAACAATGAGAAAAACAATAATAAGACCAGTTTTAAGGGAGTGGGAGACTATCTAAGAGTTTTAAAGTCTAATTTGCAAAAATGACAAGAAACATACTCGTTTAGGTTTTTTAAAAATCCATCCATGCACAACCCTACTTCGTAAAGAACCCACTGCGGTCCTCACGGATCAATTAAAATTTAGAATAAACCATAAGTACAATGATAAAGCCATGGCTGCAAAGGTCACGATGAAAGTATGCCCCAATTAAACAAAGATAATACACCCTATAACAAATTTTTGCACAGATTATTGCTATGTAACGAAAACCATCAGTAAAAAATAATAAAGCTACCTATTATTCATTCAGTACAGTTCAATCAATAAAGGGAAACCATCCGTAAACAATAAAATCTATATGTTATTCATTCACTACTGTTTAATCAATAAAGGAAAATCATCTGTCAAAAATAAAAGTTGTAATTTGAAACAGAATATCATGTTTACCATCAACATAGCATTTTCACAATCATAACATCCTTAAAATCACATCAGTGTGTTAAAGAAAACATATAAAATTCATTAGAGATTCCCAAAACACATACTTGTAAATTTGTTTCTTCATATGGAAGTTCTACACTGCAATGGATACAATAGAATCAATGTCCCAATAAGCTTGGGTCCCCAATATACTCTGCCATATGCTCAAGTTTGACACGGAGCATCTCATGGGTATCAGCATCCCTAACTGTACCAATCTCCCTATCCAAATCCCTCTCAACAAGACTCCCAAAGGCACCCTTGTGTTTACCAGACAATACAAGAACAGGTCCACCTCGTCGTGGAATAGCAGTCTCGAGCATATCTTGAGACACCCCTTGAATAATCTCCCTACTCTCATCCATAGATATATCACAAGTAGTAGGCCCAATAACATCCAAAACCTCTCCTTTCTTCAAATAAAATCTCCCCCCTTTGAAACTTCGACTAACCACTCTAACCCGAATATGACTTGTAAGCCAAGAAACCTGTTTCTTCCCCTTATCTTCCTTATCCCCGCCATTAGAATTCACTCTCCTCTCTTCAACCTCATCCCTCCCGCGCTTACTTCTGGACTCTTTTTCCTCGCCACGTTTACTCCTAGACCCTTTTTCCTCATCCCTCCCACGAATATTCAAATCCTTCAACTTTCTCAAACATCTATCTTCCTCAACAGAACCCAATTCAGCAACATCATCTACCTTAACCTCAACTTTATCATCACTCCCTAAAACCTTCAAAACAAGAACATCATCCCCAATTCTACCAACAACACTAGCCTTCAATCCAACATCTCTACCTCTAACAATCCTAACAACTCTCTCCTCCTTCTTCCTCTTCTCACTCTCCAACTTCCCATTCCTTTCACCTTTCTTCGACGTAGGAGGAGGCATATCAGCAACAAAACCTAAACCTTCCTTAGCAGTCCTCCTCTTAACCTCAACAACCTTAATATCCTCCTTGGCATTTTTCCCAATCCCCATTCCTTCTTTCCAGCCATAACCACCCAGAAGTGCTGCACCGAAACCATCAACAGGAACGTCTATGTACTCATCAAAACCATTGTCTGCTGGCAGTCTCTCCATATCCTCCTTGAACTTCTGCAGCATTGAAACCTCGACTGAAGCACGTGGCCTCTGCTCATCAACAACATCGGATTGCTGTTTGTTGTTGCTGCTGTTGTCGGTGGTGGTGGGGCGGAGGTTGAGACCGTAGGATGACTTGTCAGCCGGTTGATCGGAGATTGAAGATGTGTCTTGTTCGAAGGTTAAGGAATGGGAAGAGTGTGAATCGGTGATTGGGAGATCCAGATTCTTCATTTTTTTGTGTGGGCGCCATTGGTTTTCGATTGGGGCAATTAGGGTTTTGGGATTTGGGTTTAGGGTTTGGGATTTTGATGGATCGAATTCAGTGATTAATTGTTTTTGTTGTTGATTTGTGGAAGAATCTTGATCGAAGGTTTGAGAGGGTTTAACGGAATTGTTGGATTTGGATGAAGATTTTGATGTAGGGAGAGAAAATGATAGTTTTTCCTTCATTGTTACGAGTTGTGCGAATACGAATCAACAGAAGAATGGAGAAGAAGAATAAAACGGCGTCGTTTAAGTATGAGGTTAGGGTTTGGTTTGATTCAATAAGCGGAAAAGATGAATAGATGATGATGTTTAGAATCAATTAAATTTGACTAGAATCGCAAATGCGAGCGTTCAAAGGAGGAAGAAGAATGTTTGTGTGTAATGCGTTTTTTGACCCAAACTAAACCATATGCGTTGATTTTTAATTCATTTTAATTTGATGGTCTTCGGGTTTCTTACAATAATAAAGTATTTTTTTTACTTGAATCAACATAGTGTGAGATAAGTACTAGATATTTGGGTTATTTAATCATTTGATCTTAGGTTCGATTTCCGATTAGTGCGTATGGAGAATCATTTGTTGGGAGAGGTCAACCCCTTAAATGGATCTCAGTTATCTCGAGGGGATTAGTCTCTGCAATTGCGCACAGATGATATCTTTGGTTTAAGAAAGAAAAAAAGTATTTTCACCTGAATCATCCCCTAAAATAATTTGACGGATAGACTAAATATGATTGACTTGTTACAAATTGATAAATATAATTTAGGGATGGCAACACGTAGGGTTGGGTGCGGCTTTTACACTTTCCAAACTCACACGCGAGACCATCACCTGAACTCAAACTCAAAGTCTATTTGAGAAAACAAAACTCACACCCACACCTGTTGGGTTTAGGTTTTTCCACCCAATTTCGAACATGCAGCAAAAAACGCAAAATTAATTACCTGTTCAAACCCAACCCGAATTCATTTGTCTTTTCCCTTTTCATGACAAGATCCAACATTCAAATTTATTTTTTTGCAACAAGAAAACCGTAAAATTGTAAATAAAATCATATACAACACATTGAAGTTATGTACCAAAAAATTCATAAAAGTTACACTTATAAGTTATATGTACATAGGAGTAATTAGGTAATTTAACATCTAACCGAGTGTAGTTTCGGGTTTCGGATGCATGTTTTAGTTATCCAAAATTCGTGGTATCGGGTGTCACCCGAACTCATTCAACTCAGGTTTTTGCACATTGACTCGGGGTCGGGTGGGTCCTGCAAGTTCGGACTTACTTGCCATCTCTAAAATATATTTATCTATTCAACCGAGAAGAAAGATCAAATGAGTACAAAGACAAACGAATATGAATTAGGCGAATAATATTTCTCAAGTCTACCAAGATCAAATGAGTGCAATTGTTTCCATCTCCAATATAATTGTTTGAGTAAAAAATAAATATGCTGATTAAGGCAAGGCAAGGACACTGCTGAATTGTGAAGGTGAATTTGGAAACAAAAAGTAAAAGTTGATATCTAATTTATTTACTTTATTTTTATTTTTCTAACTAATGTACATGTTTAATCATATTTTGTTTTTCCTTAAGCATTAGTACTATTTTTTCTTCGAAGCTAACATTTTTTGTGGCCTTGAGAATTTTATACCTTCCAATTAGACTATCAAACAAAGAGAAAAATCCAAGGTGGCTTAGAATTGTATTCTATTTTAATGTGACAAGAAGATCATTGGACAAACACCCATTTTATATATCATTGAGTGTAGGCTTTTTGTTTAGGTGTGTGTATGATTAGTATTCTCTAGGTATATTGTTTTGATGTGGGTTTAATAATCTGTTAATTTACTCTGTTCTACTACTTGCATAACCAAAGTACAACTTGTTTTCTTTGTTTAGAATGTGTGGAATTTTTGTCTAATAAATTTTACTATGTGATTTTATGTTATTTCATATATGCATAAAAGGCCAAGAATTAGAGGTCTATAGTTATAATGCAAATATTTATGTTGTTAATGTAATATTTATATGTTTTTTACTAATGTGATGTATCGATGTATCGATGTACTTTTCTCATTCAAATTCATTATTTTTCATTGTAACTGCTTAAACAAACGAAAATTTCAAATTGTTAGCTCTATTAAGTGATATCTCAATTAATTTTAAAATTCATCAATAAACTAACAAATTTATTTATTACTTTTTTTTAAGGAAATTTATTTATCATTATTGTTCACTAAATAAATATATTTATTTTATTTTATGTAATATATGTCACATAACTTCAAAATGTATGGATGACTGCTCTCTTGTTGGCTGGCACATGTGATGATGGTATACGCAGGCTGGGATTCTTTCTTATTCATTGTCTTTTCAAAAATGAGTAAAAAAAATTCCCTTTATAGCAACTTTAATATTTTTACCTTTTTTCTTCTTTTAGCAAAGTTTAGATGTTAGCAAAAGTGATTAAATTTACATTAGTACCCTTCCCACCAACTTCAAGCAATATATGGTCCCTTTGCTTTCATTTCCATGACCTCATCATCTTCCTCGGACTTGTAATGCAAGTTAGATCAATCTTTCTTAAATTCATTGAAAGTCATGAGAATTGTGGAAGATTTGAATAGATGAAAACTCAAAAATGTTGGATAAATAATATGGTGTTTTATTGTTTCTTGTTATCAAGTTTGATATTGACGCAGAGCTACATACGTTATAAGGAGAAATAGCGCAAAAGAAAAAAGAATATGTATGTAGTCAGATATTGGGTGTCACGTTCCTACGTAATTAGATGAGCAGTGCTTTGTCGTCACGTCATTTTGGCCATTAGAGACTAGTGTATGCCTATACATATTAGAGACTATTGTATGCCTATATATACTTAATACTCTTTGGAGTAATTAAAAAACACGTAATTAAGGGACACAATTATTGTTTACGAAATGGTTGTAATTACTAGTTACTACTAATTAACAATGTATGGCACACACAACAAAAATATGTATACATAAATAAACCATACAAACTATATGTACTTTGAAAAATTCCCTTAGTATGTCACATTGCTCTCATGCATGTTGGAAGTGGCACAGTGATATGATTCTTATTCACTGTCTTATCAAAAACGAGTCAAAGAAATTCCCTTTGTAGCAAGTTTAATCTTTTTCACCTTTTTCTTATTTTAGCAAAGTTTAGATATTAGGTAGCATAGCTTTTGAAAAACTTTTTTGACCATCAAATACGATGAAAAATTATTCAATATCAATCACATGAAATAACACCAATCTCTTCTAATTAATCTCTTTTAGTTTAATTAAGGTTTTGAATTTAATTTTTAATCTATTAAATTTATTTTAAGAAGAGTTTGCAACTCATTACGTCTCACAAGACTCTAATTAATTAATAATTAATTTCTGCAGTTATGCTTAAAAATATCCGATTCACACACAAAAAGTACGATGAAAAATTACATTAATACCCCTTCCCATCAACTTCATGCAAAATCAATATATATGGTCCCTTTGCTTTTATTTCCTTTGATCCCACACATATCTTCCTCGGACCTGCATTTAGAATATTGACCCTATCAATAACTTAAAATGACAATCCTACCCTTACTTGTCCCTCTCAAAGCAAGAAAAAGACATCTGGCAATTTCGTCCTTATTCATAAAGTTGCATATACTCTATTTAATCTCAAATTATTTCATAACATTGTGTCACACACTTCTTTCCAAATCAAAGAGGTAATAAAAACTTCTTCTCCCTCTCTTATTATTCATTTCCTTCTTCTTATCCATCAACATTAATATTCTTGAAATATTAATTTTTCTTACCAAGAAAAAATATGTGGTGTTTTATTTAATTTTATGTATGATCTTAACTCATTTTTTCTTTGTTGTTTTTTATGTGGTAAATTAATTATAGATTAAAGAGAAAAAAAAAAGTGTAGTTAGCTAGGGTTTTGTGAAATGGGTCGTGGAAAGATTGAGATAAAGAGGATTCAAAACACAACAACAAGACAAGTTACATTTTCCAAAAGAAGAAGTGGACTCATCAAGAAAACTCATGAACTTTCAGTGTTATGTGAAGCTAAAATTGGGCTTATCATTTTTTCAAGTACTGGAAAACTCTTTCAATACTGCTCTGAACCCTATAGGTATGTTTTTATATGGCTATATTCTTCATTTTAATTTTATTTATTTATTGTTCTCTTAGATCTCTCTTGCATTTGTGTCATAATGTAAATTTAAGTGATTCTCCAGCTTCAATTAATACTGCATGGTTTTTCTCATATTTATTTTTATTTTTATATATATTTTTTGGGTTAGTTAAGAATTTTGATTTTACTTTTTTTTTTTGATAAAATGATTAATTAATTTTCTCTAGCAGATATTAAAATACAGAATGTGTTTCTTCTAGGGTGATTAATTGATTTTCTCTCCTCAAAATATATATTTTTATTTTTATATTTTGGGGTTAGTCTTAAGAATTTTGATTATTTACTTTTTTTTTTGTTTTGATAAAATGATTAATTACTTTTCTCTAGGAGAAATTAATGTATATTAAACTAGTAGAATGTGTTTCTTCTAGGCTGATTAATTGATTTTTTCACCTCAAAAGTTTTCTCATTTTGTGTGAATGTATGTATGAGAGAGAAATTGATGTTATGATGTACTCCCTCCGTCCCAAATTATAAGGGAAAAAATACCATTTTTTTTGTCCCAAATTATAAGAGAAAAAATCATTTTCAAGAATGTTTTTTCCTTATTTTCATAAAATTAAATGCAAATTGCATTTAATTTCTTCTCTCTCTCATTTTCTCAATAAACAACAACCAATAAAAATTATTTTTACATCTTCCTATGCAACTTATTCCAAGGAAAACCCACAAAATCATACTTCAAATTCTCATGTTTTACTTTTTCTTAATAAGTGTGATTTTTTTATTTTCCCTTATAATTTGGGACGGAGGGAGTACATGTTTATGGAAGTTATTTTGTGGTTTAAATTTTAGAATTTTGTTTGATTGATTTTCTCTCTTCAAAGTTAATATATGGTAGAATGTTCCTTATACTTGAATCGATCCTTAATTTTAGCCCACTTGATCTAGATCTTTCTCATTGTAGTTGATTGTAGATTGTTAGATATATATTTTTATTTTTTATTGTTTTTATAATTTAGAATAATTAATTTCTTTTAATTTCTTTCCTCAAAACTTAATGTTATCTTTCTCATTGTTGTGTGTGTTTGAGTGAGAACTTGATGTTCTGTATATCATGTACATGTCAAAGGGAAATTATTATATATTTTAGGATTACTTTTTAGAATTTTGAATTAAATTTCTTTTCTCTCTTCAAATCTAATGTAGATAATGTGTTTCTTTGAAGTTAGTAATTTGTATAAATATAAATAATATTTTTTCTTATAATAAAAAAATAATTCTTAAACTGAAATCCACTTATATATTATTATAAAGCCATATGTAGAGGATATTTGGTGTTTTCTTCTATGCTATATACAATAGAAAATAATATAATTTAATATAAGTGTATGTATTAGTGTCAGATATCGATGTAAGTCTGATATTAAAATACATCTAATTCAAAAAATCTCCTTTTTCATAGATTATATACTTCCTCCGATCACTAATATATAAAAAAAAATTATATTATCTAAAAAATAAAATTTCTTTTATATTAAAAATTAGGAGAATATGACATATAAGTTATTGGTCACTTTCATTCTAATACTAATGTTGACCAAACTTGAGTGTGTGACTTAGACAGTTAGTTTATTATTCTGATGACACAAGACTACAATTATTTCATGTTATAATTCTTTTTTTCAGACACCATGTGATGGTATGAACTATGGTGATCACATTTCACTTTCATCTTTCCTTATTTCAATCACATAATTAATAATAAAAAATTTCATCTTAGTTTCCTATAAAGATTTTTCTTAAATAAAAATACTAAACCTAGCTATATCTATGTTATACCAATTCTTTGTTCAAATTTATGTCATAAATTTATTTGTTCATAATTTCATATATATACTATATAGTATGTGATCATACTCAATAATCAAGTAGTGTTTTTTTGTTTTCCTTTCAGTATGGAGCAAATCATTGAAAAGTATGAAAGATCTAGTGGTAAACGAGTTATGGTGGAACAGGATGATCATCTGACTAATCACCACAGGGTATGAGCCTCACTCATACTAATTTTTTTTTTAAATGTTAATTGTGAAAAATTAATTAAACCTTCTTATAGTACTATTATTAATTTTATACATAAATTAGAATACCTAATGTAATTTCTTGATATTTTTTTTCGGGTACATTTCTTGCTTATATATATTTATTGATTTATTGTATTTATAGGAAGAAATGCTGAATGAGATAGCAATGTTGAGGCAAGAAAGTCTTAGTATTGAATTGGGAATTCAACGCTATTTAGGAGTTGACATGAAAAATTTCAAGTTTGATGATCTGATAAAACTTGAAGAAGAATTAGAAAATTCTCTTGCAAAAGTTCGAAATCGGCAGGTTAAAATTAATTTTTCTATTTTAGCTATTAATTTTTCTATTTCATCTTCAATATTAATTTCTAAACAATGATTTGTCTTTCCTTTTATTTCAAAATAATAAAAAAATTACCTTTTGTTTTAACTTTTTAATTCAAAATTTCATAATTATTTTTTTGTAATATTCAGAGGAGAGGTGTAAAAATGAAATTATTTTGATTAACTTTTTTATGGAAAACAATATATGTACTAGATTAATTATTTCATCATTAGGGGTAATTGAAAATTAGAGTACTCATTGCTCTCTTTATCTTGTAAATGATTTTGCATGTAGATTGAGCTCTTCCAACAGCAAATCCAGAATCTGCGAATCAAGGTCACACAATTAACACTAATACCAAACTAATCTCTCTTTATTCAGTCACACAATTTCCACTTTTTTAAATAACAAAAAATCCACTTTTATAATTGATTATTCATTAATTGACAAATTATCCATATTTATATATCTTGTGAATAATCCAGGAAAGAATTTTGGAAGAGGAAAACATCAATCTGTCCAACTGGGTAAGGAATCTTAATTTTATATATTGCAGTAAAATAATACAAATGTGGCCGATGCCACTAAAATTGAAGTAGCGATGTCGTTGTAGAGGCCACTAAAAATTTTAAACTATAGTCTACCATTGCAATTACAGTTGCAAACCACAATTTAAAAACGATATATACATTAAACTAATTTTACCGATTAATTAACTAGATAGAATGTTAATTTGAGGATTAATTAGTTTCAGCAGCACATGAGAGTGATGGAATTACACAACCTTGGAGTGGAAGGAAAAAAATCGGTACAAGAACAACAAAATGCAATGGATGAGTTTGCATTCTTTGAGGACCAACCTACAAGTAGCATTCTTCAACTTGCACTTGCTCAGCCAAATCTTCAAGACTATCACAAGTCTAGGGACCCAAATCAGCCATAAAACAATATGGTATTTTTTTTTAATTTTTTTTAAAATGAAATTTGAAAACATTATGGTATATATATTTTCTATTGCATATGTTAATTTCCATATATGTTACAATATATATAGTTAATGACATATATATATGTTGCATTGTGATTTGCAGAGTGACATGCATGAAGTGTTTTGTGGATCAAGCTGCCATATATCAATCAGTCTAGTCTATAATGTTTATTTTGAATTTCAGGTTGAGTGTTGAACATATATTTATAATTAGAAGTATTTAATTATAATATTTATGATATAAATTAAGAGGGAGTATTGTAGATACCTAATATTATTCACTTGTGACTTTAACTTATTGATTACCTATATATGTTAATGTTAATCCTGTCTTAATTATATACAAAAGGCTTGTTTTCATGTATTTTCTTGCTTCTTACAATTTTTTACCAATGCACTATATATTTACTATTTGTGATTTTTTAGTGAGAGTTTGGTTACATTTTCAGCCCAAACTGAGGCATTAGTTTACATAGAAGAAATAAATGGCAATAGCATCTAAAGTAACAAACGGGTTTATGATTTAAAGATTACACCAAAAATAAGCTATTGATATCCTACAAATTCATTTTGGTGTCTATCATTGTTTTAAATTGTGGGTGCGGTTGCATTCGAACCTTTATATTGGGGTATATTGCAAGAAAAGAAGAACGATATATTGCAAGAAAAAAGGCCTCAAAATAGTTTAATTTAGTTTTTTTTCTTTTTGGACACAAAATAGTTCAATTTAGATATATTTAGATTTTCTATTTATTTTTCATACAACTTTGCATAAATTTTATATTTTATAAAACCTCAGAGAGTCACAATTATATCTGTTTTAGGCCTCTATTTTTGTTGGACGACCCTATATAAATATGTGATAAAAGTAATTATTAGGAGAACAAGAAAGAGGTGTCAATTGGTTGAAGTTGGACAAGTTAAATACGGAAGGAACACAGTCCTGGCATAGGATTTTGACATCTATATTATTTTGACTTGGCTATGTTAGGGAAGCAATATTGATAATTAGCAACCAACCATGATACTATAATGGCAAGGATTTTCACTCTTAAATGTTACTTAAGAGTGGTTTTTTGGAGGTCAATTTGGTGTTATATAATCCAAGTTTTATATGGCGTAGTATCTACGCATTGCTAGCAAGAACGATGTTGTTCTTTGTTAGTTGTCAAAAATTTGATTACATATCATTCTATATTGAAATTGTGTTGATAAATGAAATGAGTTAAGATTGTTGTAGTAAAAAAAATTAAGTAATTGCTACAGTAAATAATAAATACGCGCCGGTGAAAAGTCATTTTCATTGTTCATCAATCAATAGAATAAAAATTAAGATACTAATTTTTTTTGCTTGAAAGGCAAATAAATTATATATAAATAAAGAGCTTCAAAGATCAAAAGACAAAGAGTACACTAAAAAAAGAGAACAAAAAGAAACAACCAACAATAAAGAAAGCAAATCTACAAATATAAAAGCCCGAGTAGGAACAACAAAGCAACACCGAAGTAGCAGTACAAACGGAGCAACCAACCACAAGCTAACAACCCATGGGCACCACACCAAAAAGAGAGACATCGGGGTCTTTTTGCATCCTCCTTGGAAGTTTTTTTTAAAGAAGTTAAATTAGCCCACCCAAATTAGCACTAGAGAGAATCGAACCTCAGACCTCAAGAGGAGCACACTCCTAGGTCCCAAGTCAATACCAATGCACCAACCCAAGTGGGTTTCCTCCTTGAAAATTTGAAAGAAAAAATATCAAAAATTGATAAAGGCTATATAGAAGCATGGCGAACCGCCTCTGTGAGCAAAGTCTCCAACTCTTGATGAACTGCGATGGCCCTATTATAGCTGAAGGAAAGTGCCGCGAGAGTTTCCTTAACGGACACTACTCTCGTAAAAACAGCCTTGCTGACTTCCATCCCTTGTGCTAGTTTTGAGGATATCCGATTGATTTCATTTGTATCATCAATTTGTGCTTGCTTAAGTTCAGCCAATTGATGTTCAAGCAAGTCTATCTTATTTGACCTATTTGAAATGTCATGCCTCTTTTGATCCCTTGTCTCGACCAAGGTTTCTGCAGCTGTTTTCGACGCCAAAGCTTCCCGTCGAATTTCATTCATGGAGGTAGTGACATGGTCATGGGTAGGTATCACAGCAAGTAGAGTGGTATTGGCCTCCAAAGAGGTAAAGAATTTTTCAAATGCAATAAAAGCTTCTTGGTTGGCCCCATGAAGTTGAAGACGAAGGGGTCGAAGTTTCTCTACAAGATAGTGCACCCTAATAGTGGTGGTCTGGTCGAAGGAGCTCACATTAGTAGAATTGGAGAATATTTCTTTTATTTCTCTGAAAAGGTTCACAACCCCATGATTGTCGGGAGTGGTTTCAATCGTCGAAGAAGAAGACCCATCAAACACATATGATGGTGTGGGATCCAATAGTTTGAGGATGACATCAAAGGAGGAAGCAACATCATCACCATCTTCGACAATGTTAACAAATCCTCGTGACTTTTCGGTACCAAAAGTAGTATGGGGCTCTTTTACGACATTAATGTCTTGACCCTCAACTTCTAAAGTGATAGCTGCTCCATAAGAAGGATTCTCACTTTCTAAAATGATAGCTGTCGCAGAAGAAGGATCATATGTGGTTTCGTGGTAGGTAACTTGAGTCGATGAGGGACCCTAAAACAAAAGATGAATTCATAATGAATGGTGAGAACCGGTGGACAACATGAACAAAATCCATTATTTAAAGTGTTGTATTATAAAAATAAAAATAAAAAGACGACGCTATATATTCAAAAACTAACGTATAGCATTCATCAAGAGCTGACACTACATTAGCGTCTGTGTCAAACGGACTCTATAGATGATGTTTTATAACACCAATATATATATATATTTGTAGCGTCACCCAACAACCGAAGCTACTGGCGTTTGCCATATATATACATGTTACTAGCATTAGCTTAGCGTCTAATAGGATGGACGCGAAATAGCGTTTGTTGGACGCAACTATCTAGCGTCGAGTATTTAAGTGGCGTCTCGACATTGACGCTAAACCTTGCTAATATTTAAGTGGACGACGCTCCAAACCAATTTTTTTACCTTAAGGTTCGAAAAGGTAACTTTCTTCTATTTCTCTTTCTAATTCAGCTGTAAGAGCTTTATCTTGTAAAGAAAATAAAACTTGAGAATAAAGAATTTTTCAGCACATATCTTATTTGAATATACACTGATACACCGGTGAGATAGATAAATTCTGATACGATAACATATAATATTTATTAATTTTTTAACATATAAAATTATCTATCTCAACAGTATACTGAATTGATAGATTCATCGCAAAAAAGATACTTACTAGATTGATAGGAGAGGAGGTGGTAGTTTGAACGGAGGAATATTTGAGTATGTTGTTTACTCTTGTATGATATGTGTTCACCCCCTTAGTTATGCCATTGCTTTTCACAGCTCTTAGTTGTCCCCCATCCGGAGGAGAAGCATATTGACCATTATTAGGATCCTCCATGTTATTTTGAAGGATTAAGATCCACCTGTTTTGCTGCTTTTTGGTAGAAGAATGGGATTTGTTTTTTGTCTAAGTATGCATGAATTTATGCTGGTTTTATAATACGAGGGTTTTTTTTTTTGTTACAATAATACGAGGGGTTGCTTGTGATAAAAATAAATACACGAATTATATAAAAATATAATAAACAACATGAGGGTTAGTGTCTAGTATGGACGAGGAAACTTCCGTAAATTTCCCTCTCTTTTTTTTTTTTTTTGGTGAATCGTAAATTTCCCTCTCTATTTCTGTTACTTTTATTTCTTTCACACGTTAAGAAAAATTGTAGGTTTTTTTTTATTTATTTTTAATTGCCAACTCATTAATTAATGTGGGTTTTTAATTAAAAAAATAAAAAAAAAAAACTTAAAAGTTGTTATATTTTTATAAACTTACTTAAAAGAAAGTTTTTTTTTTTGACTAAAAGTTGTTATTATATATATATAAAAAAAATTCTTATATATATAATAACTAATAATAGAGTAACAAAAAAAAAAACGAAGATGAAAAAAAAACTAATAATAATAATAGTAACCAAAAAACTAATAATAATAATAATAATAATAATAATAACTAATAATAATAGAGTAACAAAAAAAAAAACTGCAATCACATAGTAACGCAAGAACAGTCGCTTTGCCCTAACCCCAAATTGAAATTGAAAACGAAGAACAATCGCTGCATATGAACGGAACGAAAAAAAAAAGTTTCTTTAAATAAAAAAATTTCTTTAAAAAAAAAAGTTTCTTTAAAAAAAAGATTCTTTAAAAAAAAGTTTTATTTTAAAAAAAAGTTTCTTTAAAAAAAAAGATTTCTTTAAAAAAAAGTTACCGTAAAAAAAAAATTTCTTTAAAAAAAAAAGTTTTTTTAATTATTTTTAATTAAAAAATAAATAATTACTGAGTTGGCAATTAAAAAGTTTATGAGTTTATGAGTCATTTCACTTATAAAGTGTTCAATCTCAACTCTTTTAACTAATGTGAGACTTTTTCTCACACTTGATAAATCTCAACACGCATGACTTTAAATCGGGAAGGGAGCTTCTACGGTACATCAGGATAATTCGAATGTACTGGTACATTAAGTCGTTAAATTGATAAATTAACGATTATTTTTATGAATTAAGTTGATTATTGTATTTTAGAGATAATAATATCACAAGGAAAAATCACAATTTCACTGTTTATAAGCAATTCACTGATTTTTTTAATTTTTCATTAAATGTTACAATATTGACTATTATAAGGAATAAAAATTCAAAAAATATCAAATTTTATATTTTTGACAATTTTGATAAATAATATTTGGTTATTATAATGTTTTAAATAATAAAAAAAATTATTTATTTTAAAAAAAATAATTTACCTATCATTTTAATGACCTGATGTATCGGTACATTAGAAATTATCAAAATACTTTAGAATTTCCCATGAGTCAATGCATGTGGATGATCTAAAGTCTCCTCATTCATACGTATTGGGGAAGATGTTAAAATGCATTTTCATACAAGGACGTAGGTACTGTAGCGGTGGAAACACATTTAATTAGTACAGTAGAGCTTTATTATAAGTTACTAGCATTTAGTGTAAAAAAATGATTGTATTCAACAAACCTTATCCTAAGTTTTAAATTGTAATAATAATAGTAGTGTGAATGGGGAGACTTTAGATCATCCTCATGCATTGACTCATACCTTCAAGAATCAAGATCCTTATTCATACCTTCCAGAATTGCAGCGTTGTACGTTATCGAGTTATTATTTGCTAAGTTTAATTATATGACATAAGTTTTTTTTTTTTAACCAAAATATATATAAGACATAAGTTTAGGTACCGTTTGGCCTAGCTTTTTTTAGGTGTAGAAGCTCTTTTAACCATAAAGCTAGAAATAACAGTTTTTTAACTAAAATTAAAATCGTTTGATAAATCTTACTTTTATTTATAAAAAAACAGTTAAAAGTTGTTATTTTTTTATTATAATAGGGTTAAAAGATATGTTTGGTAATATATTATAATTTTTCCTAAAATATAGAAGTTGTTTTTTTTTTTTTTACTATAGCTTTTCAAAATTGTTGTTTAGCCTAGTTTCTTACTTTTAAGTAAAAAGAAGAGGAAAAAGGTTAGGTCATTCGGTATCTTCCTATAGTATAAATTTAGTTATTCTATAAATTATAGACTATAGTATTGGAAATATGCACTCCAATCGTAATGATATATATGCTCGGTCTTTCCCCACCGTCCCAATATCCAATCGGTACATGTATCTATATCTATAATATATATAATGAGGATACATGAATTTTGATGTGGATTTTTCATAATATCAACAATATTTTTGATTTTTTTTAATAGCAACAAAAAATTTTGTTAACAAATTCACCGTAACATAAGACACATTTTTTTTAGCAAAAATCTTTTATTAACAAACTCACCATAATATAAGTCTTGTCTGACCCGCTAGTATACCATTATTCACATTATAAATTTTCACTCAACTACTCGGTAGCTTATAAAAAAAACTCAACTATTCGGTACATTGCGGATTTGAATTTCCCACAGATACAACAGGGTGTTGTAACTCATGTTAGCCGCCCGATCTCTTATTTAAGGTATCGTATCATCAATTTAATATTATCAATTTAAGTTTTAAAATATAATTTTAAAAAAAAACCGTTTCTTAATAATGAATGACACTCAAAGTAGTATCATTATTGAAGAAATACATATATAAATTGTATAAATATTACATGAGATTATAGAAACTTTTTTGTTACTAATTGAAAATGTTGTTGAAGAAAGTACTTGTTATCGAAAGAGAAAACTTCCCAGCTATAATCGAAAATGACATTTCATTGGGTCGTCGTCATTCATTCATCATCATTTCTCAATAGCATGCATCATGCACATGCAATCTTTCTCATTTTTTAATGGGTAAATAGTGTTATACCCCCTGCAAAATAGCAGAGTTTTGCGTTACCCCCCTGCAAAATATTTTTTTGAGATTACCCCCTGTAATGTCAAGATTCTTTGCGTTACCCCCCTGACTCAACAAGTGGGCATATGACATGGAAGAATCTTGACATGGCATGACACGTGGAAATTAATTTATTTTTTATTTATTTTTAATTGCCAACTCATTAATTAATGTGGGTTTTTAATTAAAAAAATAAAAAAAAAACTTAAAAGTTGTTATATTTTTATAAACTTACTTAAAAGAAAGTTTTTTTTTTTGACTAAAAGTTGTTATTATATATATATAAAAAAAATTCTTATATATATAATAACTAATAATAGAGTAACAAAAAAAAAACGAAGATGAAAAAAAAACTAATAATAATAATAGTAACCAAAAAACTAATAATAATAATAATAATAATAATAACTAATAATAATAGAGTAACAAAAAAAAAACTGCAATCACATAGTAACGCAAGAACAATCGCTTTGCCCTAACCCCAAATTGAAATTGAAAACGAAGAACAATCGCTGCATATGAACGGAACGAAAAAAAAAAGTTTCTTTAAATAAAAAAATTTCTTTAAAAAAAAAAGTTTCTTTAAAAAAAAGATTCTTTAAAAAAAAGTTTTATTTTAAAAAAAAGTTTCTTTAAAAAAAAAAGATTTCTTTAAACAAAAGTTACCGTAAAAAAAAAATTTCTTTAAAAAAAAAGTTTTTTTAATTTTTTTTAATTAAAAAATAAATAATTACTAAGTTGGCAATTAAAAAGTTTATGAGTTTATGAGTCATTTCACTTATAAAGTGTTCAATCTCAACTCTTTTAACTAATGTGAGACTTTTTCTCACACTTGATAAATCTCAACACGCATGACTTTAAATCGGGAAGGGAGCTTCTACGGTACATCAGGATAATTCGAATGTACTGGTACATTAAGTCGTTAAATTGATAAATTAACGATTATTTTTATGAATTAAGTTGATTATTGTATTTTAGAGATAATAATATCACAAGGAAAAATCACAATTTCACTGTTTATAAGCAATTCACTGATTTTTTTAATTTTTCATTAAATGTTACAATATTGACTATTATAAGGAATAAAAATTCAAAAAATATCAAATTTTATATTTTTGACAATTTTGATAAATAATATTTGGTTATTATAATGTTTTAAATAATAAAAAAAATTATTTATTTTAAAAAAAATAATTTACCTATCATTTTAATGACCTGATGTATCGGTACATTAGAAATTATCAAAATACTTTAGAATTTCCCATGAGTCAATGCATGTGGATGATCTAAAGTCTCCTCATTCATACGTATTGGGGAAGATGTTAAAATGCATTTTCATACAAGGACGTAGGTACTGTAGCGGTGGAAACACATTTAATTAGTACAGTAGAGCTTTATTATAAGTTACTAGCATTTAGTGTAAAAAAATGATTGTATTCAACAAACCTTATCCTAAGTTTTAAATTGTAATAATAATAGTAGTGTGAATGGGGAGACTTTAGATCATCCTCATGCATTGACTCATACCTTCAAGAATCAAGATCCTTATTCATACCTTCCAGAATTGCAGCGTTGTACGTTATCGAGTTATTATTTGCAAAGTTTAATTATATGACATAAGTTTTTTTTTTTAACCAAAATATATATATATATATATATATATATATATATATATATATATATATATATATATATATATATGACATAAGTCATTTTTTTTACATAAATTAGACACAGGCAGACGTAAAACGCGCTTGTCTAGCCTGCTAGCAGGGTGTTGTAACTCATGTTAGCCGCCCGATCTCTTATTTAAGGTATTGTATCTATGGGCGGAGCCAGGATTTAAACATAGGGGGACCGAGTCTAAAAGGAAGAATTTTTTTTTTTGGTCAAGCTAAAAGGTATAATTTAGTATATAGAAAAAGTAAATTTTCAAATGCACTACTTCTTCATTATCTCTCTCTTTTCCTCTTAAAAAACGAGGGAATTATTTTTTGTCTAACCAATTTTCAAACTAACAAAAACACAATTTTTTTTTCCGTGAACTTAGCTCAGTTGGTAGGGATATCGTATATATTATGCAGTCAGGTTTCAAACCTCGGACACTCCATTTTTTTTGTTACAACAGACACTCCATTTATTTTTATTAAAAGTGAAATTTCTAGTCACTAGACTACTAGCGAAAAACACAATTTTTCAAATAAATTTAGATAAGACAAATGCAAGCACTTAAGAAACAAGTCTCAACCTAACAATTAACAAATACTAACACAATCTTATGAAAAAATAAAGTTAATCAGGTGCTAATTCTTAAAATAAAAGATGTAGCTCAAAGTGGGATAGAAAAATAAAGTAACAATTTACCAAGACAACAATACAATAAAGAGTATATATATTAAATTTAAATCTGCTACTTTGAAAGAAATTGGAGATGAATGAAATTGGAGAAGAGGACAAAATAAGTGGTCCAAAACTTCTTTAGGGTTTTGCAATTTGGAGATTGGGAGGAGAACAATTAAGTTTTACTTCTCAACTTATTTTATTTTATTCAATTATTATTTCTTGTGTACTTTACAATGTTAATAAAAGGTTTTTTTACCATAAGAAGCAAGGTCCAATAGCTAGATATGTATAATACTATTAGTACTAGTAAAAAAATTATGAAAAAGCCAGAGGGACTACAGCCACCCCTTGTCCCCCATGTACCTCTGCCTTTGATTGTATCATCAATTTAATATTATCAATTTAAGTTTAAAAAAATAATTTTAAAATGAATCGTTTGTTAATAATATATGATATTCAAAGTAGTATCATTATTGAAAAAAATATATATAAATTGCATAAGTATTACATGATATTATAGTCTTACTAATTGAAAATGTTCCTGAAAAAAGTACTTGTTATCGAAAGAGAAAACTTCCCAGCTATAATCGAAAATGACATTTCATTGGGTCGTCGTCATTCATTCATCATCATTTCTCAATAGCATGCATCATGCACATGCAATCTTTCTCATTTGTCCCTTAATTTAATTTCAACTTCAAGTGATAAATGATTTTGTCCTTTATTTTTTTATGTAACTTTTGCCTTTTTTTTTTCTTTTTTTTCTTTCATCCATATTTATGTTCGTGTATGATTTTTCAACCTTCAATTTTATAATTTGTTTTGGAGCATAACGCATAGAGAAAAAAAAAACATCATTTGAGGCTTGAAATCTATATCCATACATGAAGGGAAAAAAAAAAGAGACTAAAATATATCGTAAAAAAAGATTATGGACTAAAATGTTTCCTAAAATTAAAGTAAGGAACTACCGGTATAATTTTGGGTGTTTTAATATGCTAAAAAATAGAGAATTAAACTGTACAACTTTTGTTATACCCATAGAAACTGATTATGGGCCATCAGACAAAAAATAAGTAGTAAGAGACAAAATAAAAACAAAAAATTTTATCTATCACTAAACATATATATATATATATATATATATATATATATATATATATATATATATATATATATATATGACAACTTTTTGTTTATAGCATAACTATAAACAAATACAAAAATATTTATTTTATTTTTAAATATAAAAAATATTATCCATATCTCTCTCCAGTATAATTGTGTCATGTTATGTACTTTATTGTGTTCAGTCATATATTGTTCTATCTAGAACTTATTGTTATGCGAATAAAACTCGACTTTGTCTTATTTCTCGGGCGTAATACTATCGTTAACGTTTATGTTTGTCGTGTGAATCACGAGATTTCGTTATTCAAATCCGATTAACTATATTTAATAAAAACGCTCTCCGTCAACCACAACAACCCTTCCTTCCACCACTTTTCTTCTCATGAAGAAACAGAAATTCATTGGCTTTCTTAATTGAATCTTCTATATATAATTATTCCCATCCTCCTCGCAAAACAAAAAATAGAGCATTATTATCAAAACCACCCTTCTCTTAGTTTTGTTTCCTCAAACAATACCTTTCAAAAGGTGATCTTTTTCTTCTTCTTAGCTTAAGTTAATTTTTATATTTAATTATTTGTTTTCATGCCAAATCATCCTCATTCTATAACTTCAAGTGTAGTAGTGGAATATATATATTTTGTTTTGGAACTTAGTTTGTTACATAAACAAAGACAAGAAATGCTTCTTCCTATGAAGCTAGTTTCTTTAATTAATATAATGTGTGTGAACTTTTACGGAAAGAAACCATGTTTTTGTTGTAGATTTCTAGCTAGCTAGTGATTCTCAAAGTGTTTAGCTTAAGTTAAACACATTCTAATGCATTTGTAATTTGTCTGTAATTCTAGGCTTGTAGGTTGTTTATATCTAACCGTCCCTAAATATAAAACTCATTGAGAAAATTACGGAGATTAAGAATTATAAGTAAGAAAAATTTGAAATCTATCACAAATTTTAGTGGGGAAATTTGAAATCTGTCACAAATTTGCAAGGAAACTGAAATCCATCCCCAATTAGCAATGGAATTCCAAGAATAAATATTGTATTTTTATGCAGTCAATAGTGACAGATGTATTATTGTTGCGACCATTTTATTCCGTCGTTATTTGTGACGGATGATAAATGACCTCGCTAAATATTTGCGGCGTTCAAATTTGTTACGAATTTTTAGTCGTCATTAAATCTGTCACTAAATGTTTTTGTGACGGAAATTTGACACTTTAGCGACGGATTCCTTCCCTCTCTAAATTTAAGTTTTCTTGTATTGAGAGTATATCTATTAAACTCATTTAATGATGGATAAAATTATAAAATGTTTTGGTCAAACATTTGATTGATTCTTCCATCTAATCTAGTTAGTCATTATTTATTCATATAGAGAAGACTTAAAGTTTCCCATTTTTAAATCAATTAAGGGTTGTTGTTGGGCTCGTAGACAACAGTATAATTCTCATCTATATATAAAACACATAATAGCATAGTTGGAATATAAACCGAAATTAATATTTATTCTTTTTATTGTGCACCCTTCCTATTTTTTTTTTATTACAACCTATTCTAAATATAATTTTTTTGAATTAAAAGATGGGATCTGACTCTAGTTGGTTGGTTCACATGGAAGTGATGTTGGGGTCTCTAGATCATATAGAAGTTCAGTCATGCAGCATTTGTAGAGTTTCGGACGAGCTTAGAGGTCTGAAAGAGAAGGCTTACAAGCCAAAGTGTATCTCAATAGGACCTTTACATAGGGGAGCAACGAGTTACCTCGAATTGATGGAAGAGTCTAAATGGCAATATATGCGCGAGTTTCTTGAACGACAAGGAATAATCCGAGAGCAAAACAGAACTTCAGAGGTAAGGTTAAACGAATGTGGCAATGATATTGTCAAATTGGTTGAAATCATTCGCGCAAGCTATGGTGGTAGCATCTTTGACTCGGAATCACCCCAAGAAATCGCCAAAATAATGATATTGGATGGTTGTTTTTTGTTAGAGTTTCTCACTAGACTTGGCAATTACAAATTAAGTTACGATGATCCAATATTTGAAACCAAGGAAAAAGTGTTGTCGATTGTGAACGACATCACAATGCTTGAGAATCAAATACCCTTCATTGTTCTCAAGAAGTTATATAGGAAGGTCTTTCCAGATGGCTCTGAAATTGAGGACGATCATCGAGTTGCTAATATTGTGCGTAAAGCTTTTGATTACCCTTTGGTGAATGCCACGGGCGGTGCTCATATACTTCATTTGATACACTTGTCTACAGTTGATCAAAGCAAACGCGAAGAGGGAAAACGAGCAAATCAACAACTATTTCGATGTGCTTCTAGGCTTCGAGCTGCTGGGATAATTATCTGTCCAAAAAAACAAAACATTAGTAATAACCAGCAGCAGCATACTTTGGCGGATACATTCGACTTTGATATAAATTTCAATATTGAATCGGGGAAGCTGGAAATCCCGGTGTTGTATGTCAAGGAAACAACAGAAGTGAGATGGAGAAATTTGATTGCTTGGGAGCAGAGCAGAATTGGGGTTAAATGCAAATACACATCGTATGCACTTTTCTTCAAAGAATTAATATGTTGTAAACATGACATTGAATTGCTTGAAGAAAAAGGAGTTATAGTAGTACTAAATAAGTGTGTCAAGAGCAAAGAATTGTTAACACTTTTTCGCACCATCTCAAAGGGCGCGGAGCATATGGATTCCAGTTACAGTGAGATTTGTGATAGGTTGAATGTGTACAAGGGGGAAAAAGCCACAAAAGCTTTTGGATTGCGGCTAATCGTTTGGCATCAATGCAAGCGCATTTTTGAGGTGGTCTTGTACTATTGTCAAAATTGGTACAAAATTTTGAGACGCGACCATATACCTACTGTTTGGAAATTTATAGGAGTTGTGGCGGCTATTTTGCTTCTTGTTCTCACCATCATGCAGACTTATTACTCCGCGCGCGGCTAGTTAATTAACTTTAAACAAAGATTTTGTATTGTGTTCAAATTGAATTAGGCTTGTTTTCATGTATTTTCTTGCCTCTTATCATTTTTTACCAAAGTACTATGTGATTCCTCATGTGCCTATATTTACTATTTCTGATTTTTGTCAAACTATAAATTACCATTTCATGAGTTTTTTGTTATAATTTGAGACTTTCATGAGTTTATGATCAATCTGATTAACTGAGACTTTCATCGTGGTTGAGGTGTACGTATATCTCTCTTAGACTGACGTTGATGCTTCTGGTCGTCAACCAATGTATCACAAGAGCATCAATTTTTGAATTTACATTTTTGCCCTTGCGAAAAAGTTCAGAACATATTTCCTGAACTTTTATGCCTATTAAAAATAATATTTAAACTAGAAAAAGTTCCGAAAAAATATTCTGAACTTTTTTTGCAAGGACAAAAATGTAAATTTGGCGGGGGGAGGAATCCCTCAATTTTGTAGGCATAAATACCAACGTTTTAGGGCCAACATCATTTGGGCTTAACATATCACATTTTCAGCCCAAACTAAGGCCTTAATTTGCATAGAAGCAATAATGGCAATACCATCTAATTAACAAAACAGCTTATAATTTACAAATTACAACAAAATTAAGCTATTGATATCCTACAATTCCATTTTGGTGTCGACTATCGTTTTAAATTGTGGGCGCAGTTGCAGATGAACCTTTACATTGCGGTATAATGTAATAAAATAAGGACGATGTAATCGGCACCGAGACTTCAAAATTCTTTATATTGTAGTCAGAAACACAATAAACCTTTATATTGCGGTAAAATGAAGAGAAAAAAATATAAGGACAACGTAGTCAAAATTGCAATTATATTCAGCGCAACTGTAGTAACTTTATATTCTTTATACAACCGCAATTATGGTTGCAGAACACAATTTAAAACACTGATTTTGAAATTACAATTTTTTTTATGCTATTTACAATGGTGTTGACTTTGACACAAATCTCAACTTCTCTGTCACATAAGCCATTGCATAAATTTGACCACATGCCTCTTTGAGAACATGAAGCAAAATTAAAAGAAATATGCCTCCAAAAGCAACAACTCTCAACATGACTCTTTCTTGTGGTGACTTTGCAATCAAATAAACACAATCCAAACTTATTAAAATCCAACTAAACCTTTCCATAAACACTTTAATCATAGACACAAATTTTCCCACATTTTCTCCATAAATTTTACATATAATCCTTAAACAAAGAACACCAACAACAAAAAATGTTGTCATTGACCAACCTTTGTACTTCACTAGTTTACCTCCAACAACCAAAGCTTCTTTCCTACACACACATGTTGCACATTCACCCGAAAATGTCGAAGACATCAACGCATCGAAACCGGTATAATAAGGTAACACAATTGAATCCAAATATATACTTGCATGCAAAATTCCAGAAATTGTTGATGCTGCAAAAAAAGTGTACTTAATATCCTTAAAATTATCACCATCTTCAATATTATCAAAAGATAATGCTGAAATTAGTACCAATAGAAGAATTGCTGGACCAATACAAGAAAGTGGAAAAATTGTATTGATTTGATGACCCTTTGCAAAGATTAAGATTATAAGTGGAAGAGATATAGGACCAGAAGGTAAAAAAAATCTTTTTGATTGACTCAAAAAAATTGTTTTTTTTCTTGAGATAATATTGATTATCACAATTACAAGAGTGAAAAAATAAGAAAATGTTGTGAAAAGAAGGACTAAGATATCAATGAAAAAAGTGTAATTTGGAGGGTAAGTTTTATCACATACATAATGGTAAGGACAATTGATTGTATCCATTGTTTCTTCCATTTGCCAACTTATGCATTTGAAAAATGTGGCATGAATTTCTTCTAGGTCCCATCCAGGTTGGAATGTTGGGTTTTTTTGGAGCCAGATAAGGCTATTCATTATTATATGATTCTATGTGGTGAAATTAAATTTTGATCATATAAATAAGAATCATATGGATATTGTTTGTTGTTGTTGGTTGGGGAATTCAAGTACAAGTTTTGAATTGGATGAAGAAAGACCAACTAATCAATTTTTTTTGTTTATAATATTTTTTAAAAAAAAATTATTTGATTGAGTTTAAGTATTTAATGAGCTTAGTTTATGAAGAATTATTCGAAAATATCCGAGTTTTAGTCCTGACTGAAATAATTATTCACCAGATATTACTTATCTCTTGGACGAATTTTATATTACTATGAACTATTTTTTCTGAAAATCCGAAAGTTAAGACGTATAAAATTTTAATTTTTAAATTTTTTTTCACCATCAGTATCCGGTTTATTGGACGGCCTAATCTGGTTCGGGGTCAGTTCTGATATCAAGTGGTTTCAGCCCCCTCCCGATCATAGTTGCGGGGAATCGAACCGTATTTCTTCTTATAAATTACAACGTCAATCACCACATAACCGGCTAACGGTTGGTATTAATTTTCAATTCTAGATATAAAAATGAATTTGGTGGCATTAAAACAACATACTCCCTCCGGTCCTTATTATAAGAAACAATTTGGAAAAAACACACATACCAAGAAACCTTATCTTTCTTAATAAAAATTCTAAAATTTTACAATCTATTCCAAAATTAACCTTGGTGTATTAATTTATCCTTAGGGAATATATCACTCTAATTAATGCATAACTTTGGAATGGATACAATTTAATAAGGGTAAAAATGGAATTGTAAGAATAAATTTAATGATTGTTTCTTATAAAAAGGACCAAATTTTTTTTCCAAATTGTTTCTTATAAAAAGGACCGGAGGGAGTATTAGCTAAATTTATTTACTTTTTGTTTGCAATTTTATTCTAAGCAAAATTTCTTTCAATGAGGAATTCTGTTTCTGTCTGAAGTATATACTAGGTAGTTGAATGGAAGAAAAATTTCTAAAGCATGTCGTTGGCTTTTTAAGTGAAGAAATGTTGTACTAAGATATAGGCAACGTGATTCCAAAGGGAAAAGGATACTGTTAGGTGAGTGATGGATATATTTTGATTTCATGATGGGGTGCTAATATCAACTATATGTATAATGTAATGTATAGATAAAAATTGGTATGCCAACATCACCACAAATATTGGGGGACGTAACAATGTACTCCTCTGTCCCAAAATAGAAGTAAAAGTTGATTTACAAAAGTGAATTTATTTGCTCCAAATCTTTAACTAAATACATCGAGTTTCTTTGACTCATTTTTGCTTATATTTTGAGACGGAGAGAGTATATTGTTATAACATTTAATTTATGAAATTAAATAAAGGCCTATTCTTCTTATATGCAACAAGATTACCCCTCTTCCCTAAAGCTTCGCAGGGTTCTTTTCTTCCGGCACTTTCTTTCACTACCCGGTTGAGTATATGATGATGTTTTCTCTTCCCCCCTCCCATGAATTTTTTATACCCCCAATATTCTAATTTTGCCCTTGCAGAAAAATTCGGTTCGTAGAAACCGAATTTTTTCTAGTGCAAATTCAGAGTAAATTTCGGTTTTTAGAAGCCGAAATTTGTTTTCAAGGCAAAAAAAAAACTTCGGTTTCTACGAACCGAAGTTTTTTCAAGGGCAAAATTGGAAATTCAAGGGGGATAAAAGATTCATGGGGGTGGGAAGAGAAAACATCGTATATGATAATTGCTTTTTAATATCAATATCATTTGTCCTTAGCATCCAAAGCCTTATTTGAGGGAGGGCAAAGAGGGGACCTCCTAGGTCCATAAAAATAATTAAGTCTAAAATTTGGCCCCAAAATAATTTTTTTAGGGGACTAATAGACCCAACAAAGAATATATACGAAATTATTAGTTTTGTATGTCGCTTCCTATTGCTTCTCGGGGAATATATAATTGTATCAAGTATTAATTATGAATTTTTGTACAATGATATTTGATATGGTTGATAATTTATGAATTTATACATTAATAATACGCAAATCAATGATCAAATTCTCTATGTGTATGTATCTCTTATTCATATCAAGTATCAAATTCTCTGTCAAACTGCCTTCGTATTACTTTTTCATCACTACACGTATGCAAATTCTTTTCTTCTCGTAATCTCGCTGCATCTCAACACACACCTATTGTCTTCCTCTATATTTTTCTCTACAAGATCAGTCATCCCTATTTGTCTCTTATATACATATTGATGTAAACACAATTATTAGTGATTTTGTATGATTGCATTCAGAAATGATGGTAGGAATTGTTTTATACGTAAGAGTCTTTTGATATTAAATAAAAAGTTTAATATTTTTTGAGAATTCAAATTTTTTATACTACAATTATTAATTAGGGCCCAAATTGTAAATACGCCTTAGCCCACCAAAATCTTAGAAACGGCACTACTAGCATCTTAATTAGCATAGAGATTATAGTGACAAATTTCACATCCTTTAGCACCCTAACAAAATAAATAATATACTTTAGTTTTTTTTTTTCAAGTCATATACTTTAGAAATTTATTATTTAAATTTTACATATGTTGTTAAGTTAGAGAGAGTGATGCTTTTTTTAAAAACCAAATGTATTCTCCGTCGCAACTGCAAAGACTAATCTTCTCTCGAGGTAGTTGAGATCTATTTATGGGGTTGACCTCTCTCAATAGATATTTTTTCATACACACAGATCGAACTCATGACCAAATAATTAATGGACTATCAAGTATCTATTACTTGTGTCACACTATATTGGTGAGAGAGAGTGATGCTTTAAGAACTAAATTTATGATTTATTCATTAATTTTCTCATTAAATTAGAGAGATGTCAAATCCAAAACAATTGAGGAAGAACTCACAATATCTAAAAATTGGGGTGAGGCAAGATATTCAAATTATGTATAAAATAAGGGGTCAAGTTTCAAATATTTAAAATATTTTTTATTAGTATTTCTAAAAAATTGAGGGAGTGTACCTTCACCTTTGCATTTTTATCAACCCCTGTATTTTTTTTCTAGTATTTCTATTAATGCCTTATGTATTTATGTTGTTCATCAAGACGGCCATAAATTGGCTTTTTCATGGTATAACAAAAGTTGTTTAAAGACCCGGGGCTTAGGCCCTCCTTATTACCAAAAAAAAAAAAAGTTGTTTAAAGACCTGGTAGGGAGGATCGCGGTTCGATCCTCCACAACTGCGATCGGGAGGGGGCTGGAATCACTTGATGTCAGAACTGACCCCCGAGCCAGATTCAACTGGTGGTGAAAGTCAAAAAAAAATTGTTTAAAGACCATTAAAAAAAATTGTTTAAAAATGCTAATAATAAGTTGGTCTAAATACTAAGGGATTTAAATCTTTAAATAAATTCTAATTTTTGCTTGGAAAAAAAAAATAAGATTGAGATAGATGTTTAAACATGCAAACAATAAGTTGGTAATGCCAAGGGATTGAAACTCTTAAATAACTAATCATGAGTTCGATTTCTAACTCTTGCTTATAAAGAAAATTGAGAGTAGAGAACTCATCTTATAAATTTAGAAATTTTCTCATCCCATCCCTTATGTTTCTTTGCTATCCCATGCGTTTTCATTTATGCCATTGTGAAAAACTTCGGAACGCAGTTTTCGAAAGTTTTTCTAGATCAAATTTAGAAAAAATTCAGAAAACATATTCCGAAGTTTTTTTTCAAGACAAAAAAATTCGTAAAATGCATTCCGGAATATTTATTCAAAGACAAGATGGAAACACAGAGGTAGAAACATAGTATATGGTATGAGAAATGTTCATAAATTTAAGGGTGGAAATAGAGCAAATCAGTATGCATAAGCCTACGGGCAGATGTTTTCTCTTTATGCCCCCCTTGGTTCTTTTTTCCCCTGGATTTTATTTTTTTGCTCTTCAATAAAAACTTCGGTTGCTACGAACCGATTTTTTTTTGCCTTAAAAAAAATTCGATTTATGTTAACCGAATTTTCCCTGAATTTGAACTAGAAAAAACATCGGTTTCTGCGAACCGAAGTTTTTAGCAAGGGCAAAATTAAAATATTTAAGGATATAAAAGATACATGGGCAGGGGCGGACCTAGCCATAACTTTCTAGTGTGGCTAAAAAAATTTAGGCACTACCGAATTTTTTTCATCCTGATAATTCGATTAAACAACAAACAATATATGAAATTACCACTAATACAACATGTATATCAAAAAAAAAAAAACACACCAGAAAATATTTATTCAAAAAAAGAAACCAACAAACTATATCTAAAACACCACCAAATTTCTATTCGGAAAAAAAAGAAAGGACTAAAATTTATTGAATATCTATTAAATCATGCACATGACTTGTTTAATTCAATTAGTTTATAACTTATTAATTTTTATTCCAATTTGACCCGTATTATCTTACTTGAAAAAATTAAATATTAATTAAATATTTTTTTTATGTCATATCATATTTATATGCTAAGTTCAATTGCTAATTTTATCCAATACTATGAATTCAATTAGTTGTCCACTGTTTTTTTGACAAATAAAGTCAAGTTGATTATTATAAAATTAAACTATGTAACTTAAAATAATACTCCATGTATAACGAAAGACTTGAAATATAATCATCAATAATAGACTATGAACTAATATTTGCACTAATACTTAAACTAATATGTATACGAGAGACTTACAGTTATCAATAATAAACTATAAACTAATATTTACATTAATATTTGTACCAATATGTATACAAAATAACTTAAAATTATTTATAAAATTTTTATTTTTTATTTTTAGAGAAATTTGGGTTGGGCTGGTGTGGCTACAACCACACCAAGCCTTGAACAGGTCCACCCCTATATATGAGAGGCCCAGAGAGAAAACATCCTACGGACAACAACAATCTAGTCTCCTCGTACTCAAGTCAAAGCCCAAACATTTTTTTATAATAGAGAAAACGAAGAATTTTTGAAAACTTAATTAGTTAAAAGATTAAGTTACAGTCAAAAAACTACTTAAATAAATATAAATAATATTTTTTTTATTTTGATCAGGATCTTGACTCCATCATGCTAATACATTTCCAAGACGATATGAATTATTATTTATTTTTAAATGGAATTGTTTTGTTTGAGCATACATTTCAATCAATTAATCCATAGTATTAAAATAACTTCTGGAGCTTTCACTACAAGAATAAGGAGATATGGCTACAACATTTTTCCAACAATTCAATAGTTGTTGGCAAATTAAAGGAATTAGCAACAATGTTTACACATTGTTGAGATAAGTAAGTTTTTTTGTAACAATAGTTTTATCGTTGGGATGAATACACTTAGCCCCACCAATTAAAAAAATCGTTGGTATAGTATATCTTTTTCCCAATGATTTTCTAAGATTGCTGCCAATTGACAAACAACTTGCTGTCCATCTACTCATGTTTTAATTAGTGGGTAATTATTATTATTATTTTTTTTTGTAATACGGGCACCCCTAATTTTTTATTAAAAGAAGTAGTACACATATACTATTAAAAAACCTGAATAAATTTATTATATATAAAAAAAAAATTGAATAAATACAAAGATAAAGAAATTTAATCATAAAAAATATTGCGAATTTTAATTTTAGTGCATAAAAATAAAAATGGGTTATTTTTGTTCTTATAATTTTAGTTTTTTTTTATCAATATTAACTAATTTATGTTTATATTAATGTTAAAATTATAATTTTTTTTATGTTCATGTGTCTATATGATACCTATTTATTATTATTTCAAATCTCCATATGTGTCTATATATGTTCAAGAATATTTTAAAATATCCATCAACCAAAAAAATTTAAAAGACTAAAATATTTGCTTTTTTTTCTTCAAAAAAAGATATCTGCTTTTTTTTTTAGTGGACTAAAATAAAATTTTGTTCCATGTTTTTTTTTACGCAAATTTGTTCTATGTTAGGAGCACAGAATTTTATTTAATCTAATAATATATAGTAATTTTTTTAATAACAATAAATTTTATAATAGAAAATTTACTAAATAAAATCTGATGAAGTTAATTAGATCCCACTACATCACTACTTTTTTAACTACCACTTATAATAGAAAATTTACTAAATAAAATCTGAAGAAAAAACTGCCCACTCAAAAAAAGTAGGAACCGCTTACTTAGTGGGAATATTTTGTACCAATGAATTAGGAACCGTTTTTTTGTTTGAGGATAAAAACTAAACTGTTAAGTATAACACTAGAATTTCTCTTTGGATGAGCTTTGGAAACTGCTAGAAGAGTTTAAGCACCGCAACTTCAATTACTCAGTTTTCTTGTTTAATATATATTTTCCCAATCCATGTTTAGTAATGGTACTCTCTCTCAAGTCTCAAGTGATATTTCAAATTCAATACATCACAAGTGTGTGTCTAAGACGAGGTAAAATAATTTGATTTTACTTAATTGTTCTAGAATTATTTTTTTACACAATTTTTCTTTCCTGGTTCTATTTTAAAATTCTTTGTTATTTTTTTTCAGTGATATAATGCAAAAGAATGAATCAATACAAAAACATCGGAAGAACTCAAATCTCTTATTTTAAGTGTTGCAAAGAGATGAAAAAGAAGAGTACCTACTACGGACAAATTACACTTTTTCTTTCCATCTATGGACAAGGAAGGAAGAGTAACTATTGATTTTGTTACTGAAATCCCTATTTTTATTAAGAATCTTGAGTTATGTTAATTTTAATCTCTTTTTTTTTTTATTTCTTGTGTTAATAATATTTAACATAGTTTTTTATTTTCATCTTTCAATGCAGGATACTTTAATTGGTGAATCAAAGCATAACAAAGATACTATATTTTACACATCAAGAAGACTATATTAAAATTATAAGACAAAACTTCATAAACAATATTAAAATAAAATGTAATCATATAAAACAATATAATTAATATGATATAAAAATTTCACAATACATTTATAAAAAATAATTTGTGTTTGTCTAAATATCAAACTATGTCTATGACTCTTGTTATTGAGAAAAACAAAATATAACAAAAAATATATATTGTTGAAAAAATTGTTATAGCAGCGACTTTAATCGTCGAGACAAGTCAGATATAACGACAATCGTGTTGTGTTCCGGTAACAAAAAAATTCGTTGCCAAAACACTACTAATAACAACAATATTAAAAGTCGCTGCAAAACTTTTGGTAACGGGACTTATCGCAACAACCTGCAGCGACTTTTTTTTCGTTGGAACAAAACTCTTTTGCAACAACTTTATACATTTGCCAGCGACAAAAGTCGCTGCAAAAAACCTGTTATCTTGTAGTGTTTCTTTCATTTTCCAAACTTATAAAATAAAAGACTAAAAGTTATACCATCAAAACTGATTGATAAAAAAAATAGCATCGTCCATCTAGAATTTGAGAGATTTGATGTATCCGTCTTCTCATTTTAGTGCATGTGTGTGAATACATCATCATTTTTTGTATATATATATATATATATATATATATATATATACACACATCATTTTGTTCTTAGAAGTAAATAACCACTTATAGAAAAAGATTAATCGGTACCCATGAGTTTAGCTTGATTGGTAGGAAAATTGCACGATATGTATAGGAGATGAGGTTCGAATCTCGGACACTCACTTATTCACCTTTATGGAGAAATTTTTAGCCGCTAAACTACTTCAAAAAAAAAACTATTAATCGAATTCAACAAATAATAGTGGATTAAAAAAAACCATTATATCACTAATTTTTGAATTATAATATGAATTCGCAGATCTCAACTCATCAAATAGAGCACTTAAATTGCAAACATCCATAGGGTGTATATATATATATATAGGAGAGATCAAATTACACCGGTGTAACATTTGAGTAATGTTACTGTTAAGAGTCCCACATCGGTTGAGAGATGGCCTGACTAAGTGTTTATATACTAAAGGCAATCCTCACCTTACAAGCAGGGCCGGCCCAAGCCCAAAGCGAGTGAAGTTAGGGCTTTAGGCCCCCAAAATTTGGGCCAAGAAATAGGCCTCAATTGTTTTTTTTTTTGTTGGGGAAATAGATCTCAATTTTTAATATAGAGATATTTGTTCCTAATTGTTGACAGTATTTTAGTAATAGCGCAGCGGCTGAAGGCCTTGCATTTTTTAGCTCTTGGTCACAGGATCGAAACTTAACTGTTGCATTTTCAATTTATTTTTCCAAAAATTATTAATAAGCCTCATTTTCCAATGTTTGAATAATAACACACCACCACCACCGTAATTGCTTTCTTGGTGAGCAGTACACCAATATAATTAATTCACTAACAAAGTTAATTTTTTGACCTGATGATTTATTATAATTATTCATAAGTGATTAAATTATATTTTACAAAAAATTATCAAAAAAAACTATTTTTTACAAAATTACCTATAACTTCTTTTCTTTTTTTTTTAAAACTTGATATCCGGCCCTAGGATCGACTAATCAAAGGGACCAATCCCACTATTTTTTGAAAACTTGAAAAAAGTAATTAAAAATAATATTAGAAATAAAACAATTGTTAAAACAATTGTTTTAGCCGAGGTGTGACAACTATTATTGTATAAAAGGATTTATATTTTTTTTTATCATTTCTTTTATTTTTTTTGACAAACTTTTTTTTTAATCATTTCTAAAAGGCCTCATTTAATTTTTCGCTTTAGGCCTCAACATATGTTGGGCCGGCCCTGCTTACAAGCCGGTTTTGTAAGGATGAGTTAGGCCCAATACTCATTTCTAAGATAGTATCAGAGCCTCTCCAAGATCCGTTGGGCCACCTGTTATCAGGTTTTCGCTATTGGGTCACCTACCGTTTATATCCACGCACCAAGCCCAATAGTGCTGGGCGTGAGGGGGTGTGTTAAGAGTCCCACATCGGTTGAGAGATGGTCTGACTAAGTGTTTATATACTAGAGGCAATCCTCACCTTACAAGCCGGTTTTGTAAGGATGAGTTAGGCCCAATACTCATTTCTAAGAGTTACACCGCTCAATAACGCTTTAACGAATACAAATTTACAAAATCCACCGTTGGATTTAAAGCTTATATCGTATAGATCATCCATATTGAATTGTATAAAAATCTAAAATCGTTTAATATGTTTTTGAGATAAATCAAGATTAACGGTATTCAATAAAAACGCATAAACCATTAATCTTCATCGGTCTCAATAACATATCAAACGATTTTATATTTTTGTAAAATTTAACATGGATGATCTATACGATATAAGCTTTCAATCAAACGGTGGATTTTGTAAAATTTGTATTCGTTAAAGCGTTATTGAGCGGTGTAACATTATTCAAATGTTACACCGGTGTAATTTGATCTCTCCCCATATATATATATTATTTTTTATTTGGTTTGGTACTAAGTTTTCACCGCCGTTAACAATGACGACTATAATCTTCATCAAGGAACCTATGAAGTACATATTAATATGAGCCTTGTTGATCCTAGGTAAGACTAATCATCATATATGATTTTTTTTTTCTTTTAAGCAATCATGTTGATCCTAGGTAAGACTATAATATCATATATGATTTTATTTTTTTAAGCAATCATATATGATATTAACAGCCCAAAGGAATAAGCAACTTGAAAAAATACACACATTACCTTTTTAAATATATTTCCACAATTTGACAAATAGAATTTCACTAATACACCAACTTGAAAAAATAGGTATATCTTTTCTAACAAAAAAAGGAATAAACAATTGTCAAAGATACACATTGCCTTTTTAAATATATTTCCACAATTTGACAAATATCTTTTAGATGTATTTTCTTAATCTATTACTATAAAGCTTAAAAATTTGCATTGTAAATTTTTTCCTCAAATTTACTTAAGTTAAATCACATTTTTATCCCTAATTTTTACAAACTTGCGATATTAACTCCTTAACTTTAGCTCATTTTACAAAAGACCGACATTTTTGACTGATTAAGGCACATGTATAGTGACTCACATCAACCATATCAAGTATCTTTCTACCAAAATTCTTATTTAATATTTGATAAAATGATATATACACAAATGAGAATAAGAAGTGGTAGACAAAAATAAGAATTTTAATTATACTAGTCCTACACCCGTGCGATGCACAGGTATTATGTAGTATTTTATATTATAATGTTAAAAAATTATTCGTATAAATTGTAACAATAAATATTGTGAAAATGAAAATAATGAAAATAATAATAATAATAATAATAATAGTAATAATAAAGTGATGTACTTATCACTTCCTCCAACCAATATATTTTCAACCTTATATGTTGATCCTTCTTCAACCAATTTTTTTATCTTTGAAACCAAACTATTTCCCAAAGTAGCAAGAATCTTATCACACTGGATGATCAAAGTAAAAAAAGGAAAAAAGTCAATAATAAAAAAAAAAAACATCAATAGAGATTTTGTGAAAATGTGAGAAGTATATCAAGATAGTACATCACCTTTTCATCAACAAACAACATATTCATAGACGTAACCTCAGTTTGGTTTGTATTTCTCTGTTACATTCCACACATGAACAATTCAAACTTTCAACTTTAGATTTGCTTTTCCAGCTACTATAGCAGACACGTGAGGGTAGATAGGAGCTATGGTTTGAAAGAGTAATTTTTTTTTAAAACTAAAAACTAAACTCAATAGAAATGTAATTAAGTCAATAATGTATACACTCTTCGTATTTTTTTGTGTGACTAAATTATAAACTCTTTGTTGTTTCTATGAAAACGGTTGACATTTAGATGGGATAAATGTTGAAAGAGAATCCAACTATGCTCATCTTCATTGTCACTAAGGAATGTTATAATAATGTAGAAAAGTGTAACATCTTGTGACATCAATTTTTGGATAATTGGAGAAGCATAATTCTTTATTATTTATTATGAGATTAATATAATATAAAAAAAATAGAGATGAGAATGATATAATATAAGGAAGTGATGTGACATTATTGTGTGATTTAATTGGATGTAAGTGGGTGATGTGGATTAGGGTTAAGATGGATAGTAGGAGAACTATCTAGGAATTATATATATAGATATTTTTTTGTTTAAATGGACCCCTATTTTTTTTTTTGTTTTGGGGCCCAAATTATATACATATTTTTGAGACATAGAAACGGTCATCTTCTTCTCGATGTTTTCTCTCCCCACCCCCCGTGATTCTTTTATACCCCCTGAATTTCCAATTTTACCCTTGCAAAAAACTTCGGTTTATAGAAACCGAAGTTTTTTTTGCCTTGAAAACCGAAATTTACTCTGAATTTGTACTAGAAAAAACTTCGGTTTCTGCGAACCGAAGTTTTTTGCAAGGGCAAAATCGGAATATTGGGGGGTATAAAAGAATCACGGGGGGTGGGGAGAGAAAACATCCTTCTTCTCCCTACCATCCCTACCATAATAAGTTGACGCAACTTTTCTTCTCCATGTCATAATAAGCACTTATTTAGGGTTGAATATACTTTTTATGGGCTTGACCTTATACTTCTATCTGTCACTAGACACACTATTTTGAGAGAATTTATTTTTGCATCCCCCATAAATACTCACACCCTCCTAATTTTTCAAAATGCCCCACTCATTATTTAAGTAGGAAATGGTAGAAAAATTTATCCTAACCTCGTGTTTGCACCCTTCACGGATCACTTATTCTAAAAGAATATAGCTCGCTATTTAAATAGCAAACTGAATTCACACTTTAAATAACAAATTTTATAAAATTCAAACTATTTTGTCTCCTCACTACCATAAAAATATTTTAAAAGAAACATCATTTCCTGCTATCAAAGTCAATATTACCAGATCACTTATCATTTATATTCATGCAATAAGTCCAATAATGCAGAGCGTCATAAGTTTTTTCTAAACATATATAATTATAAATTGATTGTCAATGCATTAAGCTATTTTTTGTGCTTAGCAACTTTTTATTAAATAATACTTTAGTGTGTTTTATATTAAAAATAAAAATTAGTTAAACACTTTCAAGTTCAAAGCTTACTTAAGAAACAGGGAAAGAATATAATTTCTAATTAGTGCTGAAAACTGTATTTGAAATGATATATCCAAATATTATTCAAGCACCAATGGCTATATTCTGCTTCATGAATTAACCATATATGATGAGCATACTTTCATTTTCCATTAACTTTTGTCTCCTTTTCTAAGACTTGACATATTGTCCTTATTACCAGTTGCCAATAATAGAACTAAATTAATGAAAAAACTACTTAAAGTAGCAATAGATCAAAAGTTTTTTTAGGCAATTTTCAAAAGAATATATTCTAATAAAATGGAGACCTAATTGTCATATCTGTCTCACCTTTTTCTTTTTTCTGCTATTAAATAATATCGATACAAAAAATTTATCGTCGTTTGACGATGATTAATTTTTATTGAGAATTTGTAGGTCGCACATATAAGATAGAATTTTTTTTTCAACTAAAATTTTTCAAAACATAAGAGTAAGAGATTAATCTCTGACCACTTATTTAAGTGGTCCGAATATTTTACTACTTGAATTAATTTATTTTGGTATCCGACTCTACTTTCTTTTTTCTTTTTTTTTGTGAATAATCCGACTCTAGTTTCTAATGATGCTTAAAGCCAATTGCCCAATTAATATTTATATATGGCTATCATTAAAAAGAGCAAGATTTAATGGTTTTAATTAAGACTTTGGAGTATACAATTAATATGTATCATATGTACATTAAGAGTCCTAAGAAGCTAATTTTAAAATGAGATGCCAACACTTTATTCTGGTGATTCAATAGTTAGTCAATAGGCATGAAAAAGAGCTCAAACTAGTGGGTATCATTTAGAATCCAGTTCAATTTTGATGAGAAAAATATTTTTTGAAAAAAAGGTGGAAAGTTCAATTTTTTTCACGTTTTAAATACCAATTTGGGATTGTTGAATTACTTTTTTAGAACATAAAAATGAAACCAATATATTTAAGTTATGATTCTTTGCATTGAAATTTTTTAACCAATAATTGTAATTTTTTTTATCAATGGTGCTTTTGTGGTAGCTAATTTCATTCCATTATCAATGGCTCTTATAATGTTTTAAGTTGGGATATTACAACAAGTAAATCAATGAAAGAAGAGCATGATGATAAAAGTACTCCCTCCGGTCCTTTTTATAAGGAACACTTTGAAAATTTTATTTGGTCCTTTTTATAAGAAACACTATTTAAATTTATTCTTTCTTAAATGCACAATTCAATTTGTACCCTTATTAAATGAAATCAAATACTGTACGTCATTCCAATGCACTAGCATTAATTACATTATAAGGGTTGCATGCAGAAATTTCAAAGAGCGTTGAGAGGGACGAATCTACCTTATAGCTACGTTGTGAAATATGGCCGACATTTTATTTTGAAAATAATTTTTTTAAACTTAGTATACTAAAAAAGAATTGATATGACAAAAAAAGAAAGAGGCCTCCATTGTCCATTGTGCTGAGTTTATTTTTCAAATATGAGAGGCAAAGGGAGACGCGAGATCGAGAGAACGTAAGGTTTTAAGGATGAACAAAGTTGCAATGGAGGTTGGTGGTGATGGAAATTCCGTCAACTAAACTTTCTATTGATGCGGTGATGAAGGTGTGGTGGAGGTCGGTTGTGATGGAGGTCGGTGCCAGCGGCGGAGAAGAGAACACAATTTCATTTTAGGGTTTCAGATTTTGATTTTAGATTTTTAGTGAGTTTAGGTTCACTAGTTCAGTTTATAGTTCACACAATTTTAACCAAAAAAAATAAGTGAACCGAACCATTGTTACAAACACGTTTTTATTAATCTTTGTTTTTATAATATTATAAACATATCTGCAAAATAATCATTCAAAAGTACACATTGGTTTAACAGCATGGACTAAAATTACGTGCATAATTTCGTAAATAAAAATACATGCATAATAAAAATAAAAATAAAAATTTTGATATAATGGAGGGCCTAGGCCCGAAAGGTACATGCATAGTAATTTTGTAGGAACCAAAATATGTCAATTTTTTTATAGGAACCAAAAATATATTTAACCATATTATATAAGGTTGAATATGTTTTTTTTTTAGTATAATAGGGTTAAATATATTTTTGGTCCATCTAAATATATATTAACTTTCATTCTATTCTTAGTCCTCTAAAAAATTCTTCAAACTTTGGTCCCTCTAAATTTTCTGTTTTCAATTTTAGTCTGTATTTTTTTACAAAAGTTCATGTATAATATATCATTAATTTAAAAATTTAACCCTTTAATTTTTGTTAATTTATCTATAACTTCAAATTAAAGATTAAATTCTTAAATTAAAGATTAAATAGTTAAATACTTAAATAATTAAACTAATGAATGTTTTTATAAGCACCGATGAAATTTTAATGATATATAAAAAAATCATTTGGAACATGTTACATGAACATTTTTAAAAAGAAGAGACTAAAGTTAAAATTTGTAAATATGAAGTACACGAATATTTGGTGTTTTGACCTATAATACATTATAGGTCAAAACACCAAATATCCGAAGTGCAACAAGTATTGGTATTATGATTGGAATTACTTGCAAGGCACTACTAGCGAACAAACACAACCCCTACACACACGTAGGAGTACCCCTCCCTTCCTGCATATCCATACAAGACAAATTATAGACGAGACAATACACAAATTATAAGATTGGATAAAGACAAATACAAGAGATAAGATGGAATTTTAATTTCTTGTAGAAATATAGGTCACAAACTGATTAAGAGAGAAAAATCAAATTGCAATATCATCATATTTTTGCAATTATAACGTGATGTAAATATATTTATTGAACACTACCCGATTGTTATCAAGCGACTGTGGTACTTTTTTATTATTGATCAAAATATATATTTGTCCGGTATTTAATATAAGAAAATTTTTACTTTTTAAATTCATAGAATATTTGATGTATTTGGTCTAAAAAATGAACCAAATACACGAATCTATTCCATGAATTTAAAAAGTAAAAATTTTCTTATATAAGGGACTAGAGTATCTTGCACCTTGTAAATTCTTGGAAGTCTCATTTGAAATTTTGTATTTCTTCTTTGGTATACCAAGACGTGTTCTAATACTTATACCTACTTTCTCCGGCCTTATTTATGAGCAAAAGTTATTTTTTATATTCATTAATTGATATATCTAATTTAAATATAGGTTAGATACATTGATTTTTCAATGAATCTAAAAAAAAATTTTTGTTTATAAATAAGGCCGGAGGGAATATATACATAAATCCATCAAAAGTATACAAATTAAACGAAATCGATCAAAAGTAATTCAAATCAAATTTAGACAAAGTATGGATCATAAAAAAATATACCTACAAAACAATAGTGCATCCTCTAATATACAACTATACAAAAATATTTCCATTTCGCATCTTTTGTACTCCTTCATTTAATTTTTTAGCAAGGATCTCATAAATAGCTACACGCCAATTGTATTTCTCAATTGACCACAAGTTATCTATAAATATTTAAAATGCCAAGATTGGAAGGGGGGTGAATTGGAGAAGTAGAACTCTTCCAAATCAAGAAGTATGTAAAGTCGGGAAAAATCTTTGACATCTACATCTCTTTGAATATTGTTTAGTTTAGCATATATACATTTTTTCAATGAAGACTCTAGATCTTCTTTTAAGTCCACTTTTTGACCTATTATCCGAAGTTCCAGTGCAAAATATACCTAGCATCCTCTAATATACAACTATACAAAAATATTTTCATTTCGCATCTTTTGTACTCCTTCCTTTAATTTTTTAGCAAGGATCTCATAAATAGCTACACGCCAATTGTATTTCTCAATTGACCACAAGTCGTCTATAAATATTTAAAATGTCAAGATTGGAGCGGGGATGAATTGGAGAAGTAGAACTCTTCCAAATCAAGAAGTATGTAAAGTTGGGAAAAATCTTCGACATCTACATCTCTTTGAATATTGTTTAGTTTAGCATATATGTTCTTTGGTAATGACCGTCCCATCAAACATTTTTTCATTGAAGACTCTAGATCTTCTTTTAAGTCCACTTTTTGACCTATTATCCGAAGTTCCGGTGCAAAATAAATATACATCTAGCAGAGTAAATTGTATTGACCTACCCTCTACAAGAAAAACCCCCCACGTCTTTCATCCGGTCTTCAAGCAATATTCCATAAATCTTCAATTTTTATGGCAACCACATTAACCATTTAAACGGTATTGCCTCAATTCGAGACTTTTGAACATTTGTCATTTTAGTAATTTCGCAAATAAAACTAGACTTACATTTATATCGGACACGCACCTTCAATTATATACAACAACAATTAAAAAATTTAACATATAATGACCTTTGATTTCCATGTTTATGGTCTAAAGGGTTAGTGAGATACCAATCTGTTAACATAATTTTAAGGGTCTTGCTAAGCATTCCATTTAAAGAAACTTTTTATTCAAAAAGTTAAACACTACAATTTTCAATGCATTGACTTTACGCATTCTGATAAAAATTCTATAAAAGGCTTATTATTTAAGGGCTTAAAGAGTGACCCGGGACACTATTTAGCATTTGCCTAATTTTAATATTAACTATAATATATCATCTTTATATTGCGTCTGAATTCATCATTGTTGAGCAACAATATTCACAACCTACCACAACTAAATCCGAAACATTTTAAAATCAATTCTATGTGTGAAATCACTTTTTTCCATTCCCACCATAAAATCAAACATACATTCATAAGCTATATGCATGATATTTGTAGTAGCAGTTTTATTTACAAGGTAAATGGTTCGAAAGCTATAGATAGACACTACCATGCATGAGCAGTTATATAGGAATTAATAAGAAAACACATAATCAAATCATATCAATCAACTATACAAAGGAAAAAGGTTGAAAAGAATAATAACAGAAATAATAAATCATTGTCATCTAAGCACTTGCAAACATATATATAACCATGGTAAAATTTAAGGGGAAAAATTAAGAAATTAACAACTTACAAGCATAAACTAAAAATCTTTGGTTGGTTACATATGATGGTCAAGTCTATAAAACAAACGTGACACTAGTTCACATTTATAATTAAACTATTTTCAAATGCACACAACACACAATCACATGACTACCAAATTTTTGCATTTAAACAACTAAATTTAAACACAGGAACAAAACTCGTGGGTCATTTGTTAAAAAATGGGTAATTGTTTCAAAGATTTGGTTAATTTGTTAATTCCGGTTAAAAGTAGGAAATTTCATATAATTTTTGCCTTTTACTTTGAGCATAGACCATACATTAACACTGCACTATTCAAATGTAAGTCAAGCATGTTATTGCAACTATTAAAATTAGCATTTGTGTAATCCTTCATCTCACAATAAACCCTAACAATAAAATAAAGTTTACCACATAAGTCAAACAGTTCATTCTACACCACAGTCCAATTTCACGCTCATTTAGCCTAAATTGACCCTAAATCATATTCAAAGAGTCCATACTTTAACAATGTCTTTTCAGGATTAAGAGGGTGCAAGATTGAGACTCACGATACTGCAACGAGTGTGAGAGATGACGGCGAGAGACGGTGGTTAAGTTTTAGATTGGATGGTAGAGAGAGAGAGAGATAAACAGAAATCAATCGACAAAGAAGAGTGAAGAAAATGATTGTTTTGTGGTGGAGTAAAAACAGCGGCAGTGAGGTTTGGTGGTAAATCGCGCGGTGACGCGAGGTGAGTGAAGAAAGAGATGCAATGTGCAATTACAAATTTACCCCTTTTGAAAGAATTGAAAAATAAGTATGAAATAACAGTATTATGGTATGTGTTACAATATCATTACTGTTAAATTTTACAAGCAGTTTATATATGTGGTAAATTCCCAATTTTGGGTGGCATGAGATCAATCAAAGTGATGCTGACGATTGTAGAATGACATATGTAAATTCCCACCAAAGAAATAATAAACTCGAAAATATTTGGGAAGGAATATATGTTTGTTCCCCTCTTTCTTTGGGAAGTTAATACATATCTATATATTGAAGAACATAATGGCAAAACTAGCATGTTTTCAAAGCTCTACATATTATATATACAAATAAGAGAAATATAAGTCATGTTGTTTCATAATTTCCATGAAATGTGGAAACCAGTTTTGGTTATGATTATAGTTAATTTAGCTTTAGCCTTTGTCAATGTATTTCTGAAGAAGGTTCTTAGTGAAGGAATGGATCAGTTAACCATTTTAACATATCGACAAGCAATTGCAGCCATTTTCTTGGCACCAATTGCTTGCATCTTTGAAAGGTAGCATATTTAAATTCTCTTGATTATTTATCTTTGCTATGCTTATAATTTAAAATATGTTTTCTTCTTTTTTAATGAAGGTTATTTTAGAAGTGACTATTGAAAAATTATTTAGTACCATAGAATTTTATTGAATACTGGTATGCATGTAGGCAAAATTAATTCAAAATTTAAATTTATTTTAAAATAATTATATATAAAAAAATAACATGAGTTAAATGATTAGAGGATGGGTGTGTACCCAACAAAACAAAACTCTAGACTATCAGAGTACTCATCACCTTTGCACCTTTCCATTTTGGAAATGTATATTAGGATTCTCATATTATTATTTTTTTTTTCATATTAAGATTGGATATTTTCTAGTTTTTTAATAGTTTTTATTTTACAGGGAAAGCAAGATAAATGGTCATGTAATATGTCTCCTTTTCTTTAGTGCTCTTGTAGGGTAAGTGCTCTCCACATTGATATATTTTTCTTCATACAGACATGTACTTATACAACGAAAGTCAAACAATAGTATTTTTTTTAATGGCATTAATGTCTTTTGATTTTGTTAGCTAGATATTGTTTGATTTTGTTAGCCACTAAAATGTGTTTTATGAATGAATGTATTTCAGAGCAACACTCACTCAATACCTCTTTCTTGTTGGACTTGAATATACATCGGCAACATTCTCATGTGCATTCCTCAATACGGTGCCTGTATTCACGTTCATTATGGCACTCCCAATGGGGTAAGAGTAAGACAAATAATCATTCCTTTAAGGACTAAGAATATAGGTAGATGGAATAGAAACATCACAAGTTCTTTCTATATTATATATTTTATGCACAACTGATTAAAAAAACAACCAAAGTTGTTGTATAATTTGAATATGAATTTTAAAATTACCTATGGTTTAGAATACATTTTCTGTTATATATCTTGGAAAACAACTAAATTAGCCATGTTGTAAATTTCATTTTAGTATTGATTTCTATTAATTTTATAACTTTTAGTATGAATATTCATTAATTTTTTTATTTGATTTTTTTATAATTTTAAAGTTTAGAATCAAATAAAGTTACAAAAATACCCTTGCAATATTTACATATAACATTTTTGTATTGATTTTGATTTTTTTTCTTTTCTTCAAAAAACTAGAAATATAAATATAATTTTGAAAGATTAGAAAATAGATTAGTAAGGGATGAAAATCAAAAAGAGAATAAAAAATGTTATAATATAGATTATAGAATATAAACCTCAAAGAATGTCCTGTGGTAATTTAGTGGAACTTATCTTATTAAAAAAAAAAATTAAAAATAGTGGAACTTATAGATAAATAAATAGATCTCACAATAACTATGATCCTTTGGCTTGAAATTCTTAGGATGGAGAAAGTGAACATGAAAAACAAGAGTGGTAAAGCCAAAATCTTGGGAACTTTGGTGTGTATTGGTGGAGCTTTGGTATTGATCCTTTATAAAGGAATGCCCATAATCAACCCACAATATCATCCCATAGAAGACAAAGCCACAACAACATCAGCAGCAACATCAAACTTAAAGAAATGGATTATAGGTTCAATATTTCTAACTGCAGGTTGCCTCTTGTGGTCTTCATGGTTTCTTATACAAGAAAGGGTTGGCAAAAAGTATCCATATCAATACTCTAGTACAGCCATTTTGTCATTCTTTGCTACTATTCAATCAGCAATATTAAATTTGATCATCCATAGAAACAATGCCAAATGGATTCTCAAAGGAAAGCTACAAATATTGACTGTTGTATATTCTGTAAGAATATTCTTTATTTTTCAACACATTATTGTGAAAGTTTCTTTTCAAATTAAGATATCTGCTAGTTACTAGTTTAAATATGCATAGCAATTAACAGTTGTAGAAGGTTTAACGACCCTAATTTATGTGTTAAAAGTTTTGCAATCAAATTTGCTTTCCTAGGGGCTGGTGGGAACAGGATTGTGCTATGTGGCAATGGCATGGTGTGTCAAACAAAGGGGTCCAGTTTTTACTGCAGCATTTACCCCGCTTTTACAGATGTTTGTGGCCGTGCTTGATCTCTGGTTATTAAAAGAGGAAATTTATCTAGGAAGGTTAGTTCTAGTTATCTCTCTTATTTTTCCACTTTTTATGTTGCATTTTCCCTAATACCTTTCTATCTGCAATAAGCAGTGTTGTAGGATCAGTCTTGGTTATTTCTGGGATGTATATGCTCCTATGGGGTAAAAGTAAAGATAGAGGAGAGTGTGCCTTGAAGGACACTCAAGAAAATCAAAAAGATGAAGAATGTCACTAACAATACAACCAATCCTACTATGAATAATTTTGAGACCAGTGATCTCTCTATGCTAAGGCCTTAGAAATTACACTTGTTTTGCATCTGTCCAGAAACAATAGCATATGCATAAGTTTTAAATGTTGAATTCACTGAATGCTACAAATTCTATATATCAAACAGTTAAAATTACAAGTGTATGGATATACAATGTCTAGTGTTATTAAGCATACCTTATTACAGGCATGTCAAAATGACAGTCTTGACTTATTGATTATTTTTATTGAAAATATTGCAATTAAATGCTTTATCTTATTTATCACCAAATACCTTTTCTGCATAACATAGTACTAAACCTAAAAATGATCATTTTAGTATTACTGGCAAGTTCTTCAAAGCAACAAATTACATTTTTTAAAATTAATTTATCTAAACTTCTACAGGCTAACATTTTGATATTTTCTAAAATATGATTTCTAATAAAATGCAATGAACTTACCAAAATCTAAAATATTTCTGCACCTCTAATGTAGTATCTGAAATAGCTTAATTTATTTTCAAAACAACTTCTAATCAAAACTTAGAGTAACTTCAGAAAAATAAAACTGACTCAATAAATCAAAACCAAACAAACATGAACACCGGTTTTGTAAGGTGAGGGGGGTGCCTCTCTTTATAAACTCATTTCAGGCCATATCTTTATGCGATGTGGGAACTTGGGTTTTTCCCAATACACCCCCTCACACCCAACACTATTAGAATTGGTGGGTGGATATAAATGGTGGGTGGTCAGATCGACAGACACAGATACCATATTAAGTTTTTTACATTGGGACTACCTCACCCTTACAAAATCAACTCGTAAGGTGAGTGTCTCTCTTTATAAACTCATCAAGCCATATGTTTATTCAACGTGAGACTTGAGTTTTTCCCAATAGTTAACTACACAAGGAAGAGTTCCTTGTTTTCTATTGTCATACAAAAAAGTTCTAAGTTGAGTTTTTAATGGGCATCAATCGGTGAGAAAGATGGAGCAAAGGTGAAGAAGGCTCCGTTGTATATTTTTTCTATTACAATATATACACAAGTCAGTAAATACATAGTTGAATGTTAAAACACATGCTGGATAACGCATTGCACACTTGAAGATATAGATAATATAGAGGGGAGGGGGGGACAAAAAAAATGAATAACTTAAAGAAGGAAAAAGAAGATGGAAAATAGAGTACTTATGATTGCTAGGAAATTTGCAAGGCCCTGACCCTTGCAGTCAGTTCTCTAACTTGGCTCCTCAGCCGTTCTGGATTGCAAAAGAAGTCTACAAAGACGCGCCGTTGAAGTCCAATTTCTTGCGAATGGTGTTTTACAATCTGAATAACAAAGTGAATTCAAGCTTCAGTTTTTCTTTTTGAAACAAATTCAATTCAAGCTTCAGTTATAGCATAAAGGGAAAGGGTTCTTAAAAACAAAATCATTTATTATTCACAAGAACGAGATCAATTAGAAGCAGCCAAGTAAACATGACAACTTCCAAGAAATCATCAAGACAGGGAAATTATTGATTAGACAGTCCAGTTAAAGGCTCAGAATATCAAACCCAGAAATGATGAAAGCAGTTAATAAAAAAAAGCCACAGCAGAGCTATGAGGAATAGATGTGTGTCGAAGTTGTCGTGTGTGTGTGTGTGTGTGTGTGTGTGTGTGTGTGTGTGTGTGTGTGTGTGTGTGTGTGTTATGGCAGTTTTTTTGGCTTTGCCCCCATAAAAAACATTGGTGTCTGCAAAAAAGGTGTTGTGATGTGCAATTGTGCAGAACAGATCAGATGGAACTAAGCCTTAAAGCCACATTACCTCATTTTTCTTGACATGCTCTAGTGTCACCTCTTCCACCGCAACAGAGAGCTTTGCATTAATCTTTTCCATCTCATCGAGCTCTTTCATCAATGGCTAATTAAGACATATAGAACAAGACAAAAAGTCAAATCACAACATAGACATAAGGTGCCAAAAACTTATGAAGCCCTATAATAATAACAGTAACCATTTATCCCACTAGGTGGGGCCTGCTCAGTGAATCAATTGATGCCACTTAACTCTACTAATAAACCAAATTTCCAATGAAACCATTTAATGACAGGTCTTCTAATGTTTCTAATAGAGAGCTTTACCTGGCCTTCATTTTCCCCCTTAATTGAACTACTTTCCCCTTGATACACAAATATATAATAGCCATAATACAAATTCAAGCCAGACCATGATGTTCTTCTCAAATGAGTTTACATACTTAAAAGTCTACAGTGAGGAAAAGCTTACAAGTTATATCATTCTTAGTCTTGAGTAAACATGCCGAAAGAACTTTCATGGGTATTGATTGAATAACAATACGGAACAACAGAGTATAGCATACTAGAGGGGAATCTAAAACGACAGAGTATAGCTCCTTACTGTGGGAAAATCTCTTGATTAAACTGAAAAATAGAAAATTAAAGATAGAAACATCTGCAAATCTTTGAGGGTCTACCAAACTCCCCCTGCCCAAAAGGCCTTAAAACATTCACACATTGTCTTACCAAACTTCCACTCTCCCTTATTTTCACATTCATTTCACTAACACCAAACGGAATACACTCCTATCCCTAATTTGTCACTACTACATAGGCATTCCACTATGCTGCAAGTGAATCAATCAACTCACCAACCTTGATTCACTACTTCCCAACCCTGTAGCAGAGGTCATAGTACTAAGGGACCAATCGACTTACACAACTAAAACCAAAGGGAAAAAAGAAAGAATAAACAGTTGTAATAGTTATATCATGAAGCCATTAATGCAAAAATGAGATTCATACCCGAGGTGTCAGTATTGGCTGCGCAGTTGTTGAAGATGCAAAGAGCAGTTGTTGCATACTTTGAATAAGGTTGCACCTGTATTGAAAATCTACGTGAATACTTTCCAACTTTATTACGTAAACAACAAAGAAAAAGTCATTCAAAACTTGACCATTATGGGAAAGAAGAGTCAAAGCATATCACTTAAAACATGCAACAACAACAAATATGATTGTAAATACATAACGATTAGGACATGGGATCCAAATTTGATAATAAGGCAGTTGATCAAGAAAGAGAGAATGTCTTGTGCAAAAGAGCACTTTAATTACACCAGGCCATTAAAGCTTATGAATCAGAAACCCAAAAAAGATATCATAACAAACAGTTTATCAATCTTTACCAAAAAACTTACAGTTCATTAATACACCTATTTCGTTCTTCTGGAAGAGAATTATCAAGGTCCGACTGAAGTGTCATCAAATCTGAATGAAGACCTGATATTTGTTGGACAATGCCTGGTGCTGATACATATGTCGACAGTGCGGCTTGAGTATCTGGGAAAAAGGTACAGGAAAAAAAGGATTAGACAGCTTCTTATAAGAAGTCCGTAAAATCATTATAATTTGAGCAAATCATAATACTTCGGTAAGTGAGTCCCTACTTGAATAAATTTTCAGCAGGTCTCTGATAGCATGCAAAAAATGATCACTGTCATGTACTCCCCCTTGTTCTTGACCATCAGATGCAGCTTGGATAAGGGCCAGACAACGACCCTGCAAACCATCAAATAAAGTTTATAAGATAAAAGTAGTTAAACGGTAAACTGTAAGATTTGAAACTAGGGATAATATAAGAAGTGTCAGAACAGAAGATATCTTTAGAAGGTATATATATTCAAGGACATTAGTGGCAAAGGACAAAAGGTAGAGTTTATTTACTAAACTATACTTAGCATGGCATTCTAATGCCACCTTCCAACTATTTTATGTTTACTACAAAGATTTTTCAAGAGCAGCCAACAAGCCATGAATGATACAACCCATGGCCTCATGCTTTCAAAAATACATGGGTGCATAATTTCAATTACATAGTTGTTCATAAAACCTTCTTGAAGAACAACACCATTTTCTCCAGATGTACAAATGTGAAAAATATAGTCAGGTGGGTTAGAAAGGAAGGGGTGGATGGAGAAATTGAACTGGAATGAGAGTACCATAGCAACAAAAATATGCTATGAAAACAATAACAAGATAACTAAAGAAAAAGTGCAATGGAAAATATTATGAAACTATACCACTCGACCCTCTGTTGCAGACAAGTATGCTTGCAGCTCAGACTCAATAAGCTTAAGCAAATAATATGCTCCGAGCATGTGCTTCTTTTCCAATTGGCAGGCTATCTTTAATAACTGATGCCTGGCAAGCAGATTGATGAGATGGTTTATGAACTGCCACAAGAAATGAGTGCTCATTACCAAAAGGTTAATTACATGTTAAAAAATTTAAAGGTTATAGATCATTTAAAACGATGGTCTTAGTTGTGCAACAGAAAATAATTCCAGGTAATTGGACAATTAAAACTCCAAAATATCCATAAATAAATTATTGGCTTAATTTCACTTTGGTGCCTCTAGAGTAATTTCAAATAATCTAATCTAAAGTTTAGATTCTATTCTAAGCTAACTCAAACAATAGGGACGTGAACAAGAAATGTACTGCCTGGTTTTAACTTCCCATGCAAAACTATGTACATTCAACAATTCATACATTTCCCCTATAAAACTGTGTATTCAACAGAATTCATGCATCAAAATAATGTATGTAACTAATTGTCAAGTAACTATTAACTCTTAGCAATGAAATATCTCAAATTGCAGCATGTACACATGAATCTAATCAACATGTACCAAGCTTCAAGGACATATTTACAAACAAACACAGTCAACATATTAGCTAAACATACCGCTTTCTGCCGGTTAATGTAGTACTCTTGGCGCATGACCTTCAAATCATAATCACCTAGAAGATAAAATATATGAGCATTGCTAAATTTGTACAAAGAGTCGTCTAAAATACAAAAAGCATAAGAAATTGAATTTCTTTCAAATATTATAGTCATGAAAATACCTTGTAAAATGTAAGTATCTTGGAGTTGAGCTAGTTCCCAGCACAATTCTGGAATAGTCTGAATGAGGGAGAATCGTATTCAGATAAAAGAGAGAATATTTTAACAAAGATTATCATAAAATGGTAGGATATTTTAGCACCCTTAAGTTAAGCTCCATCTGATTATGTATTTCCAATTATTCCATTCTCTCCATAAGTTAAGATTAATATTCGACCTCAATGAAAAATGCCATGAATTACATAATTAATTTAAGTCAATGTCATGGGCCACATTTTTATTCCTTGCTCAACAACTCAAGTTTTTAGGTCAGTTGGTTCATTGATGAAGTGAAACATTAAGTTCTTGAATAACTTTATCCTTTCTTATGTTCAAAGTATTTGTTGTCCATTCTTAATATTTTGATGAAATATAAATTAGGCCATTTTCTGTCAAGTTAACATACAAAAGAGTATTTCTAAGGTGCAAACTGCAATGCCCCCATCTAGCGGTGCAGTTGACAAGCTAGAAGAGAAGAAAAAATTATTTAGCAACAGTTAGAGCAGTTTGTTGGTTAGATAGACGGTGTCAGTTACATAATAAATACGGGGATGATGCAGGGTAGAGGGTTGTCGTGATTTATTTGGAAAAATAGTGCAGTTTGGATTTAAAAGGGTAAACCCTACATGAAGGACTCTTTCTCATATTCCCACCATTCTATAGTATTGTTTATTTCCTTCAATTGTTTCTATCAATTTCTCACTTTCCTTTCCTGGTTTTCCTAACAACCGTTGTTTTGAATCTGAAGAGGAGAATGGGCATCAGCAGAATAAATTTCGCAATAGACTAGTATTTATGTCAATCATAACATTGTGGCTAGAAAAAGGACCGATTTTCTAAAGAACATTAAAGTAAAAACTTAAGCTTTGAAGTTTCGGAAAATGGAGACTGCGATGTCTTTGATTACACGTGGTATAATTGCTTAATACTGAATTGCTAAGTTGCCAATTATGTTTAAAAAACAAAGCTATAAGCGAGAAGGTACACAAGCCTTGAACAGAAGCCATGTAGTGACAAACCTCTGATAGCAGTTTTTCTTCATGGTTATAAAGATTTGAAAGTTCTCCTTTCAATTCAGAATGCTTTCTCCTGAACATTGCACCAAATGACATGATTAAATATTCTTTTCTTCTTTTTTTGAAAAAAAAATGATATGATTACATATAACAAGCTGTCATTGCAACTTAAAAAATAAAAAGCATTTATGGTCAAAACAATTTGAAAGTTCACCTTTCAATTCAAAATATCCTGAGCATATCATATGATATGAATTCACAACAAAAGGTACGTTTAAAAAATTAAAAAATTCCTTGAGAGAAAATTACTTTTTTAAACTGATCATTCCTATGCATTTTTGTTCTTTTACAAAGGGGGTCACAAATGGAGCTACAAGAGTTTGTAAAACACAATGAAAAAGGTCATGAAGGTGTCTTGAAAAAATTATCATAAAGGAGGACAGAAATTCAAATCTAAGACCCAGGAAGCATAAAGGCATTATATAGTAAATATTGACATCAAAGCTAAAATTAGAGGCAAATTACCTAAGAGAATGGTGGTCAAGATGAATGTGAGCTTCATCTGATGATACTTGAGATTTAAGTGTCAATAAAATGGCCTGCTGCTTGGCATTCTCAACTTGTGCTTCCACCCATTGTCGTTCACTTATTCCAAATCTGTCATGATGACCATCATAACTAAGATTGGTGGAATCTGTACATATTTTCAAAAATATGGGAGGGGGATATCATTATTTATTTAGGGGGATAGGGAAGGCAATAGGTCTACATTCCTCAAAGGGAATTCGAACTTTGTCCCTTTAAGTTACAATGCTAGGCAGTCATCACTGCGCTAGCACCCACAGGATCCGGTCTGGCATCCAGTCTAAGTAAATCAATTAGTACAAGACGTGTGTGTGTGTGTCTTTAAAAGGAACACCATGAGATAATTACAGATGGTATGCCGACAACAATAGGGGTAATCACATGATACACACAATCTCATGTCAAGTCATCCCCTCAACTACTTCAGAAAGAAAGAAAGTGATAAACCCAAGTACGGATATGGGTAGAACTCGAGCTTTGGACTAAATAGTGATACAAACATTATTAGAATATAAGAACATATCTTAATACTAAGTTAGAGAATCTTAGTTTATCTTGTATAAACAGTTTCTAATCTTACGGTGCGTTTGGTACGGCCAATTTGTTCACGAAAGAAGTATGTGAGAGAGAGATAGGCGAGAATGTGAGGACTTCTCTTGTTTGGTTACAATACAAACAGAGAGACATGAGAGAGATGCAATGTTAGTGGGACCTACAGCTTTCTCCAATCTTCACTCTGCGATGTAATTGAAAAGCGAGCGGCTCTTTTTAACGTTTCTACGTTAGTCCCCTAAAGGATTTTTCACCAAACTAGTACCTCAAAGGTGCAAAGATTAAAGTGTGAATATATAGGCCCTTCTTCAAACTATTTTTCACCAAATTAGTCCTTCAAATATTCAAAATTGTCATCAAATTCATCCATCCGAAGGAATAAAAGAGTGACACAAAAGGACAAATTGAGGGACAACTTTGTATCTTTAAGCGTCTAATTTGGTGGGGGAAAATTAGAGGACTTTTATGGCAACAGTTGAATTTTTTTAAGGGCGAATTTGGTGATAAATCTCTTTGGAGGCTGAGGCTAATGGGTGACACCCTAATATATGGAAGACAGATAGAGGGCATGTTCTTGTAGATAATCCATAAATTACTGAAGCAGGCTATCTGTGATAATATAGGAAAGAAGCACATACATTGAACGAAGCCGTTGCAACTCGGAGACACGTTGATGATGAGATTTTTCTAAATCTGTTTAACCACACACGCAAAAAAAAAAAAAAAAAAAAAAGTCAAGTTAACATTATGCTAATTCATACAGATGTGTGTTTGTGTATAAGAATTTATATGCATAAGCTAAGTGGTGGCTGCATAATTTTTATTTAAAATTAAAAAGATTGAGTTAAAGATAGATTTGGTACGAGACTCAGTTTTGTTCAGACTCGAGACACTTTAGGAGCAACTTTAGTTTATGCAGCTTTATGATGTGTAAGGTACAGAATGCCTGAATTATTAAGAAATCTTTGCCACATCATTGCATTAGAGCCACAAATAAGTAACTAAAACACAAATGAATCCCCGTGTTAACTTCTTTTTGCATCAGTACAAAAATAATTATTATCATATATATGATAACATATTTTTATATTGAAATAATAAATTAAAAAGGAAAATGCTATTTAGTAAGAAATTTTTGTGCAAGATAGAGAAGAATCTTATGTGGCAACATTTAACAATTAGAAATTATAACCACTCTCTCCCCCATGTATGGTTAGGCAATTTCTAATTGGTCAAATTTCAAGTTTTTATGGATTCTTCTCTTTCTTGTGTAAATCTTTCTTACTAAATAGCAATGCTCAATTAAAAATAGTGTGTTCACTGCCAGTAAGGAAGCTAAAAGATCCAAATAAGATTTGCAAGTCATCATAGATAAAGATAATACTAGTGTACTGAGGATGATGACAAGTAATAGTGAATTGTAAGAAGTCATATGTATACCTCTAACATAATTACTTGAGACGTCATCAAGATTTACCCAAGAGCACTTAGATTTCCCCTCCTCGGCAACAAGTCGAAATGGACCCTGAAAATGAAATTAAGAAAAAAAATCATGCAAGGGCATCAAGACCTGAACAGATAGTATAAAAAGATTAAAATATCATTCTAACAAATCTACTAAACAGAATGGGTCATGGGCAACACCCAGATAGTTACGCCATCAACAATAACCTTATCCCATAAACCATGGTCACCTACATGGAATAATCAATTACCAAAACAAGGACGGGTATGAAACATGCTATTCAAGATTTAATTCGTCATTTAGCTAACCAAAGGCAAAAGACTAATCTGAAAATTTCATCACATTAATATTTTGAAATCTTAAATATATATATATATATATGGCGTGAATAGACCTGCAGATTAAAAGAGCATTATAGAGTATAGAGGAAAGCTTGCAGGTAATTGTAAAGTAGAGTATCAATTTGCAACAAGAAACCTAATATTCTCTTTTTTTAGAGGAAACTCTCAGGATTAGGTGCATGCTATCAAATCATGATTCTGAATTTTCAACAACACTTCAAAAAGAACAAGAGCCACTTAATTTATGCCTATAAGATTTACATAATTTTCAATGAACGAAAAACTTTATAAATCCTAATTCTTGCTAAAATCTTTAGGTATCAAGAAATAAATAAATAACATGAAGCTAGTAATATAACACTTCCTCTAAAAAGCCATGTGGCTAAGAGGGAGAACTTTTTGGGAGTTGTGTCCTGCAACAGGTCAATATTGGACACACATTCCTTGAAAGTAGCATTAATACATTACCTCTTAAATACTATCACCCAGATTTTCCAGGTCTAAGATCTAATGTGCATTTTATTAGAATAATTTGTGGATACCCAAAAGGTCAAAGTAGGGGGGCAATCCTAAATAATATATGAAACTTCAGAAAATATAGAAACCAACAATCAGAAATTGCTATACAATAATTCATGCAATTGGATGAAGAGAATCTACGCATAGTGTTCCCACCATTATGGGGTGTAGGAAGGGCATAACTATGCAACCTTTCCACCATGGGTGGAGAGGCTGTTTCCATGACTACCATGTCACAAGGCAGGGAACCTTAGTCAGTAGGCTGACCTAATCATCCTTAGAACATAATTCTGCCGTTAATTTGACAGAATCAATAATAATTTATCTGTTTTTGCATGAAAATTATTAATTCTAAGAAAAACAGTGAAATGAAAATAACGAAAAAACAGTGTTTTATCCACGTACTGTGTCTAGTTGCTTAGCAAACCACTGATTTAACTCTTTTAGACAGGATGAGTCTCCATGCAAAAATTGGCTGAAGTCTGAGTATGCCAAATATATACCATCTTCTGCATTTCAACGTAGCAAAATTCATCAGAAGAAGATGAAATCAGCCAGCAATCAATGGAAAAAAAAAAAAAAATTAAAAAAAATGCAAATAAAAAGAAGAATGAGATAGAGGAAGGAAACAACTACACGAGTAAGCAGCAGCAATTACAAGTTAAAATGGAAAAAATTAACAGTCAGATATGTTTCAAGCATACATCATGATTCGTGACCAGAAATGATTTCCCTCAGATGTCACAGTGCATAAGTTTTATCATCTTATTTAACAAGACTATAAGATCGATACTGCCCATATATCACTTCAGCAAGCAACAAGAATAGTTTGGAATCATTAAAGAGAAAATTGTGGCAAAATATTTCTATTGGCAACCAAAACGCTCACTATTTTATCCCAAAAGGAGTCCTTAAAGACTTCATTTATTTCAAATGCTAGACTCATAGACTTCTATTTTCCTTTGCATTCTCTGGGACTACAGAATGTATGTATATGTATGCAGTTCAGTATCTATATTTTTATTTTTAAGTCCAATGTTATAACTCTGCAGTATACTGTACCAGAATACAACAAGAACGAGAATAACAACAGAGTCTTATTCCATTAATTGGGATCAATTACAAGTATTAAGTAACACCTTCACTATTAAAAAGCAAACTTTCAGCAAGATGGAATTTTAGAACATATATCTTTGTAGACTTGTTCATTTGATCATTTGACCAAATTTGTAGACTTTATATCTTTATATCCCAACTTAAACAACCAAAGCTGAATGTGAACCAAGCAAATTATAATTTGATCTCTCATTGCCTAACATAGTTGAACAATAAAGCTTCCAATAAGATGTAGGCAATAAATTTCAGGTTGTCACTTTAAGATCACATATACACACAATTAACGAAAAAGAAAATGAACTTTCTAAGAATAGTGGAACAAGAGACAATGGAGAGGAGTAAGAAAAGGGAATATTACCATCTCCTGAATGATAATGAGCCAACTCCTCTGATGTGGAAGCAATTCTTCCAAGAACTGCATTCATCTAATCAACAAAAGGAATTTAATAAAAACTAACCAACACGGGACAATACTCCAACCAGACTGAAATGCAGACTACACAATCCACAGTACAAAAGATGAACTGAAAATCACTGGTTCTTGATAAAATACGTAATGACATTAGCAACATAGGTATTAAGTTGGGCTCAAACTCAGATTTCTTTTACACCTCTAATAATAACAATTTCCAGGTTGTTTCGTTACTCAAGTCTGAAAATGATCCACTGTGAAATATAAATATTCTTGGATTGATGATTGCTTTGCTACGAAGTGAACCATTTCTATATAGAAAAACTGAACCATTAATAAAACATTATAAATGTAAATTCAGCATCAAAACTATTTACCAAGTAAACAAAATAATTCGTCGCCACAACAAGAAAAACATGATAAAATACATCAATTCATCTGTAACATGTGACTATTAAGACATTTGAGAAGCACCTGTAAATTTCTTCCGGAGAGGCTATCATCAATCGTTGTAAGGTGTCCGTTAACAACAGAAGTTGCACCAACACGCGCTCTCCTCCCTTGCGTCAAAGTCGAAGCCTGGCTAGAAAGCATGTCAAACTGAGATTGAAGATGCCTTAGCTGTCTTTGCAAATCAGCAGCTTCAGTTTTATAAGCCTGAGTTGCTTCCCTGAAGACAACATTTATTCAAATGTTATTCCCTAACTAAGATGAAACATAATTACAAGGTAAAATGATGAATGTATTATGTACGTATAACTACTCCCTCCATTTCCTATTGATTGTCACTTTAAAAATTAAAGAAAATAAAATAATATTAACCATCATTGTTTTTTTCAATGCAACATTACATTTTATTTCCAATACTTCCCTCAAACAGACAATACATTGTTTCCATGTCCATTATATTTCACAATGCATTTATAACAATATTTAATGGCTATGCACTAACAAAGTAAACTAGTTTTACACCATTGTCCAATGGAAACCCATCATCTTGCCATGGAGGCCTGATTTATAACCGTTTTTTAAAAATAACTACCAAACCAAATGATATATTCTTATTGGACGTCAGTGTAATACTAGTTTACACCAATGGTGCATATCCCATTTTCTCCAACTAATGCACCAAAATAGTTAATAAGGCTAATTTAGTGAAATTAGTCTATTCATTAAGTCATTTTTTGTGTTTCTTAATATAGTCGAGTGGAGAGATCAAATTACACTAATAGATACAAAATTCACCATTATGGGGTGGGATGGGTAGCTCAACTGGTTAAGCTAGTTGAGCTAAGGGTTAAGGAGCAGGAGGTACAGGGTTCAAGTCTCTCACAAGGGAGAAAAAAACTAACATAACATTGTAATACTAACAACTTACATTGCTTATCAAAAAAAACAAAATTCACCATTATATAGATCATTTCAGCAAATTTACAATGATATCATAGATATGTTTCAAAATTAATATCAAGAACAAACCTAAAACAATAATCAAATTGAAATGGATAGTAACTAACTAACTAAGCAACAAACTAACTTGATATCCTTCAAATTGAGAGGTTCGTGAGGTCCGAAAAGCGCTTCCTGATTATCAGTAGTATCGGAGAAAGCAGAAATGCTATCAAAAGCAAAATCCAAATCATCTCCTTCCAATAATTTACCTTGCTGCTTGAATTGTTCATACCTAAAAACAAAGAATCGAAGTTAGAGAGATTGAATAGTAATAACAAACGAACGAACGAACGAACGAACGAAGAAGAGAGTAACGTAACTCACTGAGAGAGTTCAGAAATAGAGAGAATATTGGAAGGACGAAGAGTAGAACAGATCCAGTGAAGAATAGGGCGAGTATCTTCGTATTGAAAAGGCCATTCGAAACTATCGGGATCTAATGAATCTGAACCTGATTTTGTTCCTTCGTAACCCAATTCTCCGAGCAATGTGCATAATCTTGCACCGCTCATTCTTTTTTTTTTTATTCTTCTTTGATTCCAATTTCAAATTGTGCAAATTGAAAATACTGCTTTGTTTTGTTCTGTTCTCTCAAAGGCCGGCCGGATCTGGATTGTCTGACTTTGGAGCGGGAATGTCACTCTACTGGTGCAGAATTTTGCTCCGTTTGATGATAAATCTAATGTTCAAGATTAAGACACGTGTCTACATATATTAGTCCCTAGATTTTAAGGTTTTTTTTTTTAATTGAACTTATAACCTATAACATGATATCTAAACTCCTACCAATGGCTTGAAGTTTTTTTATTTGGTTACATAGAGTATTATCATTATCTAATTTTAAGTTTATTTATTGCTTAAAATATTTGTTTGCTTGTAGTTTTTTTTCTTCGCTTTTAGTCTTTATTTGTATTTTATAGAAAATAGGAAATATTTTGAAAACTAAAAATATCAATTTTTTTATAAATTATTGTATGTATGTGCGTCAAAAAAATAATAATAAACTATTGTATATGTGCGGCGACTTGGGTCGGATCTTTCGACAGGTGGTTCGTTGTGTTGTTTTTTGTGGTTTAGTTTTGAGCTCTTTTGCTGATTCATGGTTGTAATGCACTTGGTGACTTGTTCGGTCTTTAAAAACTCTTAAGGGTCTATTTAAAATTTGGTTGTTACATTGGACTCAAGTGGTTAATGAGTTCTCCCTACGATAAATTGTTCGGAACCTGAGTTCGATCCGTGGTGGAAACAATTCTTTGTCGGACTTTAGTTACCTTGTGGTTGAACTTCGTTTCGTGCAAATGTTCACACATCGTCATTTTTTGCAATTAGGTTTCGCCCCCGTATTTGGGTTCGCTGGATTGTGTCTGATTGATGATCGTTTATTACAATTAACTAAGGTCAAGTTCACTTGTGTTGTTTGTATATTTGTATTACCCTTTTGGTCTGACTTACTCTTTTGTGTGTATTTATTGGATTGTGTTTTATGTCCCCTCAGTGTTTTTATTTTCTTTGTTTTTATGTTAATATACTTTTTCTTTTGTAAAAAAAAATGTGTGTGCTTGGATAGAATAATAGAAAATTTTATTTTGAACATGTCCCCTCAGTATTTTTATTTTTCTGTTTTTATGTTAATATACTTTTTCTTTTATAAAAAAAATAAAATGTGTGTGTTTGGATAGAATAATAGAAAATTTTATTTTTAACATTTTGGGCCATTTTATAATTTTGAAAATTTTTGGCCAAGTTAAAAAATTTAAAAAACAGGGACAAATTTAAAATTTACAAAAATTTAAACGACAAATTTGGAAAAAATTATGGACCAATTTGCAATTTTATAAAAATAAATGCGGGTTAATTTCCGAACTATCATTTTCTCTCATGTTTTTAAAAGAATCGAGGGATTAAATTAATGTATTAATAATAGTTTATACCTATTTAGTATATTTTGATAGTCCGTAAACTCAATATGAGAGTGATCAATTAATAGTTTAAGCTTATTCGCGAGTATGTACATTTTTTAAAAAATACAGAAAAATATGGTGTGGCTAAAGCCCACACCCTTTCTCAACATGTGTCTGTCCCTGATGGTGGTGGTAGGGAAAGGGATGAAGATCAATGAGTTTGAAGGAAGACTAGTCAAGTAAAAATAGAAACTAGCAACAAAAACCAAAAATAATTTTTTCTACTTTGAATTTTATGCAAAAATTGTTTTTTTGAAAATAAGTAGAAAAATCAAATAAACCTAAAACTCACAACCACCCTGAAAGCGCCTTTAGAATATTTTGCGAACTCTACGGTGTATCACCTTTATAAGTAGTCTACCGTAGCCCAATATTTATAAATTATCAAAAAAAATAACGATTGTCGACGATACTATTTGGAAGTAATAGGTCATGATCCTCTTCTTTATGGATAAGGTGGTGGTCTGACTAGTGTTGATTCAATACAAATACATAATTGTTTTCCCTTAATTTTATCGAATCACTATTTATCAATATATCTACCGTGGAAATAAAGATGATCATAACGTCTATTTACAAGAGACAATGTCTGTCATCGTTGAAGTTTTAAATATTTTTCAAATCATAGTAAAAGTTGGGTTTGTTTTAGTACTATAATATTGGTGGAAGACCGATAAGAAACAAGTACCACAAAGAAAATATAATAAAGACATTGAAGTTGAAAGATAGTCAAATAAGACTTGACATTGTCGGGAGGAAAGCAAATGGAGACCGACATTGTATCTCGGACTCTCGATTGAATGTCGCACGATTTGTTACATTCCACTATTTGACTCGGGAAATTGCTCGATATAGATTTGGATATAGATTTGGATGGAGGACTATACCCAAAAGCAAAAACTAATATATTTGTAAAAAATGTATAATTAAATATTTAGCACAAAATATAATATAGAAAATGGCCAAAAACCTATAATGCACTTTATGTCGTATTGAGTAAGTTATGACAAGTCACTAGATTACATTTGTAAGTCAGTGTGAAAGATAAAATTGGAAACTGATGGGAAAAGGTCAAAGCATTGAGACCATCACCTTGAGTCTGATTAATAGAACTTGTGAGGTAAAAATTACGAGACTCCCTACTTTGTAGCAAATACAAATGGCATTTATCAATGCACATCACTAAAATTAACAGAGAAACTAGCTAGCTAGTTAGTGGATAAGTGAAAATCATAAACTATTTTTAGTAAATGTACGTTGTGAACTTTTTTTATTAACCATCCAAAATCCATTGATTCTGCCTATTAAAGCAGAAAACTACATCACTACATTATTAAGTGACAATAAAGGAAACAAGGAGAAAAAAAATAAACAAAGTGGTAGTAGTGTTTATTTCTTAATTTGTAGTAGTTTATTGGAGAAAAAAAATTAATTAATATGGCAGGTGGAAGCTTTGTTGATCCAAGAGGAATAAAGCAATATGAGGGAAAAGTAACTGCATTTGTGTTGATTACATGTTTTGTAGCTGCAATGGGAGGTCTTCTTTTCGGTTACGATCTTGGTATCACCGGAGGAGTGACTTCGATGGATGAATTTTTGATCAAATTCTTTCCGTCGGTGTATAAAAGAATGAAAGATGAAACACATGAAACAAGTCAATATTGCAAATTTGATGATCAACTTCTAACACTATTCACATCTTCCCTATACCTTGCAGCATTGGTAGCTTCTTTTTTTGCTGCCACAATCACAAGAATGTGGGGACGCAAGACCTCCATGTTTCTTGGTGGCTTATTTTTCTTAATTGGTGCATTACTAAATGGATTAGCTGTTAACATTTGGATGCTGATAATTGGCCGTCTACTTCTAGGTTTTGGTGTAGGATTTTGTAATCAGGTGAGATCGATTCTAACACTTTAAGAAAAAGTGATGAAAATTTAAGAATGATTCTTTTATAATTTATAATGCTATACTAACTTGTTAGTATAGTGTAGATTGTGTAATATTGTTATACTTGATTAACGTTAGTCATTATTATGTTTTGTCTATATAGTCGGTACCGTTGTATTTGTCTGAAATGGCTCCGGCAAAAATTAGAGGAGCACTCAACATTGGTTTTCAAATGATGATTACAATTGGTATTCTAATGGCAAATCTTATCAATTATGCCACTGCCAAGCATAAAAATGGATGGAGAGTCTCTTTGGGTGTTGGAGCTGTGCCAGCACTTCTTTTGTGCATAGGATCTCTTTGTTTAGAAGAAACACCCAATTCCTTGATTGAACGAGGCGACCATGAAAGAGCAAAGACAATGTTGAAGAGGATTCGCGGCACAGAAAACATTGATGATGAATACCAAGATATGGTTGATGCTAGTGAGGAAGCTAGTAAAGTAGAGCATCCATGGAAGAACATTACTCAACCAGAATATAGGCCTCAACTCACCTTCGTCGCTTTCATTCCATTCTTCCAACAACTTACTGGCATTAACGTTATCATGTTCTACGCTCCTGTCCTTTTCAAGATCTTAGGTTTTGGTGATGATGCTTCCCTCATGTCTGCGGTTATTAGTGGTGTTGTCAATGTTGTTGCCACACTTGTTTCTGTCTTCACAGTAGACAAGTTTGGAAGAAGGTTATTATTTCTTGAGGGTGGCTCACAAATGTTTATTTGTCAGGTGAAAATTGACACGCCTATTACTTTTGAATTTCGATACATTAGGACTCAAATTAATAATTAATCTATCGTTGTAGGTTATTATTGGAATCATGATCGCGTCCAAGTTTGGAGTGACTGGCCAAGGATCCTTTACCAAAGGTGAAGCGGACCTCCTCTTGTTCTTTATTTGTGCATATGTTGCGGCATTTGCATGGTCTTGGGGACCATTGGGTTGGTTGGTGCCTAGTGAAATATGCGCTCTTGAGGTTCGACCAGCAGGTCAAGCTATAAATGTTATGGTGAACATGCTCTTCACATTTATGATTGCTCAAGTTTTCCTAACCATGCTTTGTCACTTGAAGTTCGGCCTCTTCTTTTTCTTCGCGGGTTTTGTGGCCATCATGACCATTTTCATTGCCTGTCTCTTACCTGAAACCAAGAACGTTCCAATTGAAGAAATGAACAGAGTGTGGAAGTCACATTGGTTTTGGGCCAAATATGTTCCAGATCATGTTGTTAGTGAGGCTTATGACAGTAAAAAGGCTGTTCCATGAATTTGATAAGGAATTGACTATGATAAATAGGAAAAACAGAAACAATGACTACAAGGAAAGATTGAGGAAAGTTAATGGGTGGATAAATAAATTGCAACATTGTGCAATAAGTATGAAATTTTGATGTACTTGATACTATTCAAACATTATTTCTTCTAAACTTAGAAAAATAGTTATGTCCCAAATCCTTGTTGTAAAAAAAAAATATTTCCCAAATCCCAATCTTTGAAATAAGGAGAAACAAGTTGAACTTGTAAAGTTGTCTCCTCAATGTGCCAATGTATTCCACTGTTCAATAATATGTTTTACCATATTAAATGAATAATCAATTTTGAAGTTGAAAATTACTCTTCATGTTATTTAAATTTTCAAAACACTTACCAAATGTTAGTTGGTTCAATGATGATAGACGCTGAAATTGGTAGGGAGGACCACAGTTTGATCTCCCGCAACTGCATTTGGGAGGTGACTGGAACCACTTGTTGTCATAACTCGCCCCGAACTCTGGACTACTAGAACCCCCTTCCCCTAGGAATCAGAGGGTGGAAACAAAAAAAATCAAAACACTTTTTGTAAAAAAAATAATAATTTCAAAACACTTGCACTTTAAGTTCGGTATTTTTACATGGAGGACGTGAGTGGCGTGATGTGTGGGCTACAACTTGTTACTATCTTTGGTTTTGGAGAAATAAATCAAACTTTAACTCTAATTTCTCTAGACCACTATATCCATCTAGGTGCATATTACAATATGTGGATGAGTGTTTGAGAGCAAAAAATAATAACATTAGTATTATGACTAAATCTCACGTTATTATTGATATTAAGTGGTACCCTCCAGAAGAAAATTGGATATGTATTAACACTGATGGTGCACTGCAAAATGGTGTTGCTGGATGTGGTGGAGTGATATGTGATCAGTTCGGCAAATGGATTGTGGGTTTTGCAAAAAAAGTGGGGCATGCTAGTGCTTATATTGCAGAATTATAGGGTGCTGCTTATGAAGGCTTGAAATTAGCTAGAAGTATAGGATTTATGAGAATAGATCTACGTATGGATTCTTTCGTCGTGGTTCAAAGTCTAAAGGGTGAATTGGTAGGTAGTGTTGCTGGCAGATGCCTTGTCAATCGTATTCGAAGACTAATTAATGAAGATTGGCATGTTAAAGTTTGCCATGTTTACAGATAAGCTAATCGCGTTGCAGATGCTTTGGCTACGAGGGGATGCTCATTGGAGGAGTACAGTGTAGTAGAAGAACCATCTTTTGATCTCGAGTAATTGTGCTCGGCTGATGCATTGGGAGTTTCTACTCCTCGTATTATCTTCATGTAATTTCTATTTTTGGGTCTAGCCCCTTTTTATTGCAAAAATAAAAACATATATTTTATTTTTCCTGTGCATGTAAATTCTAAAGAGATTTATAGAAAGAAAAAAATTCGTAAAAAAAAAACCTTTAATGTTACTGCATGGCTAAGCCAACGAACGAACCAAAAACCTTGGTTAAGTTAAAAAAAACTCAAGTCATCTCATTTAAACGTATGCTGAGATGATTTTTATTTTTAGCAAATCATTGAAAATATAATGACCAACCTTTTAAGATAAGAGATAATAATGACTAAACTTAAGAAATTAAACACAACACATTCAAAACAAACTCTGGGGCCCCTTGATGCCAGAACTCGCCCCGAACTCTGGATTATTAGGGCCCCCTTCCCCTAGGAACGAGAGGGTGAAAAAAAAACTCTAATTGTTGGTGATCATAATCGTAGAAAGTGGAAAGTTCAAACTAGCAAATTGATCTCTACATTTTGAAACGACGGATTGAAAGTTAAAACCAAGATATGGTACAAAGTAGAATATTTGTATTTTGTGAGATTTACTTTTGTCATCCTATCCATTTTATCACGTGCCCTACTTAAGTAGCGGACATCATCCAAAATACCCTACCTTTATAACGTCCGATACTTAAATAGCGAACAATATTTTTCTAAAAATTATCATCTTTATAACGTCCGCTACTTAAGTAGCGGAAGGGTAACACGGAAAATGCGTGGAGCGTCCAAGAAACCGATAGGGTGTCAAAAAGAAAATCTAGTATTTTGTAGTATCTTTCTCCAATGACAATGTTCTTTATTTACTAGGTCATCTTTCGTTGTACATGAGTATGCATTCACTATTACTATTAGAAAGTGTAGTTGAGTTTCAAATATTGAAATATCAATTATTTTATAAAATCGTGGGACATAAAACTATGAGTTTAATATATTTTTGGTTTTTCTAAATATACATCAATTACACTCTTTTTTTTTTCAAATTCTCTTGATTTATTCCTAATAAACAAAAAAAAACTCTAATAGAAATTGAGTTTATTTAATAAAAATATTATAAAAGAGTGAACCAAAAATCTAATACGAATAATGACCAACTGATGTTATAGGAGAAGAATTAGGAGAAAGAATGAACCAAAAAATTTGTTGCAAATCCAAATTGCATTCATTAATGCACATCGCTCAAATTAACAAAGAAATAGCTAGTTAGTGGATAAGTGACAATCATAAACTATTTTTAGTTATTTGTTATGACCTTTTTCTTTACCGTTCAACATCCATTTGCTTCTGCCTATAAAGTTGAAAACTACATCACTACATTATTAAGTGACAAAAAAGGAAACAACGAGAAACAGAAATTAACAAAGTTGTAGTAGTGTTTATTTCTTAATTTGTAGTAATTTATTGAAGAAAAAAAGATTAATCAATATGGCAGGTGGAAGCTTTGTTGATGATACTAGGGGAATAAAGCAATATGAGGGAAAAGTAACTGCATTTGTGTTGATTACATGTTTTGTAGCTGCAATGGGAGGTCTTCTTTTCGGTTACGATCTTGGTATTACCGGAGGAGTGACTTCGATGGATGAATTTTTGATCAAATTCTTTCCGTCGGTGTATAAAAGAATGAAAGATGAAACACATGAAACAAGTCAATATTGCAAATTTGATGATCAACTTCTAACACTATTCACATCTTCCCTATACCTTGCAGCATTGGTAGCTTCTTTTTTTGCTGCCACAATCACAAGAATGTGGGGACGCAAGACCTCCATGTTTCTTGGTGGCTTATTTTTCTTGATTGGTGCATTACTAAATGGATTAGCTGTTAACATAGGAATGTTAATCATTGGTCGACTACTTCTAGGATTTGGCGTAGGATTTTGTAATCAGGTAAGAATGATTTTAAAACTTTAAGAAAAAGTGATGAAAATTTAAGAAGAGAAAAATATAAAATTGAATGTATTTTCTTTTATAATTTCTAATGCTATACTAACATTTTAGTAGTGTATATTGTATTAAATTTTTTAATATTGTTATACTTGACTAATTTTATTCTTTATTATCTTTTGTCTATATAGTCGGTACCGTTGTATTTGTCTGAAATGGCTCCGGCAAAAATTAGAGGAGCACTCAACATTGGTTTCCAAATGATGATTACAATTGGTATTCTAATGGCAAATCTTATCAATTATGCCACTGCCAAGCATAAAAATGGATGGAGAGTCTCTTTGGGTGTTGGAGCAGTGCCAGCACTTCTTTTGTGCATAGGATCTCTTTGTTTAGAAGAAACACCCAATTCCTTGATTGAACGAGGCGAACATGAAAGAGCAAAGACTATGTTGAAGAGGATTCGCGGCACAGAAAACATTGATGAGGAATACCAAGATATGGTTGATGCTAGTGAGGAAGCTAGTAAGGTGGAGCATCCATGGAAGAACATTACTCAACCAGAATATAGGCCTCAACTCACCTTCGTCGCTTTCATTCCATTCTTCCAACAACTTACCGGCATTAATGTCATCATGTTCTACGCTCCTGTTCTTTTCAAGATCTTAGGTTTTGGTGATGATGCTTCCCTCATGTCTGCGGTTATTAGTGGTGGTGTCAATGTTGTTGCCACACTTGTTTCTGTTTTCACAGTAGACAAGTTTGGAAGAAGATTATTATTTCTTGAGGGCGGCTCACAAATGTTTATTTGCCAGGTGAAAATTGATAAAATTGATACGTCTATTACTTTCGACTTTCAATACATTAAGACTCAAATTAGTAATTAATAATCTATGGTTGTAGGTTATTATTGGAATCATGATCGCGTCCAAGTTTGGATTAACTGGCCAAGGATCATTTACCAAAGGCGAAGCTGACCTCCTCTTATTCTTTATTTGTGCATATGTTGCGGCATTTGCATGGTCTTGGGGACCATTGGGTTGGTTGGTGCCTAGTGAAATATGCGCTCTTGAGGTTCGACCAGCAGGCCAAGCTATAAATGTCATGGTGAACATGCTCTTCACATTCTTGATTGCTCAAGTCTTCCTGACCATGCTTTGTCACTTGAAGTTCGGTCTCTTCTTTTTCTTCGCGGGTTTTGTGGCCATCATGACCATTTTCATTGCCATGCTTTTACCCGAGACCAAGAACGTTCCAATTGAAGAAATGAACAGAGTGTGGAAGTCACATTGGTTTTGGACCAAATATGTTCCAGATCATGTTACTGCTGGTGGTAATGACACTAAAAAGATTGATCCATGAATTTGTTAAGAAATTGGCTATGATAAATAGGAAAAACAGAAACAATGACTACAAGGGAATATTGAGGAAAATGAATGGCTGGATAAATAAATTGCAGCATTGTGCAATAAGTAATGAAATTTTGATGCACTTGAAACTATTCAAAAATTATTTCTTCTAAACTTTTAGAGGAAAAAATAGTTATGTCCCAAATCCCTGTTGTCAAAAAAAATATGTCCCAAATCTCAATCGATGAATAAGGAGAAACAAGTTGAACTTGTAAAGCTAATCTCCTCAATATTCTGATGTATTCCACTAAGTTCAATAATATGTTTTACCATATTAAATGAATAATCAATTTTGAAGTTCAATTTTACTCTTTCATGTTATTTAAAATTTTCAAAACACTCTCACTTTAAAAACTTCAGTATTTCAACTGAATGCATGTAAATTATTGAAGGAAGAATATTTAGTCAAAATATTTGAACCTTTTGTTCTAAACTCTAAATTAAAATTATAATAATTTGTTAATACAAAAATGTGTTTTATGAGGGTTTTTTTTTGTCTTCACCACAAGTATGCGGTCCACTGAACCGCTTAATTTGGTTCGGGAGGTCGTAGTGGTTACGGCCCCCTCCTGATCGCAGTTGGGGAGAGAGTCTAGAGAGTCTTTTTTGAGTTTTATCTATGCTAGTGTACTCATATTTAGTACGGCTGTTCATGGCTTGTAAGTGTCATTCCAAACACATGATAAATAAACTACACTTAACTACCATTGATCCTATAAAAGATGATAGTTAAAAGTTGCTCCAATAGAGGACAATAAAAACACCTATTTTACTCACCAAAAAAAAAATAAAAAATAAAAACACCTATTTTTACTTGCTATTTTTCAAACAAGAATTTAAACATGGCCCTCAAATCATAGAATGAATTTTTTTTTTACTAGCTTAACCACGTTGTGTGATTAAAGGACCCATCAATAATTGGAAACATACCTCTGACCCTATTCCGTACTCTGTTTAAAATCCTGTCAGCATAGCAAATTTGTTACTACCCCACCAATAATCCATCACCAGAATAGTACAAAATTAATTAAATGATATGATGTGTGGTTGTTATGCCAGCAACTCAACTTCCTTCTGGTTTCCCAATTACACACTGTGGGGACACTCACACCACAAGGAGTGAAAGATTATTGGGGAGATGATTTCATAAAAGCTTGAGAAAATTCCTTTCATTTTAGCCTCAACATCAATGCTTCCACAGATATTTCTTTCCACTATTAGTCAGCAGAATAGTGTCGCCGCGATGTTGAGAGACGAGGCTTTTATAATCGCAGTTGGGGTAACAATTGACGCGGTCTAAATTGTAACTGCATTGTGGTCCATTATAAAAAACTTTGATACCAATAACTTAAATTGTTGTCGCGGATGCGGACTTTTATTTAAAACTTTTATGAGAAGCACATGGTTGTTTTCAAATGGTGTGACAATAAAAGCTATCACAACAACCACAGTAGACAAATCATTAATATCAACCAAATTTGAGTTCTTTGTATGATGTATCAATCAGCACAAAGACCCAGATTGATTTTGTTGAATTTGATGCACTCACAATTTGTTTTAAAAATGAATGAAATGTTAGAAATAGTAACAATACCAGGTATGAACATGATTACATTATCTTTATCTTTCCTTAAATACTTAAGAGGCCTGTGTAGTGTACAATTACAAACTCCCAAGCAGAGTACTACCATGGTAATGACCCCCACAAATAAGGCCTAAAGTTACCTTACAACAGAAAGCACACTGTTGAAGGAACCATTCAATTTGGAATATGAAATGCCTAATAGCAGAATGAATTTATAATACATTCATAAATCATATACATAATCAGCATTAAGATATTAAGATATAAAGAAAGGTAGAAAGAAACAAATGGGTTTTTATTAACTTCACTAACACCCCACAACAATAAAGTTACATAGAAGAAAACACATTATTATTCTCAGTCACACTGATCAATCAATCTAACAAATGGATAAGAATTGCTGATAAAAATATCAAAACAGAGTTCTTACAGAGTAGTAAGAACTAGTAGTCCATGTTTTTCAGGTACTAGTTCTCTCTCAAACAAACTAAAAGCACCAAAAAAGTGAAAGTGAAGAACAAAGTAAGGCACAGCTCACCAGCAGCTATGCCACATTCCTACTACCATGGCCACATCAAATGGACCCCCAATCCCTTCAATCATGCTGAATTGGCAGCCAAGAAGCATGGAATTCTGAAAATACTTATACTCCAATAAAATTGGACCAACAATTGATTATCAGATAGAGATACACATTTACTGTCTCTATGAGCATAGCTCGGTGCATAGCTCAGTTGACAGAGACATTGCATGTAATATGCAGATATCGGAGTTCGAACTCTGGTACTCCCATGATATGAATAACTAAACTTGTACTCTCACTAACAAAAGTAAAAGTCATTAAAATTCAAAACCAACCATGAAAGAGTAAGAGAAGCAGCAACTTAACTCATCACTCCGAGTTCGATCTTCATTCAATTTCAAGCACTCGCTGACTAATCTTTACATTCCATTTCGTTCGCATTTGCATACCAATCAAGCTTCAATTCAATTCCATGCTTCCATTTTCCTTCCTCCAACAAAGACCTAAATAATCTAAACAAATAATTCACCATTTTTCTAAAAACCTAATCGGTTTTCCCACCTAGGAAAACCCTAATTCTAATTGAATTCCTCAATTCAAGGACTTCAACGACTTTTCGACTCCAAAATAAACAATAACCTAACCCTAAAAATTGACTAAGATTCTTCTACTTTTCCACACACACAACAACAAAAATTACAAAACCATAGCCACAAAATTAAACAAACACACACACACTTATCATAATTTATATATCTATATTTTATACTAAAAACATGAACAGTGAACATCACAACCGTAATTCTTCACCAATCAACGATCCTCATCGTCACCGCGGCCAGAATTACCATTACCACCAGACAACGAAGCAAGCAAATTCAAATGTCCAGGAAGATAATTCCCTAACCTCGCCGCGGAAGCTTCTCCCATAGAACCTTGCTGTTGATGCTGATGGTGCTGATTCTGCTGTTGTTGCTGCTGTTGATGATGAAACAACGAATTATGCTGATGTTGTTGCTGATGCGGAGAAATAGAAAGAACTTCCGGCGGAGGTTGAGCAGCAGCAAAACTCCAAAGCTGAGCAAAATCCGGGCGCCATATACCAGGCGGAGCAGTGGGTGCAGCAATAGAAACAGGTTCATCATGTTCAGACCTTAACCGTTTACCGAGAATGAAAGGAGAAGGAGGAAGAAAAGGTTTATGCTCAGAAAGAGAAGAGAAAGAAGCAGGAGTAGTTCCGGTACCGGTAGCGGCGATAATCGACGGTTCAGCTTGACGGAGAAGCCATTCAATAGTTTGACCGTCGGATTTATGACCTAACTCACGTGTTAACTGAAAAACACGTGCGGCGCATATTATTGGCATGCGTATTCTTCTTCCACGTCCGTCAACTTTGCTGTGACGGTCTTTTGACGGCGGTTTTTTAACGGTTTGGTTTGTTGTGGGTTCGACGGCGTTAGTTGTTGTTGTTTCCTTGCAGTTAGACATGTGAAATAAATTTGAGGATAAAATATTATTATTTTATTGTGTTGGAAATGAGGGTTTTTATTTTTGGGAGTGTTGATTGATGAAGAAGAGGAATATAGAACTAGAAGGTAGAAGGAGGAGGGAGGAGGAGTGAGTGAGAGTAATGTAATGATTGAGTTTGAAACAGGAAGTGGTGGAGACAGGAAGAAAGCACATGGGTGGTGGGGGCCAGTACTTGTATTACACAGCTCATACTCCTCTAACTCTTCTCTTTTACACTACTAATATATTTACGACTTTAGCTATCTTCTCGAAAAAAAATAGCGAATAGTTGATAAGATATTTCAAAGTGAATGAATAGTAGATAATTGATAAGTTAGCTTATAGCGGATGAACTTATATCGGATAATGTATATGCTAGATTTTAGCTTATAGCGAATAACGAATATAAGCTAGCTGATTGAATATGTAGTGTTTGATAAAATTAGCTGTTGAACTAGCTTATAAGTATGAAATGACATAAAAAATATATGTTTTATATTTAATTTTTTTCAAATAAGATGATAGGGGTAAAATTGGAAGAAAATATGCTATAAGCTTATAAGCTACTTGAAATAGCATTTGAAAAATAAGATATAAGCTAATAAAATAAGTTATAAGCTCTTTTTTTAAAACTGTTATAACCTAGCTTATTGGTCTTTCCAAAATAGAGTTTTTTTTTGTCTTTTCTTGGAGTTGCGCTTTCAAGAGCTATAAAGACCATTTATTCCATAAAGTAACGATCTTAATTGCGAGAAAATGGGAACAATGGCTTAAGCCATTAAGTACGGGCACCTTTCAGAGATGGATCTTCTAGTTCTTTCTATTTGACCCGAAACCGATCGGTCTAGCCATGAGCAGGTTGAAGATAAGCACAATTGATAAGTCTTTCATTACGTAAAAGTTTATCTTCATCATTAGATTGACAAGTCTCACTATTCAATCGATATGTCACATCGTATCTCATTTGATTCGATGGTGAGATTTATTGATCAACAATAAAAATTATGTCAAATGTATCTTACAGTTTTTTAAGTTATATGTTTTCAATAAGTTAGTCTTTTAAGTTAGGGGTGATTTTAGGTCATATTTGGCCTAAAATCACCCCTCTTCACCTTTTTTCTTGTTGTTTTCAATCTAAATAAGTGATTTTTCACATAGATTAAGTTTTTTAGTTGTTTTTCTTTTTTATTTGTGTGATATCGTCGTCTGAGTGCGGCGTTTGTGTTGATCTTCGTCTTGGTACGACGTTGTTGAATTCTCCGTCTTGTTACGGTGTTCGTTTAGTTCATATTTGAAAGATCATCTTCAATCAATTGCAGATTCAATCAATGATTTGGGCATCAACGTTGCAGATCCGGAAGCATGGATATTTCGGTGACTTTAGTTTTATCATATTATTATTTGTAGGCATTTTGCCGTTGTATGCTATTAACACGGATGCTGTGAGTTTGTTCGCAGATTCATCCTTTTTGTTTTTAGCGATGTTGAATTTGTATTTGCAGCTGATGTACTATATCAATTATTGGAATGAATGAATATCGTTATCTTTTTTAAAAAAAAAAAAAGTTAGTCTTTTAAGTTTTTTTTTTGGTAATAAACTGGTTTTTAAATCATAAAATATATGTGTTATTTCTGTTTTTCATCCAACTCCGCTAAATGGTGCTTATGGCGTTTAATGCTAAAGTGAGAGGTTCAAATTCACTGCTCAATTGAGAATTATAGGTGTATTAATGAGTCTTGATTTGAAATAAAATCAATCGAATTTTTTTTTATAATGATATTTTTATTTGTCAAATCTTTCTTATTTCTTTTTTTTTTTTTTTTGATCAACAAATCTTTCTTATTTCTAATGGTTGTAACTAGTCACAATGCTCGTGTGTTCGCACGGGTCAAAAATTGTAGATCAATTATATTATATCCCTTTGGGCTAATAAACAAAGTAATTCATAGCGTAGAAATCAAAAATTTACTGTTTATTTCCACCAACTTACAAAAACATGAATCCTACAAATTACGGAAAATTTCTTTATAAACTACATTTAAAGTGGTATTTGTAAGGTTGTCATTATCAACAACCACTAAAATCTTCAAAGATCGATTTGGATCCACATTATAACCATTAATGTGAGTCAAATATTTGTACCAAATTGTAATATTGTTATATGCTGGCTTAATTAGTAAAATAGTCCCTTAAAGACATTTTTGGTTTCACATTGGTCCCTTAAAGAAAAAAATGTCCGAATAGGTCCCTTAAAAAAAAGGTTTGAATAGGTCCCTTAAAGACATTTCCGTTAATCAGTTTGGTCCTTTCCGTCCATTTTTTCGAGGACCAAACTGATTAACGGAGATGTCTTTAAGGGACCAAACTGATTAACGGAGATGTCTTTAAGGGATCTATTCAGACCTTTTTTTCTTTAAGGGACCTATTCGGTCCTTTTTATCTTTAAGGGACCAATGTGAAACCAAAAATGTCTTTAAGGGACCATCTTACTAATTAAGCCTTATATGCTTAACACTTTGATGACATAATTTATATCACAATTGATTGATATGTTTCAGTGGTTGAAATGCTTTATTCTAAGCAAGTGATCCGAGTTTGATTCACATGGTTAACAAATTTATAATTTCTGTTGTATGTTGCGTTTATAGTGTGCAGTGATGCTTCCGAAGATGTTTTATGATGATTTTCGAAATGAAATTTATCGTTTTGCAAATTTCACAGACTCATTCAGGAATCAATTCGAAGTATTAGTGGAAAAAGTAAGCAAGAATATTTATTTAACGCATGACTGATATGCTTTAAAGGAATTTTACAATATGTCTATCGGGGCTTGGGTTATTCTGTTATATACCGGAAGTCCGGAAGAGAACAATTTGGTATAATTTTAAAAGATAGGTTTGATGTAGTTATAGACCCACCAACATTTGAACCTCCTATGAAATTCAGATTAGAAAAATCACGTGTTGGGTCCGACTTCGTAGCTAGTCTCTCATAAGATCCAGGTCTCCTATCGTATACTCATAAAATTGGTGTTGATGACATCACTTTTGTGAAAAAATTAACTCCTTATGACATTACCAGATGGTTTTTGGTAAGTTTTATAACAATGTACGTATTTTATGATACAACTGTGTTACATATATTATTTTCCTGACACAAATTTTGTGTTATTAATTTTGTAGATGCTACTGCATGAAGAGTGTGGTGAGAAGGTTTTTGAGAAGAAAATGACTACAATGAAGATTGTCGACGACTGCGGGAATGTATGGAATTATATTCTTATATATGGTTCTTTTCCATACAATCATTTTAAGATTGGTGGAGAATGGAAAAGAATGGTGGCGGCGCGAAGAATTGATGTCGGTGACATGATTAAACTTCATTATAATGTGTTTACTTTCGGAATCAGTATTTTCACATGGTCAAATATATGTTCTGTGTCAAGAGTCACATCGAAAAATGGTTTGAAGATTTTAGTCGTTGATGGTGATTGTAATCTTACAAATACCATTCAAATGTAGTTTATAAAGAAATTTTCCAAAATTTATAGGATTGTTTGTACTTTCATATAATATAATTGACTAAGTATTTTTGGTTTCTACACTATGAATTACTTTGTTTATTAGTCTACCGATATATAATTTGGAATCGACTATACTTTTAGGTATGTTTGAAAAATTTAGTTGTTGTCTACAAATCCTAGCTCAGATGATAGAAATGTCAAAATTGCTAGTGTTTCCATGACCGGGAATCGAACCCCGATCCCTCTACTTTATGTATGTGAGTTTTCAATGGCTTGTCATTTTATCTTATTAAAAAAAATTGAGTTGTTGATAGTTATAACTTTTAACCCTATGTCGTCCATTCTAGTTGGATATTGGATTTAGACATGAACTTTGATATTTATTATGTTCATATGCAACTTTTTGCACCACCACACACACACACACAAATATATATATATATATATATATATATATATATATATATATATATATATATATATATATATATATATATATATATATATATATATATATATATATTTGTAAAGCCTTAGATTTATCATCATTGATCTTTGCACCACCATATTTTCTACAGTTTGATCCTATTGAAGTATATGTATTTCTACAAAAGTTTATGTATTTTTTTGCAGCCATTTTAATTTTCACAGTTCAAAAGTTTACTTTCACATAAATTTTAGTTCAAATATAAACTTCCAAAAATCCATGTGTAGTGGAAAAAGAGGGTGCAAGAAGTCGTTTCCCAGGTTCCCTAATTTATGGTGCAATGATTTAGGTTCTATTTACAGTTTCTGATGTTGGGGCTTTTCTCAGAAAATTTCTTTTTAGGCCCCCAAATTTCTATTTTTGTCTTGGCCGGGAACTAAGTTCGAAATCTACGTTCCAAATCATATTTTTGTCTTGGCTATTACCCATTGCACTTCACTTCTTATTTTTCTTCAACTTTACTCAATCTCATTCTCTCCAAAAACCTCACGTTTTTTGTTGGATTATTTATGGGTCAATAATGTTCTGAACTAGTCTCATATCTGCAATTTTCTGCAGGTTTTGTATTTATTGCATGTTATTTATAAGGTGTTGTTCATTTATGTATAGTTATTGGTGGTGAATCGAGACCTCATAATGAATGGAAGTCGAAAAATGCTGAACCAAAATGGTAGTTGCTGATACAAGTAGTCACTTTGCCACGATAAAAAATATAAGGATCAAGATGAATTGATAAATTGGATCCGTTGTGAAGCAGAAAAGTTAAAAAATTTACTGTTGTATCAAAGAAATCTGATAGCGGTTCAAATAGAAGAAAACAATTTTTTGTATTGGGTTGTGAAAGTGGTGTGTGTACAAACCAACCAAAAAGAAGTTGAAATTTGAAGTCACTAACACGGGAAGATATGGATGTCCATTTAGGCTCCGTGATTATTTTTATGCATCACGGAAATGCCGTCTTACAATTGTGTTTGGTTTACATAACCATAAGTTGGACAAAATATTTTAAGGTCATATTTTTGTTGGACGTTTAAAACCGCAAGAGAAGGAACTTGTTATTGAGTTGACAAGAAATTTGATCACACCAAAGAATATTTTGAACACTTCGAAAGACCGAAGTGGGGAAAATATATTTTAAGTAAATCTACAATGCGCGGAAAATGTGATATGTCTTAAGTAAATCTACGCCACAAGTTCAAACATACAATGTTCGGTCTGTGATCAATAATATTGTAGTTTGTCTTTCCCAATGATTCAAGACCAGTTGCGGTAATTGCATCCCAAAACCACTTCACTTGTCGACTCAATTTTGGAATATTAATCACTTTCTTTCCATTTAGCCTTCCCCCACCACCACCTTGAAGTGTGATGGTTATGCCGTCGAATCTTTTTATCCTTTTGGATTGTTTAAGTAACGCGGCTTTGTCAAAAAAGTCAACAAAAAAGTCGAGAAAAAGTTTCCGGTTGGTGTGGCATACGGTACTTTGGTCTATTTGGAAAGCCCATAACAACAAGGTTTTTAATAACGTTGTTAAGGAGCCTTTGAATATTGTTGAGGAGGTGAAAGTGCTCTCTTGGAAATGGAGTGCCGAAAGATTGAATATTCTCCTTGTTTGTTTTACGAATGGAATTGGGAGCCAGTAATTTGTATGTATAGAAAATAGCTTATGTGGTTGGTCTAGGTGGGGGTTGTGTTCTGTTTGGTGATTTGCAGTTTTCTTCTCTCTTGGTGGTGTTGCAATTTGTGCTATTGTGTTGGGTCCAATTTTTTCAAGGAATTTTTTTTTTTGATTTCAGGTAAAACAATTCCGAAGTTTTTTCGGTAAAAAAGTTTTCAATCTCATTTTCTTGTCTCTAAAACTGTTTTTGAAAATTAAATAACCAAATGAGTTTTTTCATTTTCTCATTTGTAAAACAGTTTTGAAAAGTTACATTACCAAATACATTTTTTTTCTTCTTTTTCCTAAAAACTGTTTTTAAAATTTATAAAACACATTTTAAAAACTAAAAAGCAAAACTGTTTCAAACATGTCTTATGCTTTGCCGGTTTAATAAATCATTTGCTGATTAAAAGAAAACACATGTATTAATACATAGAGTAAATAATTGGATATAATTGTAGTAAATCCTTCTACCAATTTGAAAGAAACTAGTTATAAAAAATATAATTAGTTTTATAACCAGTTTTATGAATTAGTTATAATATTCAGTTTTTTTTTTTTTTAGTAAATGAATTGGTTATAATATTCAGTTATAACAAATGGATAATAAATCTAATTAGGTCTGTCAGCTTAACTCAATTGATAAAGACATTTTATTATATATACAGGGAGTCAGGGTTTGAACTCTGATCATCTCACTTAAAGGTAAAATTTCTAGTCACTAGACTACTTAAAAAAAAGCAAGTGGATAATAAATTAATAATGATTGATTGGTTATGGTTATTATCCTACTTATAAGAGATAAATGTCTTTTCTAAAACAGTAATGTTATGTAAACACAAAGTTGACAAATATACCATTTTACAATTTTTTTAATCTGCCTCGGTATACGTGCACGGACTCAATTTATCTACTATGCTAAATACGTGTTTGGAAAATTGTGTTGAAATAACACAGCTCTTTCTAAAATATGCGCACTACCATTTGCTTATGACACGATCAAAACCTAAAAATTGTTCTGACTTCCAACAATAGCTACCATAGTATTTTATAGTAGAGTCGCATTCTAATCAATTTGGTTTATTAAAGTGAACGTTTTCCGCGTCCCGTGAGCTTAACTTAATTAGCAGGACATTACATTATATATATAGAGTTCGAGTTCGAACCCTGGTCATCCTACTTATCCACCTTAAATTTGAAATTTTTAGCCACTAAGTTACTTAGCCAAAAGAAATTGAACATCTTCTGCCAGTTTTTACAATCTAGTTCAAAAATAAGATTGCTATCGTTACCAAAATTCATTAGAGTAGGGATGTTCATGGTTGATGAGTTGAACTAAAATACACCACCAAATAAAGTGCATTATACAAGCCACAAACTATATAATCCCAATACATCCTTGCCATCACAAAACAGTCTTGATAAATGATAATCTTTCGAGTTATCTTATTTTTCTTGAAGAAGCAGGTAAATTTTTTGTTGAGGTTGATTGTTCTCTATATATTATCTACCAAAATAAAATTGATTACTATATTTTTTGTATATAAAGTTATATATTTTTTAAAGAAACTAAATTAGCTCATCCAAATTAGCACTAGAGAGAATCGAACCTGAGACCTTAAGGAGATCACACTTGCTGTCCAAAGTCATATATAAAGTTATATATTAGTACTAGTAGTGTGTATGTATTGACTTTGAGATTAATAAACTAAACTTAAAACTTAGGCAATATATTTAATGTAATTAAGCTGAATCAATACTCCCTAGTTGTATCCAAAAAAAAAAAAACAATACTCCCTAGTTGATGCAATTTAAACTTGGCAACATGTGAATGATGATACTATGATTAGCAACTTGTTGTGGTATTGTGCGACTTGTGTTGTCAACTGGGATTTGGGGACGAGCTAGTATGTATAGTGAAGTAGGGTTGTGGGCAAGGGGACCCCAGCTAGTATGTATTAGTCCACAATAAAAATATCTTATTTTGATTTTTTATTTTTGAAATGTGTTAACCTTATTGCATGAGTAAACTGTCAAATACCACCCTGAAATTTTAAAATTCGTTAAATACTCCTCTGAAATTTGAAAATAGGCAAATACCCCCTGAAATTATAAAAAAAATCAATTAAATTACCTCCTGACGTGGACTCTGACTTTGTCTATTTCCAAATTTCAGAGGGTATTTGACGAATTTTAAAATTTCAGTAAGGCATTTGACAATTTACTCCTTATTGCATATATTAAGACGAGATTAAGGCAAGGTCACATAGAAATGAGAGTAGCGAGAGACAGACTATAAGGATATAGACTACTTTTATTTTACAAACAAAATATTTCTGATGATTGATATTTTTCACGTTGAATTAAGGAATGGTTTTAGTATTTGTTCCAATAGTAATGCAAGATAAATATCATCAGAGACATTTGTAAAAAGAGGAGATATATTTTCGTTTGATATATATGAACGTTAGAGATGTAAGAAATTAAGATGTTGCAGGCATTGAACAATGTTTTGTTTGTAGTATAAATCTAATTAATGAAACAAGATTCAACAAAGATATGAAGTAGAGAGAGATTAACAAAGGTGTAGCTTGACGACAAAGCTTGTTTTTGCCAAGTTTCAATGAAGAATGAGTTGCGCGGGGCGAGTAAACGTGATGAGAAAGAGAGAGTCCGCGAAGAAGAAATGCAGATTCGAATAAAAGATTGTAAATACATTTGATATGTTGAGGTGTAATTGTAAATAAATTTGATAAATAATTTTTTTTGGGTTCGAATTTCAATCTTTACACATACAAAGTGAACAAGACAAATGAAATGAAATGTATATTTATATTTAATATAAATATAAATTGTCATACCAAAAAAAAAAAAAAAAAAAATTGTCGGTTCAAATTTTAATAACTTGTTAACTATAGTACAACATTTATATCAATTTTATGACGATTGAAATGTCTATAATTAGTATTTAATGAAGAGTTGACTTTGTGTATCTTCCTTTGCATTAAAAATATATTTATTGTTCTATCAAAAATCTAAATTGGGTGATCTCTCCTAAAAGAAAAAGAAATTATAAACTTACCTAATCTGAAATTGTCTAGTGCATGAACCATTCAATATTTTTCAGTAGAACTTGTCCAATTTTTCAGCCATGCGCTCACCAGGAAACTCAACTCTACATATTAAAAGAAGGTTTAAGCATTCTTATTGTTCTATTATAAGAAAATATTTGGAGACACTTTTTTACTCAAAAAGTCAACGAAAAATGTTAATAATTTCAATCCAAACTCCAAAGGCACAAAGTATGCTATAGATAATAAACTGTACAATTACATTTAAGAATATAGATTACCATAATAAATGTACCCAAAAAAAAATTACCAACAATAATGCCCTACTAAAATTCAAAAGAATTTTACACTAAAACAACACCTACCAATATTTTATTTCTATATTTTTATTTCACGTTTAATAGAAATGTATATATTTGTCCTCATGTGTACAACTCAGGAACATTACATGTAATATACAGTGATTGAAGTCCGAACTCTGATACATTCACTTATTATCTTAAAAGTGAAATTATGACCACTAAACTATTTAGGAAAAAATAATTCGTATACATCGATCTCTTGCAAGTGGTTCTCATGATTTTTTTTACGCAAATTCACATCATTCTCGAAAAGGGAAATTGATTTCCTATGGTTTATTTTTTTTCAAAGTTTTTACACTGTTTTACATTACAATCATCCGATCTAAAATGTACTGTTGATATTGTTTTAACTGATTTTATAACTGCATTGATCTACACCGTCCGATCTACAATCCACGGCCAATATTCAAAACTCTATAAAAACTACCGCAACAAATCTGCATCCCTCAAAAATATGTATCTCATGTAAGTGATTCTCATATCTTTTTGAAGGAAAATATTAAAAAAACTTGGGTGAATAATGAATATGTCAATAATCAATAATAAAATGGCCGGGTTCTTTTCTTCATTACAAGCTACATAACATAACATATATTGACGTGGGATTACCAAGTCCTCAATTTGATTGTAAATAAATATCATCCTTATTAATTAGATAAATTCCACAAGCAATCACCATAGGTAGAATATAAATATTACCACTATACTCAAGTTGGTATATGTCATCACTCTTTTCCAAAATTAAAGAAACAAAGTTGAAACAAAATAGAAGAAGTGTTCAATCCTTAGAAAACTTCAACTATTTCAAGACCAAGTATACAAATTCAAATGCAGAAATTAAAATTCCTAGCCTATAAATACAATTGCTTCAACACAAATACTCTTCACCAACATACAAAATATATCTTCCTTATCTTGCAAAACAAGTTAACAACAATATGAATCAAATGTTTTCTTGCTTGGTTTTAATAATTCTATCTATTTTATCATTGGCTTCATCTCTTCAAGTTGGTTTCTATGGCTATACATGTCCATCTGCTGAGGAAATTGTGAGAAGTACTGTTAACAAGGCTGTTTCACTCAATCCTGGCATAGGTGCTGGATTGATCAGAATGCATTTTCATGATTGCTTTGTGAGGGTAAGTTCATTTTCAAAATTTTCATACATATATATTAAGAAAAATTAAATTCATGAAAATTAGTGAAAAACAATTTAATAAAACCGGTTTTTGATTTCATGACTTTGGCAAAAAAAAAAATAGAAACATTCGTTATTTTTTATGGTGAAAAGTAAAAAAATATATTCAATGAAGCGTGCACGCTTCAGTGAAAATTTTGTGATAGAATGTTATGAAATTGATATGGCCTTCGAGTTTCTAAAATATATTCAATTTCATGTTCAGGGTTGTGATGCTTCTGTGTTACTAGTATCAACACCGGGAAATATAGCCGAAAGAGATAACTTTATCAACAATCCAAGTTTACGTGGCTTCGATGTAATCAACGAGGCCAAGGCTCAATTAGAATCCGCATGTCCGCAAACAGTATCGTGTGCAGACATTCTTACCTTCGCAACACGAGACAGCGTTTTCAAACTCAGTGGTGGCACGATAAACTACGATGTGCCATCAGGACGAAGAGACGGTCGTATCTCAATCGCTGATGAAGTGCCAAAAAATCTACCTGGACCTTCTTTCAACGCAGACCAACTTATCGCAAATTTCGCACAAAAAGGTTTGTCGGCCGATGAAATGGTTACACTCTCAGGAGCACATTCAATTGGTGCATCACATTGTTCTTCATTTTCTAATCGTTTATATTCATTTAGTGGTGCAAATTCTCAAGATCCTTCTTTGGATCCTTCATATGTTGAATCTTTGAAAACACAGTGTCCACCACCACCAAGTAGCAATGATCCATTAGTAGTGCTTGATGTTACTACTCCTAATCGTTTGGATAACGTGTACTATCAAGGATTGATTAATCACCATGGTTTGTTTACTTCAGATCAAACACTATTAAGTAGTCAATCTACACAAGAAAGTGTGCTAAGTAATGCTAATTATGGTTCAAATTGGGTTAACAAGTTTGCACAAGCAATGGTGCATATGGGTTCTATTGATGTGTTAAGTGGCTATGATGGTGAGATTAGGAAGCATTGCAGCTTTGTCAATTAGCATTACTTATAAGTATAAAATAATCGATTCTTGTATATTGTATATGTTATCGGTTAGGGTTTTAACTCTAGACCTTTTTATTTTCGAACTCCTTCAAGTGGTTCAACTCAACTTCTTGAGCTATGTTTTGGAGACTGTAATTGTTTTATTTTGAGTTTTGTAAACATTCAATACAATTGTAAAATTCCGTCGTGTATCTATTTGTTTTGTAATTACCTTATAAATGTGATTAAATTATTTGTAACATTTGATAATTCCTAAGATATACACAAGTCATGTATATCACTTGTCTTGTGTTTCCTTCAACCGCAAGGAATTCAAAACACCCTTACAAGCTAGCCTTGTGGCTGTTTTCTTGTTGGTAGAACCTTTGTACTCGTGCTGATGAACTACTCCATCCACAATTACCTCGATTTTACAACTAGTAACACCGTCGTTCCGAGACAAGGTCTTGTCCATAGTATATTTCATTTTCGGACACAGTTCAGTTAATTCTCTTATGGGATGGACTGTTAATGTATCAGGTGTCACAAGGGGTTCCAAAAGAGGCCTTATGCTTTGCCACACAATCTCTTTGTTGTATCCTGAATCAACAAGTATAGCACCAGCTAGAGATTCTATAATGTCTCCAAGTACCTGCAAACAATAGGAACAATCTTAATCGGTGTTGTAATAGTTTTACACATCCTAGCTGATCATCATAGTTACAACATAGAAATGCACGCATAACATTTACGTCCTCTGGTCTCATATATAAGCAAATATTCCTTTTTTTAGGTTTATTGAATAATTGATGTATCTGGTTCATAATAGAGACCAAATATTCCTTTTTTAACACATTGCTTTAGAGTGAATTTTTCACTACCTAAATACTTCTATGACGATAAAAGCATTATTCCAAGATTTTGACAAACTAACCTTGGGGAATGATGCCTCGGACTCCCATCCAAAAGTTGACGATGAAGAAAGTTCGTCATATTTACAAAGTGTGGCTACAATATGTTTATGTAACTCTTGAGATGTATGAAGTACATGTTTATGCAAATGAACTTTTATGGCAGACCTTGCATAACAGTCATTATTCACGGAGGCTGCCCTCATATCAGTTAACTGCCTGGGTGACATGCCAGGATATTTTGTATACATATGCATAGTAATGAGATAATCTAGCACCGAGTCTCCTAAATATTCCAGTCGCTGGAGGGAAAGAAAAATATCATACAACACGGATAAAAAAGGATAAGGTTCTATTTGGATAAACAACTTAATTAAGCACTTGTATCATAACCCCTTATCATATAAGTTCTTATGCATAGATTATAATAATGAAAAACAAAAAAAATATAGCAAGTACCTGATAGCATCTAGGAACGTCAGGCAACATGTAAGAACCGTGTGTCATAGCTTCTACTAAAAGAGAACGGTCCCTAAACGAGTACTTCAACAGGGATTCTAGAAGGACGACATTAACTATATTCTCGGGACAAGTACAGAATTGCCTCTCATAAAGTGCAATATTAAAATTCACTTTGATACCAATCCAATCCATAAACAACAACGCAGCCGTCTCACCACCAGTGCTAAGGAAGGCACCAATTAGTGCTTCAACAACATCAGCAACAACTTTACGTTTCAATTTTTTATTTCCACTAGTATAAATTTTTGTTCCCTTGAAAACAGTCTCTTCTAATTTAAAACCGCTTGATTTATATCCGGGAATGGTCCATGTCTTAGGATCAAAAGGTTCATTCCGTATGAAGCCCTGTAAATCAGACGAATAGACATTCATATCAGAATTAATATATTATCCGCAAGTACAGTTTCAGGATAATAATGCAGAATGAATAGTAAAACAATAAAATACAATACGATCCGCAATAAAAGATTGAAGAATAATATATAAAGAAAAAGAGGGAGAGAAAGAATACCGGAATTCTAGAACCGCAACCTAACTTACAAAGAGCAGCATTACAAATGATCTTCTTCCTCTTCACACTAAGAAGACCCTCGTGGTGATTTTGATACGTGCTAAAAAGCTGTTGACTAACGGCATATTTTAAAAAAGAATCCCCGAGTGTTGCTAGTGACTTACAATGAAAGGTCTCCTTGCATGACTTTGTGGTCATTGCTTCCAAGATCTACAATGGAAAATGCAGATACCATCAATATGTAATAAAAGTAAAATGCAGAACCAAGTTTTTTCTCAAACTATTCAACGCGTGTTAGCCAAGGCAGTGAAAATTTTGAGGACGTTAGATTAGTAGCCTACCTTGGATGTTTGAATCCTGTTTTGCGGACAATGATCCAAATGCATCTTTTTGAAGTTAAAAGCGACAAGCAATGACTCAAGTCTATGCATGATTGATGGAATAAATAAAAATGAATAAAGTGTATCAATGGAAATTGGTGACATGATTATAGAGCATAATTCAGGAGGTAATTCTACAAAGGTGTTGCTCACATCTGGAAAAGAAAAACACGGGATTAAGATGAGATTACACGTTATTAGTGTTTGGACAGTGATAACAGAAGAAACTATATCTTATGTCTGCGTCCATGAAATAGAAAGAAAAAAAAAAGTTAAAGGTTAAACCTCTTTCTTTCGCTTGTCTGCGTCCATGACAATAATTTTTTACAGGAAAAACGTGTCTTGCTTTAAGTAGGCGTTGATGTTCAAAATGTAATCGAATGCCATGCCTGAAATTTGGAAAAGGATAAATTAGAATAATGCATCAATATAGATAAATAACTGGATAATATATAAGGCACCAGAGTAGATAGATTAACTTCGAGAATAAACATGTGCCACAAAAAATGACTTACTTCTGTCCAAAGTATTTCTTGTATGTAGTAACTTCACCATCCCCTACTTCTAGAGGCGAGTTTCCGTCCAATTCCATTATATTAGTGGTGATGTAAGTACGGCCATTATGTGGAGTACAAACCAAAGCATTTCGCAATATGCAACCGCAAACTAAACCGTTTGCGGTCCATATAGTGGTTTCATGATGCTGACACCCGATTTTAGATGGATGTACGGATTTAATGGTTAACCAATCAACAGCTGGTGTTTCATCTATTACAATAGATGGTAGAAGAAGATAATCAATCTCAAGATCATCTTCCAAACAACATTTGTCTAAAAGAGTTTCCTTATCCGTTTTATATTTCATAAGAATTCCAAGGACATTAACTTGGAATCTTTTACACAAAAGAACCTGAAAAATGAAAACCAATCATAACTATATTGACTTTTCCTAACACTTGCAAATATGTCGGATATAATTAAAGGAATACTAGAGAGATACCTGATCCGATGAGAGTTTAATGCTTCCTTTGTATTTCAATTTTACAGACAAGCTACCTTTATCGAAACACATGTCAAATTGCATGCATCCGATTTCTGGATCAAGCTTGACTCTAGTTGCAAGGAAAATGTCTTGCACATTGATATCATAGCTAAAATTTTGTTTTATCTCTATTAAATAACAATAGTAGATTGTGTTACTACTGTTCGACACGTGATTCACCAATTCAGATGGTATATAACTTGGTTGTTCTTCATCATATGGTTCATTCCCTGTAAGATTTTGTTTGATGTTGATGCCATTCAAAGAATTATTATACGGTTAAATAGAATTCTACATTGCGGAAATGTGAAAAATGTAAGGCAAAAATAAAATGAAAAATGAATAGAAGGCACGAGAATTTACCAAATTCCTCCACCTCCGCTTCTTCAACGACAATAGACGGAACGAGATAATCTGTCAACGCTCCAATATTATGAAGTTGTTTGCATGCTTCAAGGCATGCAATATTCTTTAAGAACTTTGTATCACCTTGTACATGAATAGGCTGTATAGGACAGCTCTTGGGAAGATACAATATTCCTTTCTGTTTGTCCCACCTCGGAGTTGGTTTAAAGTACCTGAGAGTTTAAAAAACCAAATGTTATGAATGATGAAAAACGGGATAAAAAGAAAGCATATCTTAAGGTTCATTAAACAAAGAAAAATGAATATGGAATAAGGGCAGCAACAGACGAACTAACCCATCTGAAGGGAGCCGTGAGCAATATAAGTATATCAAAGTAATGCTCGAACTAAGATTAACAACAGCTTCAGTGGTAGCAACACGATAAGTTTGGTCATGAAATTGATCACTTTCAAGACGCTCACATGGAAGGGAAGAATAATGCAAAGACTTCTTCCTCATCATTTCCCCGCCAGCAAGGTATTTCTCTAATCGAGAATGTGTAACTGAATCGCCGCTGTAATTTTGAAACAAAATAAGGTTTTTTGGCGAAGTTTTACTTGGAAGGAAAGAAATAAATGTGATATTATAACTGTCTGTTGCAGCATGCTAAGAAATCACATACTAAGGAGAATAACACAATAATTACCTCTTAACCATCAATATGTAATCTGAATTTTGCATTCTGGCACGACCTCGGGACTGTACAAAACTGCACACGGTAGGAGATGGGTCAAATCTAATAACCAAATTGCAACTTTGAACATCTAACCCCTCTTCAAGAATTGATGTCGCAACAATGACGTTGACCTACGAATTAAAATATTTCCTTAATAAGTAATTGTATTTGCTTATTACAATTACAACACGGTGAATATTATCTAAGAAATTAGCATACCAATCCCATGCGAAATTCGTCCACAATTTCATTTTGACTTTTCCTAGACTGGTTTTGTAATTTACTACCGTTTCCTGCAATATAGTTAGTCCTCCAGCTATTGTATTTTGGAAGCACAGTGTTCAATAGAACCTCGAGGACCATAGCAGCAATGACCCTTTCCACAAAAACTATGCATCTCATTTCAGTTAAGTCCTTGTACTCGAGTAGACAGTCAATAAGACAGGACACTTTGGAGGTCAATAGTCCTATTTCTACATCGGAGTTCATATCGTCACCAATAGTCCATTGAGGATCTGAGTAAGAAGAAATTTTCTAAAATTAATAAAAGAAAGCAAAATAAAGATTTAATTAAAATCTCGCATATTTTCTCAATGCTTATAGAATCATTACCAGATGGTACGTGACTTTGCAGTGTCAGCGTAGTAGCCGAAACAAAGTTTTTCACAATTTGATCCCCCGAGTTGCCCCATTTGAAAGTTTCAATTTCAATGGAAGATAACGACTCCACAGCCTATCACGTAAAAAACAGTTAATGTTAATTTAGCAAACATAAACATGAAAATGAAATAGAGTCACAAATAAAGTCACAGCAGCAAAAGGGAAAGAACCTTCAGAGCAAACCAAACACCAAGCTCTTCCAAGCAAAATAATGAGGCATTAAAAATCTTTGATAATTTTTTATGTGCAGATTCGACAGCTGATTTTGTGAAATCTGAATTTGTGACGTCTAGCTCATGCTGAAGAACAGAATACACCCATTTCAAGGAATAATCAATTATTATCGCACAAATATACGCACTGCACTACTATGATTTATTCTGACAAAAATAAACTAAGCATACAGAACTGAAAATTGCGAACAAATTCAAACGCATGTAACTGTGAAACAAAGATTTTAACATACATTTCGAATTTTAACACGGAGGATATTTAACTCTCTTATCACTTCAGACCATACATTTGAATGATTTGATTAAATCTACGCACCTGTTGTTTTAACGCATCGAGTTTTTTGGCTAATTCTTTGAATAGCGAATCGGAAATTACACTGTCCATATAATACCGGAATTTTGGGGTAGACATTGGTATAAACTGTGAGATGACAGCATCACTTACACATGTATAAACCTTCAATTCAAAAAATATATCAGAGAAATAAAACATAGCAAGACTGAAAAATAATATTGAGTTATACTTCAAAACAAAAGAGTATTACTCACAAAGGAATAAACTAAGAAAATAACTACCAGAAATAACTAACGGTGATATTCGCGAAGAAGATAAGTGGATAAAGTATTGCCGCTGAACACAATAAATGCATATAAAGAATAAAGTAAGAAAAATTGTACATAAAGGGGAAGAAAATAAAAACAACCTTTGAATGCATTAGAGTCATTAGTTTCCGAATATCTTTTGACAGGGTCGCTTCAGAATTCGCAGCTGTATTAAAAAATAAAAGTGAATAAAAAGGAAATTGAACATGAGAAAATAAACAACACTGATAAATAAGCAGGAAAAAACAAGAATTTTTTATGGCTTGTATACCTTTCGACTTAATTGGTGATGCAGTCATACCAAATATTCGAGGAAGCTCGGTGATACCAGATCTTAATTGATGATGATAAAATTCCTGCACACAATCAGACAAAAGTAACTACTACTTCCGCAGCACAAACTACAACCTCGAGATGCAGATGATGAATGGACATTGTAGTCCTTTATCATAATTATTTTTAGAAAACACAATAATTTAGAGTCGATTACAATTATATTCACAATAGCTGTTTGTTCAATTTCCACTACGCAACAATGCTACACCTATATAGCCGCTATTTGACAACACTTTGTACTAAATAGTGTATCGCCGAACAATATCAATTTGTTCAAATTCCGCTATGTTATAGGCTATAGTGTCATTATAGCTTGTATTTAACAAGAATGTTGTGAATGGACCTGTCTTTTTCATTACTTAGTCGGTAAGAAGAAGTATATACTAACGTATTGTGACCAAAATATCGCTAATGAGTTCAAATACACAAGCAGTTAGAATAAAAGCATGTAAAGAGTATAAGACTTACAGTCATGATACAAGCATACGGATGTTTGCCGGCAGCATGATGGCATTCATCCATTATTAAAACCTTTATCATTTTCAGTTTGATAAAGCTATGCCTCAAGCAAGAAAGTAATATTGCAGGAGTCATGACAAGCACCTAAAACATTTGAAGGCATTACCGACAGTAATTACAGTTATCGATGGTGCATAGAAAAATAAAATAGTCGCGATAGAAATTCAAAGACCCTTACCTCATGTTTCTCCATCTCTCCTTTCCACATATCTCCATCCCAACAGTCGACACCCATGTCTCCCCAAAACATTCCAACTTTCAAATCGGTGTGATTTCTCAAGGCATTAGCTTGCTAGAATACACAAGTGAACAAAACAAAGAAACATCCAATGAATCCTCGATCATCACATAGTAATCATTCATCATATAATGTATCTCAAATATGCAAAATCATCATAACAAAAATCAAAGTAGAAACATACTTGTTCAACCAATACAACTTTGGGAACCAAAAAAACAGCAATGTAAGGAGAAGGCTTTCGGAGGTGATAAGCGTAACTTCTTAGAAGCATGATGGCTATCAAAGTCTTTCCAGATCCAGTCTCCAAGTACACTATGGTATTTTCATGAATTGCTTTATCCAATGCTTCAAGTTGATAGCTACACACAAAACAAAAACAACCCAAATCACCAATCCATCTAATCAACATTACAATGAAAAGGGTTTTGTTTAAAAAAAACAAAAAAAAAAACTAACCTTCTAGCAAATGGAACGGCATCAGGCATAATCTGCTGCTCATCATATCCATCCACATCCATCATTACTTCTTCCATAATCTTTGATGAACCTACATTAATCAAATAAAAAATCATAAAAATTCAAACTATTACTCTAACTCTAACTATAATTTAAGAAAATAAATCCAAACATAAAGAATCTTAGACACCAGACACGCCTTCAATTTGAAATGACAGGGCTAAAAACTCCCTTTGATCTTAAATATAAACAAATACACATGATCTCTCTCTCTCTCTCTCTCTCTCTCTCTCTCTCTATCACATCACACTCATTCTAAAGGAAGAAAAAAGAGAAACATATAACCCAAAATCCAGATTAAGGAAAAGGAAAAGGGTTGAGAGTGAAAGTGAAAAAGATCCAACCTTTACCTTTTAGAACAATGAAGTGAGTAGTTTACCAAACAAAAAGATACAGAGACAAAGAAAAAGACACCGTTTGAAGTTGTTTTTAAAAGATCAATTTTTTTTTTGACAACTTGAAAGAAACATGTGTATTGGATGTTGCTACTACTTCATACTTACACACTGTTTATTAAGGATTCCTACTTTGGTGGGTTTTCGAGGAATCCTAGAATTGAAGTTGAAATTTACTGATGATGATGTAATAGGTCGTACGCGCGCATTGTAACTTCGTATAGTATGTAGTATGTTGAGTCCAATGTGTCACTCACTGCTTTGTTTTTCTAGTTGCAGAATCGGTGAAAGGATGTCACAATAGTTTTTTTTTTTTGTTTTTTTAGTTAACTTTTTATATTTAGGGATTAGACTCTCACATTATCCACAATAATATCTGAACAAAAAGTTTAAATCTTTATCGAAAGTTGGTTTAGTGATGATTGACGTTGAACTTTGTAGGGAGGATCACGATTCGATCCCCGCAACTACATTTGAGAGGGAACTGGAACCACTTGATAGCAGAACTCGCCCCGAACTCTGAACTACTAGGATCCCCTTCCTCTAAGAGGGTGAAAACCAAAAAAAAAAAAAATTGACCTAATTTGCCAAAAAAAAAAAATTTTGACCCAAAAAAAATCACATATTTAAGGTCCGTTTAGATTTATTTATTTTATATTTAAGGCCATTAACATAATAAACTATTTTGATAATCTCAAAAATAAGTGAAATTCAAACGAGTTCTAAATCTAAGTGGGTGTTTGCAAGTTGAATTTTTAGGGTTTTAAAAGAAAAGGTTTGAAGGGTTACATGATTATACATCTATACGTACTTGAGGGTGATGCTTGCATAGGAACACACGATAAAGTCATTTGTTATGTGGTAAATGAATTGAGCAGATGGACGATATAAATGGTGGAAAAAAATAGTAGGGTTGGAAATAAGATGATATGGGATTCAGTTCACCCTCTTTCTATTTTCTTATATATCTATAGAAAATATTTAGAGTTGACTTCGCATTTCAATTTAGGAGAAGGAAAAGGTAAAATATCACGAGGAAATAAAGAAATAACCATTTTTTTTTTTAATCCAATGAGCTTTTAAATTTCCACTACCCAAAATTGTCATTTTTTCATGGTATAATTTGGACAATAAAAAGTCGATATTCACTATTTTTTTTTGGTATTTATTAAAATCTCACAATCCCGACAAAATAATGCTATTTTAAAACATAAAAATTTAATAGTATCTATCTCATACCATTTGTATAAGGTATAGTATATACATCTTTTAAAAATTATAAAATATACTATTTAATTTAATGCAATAATTTATTTTTAATTAAAATGAAATTATTATAGTATTATTAGTATTAAAGACTTTTTTTATATATTTCACATGTTCAATTACATTCCATTAGAGATCCCCGCTCTAACACAACTCTTCTTTCTCTCTCGTTCACAAACCATTGTCGCCCTACCCTTTTCATCTAACAGAGTTTTTTCAAGATGTAACAACACTGGTGGTGGTGCGATGGGTGGATGTGTAACACCTCATGGTTCATGAATCATGGTGATATATACTCCGTCGCCATGCTTACCGGAACCAAAAACCATATCTGGTGATGTTAGTTTCACTAGGTCTGTTGGAGTTTCGGCGGAGGATGTTTGACATCGTGGACGTCCGTTCTTGACTGGTTTGTGTTCTAAGAACTTACATCAAGGCCAGAAGCAACACCTTTGAATTTTGTGATCCACCCTCAATCTAATTGTTTTGATTGAGATTTGCTCATGATTTCACTTTATTGTTGTTGTCGCCATGAGTAGTTGGTTTGTGGATCTATCGTTTTCGTGTTGACGGTCGGATCCATTCGCCGTTCTCAAAATTTGTCAGAAGCCTCCCACGAGCTGGAATCATCAAGGCCTGACTTGACCTGGTATTGCTCGAAATGGCTAGGTGTGTAGATACTACTGTTAATAGTAGTAGTCGTTGGTAATTCTTGTACTCCTGGGACTCAACTCCGTTGATTGACCATCCCTCGATCTAGCTTTCGACTGGTTCTTGTATGCTTTAGATTCTCAACAAGACTTAATTCACCAGAGGTTGATAGAGAAATCTCATTTTTCCTATGGGTCTATCACAATATCCTTAACATTCCTTGATTTCATAGTGTTTAGCTTGAAAAAGTCATCATCGCTTGTTGCTTGCTACATAGAATTAGTGGGTACATGAACCGTTTCTGTGTTGCCGGTTGGCTCATTCCCCTCGAATTTTTAGGGACTTCTACTTTGTCTTTTATGATTACCTAGAAATTAGTTTATTTCATTGTCCTACACACTTTCGTGTGGACTCACCGAGTTAGGTTTATGTCCCTCCAATTTTTGTATACATTTCTTTTTTTTCTTCTTTTTTTTCTTTTTATAAATATAATAAGGAAATATAGACAAGAGATGGGGTGAGACTTATCTTGTCTCCTAACATCTAAGGGTGCGTTTGATTTGCAAAAGTATAGTTACTGGACAGAACAGTACAGTACAGGTGACTGAGTTACAGGACAACTTTTTGTACTGTACTCTGTTTGATGATCAGTGCACAGGACAATCAATTTTGTACCGTACATTGTTTGATATGTTAAGCACTGGACAAAATAAGACAAAATTTACTGTAATGCCCTTTTTAATGTAAAATGTTTGATTTTACATTGTATAAAGCCATAAAACAAAATTTTGAAGATATACAAATATTTTATTTATTATTTCAATAAAATAACAATTATTTAAACAATTAAATTATAAAAACTACATTGCAAATCAATAAAATTTATAATAATCAAAATCAAATCATAAAAACTCCATAAAATTAATATCCAAAACACACAACAAATAATCATAACAACCAAAGTCTAATTAATGTTGATAGGTTTCAAAATAAATCATCCCTCAAAATGAAATTCAAGAAAAAAAAACCAGCAGCATACATGGACAAAATATAGATATACATCCTCCACAGAAGAAGAAAATAAAAAATGTGTTCATCATCCATTACAACTACATAAGGAAAACAATTAAAAAATCAAAGATAAGTAAAAATATTATATAAAATAATTGAATAATTGCATTATCTACTCCAAACAAAGAGAAACAAATTGCAGCAAAAAACCTGCAACAAGGGGAAAAAATCTGTTTTTGCATTCCTCTCATTAAAATTGGAACCCATTCCTAACAATATTTTGCTCAGTTTCTATCCTTTTCCCCTTTTGGTCACAAATCTATCTCAAACCCCAAAACCCCCTTTCTCACTAATCCTTCATTTTGAACTCATGTATGAACGAAATTCTTCATATAATCAATATTTGAGGTGTTGGGAACAGAAGATAAGAGTAGAAAGAAAGTGATTAATTCCCGTTCCTTTTTCTGTTTGGTCGAGAACCCTTCCTCATGGGTTAAGGAAATTGAGTTGTTGCCTTTTATCTCAATTGGGATCTCATGCATGTGTTGATTCACTCAATTAAAAAAAAACAACGAAGAAAAGAATGGAAATTAAAGAAAAGGAATAAAAAAACAACAAAGAAACCAAAAACAATACCAAATCACGCGACCCAAAAACTCCCAGCAATCAACAAAAGAAAAGAAAAGGAATTGAACAAAAGAGTGGAAATTAAAAGAAAAGAAAAGGAATTGAAGAACTTACTTGATAAAGATGAGAGATGATTTGCAGAAATTGCAGTACTGCGTGAGTAACAAAGTGAACGAAGGTTTGCAAAATAAGCTACGGAACACGCGCGAGAAAACCTAGGGATAAAACTGTATTTTTCTTTTCTTTGTCCGCTGGACAAAAAGTTGTCCCCCACTTTAGTGGGTAACAAAAAAGTTGATAGTTGTCCTGTCCTCTGAATCTTTTTTTGCGATATCCTTTTTTCCTTTTTTAAATCAAATATTAGACAACTATTTTTGTTCTATCATGTCCCTTATTTTTTGCAAATCAAACGCACCCTAAATGTTATTCGCCTTATAAAAAAATTATATTCCATAACTACAAATGTTCAACCATACATGTTTAAACTATATAGGTAGTGCATGGTTTATGATAGGTAGTGCATGGTTTATGATCGGATTTTTTGTGTTGGTATATCCATATTGTAGAGATGTCCATATTGTAGAAGTTGATGGAATATATTTTTATACGGAAAAACTCTCTTTAAGACATAGTAGTATTATATGAATTGAATACTCTCCTATGTTTATTCTCTTTCTCATTCTCTCTTCTCATTAATTATTCATAACTATATAACTATATATAGAGCTACATAAAAGCACAAATTTTTAAATCATATCTTTAAATGACAAACAAATCTTATATATACTCTAAAGTTTAAACATAAATATAAACTATAAATTTTATTAATATATATTTTAAATATAAATCAAAAATATATATATAAATATAAAATTTTCAAAAATATTTAAACATGTTTCTATATCTATACATAATATAAAGAGGATACATTATTTTTTGTGTGGACTTTTCATAATACCAACAATAACCTTTATTTATTTTTATTTTATTAACAAACTAACTCTAACATAAGACATATCTTATTTTATTTTATTTTAGCAGCAACAATCTTTTATTAACAAATCACCATAACATAAGACATATTTTTTGACATAAATTAGACACAGTTATGTGCCTGTCTGACCCGCTTAGTTTTCAATAATTTAAACATATGCAAATAGGGTGTTGCATAATACAATCACACATGTGTAGATCATTGATTTTTTTTTATTTATTTTTTGTACATAAGTGTAGATCATTCTTATGTCTTCATTGTAAGTTTATCAGTCGCGTGTGCTCTTAATAAAGAGATGTATGACATATGAAATTATTGCATTTGGCACATCACGTGGTTTAATAATGCCACTAGGACAATGAATTGATGAATACTTTCATTTTATAACCAAATAACCAACCATAAGTCTAATACACATTTTATTGTGAGGGACTTCACTATTTTTTTTAGCAAAACAACATAAGACTTACAAAAGATAGAAATCAAATTTTGCTATCTACAACGTTAGAACTTAAAATATGGATGATATGAGGTTCTCATGTTGACCAAACGAATTGGGCAAATATTTTCTGATTAGGGATGAAAATCAACACTGTCTATAACTAAGTTTAGTTTTTTGCCCATACACACGCTCTTGTTTTATAAATAAGTATTTTTTAATAAGCTAAAAATTTATTAAGAAAAAGAAAGAAAAAAAGAAGAAGTTGTGGGACATAAATCTAACCAAAGAAAAAAAGAAGTTAAAAGTTAAAAAAATGAAAATAAAAGACTCCTCATATCAAGCAAAGTTTCCTTCTACATTTTTTTTCCTTTCTTTAAAAAACATCACCTCAATAAAAGACTCTTCACATGCAGTAAAAAACGTATTATGTAATTATTTAATTATTTTTTTACTATAAATTATTTAATAATTATTGTATTATCTTCCTCATAAACGTATAAACAATCATTAATGTCTTAAATATATGCCATCAAAAGATGTGGGTTCCACTTACCCATCGTTATGATTATCCTTCTCTCATTCGTAATTAATAGCATTCTTTTATATTAAAAGATTGAAATGTTGTACATGTCGGCTCATATTTTACATGAAAGAAACTCTTGTGCAGATTGACTCATTAAACAGGTGTTTCGCTTTCTAATGAACTCAAAATCATTTCACATTGTCATCTTTATTGACAAAATATTGTTTAGATGATACTCGGGGAACCATTTCCTTCGTTTGTAATTTATTTTTCTTGGTTGTCTTTCTCTAATTAATTTTTGTAAAAAAGTATGGACTAAAATTTAGGGGTGTCTCCAAAAAGTTGGAGATCATGTGCAATTATTAAAAATAAGTTCTAATAAAAGAAGAAATACAAAAAAAAAAATTGTCATCAATTTAAATTACAAATAAAAGCAATCGCACTAAAAAATAATCATTTTTTCACTAATATAAAAAATGTTTGATAAACAAGAAAATCTCTACACGTCTTTTCATTTGATAAAACTATAGTATAACAATTACCTATAAAGCGTCTAAAAAAATTATTCACAATAGAAAAATCTCTTTTAAGATATTTTGTAACTAATAAATCCAACATTTTTTTTTGAGAAAGTATAAATCGATCATTTTAGAATAAAGAGAATCTCAAGTATTTGAACTTTACAAACTCTCATTTGGAAGTCTGCAATCCCTAGTTTTATACTCTCATTTATTAATACTACCACCCTATAATATTTTTTTTAGAGATTCCTATTTTTATGAGGTTTTGTGCCATCACACATGGGGAAAAGACGCCCCTACTAAAATTTAAAACATAAAATTATGAGAACCAAAATTCAAAGAAATTTTTTAAACTAAGCGAATATAAAATTTGGTTATTTTAGAGGATTAAAAATATGTTTAATTTAACTTTGTAAAAAAAAAATACTACTATTTTAATTCTATTTAATTTCGAAATTAAACATACTATTTAATTCTATTTTTTTTAATTGAAACTTGTTTGGAGTCTTAACAACTACTACTATAGTAGTACATAGGTCTTATAAAAAGAATGTACCAGTATTAATATAATCCGTCCGTCCAAATTATAAGGTAAAGAAAAACACATTTATTAAAAAAAAGTAAAACATAATAATTTGAAATATGTTTTTGTGGGTTTTTCTTGAAATAAGTTGTATAAGAAGATGTAAAAATAATTTTTATTGATTATTGTTTATTGAGAAAAATGGCGAAAAAGAAAATTAAATGCAATTTACATTTAATTTTATGAAAATAAAAAAAGAATATTATTGAAAATAGTTTTTTTCCTTATAATTTAAATTTCTTTTTTCTTATAATTTAGAACGAAGAAAGTATACAATCAAGTTAAAATAGTCTAATAAAGCTCGAAGGAACATAGTAGGTAGTAGTATCAAATTATTGATTAAAGTTGTAATTATGATAGATTTCAGCGCCAATGTTAATTTTATTAGGTTGCTTGGCTTGCTTAATTTGTAATGTTTGTTGTCTTGTCGTTTAACGTAGAACGGTGCCGGTGCATTATGTTTTAATTATCCTAAAATCTCAACAGAAAATCAAACTCGTCTATAACATGGTTCAACCGTAAACAGTGCAATGCTTTGACTTTTCATTTCAAATTTCAGATTCAGTTGACAAAAAATAGAAAATCCAAAATTTTTTTTAATGCCTTTTCTCGTTATTTTTTATCTAGTAACTAGTGGCTAAATTTTTTACATAAAGGTAAATAAACGAAGTTTATATTTTTATAGCTTTTAAAAAGTATTGCCTCGGTAAAATTAAAAACATGCAAATGGTGGTAAAATGAAGCCGGTTGGAACATATGCTTAAAAAATGAAAAGAGAAATAGTAATATAATTTTTTAAATAATTAAAATTTTATTTTAAAGACTTTTAATTTTATATATTTAATTTCAACAACACATCAACATCATAATTTACTTTTTCTTTAACATATCAACATCACAATTCACTTATTTAAAGACAAGTACACCCTGCATGATCCTATAAATCTTAAAATATAAGTTAACTACTATATTTTTTTTAACCATATATATCCTCTAATATTTTCCTTTGTTGAGCAATTTTTTTTTCCTGCTTTCACTAGTTTAATCTGGTCTGGGGTCAGTTCTGCTATCAAGTGGTTCTAACCCCTTCCCGATCGCAGTTGTGGGGATCAACTATATTTCAAAAATCCTTATACCGTAGAATTAGTCATAATATGTATATTATGAAGAAGACTATTTTACTTTGGTTGTTGGCTTTTATTTTTTCAACTCCACAATTAATTCAAAAAAATATACAGACGTATGGCTGAGGGGAGGAGAGAAAGAACACATGCATGAGGATTCTGTCGGAGGTTCGATACTATGATAGAACATCATAGGCTAAGGAAGAATGAAAGGAAATCCAATATTGAGAGAAGTGTCGATCAACCGTTCACAGGTGTTTTTTCACCTGCACCCAAAGTCGTTTTTATAATAACTGCTTCCTTCCCATTCGCAAATATAATTGCGTGTAGTTCACTTTTTTCTTCGAGATTGGCTTGGAGCAAATTCTATATAAGTTAAACAAGTTTAAACTTATTATTTTCCTACTTTACTTAAATAGTAATAAATTTATACTATTTTTTTATAACTAATTTATTTATAACAAAATTTATTATGACTATAATTAAATAGTAATTAATCAAATATGAACACTATTAAAAAAAGGAAAGAAAACAAAAGCTGGTTCTTCTTTCTCTCTGAATTTCAACTTTCTTGGAAACCAAAAATCCCTTTTGTCAGAACATTTCTTTACCATTGTCGTCTTCTTCTTCATTCTCTCTGCTACATCACCATCATCATCTTCTTCTTTTGCTCTGTTTCGCTTCATATGTTGTTTTCACAGTTTCATCACTCATCACTGATTCATCATCTGCTTCACTGATCGAGTATGTCTTTGATCATTCTCTGAACTTCCTCGATCGAGCTCAATTTCAATCGGAGAATCTAGGTTTTTTACTTTATGCTTCATTTTCTTCTTTTTTTGGTTTGTTTTTTGTTGATCAGTAGAAAATTATATGAAATAAGAATATTGATGTATTTAAGTAAGGTATCTGAACTGAATTTGATTTAAAGTTTTGTTTTTTTTGGATGATTGAAGTAAAGTAACACATTTTGATTTATTTATTTTATTTTTTATGTTTATGTTTTTATTTTTGTTTTTCAGTAATAGATGATTAGTGAAATTGGAGGATCTGTTGTTTGTGTTGTTTTTTACATTTGGTTTGAAGTGTTTTGGTGATTTTATCTTTGAATGATGTTTAGGTTTAGTTTCATGTTAGATTAGATCGGTAAGATTTAGGCTTGGTTAATTTGAAGGTGGGATTGTAGCACAGATTAGTCGATACTTGGGCCGGATACTGAGTTTTTTTTTTTTTTTAAAAAAATGACTTGAAGGTGTTGTTGTTTTGGTTAATTTGAATGTGAGATTGATCCCATGGATTAGTTGGTACTTGGGTCGGATACTGAGTTTTCAGAACGAAAAAAAAAGAACAAACTTGAAGGTGCTGTTGTTTTGGATTTGGTCCCTAAGATTAGGTTTAGTGAGAGTGAATGAGGCTTTGTCTTATTGAGATTTTACAGGTTAGGAATAAGGATGAAGTTTGAGTTGCACTTGTCAATGGAAACTTTTAAGGAAGGAACCAACCACACCACTAAGTAGAGTCTGTATCTTGAGCTATGGATCTATGGTCCCCTCCATTATGTTTAAATGATTAAGTCATTTGATGGGACCTTGTTAAGGGAATCTCTTTGTTTTTTTTTAATATCTATGTTTTGTTGGTAACCATTTTTGGTTGTTTTGTTGTGGCAGAGTTATTTAAGGAAGAATGTCTTTGGCATCCAAGGCACTTCCTGCTCTTCATCCTATCAAATCTTTGCCTCCTGGTTTCAAGGTTAATGGTAATCTGACCCGTGATCTAATGGAAAGCCGGGGAGATGCTAAATTGAGAAGCAGTGGTTTGGTTGGATCAAGTAGTCCTGAAAATGATGCTGTGATCAGAGATGTTTCTGAAGAATCTCGAGACCATGCAGGAGGTATGAGTCTTTTCAATGAAGATCTAGCATATAGTGGAAAAGCTGTATTATTCGAAGACAGGGCATCTATTGCTGATGAAGACTTGGAATCTGTTCCTCTTCCCTTCCAAACAATTTCAGTGTCTTCTACGGAATCGAGGTGGAGTGATACAACACCTAGTGTTTCAAAGAAGGTACTTTTGGCTTCAGATTCAATTAATCTTATTCTGGGTTTTGAAAGTTCTTAAGGATGAATGCGATATAGTTATTTGGTTGGATAATATGCTGATTTTCCTGGAAGGTTGATCAAGAATTGAATGCATTTTTTCAATTTTTTTAATTGGAAATTTAAAGCTCAAATTTTAAATTTTGTTTGTGTTTATGTAACTTAATTATAATGTCATTAATTTTTATATGATTTCTCACAAATAAACCCCAGTGCTTCAAAACACTCATGACTTACCAGTGTCTGTCCTATAGTGTGTGTGTGTACATGAAAACTGATCCAGAATACATGAGTGTTAGCTACCAGTAGTAGAGGAACTTTGTATCTTCTTGAATTTGATGTTAGTTTGATTAACAAGAGATTGTTAATACAGAGTAAGGACTGAAATATTTCTTGTGTACAAGTATCAAAGATTAAGAAACATCTATAAGATTATAAGAATGCATCAGAATCATATTGGTTGAAACTTGAAAGTTCATATTTTGTAGTTGCAAATTTTGGTTGAGTGTCAGGTTTGGAACATGATGGGAGTCAGTTGAAAATTGAAACTGCATTTTAGATAAAGGTAGGCCAAAACACATGTAAGTTGGCATGAGGTATTGATCTAGACTTCTATCAGACAACTTATAATCCAGCGGTAAAAAATTCTGGAATTTAACCAGAAACAAGGAAAATATCAGGTTTTTACTGCACAAAATTCCACTGTTCTGAAGCATTGCCTTAAAAGATTGAGTGTTTTTTTAACGCTAACAAATCATGTCATTTCATTTATGACAAAGTGCGCAATACAAAATGGAACCTTGAAGTTTGAACTAATACTGATGAGGGATCTAAAATTGTAAATAGTCGACCTAAACTTTGATATGCTTTCCTTGTTGTGATGGATAGCCTCAACTACCACCTGAAAGTCCAGCTAAAACTGACAATTTGTATCCCAAGTCACGATCCCACTGGATGGCGAGCCAAAGGCCCATGGCCTCACTTTCTTTAACAGTCACATTTGGAGCAAACTAAGTGGTGTAGGCTTTGATGAATCCCCCTGATGCATCTTGAAATCAGAAACCTATGTTTGAAAACATTCATCCAAGTTATCTTTCAACTTTCCTGGAGGAGGCTTAGTCCAGGGATATGAAAAAAATTTCTTACAATTTCTTTGATATACATTAAGTTGGGAAGCAATTAAGATTGGGGATGGCCGTGGTCTTATTATTTGTCTTCTGCTATCAATTTAGTCCAGTATTGTTTTTGACATATCCTTATGTGGCAGTTTGAAAATTGAAGTTGATTGATTATTCATTTTCTTTTATATTTTTGGTTTTATTGGCTCAGTTACGTATATCCTTTCTTTGGACTGCTGAGAGTGTCTTGTCTTGATACAGCGTAATTTATGTCAATTCAGAGATTTGCTACTGTTTGTTGTCTGTCACTATTATATTTCCAAACAAAAGCATGTATGCCTTTGTTATTTCTATATTCTTAATTGATGATTTTGTTATGTGTGTGAATTTGTTTTACTGGGGAATGCCATGCAATTGTAAGCAATTATACTGTTACTTCAATTATAATTTTGTAAAAGATTCAAAACAGGGAATATCATGTTAGCAATTCCAGAAAATAGTTTGATGAGCTTGTTTGAGTTGTCAATCATTATTTTATACATCTTTCCCTTACTTCTGGTGTTAACTATTTCAGAAAATTCAGTCTTGGTTTCAACTTCCAAATGGGAATTGGGAGCTGGCAAAGATAATAACAACTTCTGGAACAGAGTCAGTTATTTCATTGCCTGATGGGAAGGTAAGATAAATAAGTTATGATATTTCTCAAAGTTGAAAGTCGCGTTCTTCATTTTTAGATTTGTTTACTGCATAGCCTCACCTTCTCTGGTACTTATTATAGGTTTTAAAAGTGAAACAAGACAGTTTGGTATCAGCAAATCCTGATATTCTTGATGGAGTGGATGACCTCATGCAACTTAGTTATTTGAACGAACCATCAGTTTTATACGATCTACAATATAGATACAATCAAAATATGATTTATGTAAGCTTTTATGTCTCATTTGTTCACAACATTTTATCTGATCATAACTCTTAACGTTTATCTGTGTAACTTTGTGCAATTCAGACAAAAGCGGGGCCCGTTTTGGTTGCTATAAATCCTTTCAAGAAAGTTCCTCTGTATGGTAACAATTACATTGAAGCCTACAAGCGTAAAGCAACTGAAAGCCCTCATGTATATGCAATTACAGACCGAGCCATCCGAGAAATGATACGAGGTAACTTTTTATTTCCTCATATGAACATATATGGATGCAGTTTTAGATCTTAAGAGTTATGACCTCTTCCACTTGTTTTCCAGATGAAGTCAATCAATCTATAATTATAAGGTCAGTTATTTTCTGTTGATTTCAGTTTTAATGAGTAGCTAGTCATGACAGATTGCACTAAATTTAATTATATAAGATGTTTTCATTAATAATTTTAATTGCAGCCTCTGTAATACTGTATTAATAGTGGTTTCATGTTGTACTCCTTTTATTCAAATTGCAAACTATAATTTGTCACAAGTATTGAATTTATTCTTGTCTATGCTTGTTTTCTGTAGAATTAACCAAACATTATAATTTTTGAGACTCTGTCAGATCTTAGGTTGTTTACATTTCTTTTCTTGAAAATTTTTCCAAATAGCAGCAAGCAATTAACTGCTCAATCTTTGTCAAAAAAAAAATAAAAATTAACTGCTCAATCATTTGATGTTGAAAGAGTGGTCAATGAGTAACCAGTAACACTTGAGTTGTTAATTGTTTTAATTCCATTTTTTATGTTTTAATTTTACTAGAAGTTTCCATATTATTAAATAGTATTCCAGTCACCATATTAAAAGGATTATACCTCCCATAACCCCAAAGAAAACATTAAAACCTTGTACAGTTGGTAATTGTTCATAAATTGAATTTGATATTTATGACGTTCTCTTTTAGTTTCTTTTGACTTTCAAATTTCTAGATGCATGTATTTTGTTTTGGCTTTTCAATGACTGAGTTTCAATATTTTTTTTTTAAATATACTAGACCCACTCTTTGTGGTCTGTTATTTTGGTATGTTCCTTGCTTAAGTTCTTCAGTTTTTATTTTCCATCTATTGTCAGTGATGTTTTAACTTTCTTAGAACGGAGGAACATTACCATATTTATTGGATAGAGACAAACAGAACGTAGGATAACCTCATTTTTACTTACCTGGTTGACAATGGATATAAAGGCTTCTTCATACTGTATGCAGATTTTGTCATTATTGTAAAACTTGTTCTTGGTTGTTCTTATCCTTGTTTTCCCCTTAGTTGTGTATTGTGTATGAATGAATTGAGGCATATAATAATAGTTATCATCTACCTATTCAGTGGTGAGAGTGGAGCTGGGAAGACTGAGACAGCAAAGATAGCAATGCAGTACTTGGCTGCTCTTGGAGGTGGAAGTGGAATAGAGTATGAGATATTGAAGACTAATCCAATACTAGAAGCCTTTGGTAATGCAAAAACTTTGAGAAATGACAACTCAAGTCGTTTTGTAAGATTCCTGACTGATCATTAAATCTTGAAATGGCTATTCTTGTGGGGTTCATGTTTTGATGCTCTCTATCTATGTTATAACTGTTATTATATATTCTTCAATGCTTGAAGTTCTCATAATTTGATTGAATTGAATGTGTGACAGGGAAAGCTCATTGAGATTCACTTCAGTGAAACTGGAAAAATTTCTGGTGCTAATATTCAAACATGTAGGTTTTCTGCTGTTTAATGGTTAATACTTTAAACCAATGTGCCTTTTCTCCCTCTAAAAGTTTCCAACTGATTATGACGTTAATTGTTTGTATCTATGTGTTGAATTCATGTGATGCTCCTGGCCTGACATCAACAGTTTTGCTTGAAAAGGTAATCATTCATTCTTCTGAGCTAAATTTTCTAAGCTTTGTCCACATTACACCAGTAGACACTAATGTTGTTTGGTATCTGGACAGTCTAGAGTAGTTCAATGCAATGAAGGGGAAAGGTCATATCATATATTTTATCAGTTATGTGCTGGTGCACCACCATCTCTTCGAGGTAATTACTGGCTTGTACACACTATTTCACTTCTGCTAATATTTTGTTGCATATTGTGAATATTTTTTAAGTCCTTTATCTTGTCAATGGTTGTTGGGAAATCATCTAGTAGTATTTAGTTTCCTTAGTTGTATAGTTTCCAATAATCAAATTGTAAATTTTGTATATATAATGGATTGTGCTCAGACATTCCTGAAGAAACTTTGTAAATTATTTTCCAATCAAGAGATGGTACTATAATTTACTAGAAAAAGGTTCTCTCTCTAAGGAAATTGCAAGTTTTTCAACTCTAGCGACCAACTTGTAGATATTCTCACGAACTCTCTTTGAGGTCCTCTAACTCGGTTCATTTATAACAAGCTTGGAAATATGATTTGTAATTTTGTATTCCTTAGCTAGAGGGGCAATGTTGGAAAGCATCTCCAATTTGGGGAGAATATAATCTATTTTGTGTTGTTATGTTGTATATATTTTGTTTTTATTTGTATTGTTGAAGTTATGAGTTTCAGATAAAAGAAGGTGAAGAATAAGAAGAAATATAATTCTGGTGAAATATGATTTTTATTAATTTGATAGTAACTTGATGCAATAGACTAAACACCATCCCCTATTTATATTGGATATTCAAGACTCCTAATCTTAGATAAATAGAGATATCTGGAAACAGATCATGATAATAATTAGGTAATATCGAAAATAATCCTATGAGATAATCTAAGATACTCTAAGATTAAAAATTGATCCTAGGAGATAAACTAAGATACTCCAACATAATATCAAAGATATTATGAGACATTTCATATATTCTAACATATAGCTATCATATAATTGGTTTATATATGTAGTTTCCAGTATTATAGATTATTAATCTTGTCTATTAGGGTTCAGTTCAGTTATAGATGATCATTATTATACACAGATAGTATGTGATTAAAAAATAAATTGGACACAGCTATTAATTTACATGCCAGTGAAAACTTATGTGTTGTTGGGAGATTCCAACAGAATAAAGTATTTTTATCAATACTAGTACAACAGCTTACTGGTTTATTGTAAAACAGAAATTCATTCATATATTGTGCACAAAGAGTATGGAAAAAGGTTCTTTCAAGTGGTTCCCCGTAATAGTTGGATTAATTATAATGCTGCAAACTTTATTAAAAATAAAAATGCTTCGTTTTGATAATAGAACTTGGCAGCGTATATTTAACTAAATGATTTAATTCGTATACACTGTCAATGTCAATCGATCATAACTGTCAGATCATTAAAAACATATGTTGGTTACACATATGATTGGTTGTGATTTGCTGACAGTTTAAAACTTCTTAGACTAACAATGTATAAAAGTTAAACTCTTAACTAAATAGAAAATCTAATAAAGCCTTATTTCCACTTGTGGCAGTGTGAGGATGATCTTATCTGGGTGGTGATTCTGACTAACAGGATACTGTGATGATGCCCATAGAAGTTATATTTGGTAGGTGTAGTAGGCATCTATCCTGTTATTTTCTTCAAGTCTGGGATGCCAAACTGTTCCTAGTAGGCTATTGCATGGCAGTTCGTTCAGCATGATAGCTGTGGCATAAGTGGTATGGTGTGGAAATAGCAGGAAGATGAGAGGATCTTTCAGAAAAACCGATCCAACCAATAGTTCACTGTAGGACATACCAAGTACAAAATAATGACCCAAAAAAATCTCTCGAAAGGAAATTACCATGCTCTGAGTAGCTATTATGATCTGGAGCTTTAAATAATAAACATCACGGCATAGTGATGTGGGCTCTACAAGTCTGCATCAAGTCCTGAGTATTAATTCTAAGTTCTACTGTGATGCTGCCCAAAGAAAGGATTTGGCCTTTGAGAAAAGAAGGAATGGCGGTTAGAAGAGTAAGCATTAAGCAAAAAAGGATTTTAAAAAAAAAAACTTGTCTCATGGATCTAACATTTACACTCTTCTATCTGGTTAATTGATAAATTTATGGAATCAAATAGATGCAAGACATAGTGGGTCTATACTTTACTAGTCACACTTCTACTAAAGCTTCTAAGAACTTGATATGAGAAACATCGCCTAGACTGAGAGATGTAAACTTAAATGGAATGGTATGAGTGGCAGTGGCAGTGATTGCTAGTTTAGGATCCCACTAATTCTGATTTAAACAATACTATATCTGTCTTTGTTGTTTAATACTGGTGAATCTTGGTGAGATGCCTTGTGATTTGCAGAGAAAGTTGCTACAATCCACAACAAAAAAAAAATCAATTTCAACAAGAAGTCAGTATTTAAAAAAAAATAAAAATCCATGCAGTTACACTTCAATAGTAATTTGCTATGCAATACAGTTAATACCCAAATCCAAAATTTTGAATGTTTCTTTTGCAATCATTTTGTTTAATGCAAATTGTTTTGTAATTAATTCATTTACAATCTAACCTGAACAGGTATGCAGTTCCCTTTTTACTTGATTCAATAAGTTTTATCTTTTCAATAAGGGCTTTACTCAATTCAATAACCATTGTGCTGAGTCATTAAAGGAACTTTGACTTTAATCTATAGTTAGTCTGGAGAATACTAATCACATAAACTCACAAATTAATAAGATTACATGGAATTTGGAACTGTTAGAATATAAAATAATATATCATATCTTAATATTAGGCTAGAATTTCTTGGTTATCCTAGGATCAGTTGTGAATCTTAGCATGTCTTAGATTATGTCTTAGGATTCTTTTTCATATACCTTTTTTTTTTTTTATTATTATTATTATTATTATTATTATTTGTTTCTTGATTTCTCTATTTTATTTTATTTATTTATGATCGAGTCTATGTATCCCTGTAAATAGGGATTAATATTTAGTCTTTTGTTTGCTACTATCAAGTCAATATCTAGTTCTTATCATTAATATTCAAAGTTCTTATTATTTTCTCTCCTCATTTTATCTAAAGTCCCACAACTTTTACAGGAACCTCGCATAAGCTTTGTATATCTTAACATTTAATTTCTTGTTGGTATGATTTACTGTTTTGTTGATTGTTTGATTTATTGATTCAGAGAAGCTCAACCTACAAAATGCAGAAGATTATAAATATTTGAAGCAGAGCAATTGTTATTCAATTACTGGTGTTAATGATGCAGAAGAATTTCGCATAGTCATGGTACACTTTTTTGTTGCTTAAAGATTTGCCTCCATAGAGGCTTTCATTATTGTTCTTATCAATGGTTTGATTGATTGATTGACTTTTAAATGATAGTTTGACATAAATAAGAACTTTTTCACACTATTAACTGTTTCCAGGAAGCTCTGGATGTTGTCCACATCAGTAAAGAAGACCAAGAGACTGTATTTGCTATGCTTGCTGCAGTATTATGGTTAGGGAACATATCATTTACTGTCATTGATAATGAAAACCATGTTCAAGCTGTTGAAAATGAGGGTAAGAAATTTTCAGAACCTCTACTTTTTGCATGCATCTATTAAGTGAGACGGGTTCCTAATTTCAGATTATGCATATAAGCTTTATGATAAGCGTTTATTGAGTAAATGTTTAATTAAGTTATTAACGCAACCATCTCCATGAGCTTGTGAGAAATAAATGCTAAAAGGAAGATATAAAGTAGGCTCCATATCAATCTGTTGTCGTACAAATCTATATCATTATGATATCATCACACACAGTATCAATCTGATGACTGATGTATCGCTATTTAAAGTGCCTTTTCTCTCTTTTCTCCTTCCGCACCTAAATCATATGATTTCGACATAATGTCAAAGCCTCTATGGTCAAGTGATTAAAAGTTTGATCCTTGTCATTCCCATCCTCTATATAAATTTTGAATTTTGTCACAAGATAGGCTGGACTTATGATTTGTCCACACTTCAAGTCGAAAGAGTCATGCATGAGGGAGTGTGGTTAACATAAATTATCAAACAATTCTTGAACTTTCACTCAAGCCTTTAAAATTTTTGCCTTAACTGTGACTTGTTTTCACTTTCATCTGATAACCATAATTCATGTACGGTAGTAGGAAAAAGGCTTTTTGCTGGTGTTGTAACTTTAAATTATATATGATTTATTAGATACCTAATATTTGGTATAAATGTTTTGAACATATTTTAGTTGTCTTCAAGCGTTTCAAGATATTCAATACCTCCCTAAAGTTGAATCTTTTTCTTACTTCTAAAGGTTTGTTACACGTCGCTGAATTGATTGGCTGTGACATTGAAGATCTCAAGTTGACTCTATCAACTCGTAAAATGAAAGTCGGTAATGATAATATCATCCAAAAGTTGACACAATCACAGGTAATGTGGCTATTGCGTTAGAATACTGGACTGGTTACCATATTTTTTGGGTTCAGGTTGTGGTGGTTTGTATATTCTAGATTCTGAGTCATAATATCAAATAAGTAAGTGGCTCAATGCATAAAGAGGTTAAACCGGTCGATTTGTAAAATGTCAAATGTAATGAAACACATAATGATGGATATAATCTTTCTCAATATCTTTTATATTATACTGTCTTGTAGGCAATTGATGCAAGAGATGCTTTGGCAAAGTCTATATATGCATGCCTGTTTGATTGGTTGGTTGAACAAATAAATAAATCACTTGCTGTTGGCAAAAGACGTACCGGAAGATCAATCAGTATTCTAGATATATACGGCTTTGAATCATTCAATGTATGTGTATATTAAACTTTATCTCATTCTTTCTTTACATTTATATCCGACTATCCGTTTCCTGTTTAAATTTTAAAGTATTTTGGCTCTTCGATGCTACATATCTCTGCAGAGGAACAGTTTTGAGCAGTTCTGCATAAATTATGCAAATGAAAGATTGCAGCAACACTTCAATCGTCATTTATTCAAGTTAGAACAGGAGGTATGCACCCCACAGAACTGAAGGCTCTAAACATGCATTGAATGCCTTCAAATCTTAAAAGAAAGAATATAATATATACAATAAATACCGACCTTGGAAAACCCAAACATTTTCTTATATTTGTTGATTATTTTTAGGAATATATTCAAGATGGCATTGACTGGGCTAAAGTTGAATTTGAAGACAATCAAGATTGCCTTAATCTTTTTGAGAAGGTACAGAACTTTGTTCCTTGACCCCTTTTCTGAACGATCTTTAGGGTGCTTGTAATTGAATGGTTGCAATGGGAAAGTGGTAATATACTCATTTTGACTTTCATCACATTATGTCCTGTATCTACGCGTGTATTTAGATAAAAACAACTTTGGATTTTCAAAGGGTAAACTATATTTTTTCCCCATACATTGGTTTTAATAAGTGATTTTATTGGCACAATAGATTGTTGGCTGCTGAGGTGCCAACATAGTTGGTATATCAGTAGCCTTGTGATGCTTTTGCGTGCCATTTTTTTTCCTTAAAAAAAAAAGAATTTTATCATGATGCTTGATTGAAATATTCTGCTTGGCATATCAGTGGGAAACTGCTAACGTAGCTTTATATTCCATCAATGTCCGTGCCAGGCACTGTAAAAAACTTTAAATTCTGTTAATGTCAGTGCCAGGTACTGTAAAGAAAGGTATTTTCTAAGTAATGATTGATACAACAGTACCGGCACAATACTTATATGTGGACTAATTGTCTTAAAATTTTGATAAAACAAGTGTTTTATTAAGATAGAAGATACAAAAGGAAGGTGGGATCCTTATTGTAAGAAGCACCCCTTTACAAAAAACATGCTTTTAACCCGTTATGTCAACTAACTTGCTATGGCATGACATTGGTTGCAAATCCTAATATGCTTGGCTGTCGGTATAAGGAATATACTGTTTAAAGCAGCTGTCACTTGTAGGACCATCAACGGTAGAGACTGGAAAGTGTACTAATGTATTGGGACTTTGTTCTTTTAATGCAATTTTTCTTGATTAAAATTCTTTAAACATTTACCATGTGTATCTGATTATGAATGTAAACTGTATTAATGCTGGTTTAGTTTGGGATGATGCATAAACAACAATGGTTTCTCTTTTTTCCCTGACACGAGATGTCATGAATATCGAGGCCTAACTCATCCTTACAAAACCGGCTTGTAAGGTGAGGAGTGCCTCCTCTTAAGAATCCTATCTATCCGGTGTGGGACTAAATTCCACCGAGTGTTGTCCGCTAACACACCCCCTCACGCTTCAGCCTAGCCCAATGGGCCTGAAGCGTAAACGATGTAGGAAGCCCAATGATAGACCTGATAGGCTCTGATACGATGTCATGAATATCGAGGCCTAACTCATCCTTACAAAACCGGCTTGTAAGGTGAGGAGTGCCTCCTCTTTATAAACTCTTCTCAAGAATCCTATCTATTCGATGTGGGACTAAATTCCACCGAGTGTTGGCTGCTAAATACTGCGGTTAGTTGGTGAACTATAAATGGAGTAGTTTGTTGTGGCAACCACACTTATATTCCCTGATGTGAAAATTCTGACATATTGATTAGAAATTAGAAATTTTCGTGTGTTGAGTTTGACTTCTGAACTCTTATATATATTTGCAGAAACCACTGGGGTTATTATCCCTTCTAGATGAAGAGTCTACTTTCCCAAATGGCACGGATTTGACATTTGCAAACAAGCTTAAACAGCATTTAAATTCTAAATCATGTTTCAAAGGAGAAAGAAACCAAGCCTTTACTGTGTGTCATTATGCTGGAGAGGTAATAATCTGATCATTTTAATAAAACATAGTCAACCACAGTTTTAATTTAAATATCGTACTGGATATTTTTTGACTAAGCAGAGGGTGACTTGTCGATTCAAATTTGCTCGTCCTACCTGACTGTTGTTTGATAGTTCTTTTTGATCCTTTCCTTAGGTCACTTATGATACAACTGGGTTTCTGGAGAAGAATAGGGACCTATTGCACTTGGATTCCATCCAACTTCTATCCTCATGCTCATGTCATCTTCCTCAAATATTTGCATCTCATATGCTTACACAGTCTGAAAAGCCAGTAGTTGGTCCTTTACACAAGTCAGGTGGGGCAGATTCCCAAAAGCTAAGTGTTGCAACAAAATTCAAGGTATATTAGCTTCATTATGAGGTGATCCAAAATTCAAGTATTATGAAATGGTCTATAACTTTGGCAAACTAAAATTTTGATTCTTGCATCTTTATATTAAGTATATATTCTAAATTTTGTTATTCTATTGATGGTATTGATTTTAATCAAACTATGCAGAAATATATATTGCACTTACTGCTGGAAAATAGGCTGTCTCATCAAAATATTAATTAGCATAATGGTGATATTGGTCTAAACCAAGATGTTTCAAATTAGCTAGTAATAAAAAGTCACAGTTTAAAGTTTAAACCAAATAAATATTGTACGTTACTTGGTTTAGTTTATCAGAAATAGGAAAGGATACAGATGTAAAAAAATTAATTTTGTGGAGTATTGCATGACAGAGTATAGAGTAAAAACTCCAATGTATCAAACCATGCCTCATATAAAAGCTAGATAAGTTATCAATTTTTTCCTCCATTGGCATGCAGGGTCAGTTATTCCAACTGATGCAACGCTTAGAGAGCACAACTCCACATTTTATTCGCTGCATTAAGCCCAACAATCTCCAATCACCTGAATCATATGAACAAGGGCTTGTACTGCAACAGCTTAGATGCTGTGGGGTGCTGGAAGTGGTTCGAATATCAAGATCCGGATTTCCAACAAGAATGTCTCACCAAAAGTTTGCCAGAAGGTATATAACAGGAAGTAACTGATGATATATATATCCTTTCGATTACTTCCACAACCTATACCCCACCCCTCTTCCCTGGTGGTTTGCTTATGTCTAACCCTTTTCTTATTGGATTGGGTGTGGTGAATCAGATATGGCTTTCTTCTCTTTGATAATGCTGCATCTCAGGATCCACTTAGTGATTCAGTTTCAATTCTAAAACAATTTAATATTTTGCCCGAGATGTATCAAGTTGGCTACACAAAATTATTTTTCCGAACAGGGCAGGTAACTTTTTGTTGATGTTACCATTTGCGATTAAGTTTTAGTTGTTCAATTGTTAAACTGAAAAATTGAGCTTTTGTGATTGTGAATTTAAATGAATTAGTATTTCCAATTTATAGTTCTATTTAGATCCAATATTGGGTTCCTGTATGAGATGTCTACCTTCATGATTTTTATATATTTTAAATTTATGCTGCTTTGATCACATTTCAGATTGGTGTGCTTGAAGATACTAGAAACCGTACACTTCATGGCATCTTACGTGTCCAAAGTTGCTTTAGGGGTTACCAAGCTCGTCAATCTCTCAAGAAGCTTCAAGGAGGAATCTCAACTTTGCAGTCATGTATTTCCTTTTTCACTGCCTCATTCTTTCAGCCTTGAAGATATTCTTAATGTATAAGTATTACATAATGAAACATATTATCTATTCGTGCAGTTATTCGGGGAGAGAAAACAAGAAAGGCATATGCTGCTTTGCTTCAGAGACATAGAGCTGCAGTTACTATACAGAAGCAGATAAAAGCAGTGTTCGTAAGAAACAAAACAAGGCATATTAGAGATGCTACAATTGTCATACAATCAGGTTAGAGTTTATATTTTGTAGATGCCATGATACATCCTACCACTTTTTTATATTTTGGATGTTTGAATTAGAGCTTACAGTTACAACTATGATGCATAGACACAGTTTGGGAATCAGATACAATATGTATTTGACACCATGATATGTCGTTTCTTGAAGGATACGATACTTTTAAGATACATATATAAATAAATACAATAATTCACAAAATATAATAAATATATTATTGTAGTTTGGTGATGACCAAAAATAGTGATGGAAGTTTGAACATGGGTGAAGAAATGTGATATAAATTGCATCTTTGTAAGTAACATATATAAATGGGAAAACAGGGATTATAATTAATGAGTGAAGTGGTGATACAAATGGCATTTGTTACAATTAATGAGCGAGAGTTTCAACACTAAACATAATAAAGCATGTATGTGACATGTGAGGGTAATGAAGAATACATGGCATGTTGGGAGTGTACTGACAGTGTATCGAGAGTGTATTAGAATTTATTTTTTATTTGTTTAAAAGAAATTGATCCTTGATATTTTATTGAACTAAATCAGGGAGTATCAATCAAGTACCATATGAAAGGAAAAATGAAGCATCAGTGCATCATAGGCTTATATAAACACTAGACACCTTTTTAAAGAAAATAGTAATTGATCTTATTTGTAAATTCTTTAATCTGAGAAAATTGAATTCCTACCTAGATGTACAAATGATAGATTTATACAAGTTAGAATAGTTATTGCACAAAGTGTTTTGCATTTCAAATTTTATTGTTTGAGTGCAGTACAAATTATGCATAAAATGGCTATATCTTGTTGTAATGTGGACGTCTGTCTTTTCAATGACATTGTTGGTAAATTTTCATAATTTTATTCGGGCTACTCTTTGCAGTCATTCGTGGATGGTTGGTCAGAAGATGCTCAGGGGATATTGGATTTTCGAAATATGGGGACATGAAGGTATTCTTTTTCCCCAAGTTCTGAAACTATATCATATCTAACCCTTCTTTTATACAATAGAAAAGTTCTTATATTATGCTTTTAAAAGCTTCATCTTCATGATACTTACAATCATGAACTTCAAAACAGACAAAAGAGTCGGATGAGATTCTGGTCAAGTCATCTTTCCTGGCTGAATTGCAGCGCCGAGTACTAAAGGCTGAAGCTGCCCTGAGAGAGAAAGATGAGGAAAATGACATCCTTAACCAACGTATCCAACAATATGAAAGCAGATGGTCTGAATATGAGTTGAAGATGAAATCCATGGAAGAAGTGTGGCAGAAACAAATGAGATCCCTTCAATCTAGCCTCTCCATTGCTAAGAGGAGCCTTGCTATTGATGATTCTGAAAGAAATTCAGATGCATCTGTTAATGCAAGCGATGAGCGTGATTACAGCTGGGATGTGGGAAGTAATCACAGGCGCCAAGAAAGCAATGGGACACGATCAACGAGTGCTAGTTTGAGTGTTATAAGTCGGCTTGCTGAAGAATTTGAGCAAAGGAGTCAAGTATTTGGTGATGATGCCAAGTTCTTGGTTGAGGTGAAATCTGGTCAAGCAGAGGCAAGTTTAAACCCGGATCAAGAACTTAGAAGGTTAAAGCAAATGTTTGAAGCTTGGAAAAGGGACTACTCGGGAAGATTGCGCGAAACAAAATTGATTATAAATAAGCTTGGAACTGAAGATGGTGCACTTGAGAAAATGAGGAAAAAGTGGTGGGGGAGAAGGAACAGTACAAGGATAAATTGATCTCAACTTTTTTACATTTTATCTTATAATTTGGATTCAGCTTTGGTTTATGCACTGTTTCAAGGGCATTGCCAACAAAATATGGGAAAATGAGGAAAATACAATAGGAAAGGTAAAAAATAGGAGTGATAGGAAAAGTCCACGGATGTTGTTATATTACTATTGCTAGCCATTTTGCTGCATAATTTATCACACCCTTGCAAATGCTTAGTAAATGCAAGGTGTGGCTATCTAAAATATATATATGCATTGGGTCTGATTTTCCATGGACCTTTTATGAGAGATAGAGAGAGAGCTTTGTAACACCATATTATTGTATTATTTTTTGTTTCTATTTTGGTTGAGCTGTGAAGAGCTATTATTATACTCCAAACCTTAGGGATTCATGTATTCCTTTCTGGAATGTGAATTGTATATCAAATATGTTATGGAGGCACAAAAATGTAAACTAGTAAGCAACATTATTGGCCCTGCAGATGTTGTTGTAAAATATTGATTTTTATAGAAATTTAAAAGTTTATATTCTTGCAAGATATTATGTGAATTAATTGTTGGCTGAATAGATTGAAGTAGATGCATCGTATGTCCAATGCACTTGAAATCTAGCATTACTGCCAATTTTGAGAAAATTTTGTTTGTTCTAAGTGATATTTAGCATTGTCCAAAGTTTCTTCTATGCTACTCATTCTAGTTTCAAATATAAGCAAAAATTGATCAAAGAAATTGGGATCCATTTATCTCAATTTATTACTATTGCCTCAATTCAATTTTCTAACTTTGTTTGAGGGGAATGTAGTAACCCTCCTTTTTCTTTTAAAACAAAGTTGATAATTTTATTTTCTTTTAAAAAATAAGTTGATAATTTTAATGAATTTCACCTCTATAGTGATAGGATTCATTTAAGCATCTAGAGTAGATAATGAAGAAAAATATAGTACTATAGTAACAGCACTTGTGTCCGTGGACTACAATAACTATATATTTCCGTGGACTACAATAACTATATATTTTAGACAGCCGAAATTGCTAGTGTCGGGTGTTAGGATCGGGATTAATCCCGGTCACTCCACTTTGTGTGTGTGTGAGTTTTCAATGGCTATATCATTTCGTCTATCAACAAACTAACAAAAAAGTAACTTTCTTAAAAATTAAAATGCTCGTATTGAAGAGAAAACTACAAGAACCATTTTACTTTAATTGAAAGCATCTTTCTAAGTCTAAGAGTGTAAATAGATTGGACTGAGTTTGACTTTGCAAAGTCTGAGTTTAATCGGTTAAAAAATTATAGGCCTAAATAAATAGTACAAGCTAGTATTAATAGTGAAAATTCGAAAAAAATAATTTATAGACAATTAAATTGTTTTTCTTTTCCTTAAGAAATAATTTTTTTGGAAAATTGATGTATTAATCCTTCCATATATGAAATATAATTGTGTTTAAAATATACATAAAAAATATCATTAATTTATCAATTTTTTATTAAAAAAAGCTTCCAATATAGTATTTTAGTGAATTCATTAATTTATCAATTTTTTTATTTTTTTTAAAATTGCCACATCATTAATGATTGTGTAAATATATTCTTTATTATTAAATTTTAAAATAAAAAATCTGAAAATTTAAAAGAAGAACAAATGGCGTGTTTTGTTTACACCTTCTTTTTCTTTGCCCTAGAAGAGAAGAAGAACAACAAAAGGAAGAATGAAGAACAACAAAACGATGAAGGAATCGAACAACACGATGAAGAATCCGGCGAAAACGAGGAACAACACGACGAAATCGAAGAACAGCACGAAGAATAATCTGGCGAAAACGAAGTATGAAGAAGCGAACAAGAAGAACGAATCTGAGGTAAGTTTGTATTTCGAAATCCACTGTGAATGGTTTGTTCTGTTTTGTATGAATAGTACCGTTGGAAAATAATAAAAATCAAATCTTTTTTCATTCAAAATAAAAATTAAATCTTGTAAGAAACCCTAATCATTTATTACTTACGCCAGCTATTAATGTATGTATTAACGGTAATTTTTTGTTAGGATAGAAATTAAAGGTTTTTTTATGTGAGTGAGAATTTGAATGGTTTGTTCTGTTTTGTATGAATATTTCCGTTGGAAGATATTTCCCGCTGGCTGGCGCGTGGGAATCAAGACTCAATCTTTTCTCAATCTAAAATAATAAAAATCAAATCTTTGTTCTTAACCGTTATATTGTATCTCACTCTTTGTTCTTAACTTCATTCAATTTTTCACTCACTCACTCACTTACTCTCATCTCACTCACTTCACTTACTCTGCTGCGTTTTATTGCTCTCACTTTCTCTCCGGGTTTCGCTTACTCTTCCTGCGCTGCGCCGTTCACTTTCTCTCCTTGCTCCGGGGGGTTTCGCTGCGCCACTCACTTTCTCTCGGTGAGTTTTCTCTTACTCTGCCTGCCCTGCGCCACTCACTTTCTTCCCAACCCATCAAAATGGAATTCTCGCACAAAAAAAGTGGATTATTCAAAACAAAGTCTCTTCTTGCCAAAAGAAATTGTGGCAACAAGAGAAAAAGGGTGTCTGTTACTGTTGTTGCAAAGAGAGTTAAAATCGATCAGTCCATGGAAAAACAACAAAGTTTTAATGCAAGTGATCATCATGACACTATTTCATTGGTGCAAATTCCTTCCAACAAAAGGTTAATGGATACTTTCACCGATCCTCAAGTGAAGAAAACTTTGGCTAATTGGAGGGAAATGAAGAAGGGTGGTCAAACTCCAAGAGAAATCGCACGACTCAAAATTGAACAAATTCAAAATACGGCTCGTTTCGAGGAAAGTTTCGAGTCAATGTCTGATTTTCACAAAATAATTGGAAAAGGATTTTGGTGTTACAAGTGTTATTGTGACAGTTCTCTATGTCATCTTAAATAGGTTTGTTAGCTTATGCTATAAAACATTATTTTTCCATGTTTTAGTGGATATATTTTCTTCTGCATTGTGTCATAAACCCATTTAATAAGTCTCATTATTATGTTAGTAATTTTAAACTTTCTTGTTAACTTTAGAAAAAATTATCAAGTTTCAATTTTTTCATTTGCAATGCTTCGATGAAACTCCAACAGTTTTTCTAAGTGACTTTCACACAATGTTTCCTAAATCTTCATTCGAGGGCAGCCTCGAACGCACTTCAAATGTTTTAAGAGGGACCCTGTAATCTAACTAACTTTTTTTAGCAGGGGTCTGAGTTCGAACCAATAATTTCTCGTTTTCGCAGTTCCGGTATAGGTGAAGAGAATTATGAGATATGTGCAAGGTACAATGGATTATGGAGTGCTGTTTCCAAACAATGTCAACAATGCAGTGAATAGATTGGGAGGATTTTCAGAATCTGACTGCTGTGGAGATCATGTGGACAAAAGAAGCACTACAGGTTACATATTCAAATTCTTAAATGCTCCAATTCCATGGTGTTCCAAGAAGCAGCCAGTGGTTTCCCTCTCATCTTGTGAGGCAGAGTACATTGCTTGTGCTTTTGCTGCTTGTCAAGGCAGCAACACTGAACTTAGTGAACCAATTCAACTCCTTGTTGACAACAAGTCTGCTAAGAAAAGGGAGAATTGTGCTATCTCACTGCCCTAATGTAGAACAAGAAGCTGACATATTGACAAAGGGATTGAAGCATGACAGGTTCAAAGGACTGAGGAGCAAGATTGGAGTCATGTCCTTAGAGCATTTGAATTAAGGGGGCATGTTATGAATGTAATTCAAATGCCTTGTGCTAGTTAGTTAGTTAGATTACAGTTAGTTACTATAGTTAGTTAGTTTGTTATAACTGCTTACTATAGTTAGTTTTAGTCTACTGTAGTTACTTGTGATTCAAGTAATCACACTATATAAGCTTGTACAAACAGAATTTTTATTAATGCAATTACTTTACCTTTCTCTTATTACTCTTTTCTCATTCTATAATCCCAAATTCATAGTGTATCTCCAACATGCCCTTCATTCTATTGATTCCAACAATATTTTTATGTTAGTACCTTACATAAAAAGAATTCTTCATGCAAAACAATGACTCTGTATGGCATTGTTATATTAAGACTATATTAACACTCATGTTCCCCACATATTCTTCAACGAAGATTAGCCAAATAACATGATAATAAAAAAAAACCTTACAATACAAAAAAGAAGTAGTGGTATTATTTTTAAAAAAGAAAAATAAATGACTTAAAATATACAATAAGTTCAAGACAAATTTACCAACACAAAACAGAGAAGTAATGGTATTATTTTTAAAGAAGCCAAAATGAGTACAATACTAACTCATACAACAAAGTTACACCAAGAAGAGAACAATACATTATCTATCTGACTGAAAGCAAGAAGAACATTAACTCTTAGCTATAATTTATTCAGAAGATAAAACACTTTTATCCTGTATTAAAAACAAGGATGGAAAATATTGTCTAATAAATCATTAAGATCAAATCACCCTATTGCTATATTTGAAGATGACTTTGACAATACAATCTCCTTGCAAACTTGCTCCATTGATGGGCGACTATGCGGGCTTTCAATCATGACATGCAATTCTGATAATTGATACCACTTCTTTTCCAATATCATTCGTAGGACGAGGAAGGCGTTGATCCAACTTATCATTCAATGACATAGCATCAATTGTTTGGTATATACGACTTGATTGCAACAAAGCAGATACAATATCTCCGGGATGCTTTACAAAAAGTATTTCCATGGTTAACACAGCAAAACTATACACATCACACTTTTCATTTACTTCCATTGTGTATGCAAGTTCTGTAACAAACAATAATAGTTATCAATTTGAAAAATAGGGTTCCAAAACCGAACACTAAATGTAGACAATTAATATAAGTAATAAATTACGAAAGAGGAAATTAACCCGTTGCAGCATATCCAAATGTGGCCACAAAAGAGGTCCAGTTGGAAGAATCGGGATTAAGAAACTTAGCTGTACCGAAGTCTGATACATGAGCCACATATTCCAAATCCAAAATAACATTCTTGCTGGATATATCACGATGAATGATCGGAGGTGAACAATGATGATGCATTTAGCATAGAGCATTTGCAACATCTTTAATGACATTCACCCTCTTATTCCAATCAAATGCAGTTGCTAGTTCATCATCTTTTAAAATTTTGTCCATACTACCCTTCTCCAAGAACTCATAAACCAAAAATGAGTGCAATGGATGTGAGCAATATCCATATAACTTCACAATGTTTCGATGTCGGATTTCTGTTAAAGCTTGAATCTCACTTCCAAAAGCTTTTAGATTGGACATTTCTCCATTTTGTAATTAATGGAGTTTCATCACAGCTACAATCTGTCTTGTAAACAACTCTGCTTTGTAAACACTTCCATGTCCTCCAACCCCTATGAGATGCTTGTTGTCAAACTCTTCTGTGGCATCAATGATGTTCTGATACACCATTTTTCCGTCTAAACTCCACATTGTAAATAGATTTTCAACATGTGATTCTTCTGCAGCCTTGTATTCTTTTGTTCTTGAAGTTCGGCATAGGAGATATGAGAGTCCATAAACAAATATTGCTAACAATACAGTGCCTAGAATGACGGGTAAAACTCCAAAGACAAACAAATATTTGTTTGTCTTTGGAGTGTGAGAGTTACTGCTAGATGTTGGACAAAGCTTTAGGGTAGAGGCATTATTACCACACAAGTCTTTGTTGTTTCTCAGTTCTTCAATATTTGCTTTTTGAAAGGCTGGAATGCTTGGAATCGGACCCTCCAACCGGTTGTATGATATATCAACAGTTGTCAAGCTTAACATCTCACCATAGCTCAAGGGAATGGTACCAGATAGATTATTGTGTGACAGATTCAATGTTTGTAAGTGATTTAATTGTCCAAGCATTGTTGGTATGGTTCCATTTAGAAAATTCCCACTAAGATCAAGATCTTCAATAACTTCTAATTGGCCAAACTCAACAGGAATGTTTCCATGAAACTTATTTTGGCTCATATTCAAGTGCAATAACCCAAACAAGCTTCCAAGTTGTTCTGGGATGAAGCCACTTAAATTATTTGTTGCAAGTTCTAAGGCTGATAGATTCTGAAGTGATGCAATGTGAACAGGAACTTCTCCTGAAAGGTGATTGTTACTTAACGAGAGTTGGATCAATGAAGTCAAGTTCCCCAGATCATTTGGAATTTTTCCTATAAGATGGTTTGAAGATAAGTTAAGTACATTTAAAAAAGTTGCTCCACCTAGTTCTTGTGGGATGGTTCCTGATAAGTTATTGTTGGAGATTTTAAGGGATGTGAGGTTCTTGCACTTTCCCCAATTTGGTGATAGATGACCATACAAATTATTATCACTCAATCCCATGTAGTCCAAATTTGGATACACACCAAAACTATTTGTTATATTGTCAGTTAGTTGATTGCCTTGAAGCCTAACTCTCATAAGACTATAGCAATTCTTCAAACTCTTTGGAACTAAGCCTGTGAAATGATTATCGGCAGCAGATAACCAAATTAACTTTCCACCAATACAAATGTTGTGAGGTAATTGACCTATGAAATTATTATCACCTAACTGCAAATCTTCCATATTGGTAATCTTATTAATTTCTTTTGGAATATCGCCACTGAGCTTATTTGAGAATACAGAAAGTGTACTAAGTTTTGTCAAATTTTCAATAGTGGAAGGAATTGGTCCAGATAGTTTATTTTGGTAAAGGAGCAAAGATTCTAAGTGTATCAAATTACCTAGAGAAGATGGGATAGGACCAGAGAGGTCGTTAAGTAACAACTGAATTGCGGAAAGGAAATAAAGATTTCCAACTTCACTAGGAATGCTACCAATGAGATGGTTGTCATACAAGTAAAGCCAATATAAATTACTCATGTTTCCAATTGTAGAAGGGATTGTGCCATAGAGATTGTTTGCAGAGAAATCAAGTTCGCTGGTTTGTTTTAGAAATCCAATTTCTCGAGGAATGGAGCCAGAATATATTGAAGATATAGTTTCTCGGAGGTTAACCAACTTGCCAATTTCACGAGGAATGTGGCCAACAAGTTGGTTGCTAAATAACTTGAGAAGAGTTAAATTGACCAACATTCCTTCTGAAATTGGTATAGACCCAATGAGTTTACAGCTACTAATATCAAGTTGTATTAAATTCATCATCATCTGAAAATCCTCTGGCATGGAACCAGAAAGACCACTTTCTTGGAGGTATAAAATCTCTAGGTTTCTAAACTTGAAAATATCTTGTGAAATGGAACCAATGAAGTAATTATTTGCATGTGACAAATACTTTAGGTCCATTTGCCATATTCTCTTAGGAATGCTCCTATAAAACTTGTTTCTTTCAAAATCAAGATGTGACAAATTGGTTATCTTTTCAATTGAGATAGGTATAACTCAATCTACCTATTTCTTGTGGGAGGGATCCACTTAAGCAATATATAAAGACCAACCAATTGGGTTATCTCAGATGGAATAATTCCATGAAGAGAGCAAAGCCTTGCTTTGGTTGTCAAAGCTTGCTTAAAAAATAAAGGATCAAAGAGGCCGGTGAGATTGGTCGGTCCTAGAACCGGATACCAAGTCTTTAAAAATAAAAAAATAAAGAACTATGAGTGTAATTAGACTTAACCGAGTTTGACTTTCTCTTAACAATTATAGGCTTAAGTAAATAGTAGCTAGTATTTCTCTTATTTGTAAAAATTCTAAAAAAATTAGCATAATGCTTATAGAAAATTAAATTATTATTTTTTGGGTTAAATATGTTTTTATACCTATAGTTTTCTATAATTTTCGCTTTAGTCCTTGAAGATTTTTTTCACATTTTTTAGTTCCTTCAAATTTTTCCGGCAAGGTTTTTAGTCCCTACTTGTAATTAAACTATTGTATACTTTTATATTTTTGAATGATCGTTTATATTCATGTTTATAATATTATAAGAACATCTCCCATAATTTTTTTTTTTAACATAAGATGAATTATTTATGAATTTTTATGTGAAAAAACTAAAAAATTCATATTTAATTCATCTCTTGTTAAAAAAATTTAAACTTTTGTAAGAGAAATTCATATAATGTACTCAACATGACCGCAAAAAAAAAATTAAAATTTCGAATGATATGCACGAGTTGAATAAAAAGTATGGACTAAAAACCTTGACGGAAAAAACTTCAAGACTAAAAAGTGTGAAAAAAAAAAATTCAAGGACTAAAACGAAAATTCTGAAAAACTATAGGGATAAAAATATATATATTTAACCCTTTTGAAATATACATAAAATATATTTATCAATTTTTTTTATTAAAAAAAAAGCTTCGAATATTTTAGTCAATTCATTTCACATAAACCCGCTAACTACTCTACACTCTGGCGGCAATGGAAAAACAAAAAACTCTCAAAAATGAAGAAAGCCCTAAGCATACAGCAGAACCACGGCCAACGACGGAACCGCAACTCACAATCGCTGCATCATTCGGTAAGTGACTTTTTTTGCAATTTCTTACTTACTAATTTGAGCTAAGTGTTAAAGGAGTATAAGTGATTAAAAAATCTAGAGAATTTTTTTGTAGAGATTTTGAAGAAAATCTAAAATTACTTTCCATTTGTTTACAATCATATAAATCTATTAACCTCCGTCGACTTCACTTTGCACATGGTTTGTGATTTAAAAAAAAATAGATTTTGAAAAAAGCTATTGTTGAAAACAGCTTTTCATTTTGAAGGGAAAAAAAAGATTTTTTTACTGAAATGATTTAATATAGACCTTTGATATAGGATAAGTTAGGATAATGAAATCATATATATCTATATGTGTGAACACAAATTGCCTTTGATATAGACCATAAATTTGTATCTTCATTTGTAGGTTTCATTCTTTCCTAATGCTTTACTTCTTACTTTTTAGTTTTAGGTTCTGGTTCTGGCATATTCAAATAATCATTCAATCTGATACGGTTCAGATTTGATGGTTATAATCGAACTTTTTATTTACTTATTTTGAAATTCAGATACTTATATAAATAATCACTGAAATACTCCTCTTGAACAGAAGCTATTCTTTGATTCTACTTATGATTATTATGATGTTAAATAGGTGAAAACAATACCTTGGATTATGGAATGTGATCCAAAAGCAGAGAGGATCAAACCCGCAGTTGTGGTTATCGGGAACAGATGCAAAAGCTTGTTTCAACTAGAGGTAGATAAGTGTTCTATGGGTTTATCACCAAGTGGTAGTTTTTGTTACAAACTGCATTGCCTATATTTAATTTTGGCGACGAGGAACTATTGGGTTTATCACCTAGTGCCTGTTCTTTTCAATGACACTATCAGAGCCAATATTGCATACGGAAAAGGAGATGTATCAGAGGCCGAGATTATAGCTGCAGCATAATCGGCAAATTCTCACAAGTTTTTTAGTAGTTTGCAGAAGGTATATTCCAGTTCCTTTGAACCTTCTATAGTACCATTACAGACAAGTGCTTCACTTCTTAGCCCACCCCATTTTTTTTATTACCTTTTTAATGCTTTTATCTAGTCTAATTATATGCTTGAGATTTTGTCATTTGCCTCAAGTTTCACATTTTCTTGGTGCATAAGTGATATATTTTCTTCATATATGAGCTCTATCTAACCTGCACCGTTGCCTGGAAACTTGATATAATTGATTATGTTCAATCATGTAGAACTGATGTATCCATGGGACACACATTGATGACTCTTTACAGGTAATGTTTAATGTAGTAAAGATTGTATAAGCTTGCAATAAAATCTTCTAACAGTGGTTTTACTTTTCTGATATAAGGGTTATAAAACTTGTATAAATATGTAATGTCAGTGATGTCTTTGAAATTGCAGGAAATGCAAAAAAAGTCTGCCAAAAAATCGTGTCAAACACCTGTACCCAACTTTGGTGAATTTCTGATTCTTGGTGCCATTCTATTCATAGCTTGAAATTGCATGACTTGCAAATTTTGAATATATAAACTCGGTGTCATCAGAGCTTCTTTCCTCAAAATTTGATTGATCAAGTCGAGGCTCCATTGCTTTTGTTGAATGCTGCTTTTGATGCATGACAGGTAATATTTCTAGGTGCTCATTTTCTTGTAGGTTTTTTTGTTAATGATGTGCATGATTATATACTTACTAACTTGTGTTTGGGTCCTCAAAGTTCTAGTTTAACCAATTTTCTCTCCAGCATTTCCCTATGATTCAAATGGTTCTTATAGCCATTTGAAATTGTATACTTTTTCAGGACTTCTAATTAAAGTGCTATTATAAAAGTTTGTAAAAATTAGGAGGCCAAAAATATAATTTAGCCAAAAACTTTTATAATATAAGAACTGAACACAAAATAAGAGGACAAAAAAAAAATAGTACAAGAAATATTTAAAAATCAGAAGTCAGATGTAAAAATGAATACAAAAATAAAAAAAAAAAATTTATTTTGTTATGAAGTTTTTAAAATCTATGTTTATGTTACACATGTTATCTATAATAAGGCATCAATCTGTAGTCTTCTTTTACAAACATTATGTAACAACCACTAAAAATAAGGATCCAATACTAAAAGTTACAATCATTTCGTTGTTGAAGCACAGATAGATTATAGCTCCTGCACCAATATCAGCAGCAGCAAAAAAAGGCTAAAGACCGCACGAAGATATCAATTTTCTAAGATCATTGGAAGAGGTTAAATCATTGGAAGGAATCTGGTGAGGGATGATGCCAGGCTAAGAAAACATTCTGATCTTGCGCGTTTGGAAAATGTGCATCAAGAGTATTTATAAAGGCTGGATTGATAATAGAATTTGTCCCAAATCCATTGCAATTCTGCTGCTGGTTTATAGAAGCTGATGAACTTGTTTCTTCCTCAGAATCAGTTTGATAAAACTTAACTGGAACTGCATTAGGCTGGTGAGGAAAATTGTTGGGCTGATGAGTAAAATTTGTTGGCATGAAATTATTTGGAACAACATGAAGAGTAGAAGCATCATAAGCTTCAAAATCAAACTCTGAAGATTCATTTGAAATTTGCTGATGAGTAAAATTTGTTGGCATGGGAACAACATGAAGAGTAGAAGCATCATAAGCTTCAAAATCAAACTCTGAAGATTCATTTGAAATTTGCTGATGAGTAAAATTTGTTGGCATGGGAACAACATGAAGAGTAGAAACATCATAAGCTTCAAAATCAAACTCTGAAGATTCATTTGAAATTTTTGATTCTGTAGTAGCTTCTGCAGTTTTGTTCTGTTTTCTTTGTTTCTTTGTCTCTCCTCCTCTCTTCAATTTGTTTCTATATTTCTGCATATCAAACATATGTAACAATATAAATTATAGATCAAAGACACAAATTAAATGCAACTGTATTAAATAGTGTACAATTTATTGTTTTGATTTTATAATTAATGGAAACAAGATTGTAATCTATGTTTCAGAATAAGAGTTGAAGACACTGGTCCATAAATTTAAAGGGTTAGTGCAATGGGAACTATGTAACATGAAAGTGAAAAAAAAAAAAATACCTGTAATTTACTAGCTACATGATCTCTTGTCATTCCACGTTCATTCATCATTGCAAGAATTTTTTTGGGTGTTGCCTCTGAAAAAATTAACAAAGAAAGGAATTAATAATTGTCAAAAAAGGGTTAAAAAGAAAATAGATCAAAAAAAAAAAATAATTGGAAAAGAATCATACTATCAATGTTGAGTTCCACCACAGCACTAACAAACTTTCTTTTTAACTCAGGTGACCATTTAAGACGTTTCTTCTTTGTTGATGATCCGAGTTTGTCATTATTCTTTTCAACACTCCCTTTTTTCACACTAGTGTTGATCACTTCTTCTATCTTTTGATCAATTAACGGCAATTTTTCACTCATTAATTCTAAGTTTTTATTTTCCTTCCAAAGTTTTCTTGCAACATGTTGCCACATGTTCATAATTAGACTCTCGGTCAAAGGTTTGATCCAGTAATCACAAGCTCCATCCTCAATAGCCTTCATCACAACACTTGTTGAGCCATCAGCACACATCACTAAATAAAAATAACAATGTGACATTAATTATTAATTAATCAAGTGATATAATTATTAAAAAAAATAAAATAATAAAGTACAATTAATTATAAATATGTACTTACTAATAACAGGGATGTTGATTTGTTGTGTAACATGTCGCAAAAATCCATACGAATCCATGTCGGGCATTTTAGCTTCAATTAACACCAAATCAAAAATATCTTTTTTTCCCAACAAAAGATTAAAAGCATCCGAAACATTGGAGCATGTTTTGACTGAAAAAAAAATAAATAAATAAAAAATGAGAAGATTGATATACGTACTAATTTAGAAAGAAACAATGTATATTTGAATAAATAGTAATAATTTACAAACCTGAATAATTGAATTGATAGCATAGTTTCTCAATAGCATTGAGAAGATTGATATCATGATCAATCACAAGAACCCTAATATTTGTTGGAAGTGCCATTGCAATTGCGGCCGTTAGTGAACTGTGTAAGAATGTTTGTATCTCAAGAAAGTAAATCTTGAGAGCACAATCACAGTAGCGGCGCTCGTTAGTGAAGTATCTCAAGAATGTAATTGTAAGTAAGATTGAGAGAGCACAATCACATATATATGTATTGTTTGTGTCTCACACAACGCAAGTAATTAAGTAAATCTTGAAAGATTAGATCAAAATCACATATCACATATATATAGATTACGCCAGCTGTTTCAAGAAAATAAATAAACCCTAATCATTTATTACTTACGCCAGCTGTTTATTAATGTATGTATTAACGGTAATTTTTTGTTAGGATAGAAAATAAACATTTTGTAAATAAATAATAATGACATCTAAAATAATAAAAATCAAATCTTTTTTTTTTTCATTCAAAATAAAAATCAATCTTTTTTTTCATTCAACATAAAAATTAAATCTTGTAAGAATAATTATTGTAGTTTAATTTTAACATAGATTTTGGATTAACTCAGTTGACAGGGACATCGCACGCCGGGGTTCGAATCTCGGACACTCAACTTATTCATCTTTAAAATGGATTTCTAAGTAATTTGACAAAAAAAATTGTCTAAATTAGTTACTTTGGATTAACCGATATGTAATTAGGTTTGACCGTTAATATAAAGTAAATGAGGTGAAATAGGGTGATGTGACAGAAAACATGATCTAACAAAATCATAAACTTCTTTGGCTATTATTGGTTGACAATGTAAAATTATTTTACACTGTCGGTACACATTCATTTTTCTCTTAACAAAATCATAAACTACTTTTTTTACAATAAGGGTATGTTTGCTATATATTATAAAACAAAGTTAATATTCATTAATTTATGAGTCTTTTCGTAAGTATTGGAGTATCATTTCTTTACAAAAAAAAAAATAAAAAAATTATAAGTTATTTACCACAAAATTCAAGATAGATTGTATTATTGCGAAGTTAAATTATGTCTTTGTCATATCATCGGTATAATCTCTCGATGTGTGTGTCTTTTTTTTTAATCGATGTGTTAATCCGAATAAACCGAATCGACCAACTCTTATAAATCGACACCCGATAAAACCGAAACTTGAAATGGTCAGTGATAGGCCAAAATATTACACTCTCGCGGGTTTTCTTGGGGAGCCATTTTGGACCTGAATTCGACCAAACTCGCGCTGATGCTCTACCCTAATATTTGGTTCATGGATGTTCATTTAACTATGTTTTCTGTTTATATGTAGGTTGCATTTCCTAATTTGGACACTCTTAAGTTGAATTCACTAAATTTGAATAAAATTTGGGATGAGAATCATCATATATATGTACAACTTGACTAGCTTGACTATGGATAATTGTGGTGGGTTGAAGTACTTATTCTCATCTACTATTGTTGCAAGTTTTTATTTTTCAGTTGAGCCCCAACCTGGAGGAAATGATCAATAAATGGCACGGATGTGTTGGAGATATTGAATCAAGAAAACATCTTTCATAAAGTTCAATTTCTTCATTTACAATATTTCTGAATCTTAAAACATTTGCAGTGCGCACAAGATCAAATCAAATAAGAAATTTGTATCTTCTTGAATTGGAAAATCTCAAGTATATATATTTTTCCATTGGATCATCCCCTGCAACAAGATCTTGAAGAATTAGTTGTATCTCTTTGTCCAAGTTTGATAAGCTTGGTGTTGGCGCAGCATAATATCAAAACTCACTATAGCTTTGATTGACACACACAGGCCTTGGCTCAAGACAAGCCAATGAACCTCACACACTGATTTTGCAGAAACTGCAATTATGCAGAAACTATCAAGGAAGAAGAAAGAAGATGAATGAATAAATGAATAAGGGATATTTCACAACTGAGATAAGAGAGAACAGGAGAGTTTTATTCATCCACTTTTTGGGGCACAAAATAAAGTTACAATCACTAATGAATGTACACTTGCATTTTATAGCAAGCAACACTCACACAAAATTGAAAACTAACTAATAACTACTCTCCAACTAACTCCAAAACACATGCTAACAACCTAACTGAATTGTTAACTCATTAACTAACAAAACTAACCAATTGCTTGACACATAAGCAAACGGTTACAACAAACTTTTTAGTTACTTACACAACAAGTAACAGCTTTAGAGATATGAATTACACAAAATGAATTATAAAATTCAACACTTGGTACCATCATCCAGATCTTTCACAAATCTAACATCTTTGACGGTGGTTGATTGCGAAGAGCTTATTTACTTAATAACATCTTCGACAGCTAAAAGCTTGATTCAACTAACAACATTAAAATTAGAGAATTGTGAGAAGATGCTGGATGTTGTGACGATTGATGAGAAAAAGTAGAAGACATCATAATTGAAAATTTGGAATCCTAAAATCGGCCAAAATTCAAAAATCGACTATAAACCCTAAAATTGGCCGAAAACCCAAAAAATCGGCAGAAAAACCTAAAATCGGCCAAAATTCCAAAAATCGACTATAAACCTTAAAATCGGCCGAAAACCAAAAAAATCGGCCGAAAAACCAAAAATCGACCGAAAACCCAAAAAATCAGCCGAAAACCTAAAATCGGCCAAAATCCCAAAAATCGACTATAAACCCTAAAATCGGCCGAAAACCCAAAAAATCTGCCAAAATACCAAAAAATATGCCGAAAAAACCAAAGTCGACCTTAAAGGCAAAAAACTCGGCCGAAAACCTAAAATCGGCCAAAATCCCAAAAATCGACTATAAACCCAAAATATCGGCCAAAATCGCAAAATTTGACTTTAAACCCTAAAATCGGCAGAAAAACCTAAAATCGACTGAAAACTAAAAAAATCGACCGAAAAACTTTAAATCGTCCAAAAACCCTAAAACCGACTATAAACTCTAAAATCGACTGAAAACCCAAAAAATCGGCCGAAAAATCTAAAATCGACCGAAAACCCAAAAATCGACTATAAACCCATTTTTCGGCCGATATTAGGGTTTATGGTCGATTTTTGGGTTTTTCGGTCGATTTTTGGGTTTTTCGGTCGATTTTTGGGTTTTTGGCCGATTTTAGATTTTTCGACCGATTTTTTGGGTTTATGGTCGATTTTTGGTTTTTCAACTGATTTTTTGGGTTTTCGGCCGATTTTAGAGTTTATAGTCGATTTTAGGGTTTTTTGTCGATTTTAGGTTTTTAAGCCGATTTTGTGTTTACGGTCGATTTTAGGGTTTTTGGCCGATTTTAGGTTTTTCGGCCAATTTTTTGCGTTTAGGGTCAATTTTATTAAAATAAATAAAATTAAATGAAGGAAATTCAATTATATTACCCAAACAAAGAATTTTACAATTGATGAAATTTCAACACTTTATCCAAACACTGGAATTTGAAAATCAAGGGAATTCAATTGAATCAATTGAATTGCCTGGTATTTAAAATCCCTTGAATTTCTAGAATCCCTTGTCCAAACACACTCTTAGAATTTAATTCTTTGTCAAGTTTTAGAAGTTTCTGCTGCATTCATATTCCCATCTTTACTATTTGTCATCGTCAAAGGCTGCCCTAAAATGAAGATATTCTCATCAGAAGTCAGAGTGGCACCATATCTGACAGAAATTGAAGTGGAAGAAGAAAATAGGTGGTGGAAAGGTGATCTCAACAAAACTATTGAACAATTATTCAAAGAAAAGGTACACAATGTCAATGTTAGGGCTCGATTGGCCCAGCTTTTTTGAGTTTATGAAAACAGCTTATGCAATTTTTATATATTATTATAAGTTTGTCAAGGTAGTTTATGATAAAATAGCTTATAAAATTACAATTTTCACTAGTGTGAACTTATAAAATAGCATAAAACTTAATTTATACTCCCTCCGTCCCAAATTATAAGGGAAAAAACAAAAAACACACTTATTAAGAAAATCATTTAATATTCTAAAATTTGTCAAAAACATAATTTTGTTTCCAAAAGTACCCTTATTAACTTATCACATGAAAAATCAAATGATAATCATAATATTAATTAGAGTGACTCTATAAAGGAATAAATGTTGTTGATGAAGCAATTGAAATACGTAAAGTTGGTTAATTCATGGGTTCAATACCAAGAAAGAGGGGAAAGAAGGGTCATCCATTAATTCAAATTTTAATACCAAGAAATTCTTGACCATAATAAATTCTAGTAATCATAATAAATTGAATTGTTTTGGAAAACATAACTAAGGGTATATCTGGAACTTTAGAGTTAAATTGGTCAAATTTGAATTTTTTCCCTTATAATTTGGGACAAAAAAAAGAGGTTTTTTTCCCTTATAATTTGGGACGGAGGGAGTATTGCATAAGCTCTTAAAAAAGTTTGGCCAAACGAGCCCTTAATTATGGAAATTGTTTACTTATTAATTTGTTGGATGATTCGACAGTAACTTTGAAATTAGTTATTTATTAATTTGTAGATAGATCTCGTTTTCACCTGTACCAGAACTCTTTTTCAAAGCAATCTGATTCATTATTTCTTACCGGAACATATTCTTTAGAATTTCTGGTATACTTATTTAAATACAAGAAATTTGACTTATAGTGACAGACAAAACTGTCACTAAACGTCAAAAATCCGTAGATAGATCCCGTTTTCACCTATACCGGAACTATTTTTCAAAGTAATCCGGTTCATTATTTCAAAATAAATTTGACTTTTAAAATGTAAAATAAGTTCAAGACAAATTTACCAACACAAAACAGAGAAGTAATGGTATTATTTTTAAAGAAGCTAAATTGAGTACACTACTAACTCATAACAAAGTTACACCAATAGAATAATACATTATCTATCTGACTGAAAGCAAGGAGAACATTAACTTTTAGCTATAATTTATTCTCAAGATAAAATACTTTTATCCTGTATTAAAAACAAGGATGGAAAATTGTCTAATAAATCATTAGATCAAATCACCCCATTGCTATATTTGAAGATGATTTTGACATTACAATCTCCTTGCAAACATGCTCCATTGATGGGCGACCATGCGGGCTTTCAATTAAGCAATGACATGCAATTCTGATAATTGATACCACTTCTTTCCTGATAGCATTCGTAGGACGAGGAAGGCGTTGATCCAACTTATCATTCAATGACATAGCATCAATTGTTTGGTATATACCACTTGATTGCAACAAAGTAGATACAATATCTCTGGGATGCTTTCCAAAAACTATTTCCATAGTTAATACTCCAAAACTATACACATCGCACTTCTCATTTACTTCCATTGTGTATGAAAGTTCTGTGACAAACAATTATAGTTATCAATTTGAAAAATAGGGTTCCAAAACCGAACATTAAATGTAGACAATTAATATAAGTGATAAACTACAAAAGAGGAAATTAACCTGGTGCAGCATATCCAAATGTGCCCACAAAAGAGGTCCAGTTGGAAGAATCGGGATTAAGAAACTTAGCTGTACCGAAGTCTGAGACATGAGCCACATATTCCAAATCCAAAATAACATTCTTGCTGGATATATCATGATGAACGATCGGAGGTGAACAATCATGATGCATATAGCATAAAGCATTTGCAACATCTTTAATGGCATTCAGCCTCATTTTCCAATCAAATGCAGTTGCTAGTTCATCATCTTTCAAAATGTTGTCCACACTACCCTTCTCCAAGAACTCATAAACCAAAAATGAGTGCAATGGATGTGAACAATATCCATATAACTTCACAATGTTTCGATGTCGGATTTCTGTTAAAGCTTGGATCTCACTTGTAAAAGCTTTCAGATTCGGCATTGCTCCATTTTGTAATGAATGGTGTTTCTTCACAGCTACAATTTGTCCTGTAAGCAACTCTGCTTTGTAAACACTTACATGTCCTCCTACGCCTATGAGATGCTTGTTGTCAAACTCTTCTGTAGCATCAATGATGTTCTGATACACCATTTTTCCGTCAAAACTCCATATTGTAAATAGATTTTCAACATGTGATTCTTCAACAACATTGTTTTTTGTGCTTGAAGCTCGCCATTTATGATATGAGAACCCATAAACAAATATTGCTATCAGTACAGTGCCTAGAGTGAGGGGTAAAACTAGTACCAAAATTTTGTTAGTCTTTGGATTATGAGAGTTACCACTAGATGTTGGACAAAGCTTTAGGCTAGCGACATTACCACACAGGTCTTTGTTGTTTCTCAGTTCTTCAATATTTGCTTTTTGAAAGGCTGGAATGTTTGGAATCGGACCTTCCAACCGGTTGTATGATATATCAACAGTTGTCAAGCTTAACATCTCACCATAGCTCACAGGAATGGTGCCAGTAAGATTATTATGTGAGAGATTCAATGTTTCTAAGCTATTTAAATGTCCAAGCATTGCCGGTATGGTTCCATTCAAAAAATTCCCACTAAGATCAAGACTTTCTATAACATTCAATTGACCAAACTCAACAGGAATGTTTCCTTCAAATTTATTTTGGCTCAAATTCAATTGCAATAACATAACCAACCTTCCAAGTTTTTCAGGGATGAATCCACTTAAATTATTTGTTGCAAACTCCAAGACAGTTAGTTCATGCAGTGATGCAATTTGTACAGGTACTTCTCCCGAAAGATGATTGTTACTTATTGAGAGTTTGATCAACAAAGATAAGTTTCCAAGTTCCTTTGGAATTTTTCCCATAAGATGGTTTGAGGAGAAGTTAAGTTCATGTAAATTTGTTGCTCTACCTAGTTCTGGTGGTATGTTTCCTGTTAAGTTATTATTGGAGATTTTGAGACTTGTGAGATTCTTGCACTTTCCCCAATTAGGAGAAAGATGGCCATACAAGTTATTATAACTTAAATCCATGTATTCCAAATTTGGATAAACACCAAAACTATATGTTATATTTCCAGTAAGTCGGTTTTTGTCAAGTCTCACTCTCACAAGGCTTGAACAATTCTTCAAACTCTCTGGAATTGGACCTTTTAATTGGTTATGACTAGCATAGAAGTGTGTCAACTTTCCACTAACACATATATTGTGAGGTAAATGACCTGTGAAATTATTATCACCTAACTGCAAAATTTCCAAACTGGTAAGTCTATTAATATCTATTGGAATATTTCCATTGAGATCATTTGACAAAAGATCTAATATAGCAAGGTTTGTCAAATTTCCGAAAGTGGACGGAATTGATCCAAAGAGTTTATTTTGTGAAAAGTCAATAGTATTCAAATTGACTAAGTTACCTATTGAAGGTGGGATTTGTCCAGTGAGAGCATTTGAGGAAAGGAGAATAGAATTCAAATTGACCAAGTTTCCAATTGAAGATGGAATTAGACCAGAGAGGTTGTTGTATAACAACTGAATTGTGGAAATGAAATAAAGCTTTCCGATTTCACTAGGAATACTACCACTGAGATAGTTGTGATAAAGGTAAAGAAAATATAAATTGCTCATGTTTCCAATTGTAGAAGGGATTGTGCATTAAAGATTGTTTGCAGAGAAATCAAGCTCACGGGTTTGGTTTAGAAATCCAATTTCTCGAGGGATGGATCCAGAAAGACTATTATTTTTAAGATATAGTATCTCGAGGTTGACCAACTTGCCAATTTCACGAGGAATGTGGCCAACAAGTTGGTTGCTAAATAACTTGAGAAGAGTTAAATTGACCAACATTCCTACTGATATTGGTATAGACCCAATGAGTTTACAGCTACTAATATCAAGTTGTATTAAATTCTTCATCATCTGAAGATCCTCTGGCATGGAACCAGAAAGACCACTTTCTTGGAGGTATAAAATCTCTAGGTTTCTTAACTTGAAAATATCTTGTGAAATGGAACCAATGAAGTAATTATTTGCAAGTGACAAATACTTTAGGTCCATTTGCCATACTCTCTCTTAGGAATGCTGCCATAAAACTTGTTTCTTTCAAAATCAAGATGTGACAAATTGGTTATTTTTTCAATTGAGATAGGTATAACCCCAGTGAGATTGCACCGGGGGATATCGAGTCTAGTGAGATTCCTCAATCTACCTATTTCTTGTGGGAGGGATCCACTTAAATCGTTGTTACGACCGATAAGCAATACATAAAGACCAACCAATTGGGTTATCTCAGATGGAATAATTCCAGTAAAATAATTTGAACTAAGATCAAGATGAGATAATTTGGACAAATTGCCAACGCTATTGGGAATACTACCAGAGAGATTATTTAGTGACAAATCAAGAGTGTTTAGATTGGACATTACACCAATACGGTCTGGAAAAACTCCATAGAAGGAGTTGTTTGATAAAACTAACTGTGAATTTTTGGAAATGATGAAAAATTGAGACTTTGAAGCGTACCTTTTACTCCAATATTGGCGAGATTTACCTCGTATATGGATTTTGACTCGTCGTCACATGTGATTCCCACCCAATTGCAAGGCTTATTACTAATATTCCAAGAAGAGAGCAAAGCCTTGCTTTGGTTGTCAAAGATTGCTTTCCATTTCAATAGAGCATTTGCCTCACTGCCTTGGATTTTTGCTAAACCAGAGAAGATATGGCCATTACAAAGACCAAAAGACAATGTATTATTAATTGTAAAAGCTTCATAGTATCAAGAATTGAAAATAAAAGCATTATAACTCTAGGATGAACTTGTGATGAAGCTTGCAATATATCTTTTTTTGAAGAAATATAACCATATATCTAGAGGTACATAAGAATAAGATTATAAAATGAAATAAAATAGTGCAATTATTCATCACTAAAATTTGCTTAAAAAAATAAAGATAGCACTATCTTACACACAAGACACATTTGTCTTTGACATGTTTTGATAGCGTCAATGCATTCAAATTATCTAATCCAAAAGAAACAAAATAGAGTTCAAGTTCAAGCAGTAGAGAACAACAAAACAGAACACCAACTAAAAGTTCAAATTGTAGAGAAATAAAATTATTCTAATATAAAAACCATTAGTATAAAATTGTTTACAGTGATTTTCGTCAACCAAATCCAAAATACAAACAAATACTAGTATGTAATCGGTTCGACTACAGAAGTCTGAACAAGTCAATAGGTAGTCTGCAGCCTCTGGATCACCAAATATCTAGAATTAAATCCAACCAAAGAGTTAGATAGATTGGGCCGTGTTAAAGGAAATAAAATCACCATTTAATGTAGTTGATATTTTCATCTGTAAATATAGAATTATGATATTGTCATTATTTATCATTAATTATCTCTTTGACGGCTCACTCTAAATGAGCATTGTCCTCTGCTATGTCTATATAACAAGCAGATACTCATGAAGTAGGTTAGTCAGTTGATCAGGATAGAGAAAATAAAAGTAATTTTATATATGCAAATACAGAAATCAGCTATACATTTGATATTGAGAATCAATCTTGGTGAAAGCAAACTCAACAGAGGCCAAATCCATGTCAAAACCATAACTCTGTCCCCCATACTGTACGTATAGATATTCTTTGAGAGATGAGGGAAGAGGAATGATTTCAGAGATCTCTGGTAAATCTGGTCTAGGTGGAGGAGGCAAAGCATCATTCTTCTTTATAGAGTAGTAGATATCGGCTAAGAGAAGCCACACAAGATCAGGATCAATAGATGCAAGTCCATGAAGGGCATTAAAAGAAGCATCGCGAAGTCCAGCAACATTGCTACAAGCTATCCCAACAGCCAATCCGCATAGCTTTTTCAAAACAAGTTCTAATGCTGTGGCACTCCTCTTATTACTGCATAAATCCGCAACCATGTTAAGCACTGCAATCTGAACTTTCAGATAGGAAGTCTCGGCCAATGAATCCTCGGAAGTTACAGAACTGTTTCTGTAAGGGAGTTGTAAAGGGGTCTTCTCATCTTTGAAATTGGACATTTTCCGAAATGGGGATGTTGTTAGAAGTTTCCAGAAGTGTGTTCCATCGGTATGGAAGCGGCGTGTGAAGAAATCTCCACCACATATTTGTACTACATTGCTGATCACATTCAAACATCTCCGGACAGCCTGTCAATTACATTCTATCAGTATCTTTTAAGCAATTTCAGAAGAGCAAAACATAACATGAAGAAGTCTTAAGGCGATGAAGGAAATTCCACAAGATAATTCATACAATTATGACAATGAATTAATCCCAGCTATCGTTTACATCCGAATTTGGAAATCAGATCTTAAAGCAAGAAATGAACTTCAAAGAAAGATTGCTCACCACTGGGTTCCTGTTCTGAATACATGTAACCAGGAATGGCCATATTTTATTCATTGCTGGAAGCAGCCTGTTTTCATCAGCCTCTTCTTCAGTAGCTTCCAAAGTATCCTTCAGCTGATACAATGAAAGTGATTCTAGCGCCTCTTCTATGGCTTCTTTAATTCCTCTTTCATGTTTATAAGCTGCTTCTACTTTTGCTATTGCCAATAGGCCACTCTAAACAAGGAATTATCCCAATAGCAATTAAAAAATAACAAAATAATTATTCAGTATGAATCAAAGAACCACCATCACTACAAGACAACAAGGATCACAAAATCTGGTAGATTCATAAACGCCATATTTGTAAAGAAAATATTTGTAAAGAAAATAATAATGACATCTAAAATAATAAAAATCATTTTTTTTTTTGTTAGGATAGAAAATAAAGATTTTGTAAGAGATATTTGTAAAGAAAATAATAATGACATCTAAAATAAATAAAATCAAATTTTTTTTTTCATTCAAAATAAAAATTAAATCTTATTCATCTTTAAGAATGATTTTCTAAGTAATTTGACCAAAAAAAATTGTCTAAATTAGTTTAGTTTGGATTAACCGATATGTAATTAGGTTTGACCGTTAACATTGTTTTTTTTTGTTAACACTCTGATCTTCCAAAAGACAAGTACACCACACTTTTACTCGGTTGTTTATCTAGCCATGATAAGCAATCTTCGCTGTCCCTTGCTTCATCTGATTTTTATTCAAACAACTAATGCTTCATTTTTATAGGCAAAATAACTTCATTGTAAATTACAAACAAACAAATAGATTGCACGGCTTAAAACAGATTCCAATGTAAGCTCCTTTAGGAACTTATATCAAACACAAGATATGCATACTTCAAAAGATTAGATTACTCACAATTCCTAAATTGCATGAATCTAAGCCATCCTTTAGAAATTAATGAACTGAAATCATTGAGAGAGAGAGAGAGAGAGAGATTCCCGCGGTGGCGCGTTAACTCGCTAAATTGAGGGAGGAGACAGAGAGAGAAGATTTATTAATACCTTACATTAATTAATTTTGTAAACACAATCAATCAATTACAGTAATTACTCAATTTAGTGACTTTGATAAAAATATTAGTGACTTTTTTTTTTTTTACAGTAAAATTTAAAATGCTTAAATATTTTTTTTATAAAGGTTAAATATGTTTTTAATTCTTATAAAATTGGCAAATTTAAATTTTGGTTCTTATAAAAAAAAAATTGTCATATTTTGATCTATACCAAGTTATTATGTACGTAATTTTAGTCTTATTTGTTGGTATACCGATGTGTACTTTTGAATGATTATTTTGTATATATATGATTAGAATATTATAAAAAATTTGTCGGAAAAAAACTCAAAATTTAATTTTTAAGTTGAAAATTTTGTTACTTTATATTTATCTTTTCAAATTTAAAAAATTCATATAAAAATGTCCTTGACGCTAGTTAAACATAATAATAAGAAAGTTTGTGTCTTGAAACTTGTACATATCATATACTTAAGAGTATAGAGCTGTCAAAACGGATTGTCCGATCAATTTCGGGCCGCCCTGAGCGGGCATAGAGCTAAAAAGCCTGGATGAAAAAAGGGCCCAAAAAGATTTTTGTTACTACTAAAAAAAATCAAGGATATTGTTGGTATTATGAGAAACTTACTTAGTGACAAAGGTAGTTACTTTGAGAAAACAAAGAAAAAGATAGAGAGGTTGTCATATATATTTATTTTTAAATTTTTTATTATTATAATAATTTATTTGTACTCGGGTGATGACAACCAATTATATGTTGTTTTTAGTAGTAGATTAGAGTAGTTTTTATAGTAATTGAAGACAAAAAACAAGCAAATATCGGGAAAAGTAAAGACACGAGGACCAGAAGCAAGAAAAGTGGAAAAAGTAGCAAAAAATGGCAAAAAATGGAATTAAGCAGCGCACCATCGTACCCACGATGAGTCTGGGCGTGGTGCGATAAGAAACGGATAAAATTGAAGAAAATATGCTGAAAATCTTTACCATCGTGGCACGATGGCTTGTCATCGTGGCACGATGATGACTTGAAAAATAAGTAGAAAATCCTGAGTAAATCTTTCATCTCACCATGATAGGATCCGTCGTTGCAACGATGAGGCAAAATTAGACTCCCTCGTGGCCATGATGAGTGCGATGGATGCACAGAAAAAGCCCAAATCCAACTGTAAAACTATAAATAGAGCTCTCCTCCTTCACAATTATTCATTCAGAAATATTGAGATTTGTTCAATATTGGCTTAATTAGTTCTTTGGTCCCTTAAAGACATTTAATGTTTCACAATGGTCCCTTAAAGGAAAAAAAAGTCCGGAAAAGTCCCTTAAAGACATTTCCGTTAATCATTTTGGTCTCTTCCGTTAATTTAACAACCACAAATGTATTAGGTGGACCAACATTGAAAGTGGTCCACCATAAACCTCATTAAAATTCTAATTATCACCATTTGATCTTTTACTACCTTTAGATCTTGCAAATCTATGATATCTAATAATGAAGCACAAACACTTCATTCCCTCCTCCTTCTTCATCTTCATCACCATATTCATTCAATTCATAAAAAATCCAGAAAAATCATCATCAACAAAATCTAGAAATTTCACGCCTTTCTCTCAGCTTTCTTTCTAGCTCTTCATCCTCTCTATTTCCATTTCATCTTCCCTCCCCCCAACAACAGCAGCGATGAAAGTCTGGTGTATAGAGATTGCGTGTGGTTTGCGGTGGTGCACGGCGAATTCGCGACGAAGGAGGTGGTTGCGGCGGTGTGTGGCGGAAACCTCTCCTTCTTTTTTTTCCTCTGCTTCTTCTTGCTTGTTCTGTTTGGTCTGATTTATGTTCCTTGATTTTGATTTTGTTTGATGGTTTTTTATGTGAGTGAATGCAGTGGCGTCTCCAGGAACCTGGAGCAGGGGGTTCAGACTATTTTACTAAGTAATATTTTGTTTAAACTTGTCTTTTATATTCTAGTTAGCGATTGTTTTTTGAAAACCTCTTAAAATTAACACATTTTAAAAAAATAAAAATAGAAAATATTTTCAAAAAAGATATCCTAAGGTTAAATTCATAAAGCAAAATGTTATATAAAATTAATAGTTAGGTTAGTAACTTGCAAAAAAGTTAGTTAACTATATAATTTTTTACGGGATTAATTAACTATATATTTGTCTATGAATGAATCAAGTCTATGATATATAAATGAGAAAAATTATCATGCATACACTTGTTTTCACTTTTTTTTTCTTTTTTTTTTCACTGAAATGTATATCTATTATATATTTAGCCAAAATAATTACACACGGATGAAAAGGTAAGCGGCAAACAAGTTGCGTCGTTAAACTTTTTTCACTAATAGATCAACAAGTCTCATTATTTTATTTTTTTATTTTTTTTTAAATTGCCACATCATTAATGATTGTGTAAATATATTCTTTATTTATTATTAAATTTTAAAATAAAAAATCTGAAAATTTAAAAGAAGAACAAATGGCGTGTTTTGTTTTGTTTACCCCCATTGTTACATTCTTTTTCTTTGCCCTAGAAGAGAAGAAGAACAACAAAAGGAAGAATGAAGAACAACAAAACGATGAAGGAATCGAACAACACGATGAAGAATCCGGCGAAAACGAGGAACAACACGACGAAATCGAAGAACAGCACGAAGAATAATCTGGCGAAAACGAAGTATGAAGAAGCGAACAAGAAGAACGAATCTGAGGTAAGTTTGTATTTCGAAATCCACTGTGAATGGTTTGTTCTGTTTTGTATGAATAGTACCGTTGGAAAATAATAAAAATCAAATCTTTTTTCATTCAAAATAAAAATTAAATCTTGTAAGAAACCCTAATCATTTATTACTTACGCCAGCTATTAATGTATGTATTAACGGTAATTTTTTGTTAGGATAGAAATTAAAGGTTTTTTTATGTGAGTGAGAATTTGAATGGTTTGTTCTGTTTTGTATGAATATTTCCGTTGGAAGATATTTCCCGCTGGCTGGCGCGTGGGAATCAAGACTCAATCTTTTCTCAATCTAAAATAATAAAAATCAAATCTTTGTTCTTAACCGTTATATTGTATCTCACTCTTTGTTCTTAACTTCATTCAATTTTTCACTCACTCACTCGCTTACTCTCATCTCACTCACTTCACTTACTCTGCTGCGTTTTATTACTCTCACTTTCTCTCCGGGTTTCGCTTACTCTTCCTGCGCTGCGCCGCTCACTTTCTCTCCTTGCTCCGGGGGGTTTCGCTGCGCCACTCACTTTCTCTCGGTGAGTTTTCTCTTACTCTGCCTGCCCTGCGCCACTCACTTTCTTCCCAACCCATCAAAATGGAATTCTCGCACAAAAAAAGTGGATTATTCAAAACAAAGTCTCTTCTTGCCAAAAGAAATTGTGGCAACAAGAGAAAAAGGGTGTCTGTTACTGTTGTTGCAAAGAGAGTTAAAATCGATCAGTCCATGGAAAAACAACAAAGTTTTAATGCAAGTGATCATCATGACACTATTTCATTGGTGCAAATTCCTTCCAACAAAAGGTTAATGGATACTTTCACCGATCCTCAAGTGAAGAAAACTTTGGCTAATTGGAGGGAAATGAAGAAGGGTGGTCAAACTCCAAGAGAAATCGCACGACTCAAAATTGAACAAATTCAAAATACGGCTCGTTTCGAGGAAAGTTTCGAGTCAATGTCTGATTTTCACAAAATAATTGGAAAAGGATTTTGGTGTTACAAGTGTTATTGTGACAGTTCTCTATGTCATCTTAAATAGGTTTGTTAGCTTATGCTATAAAACATTATTTTTCCATGTTTTAGTGGATATCTTTTCTTCTACATTGTGTCATAAACCCATTTAATAAGTCTCATTATTATGTTAGTAATTTTAAACTTTCTTGTTAACTTTAGAAAAAATTATCAAGTTTCAATTTTTTCATTTGCAATGCTTCGATGAAACTCCAACAGTTTTTCTAAGTGACTTTCACACAATGTTTCCTAAATCTTCATTCGAGGGCAGCCTCGAACGCACTTCAAATGTTTTAAGAGGGACCCTGTAATCTAACTAACTTTTTTTAGCAGGGGTCTGAGTTCGAACCAATAATTTCTCGTTTTCGCAGTTCCGGTATAGGTGAAGAGAATTATGAGATATGTGCAAGGTACAATTGATTATGGAGTGCTGTTTCCAAACAATGTCAACAATGCAGTGAATAGATTGGGAGGATTTTCAGAATCTGACTGGTGTGGAGATCATGTGGACAAAAGAAGCACTACAGGTTACATATTCAAATTCTTAAATGCTCCAATTCCATGGTGTTCCAAGAAGCAGCCAGTGATTTCCCTCTCATCTTGTGAGGCAGAGTACATTGCTTGTGCTTTTGCTGCTTGTCAAGGCAGCAAAACTGAACTTAGTGAACCAATTCAACTCCTTGTTGACAACAAGTCTGCTAAGAAAAGGGAGAATTGTGCTATCTCACTGCCCTAATGTAGAACAAGAAGCTGACATATTGACAAAGGGATTGAAGCATGACAGGTTCAAAGGACTGAGGAGCAAGATTGGAGTCATGTCCTTAGAGCATTTGAATTAAGGGGGCATGTTATGAATGTAATTCAAATGCCTTGTGCTAGTTAGTTAGTTAGTTAGTTAGATTACAGTTAGTTACTATAGTTAGTTAGTTTGTTATAACTGCTTACTATAGTTAGTTTTAGTCTACTGTAGTTACTTGTGATTCAAGTAATCACACTATATAAGCTTGTACAAACAGAATTTTTATTAATGCAATTACTTTACCTTTCTCTTATTACTCTTTTCTCATTCTATAATCCCAAATTCATAGTGTATCTCCAACATGCCCTTCACTCTATTGATTCCAACAATATTTTCATGTTAGTACCTTACATACAAAGAATTCTTCATGCAAAACTGACTTAAAAAATTTGTAATAAGACTATATTAACACTCATGTTCCCCACATATTCTTCAACGAAGATTAGCCAAATAACATGATAACAAAAAAAAACCTTACAATACAAAAAAGAAGTAGTGGTATTATTTTTAAAAAAGAAAAATAATATGACTTAAAATATACAATAAGTTCAAGACAAATTTACCAACACAAAACAGAGAAGTAATGGTATTATTTTTAAAGAAGCCAAAATGAGTACAATACTAACTCATACAACAAAGTTACACCAAGAAGAGAACAATACATTATCTATCTATCTGACTGAAAGCAAGAAGAACATTAACTCTTAGCTATAATTTATTCAGAAGATAAAACACTTTTATCCTGTATTAAAAACAAGGATGGAAAATATTGTCTAATAAATCATTAAGATCAAATCACCCTATTGCTATATTTGAAGATGACTTTGACAATACAATCTCCTTGCAAACTTGCTCCATTGATCGGCGACTATGCGGGCTTTCAATTAAGACATGCAATTCTCATAATTGATACCACTTCTTTTCCAATATCATTCGTAGGACGAGGAAGGCGTTGATCCAACTTATCATTCAATGACATAGCATCAATTGTTTGGTATATACGACTTGATTGCAACAAAGCAGATACAATATCTCCGGGATGCTTTCCAAACAGTATTTCCATGGTTAACACAGCAAAACTATACACATCACACTTTTCATTTACTTCCATTGTGTATGCAAGTTCTGTAACAAACAATAATAGTTATCAATTTGAAAAATAGGGTTCCAAAACCGAACACTAAATGTAGACAATTAATATAAGTAATAAATTACGAAAGAGGAAATTAACCTGTTGCAGCATATCCAAATGTGCCCACAAAAGAGGTCCAGTTGGAAGAATCGGGATTAAGAAACTTAGCTGTCCGAAGTCTGATACATGAGCCACATATTCCAAATCCAAAATAACATTCTTGCTGGATATATCACGATGAATGATCGGAGGTGAACAATGATGATGCATATAGCATAGAGCATTTGCAACATCTTTAATGACATTCACCCTCTTATTCCAATCAAATGCAGTTGCTAGTTCATCATCTTTCAAAATTTTGTCCATACTACCCTTCTCCAAGAACTCATAAACCAATAAGATAGTATTACGCCATCACAATAGGTATTCTCATCAGAAGTCACAGTGGCACCATATCTGACAGAAATTGAAGTGGAAGAAGAAAATAGGTGGTGGAAAGGTGATCTCAACACAACTATTGAACAATTATTCAAAGAAAAGGTACACAATGTCAATGTTAATTATGAAAACTGTTTACTTATTAATTTGGTACATGTTTGGACCATTAATTAGTTTTTTATTTGTTCTAATTAATTGTCACAACATTTTCAGATTTATGCAAAATCAGTTGTCAGCAATTCACTGTAATAAAATTATATAATGCTGCTGCTATAAGCTCCTTCTCTATTAAAAAAAGAATTATCTAATGAAAGATACTATGACCTAGTAATGGAGAAAGAGAGATATATACCATCTTTGGATATTTGACATTTTTTTTTATTTGAATAGATTGAATATTGTTATGGCTTCTTTTGTTGTACTAAGAACTCATTTCACTACTAATTAGGCTAAAGTTTTAAAATAATATTGCACTGATGCAGATTGAAACTCAATGACAAATACAGGTGTGGAAGATAAGTGGCTTACACAGAGGCTTGAAGCCTTTGTCCTGTTAAACAAAAATATGACAAACATAGGGATATATCCATAATATTTTAAATAATCCATTCTTTTTTTTTGGTACATAGACGAAATGGCAAAAGTCATCATAAACTCACACACACACAAGTGAGGGAGCCGGGGTCCGAACCCCGGTCATGGTGTCCGACCAATTTCGGCATTTTTTGTCAGTTAAGCTAGGACTTGTAGTGGACAAAAATAATCCATTCTATTCTATCATATACCACCAATCTAAACATAACCTAAAGGTAGAGGGATTGTGTTGGGATAGGTGTATGGTATAACCTTTGCATGTCCTTCTATTATGTCCTATTTTTCCACACCTTACACTTTCCATATATTCCTTTTCTATCTGCATTGTTAGAAGAACATCAAGTATCACCGATGAATGTAGTTTTAGCAGATTTAACAATGAGATAAGAAAAACAGAGTTACCATTTAAACTAAATAAACCCTATTTTTACAATTCACCTACATACATATTGTCGATGTAAAATATGTATTCATTCAACATGGGTATGTTTCTTCTTTTAATTCACTTTATTATTATGGTAAGTTTTCTCATGGCTTGTACTTATACACAGCGCGGTGAATATCTGATAAACAATACATTGGGCAATATCAGTGATTGAAAAACCCTGAAATTTCTAACTACATGAAATTCATGAACCAAGAGGTATATGTATTAACTTACAAAACATGTAACTTGTTTATTTGATTAATATCAGATCAATTTTTAATCATCTGGTTCCTTAATTTTCATTTTATTGATCATTTACAGGTAATAAATGTTGTGCTGGCTAACCAGATAGACCTCGACAAATTATATGCATTCTTGGTTCCTGCTGACAATGTTTTCGGTGCATATCTTCAGATTTTTTTTTCTTTGCATTATCATTTAAAATATTGTAAATATACTTTGCAAATTTGTTCCACAAACAACAATAAGTGCTTGACTGAGCTCACACACCTTACTTTCTAAGGGTTTACTATCAGAAGGACTATATGGGAAAGTTGGAAGTTGTATTCAAGGTGAATCAATGTATTCATTTGTACACTAACTTATCCTATAAGTTATTTAACAATTTCATACTTTAGTGATATTCATACAATTTGTTATCATATTCGCGATGGTGGTCAATTTTCGGCAACAAAAGCTTTTTTAATATGCAACTTTTTTTTATCAATGGGAGTACAAGGGGTACTCCAACCCATACAAAGGACCAAATTATATCCATCTTCTATGAAGGATTGTAGAGCTCACACCAAATCATATACTCGAAAGTCAAGACAATTTAAATCAACAAATCTTACGAGAGTTTTGATACATCACAACATCATCACAAAATTAACTCGATTGTACCTATTTTCAAATGCACATACCCTGCTTCAACTGGTGCCTCCCTTCTCCACAATTTCTTGCACCATTCATTTATAGGTACTAGCTTTTTCTTTGCATCATCATATACACCTTACCGAATGCCAATATCAATCCCTCTAAGTTGTGCCGGCTTCTGCTCCATTCTACATTTGTATTATGAGTGAACATGCTTTGCTTAAATCCTTCATTGACCTTCGAACCTTCTACTTATCCTGACACATTCTATCACCTTTCCATAATACCTTGTTATATATTTTTTCCCACAAGGGTGTGCTTTGTATTACTTTTATAAGTATAGTGGTTTAGAATGTCTTAATTTCTATATGCAGTGAATTGAATGGGCAAATGCTGACCAAAATACATACTTAGCCTCACTTGATTTGAATTACTCGGACAAAAATGATTTTAACTTATTCCAAAACAAGTTTTAAAAAATATTTTTTCTTAAAACCTCATCCAAATTAAACTAGTCAAAGGTCAATCATATGTGAATAAGGAGTTGACCTGTCCTCTTAATTATAATTATTAGTTTGTTTCTAGAATAAGGAAAACAAATCAAATATTGATTTGTTCTCATTAAATGTAATTATTTAGTGTAATTACCTGTATAACCTTGTAACCTCTATATATACAAGAAATAGCAATGAGAAAGGCATCAAGCCAATAATTCTTGACATGGTATCAGAGCCATACTCTGGTGGTGAATACATGTCTCATGAGTTTCAAGAGTTTCTAAATCCTCTATTGAATTTGAGTATCGCGCCATGTCTGCTGCATGCTCAGAAATTATTTGGTTACGTGGTCTTTTGGCTGAACTTGGATTTCCGCAAACTGAGCCTACATCACTTTATGCCGACAATACAAGTGTCATCCAGATTGTTGCAAATACTGTCTTTCATGAACGCACAAAACATATCGAAGTTGATTGTCATTCCATTCGTGATGCCTATGATGACCGACTTATAGCACTTCCTCATGTCAGTACTCAGTTCCAAGTTGCAGATATTCTTACCAAAGCTGTTCCGCGCCCACGCCATCAGTTTCTTGTTAGCAAATTGATGCTCCTTGACAAGCCGCATCAATTTGAGGGGGGATGTGAATAAGGAGTTGACCTGTCCTCTTAATTATAATTATTAGTTTGTATCTAGAATAAGGAAAACAAATCAAATATTGATTTGTTGTCATTAAATGTAATTATTTAGTGTAATTACCTGTATAACCTTGTAACCTCTATATATACAAGAAATAGCAATGAGAAAGGCATCAAGCCAATAATTCTTGACATCATATACTCATGAAGTAGATTAGTTAGTTGAACAGGATATAGAAAATAAAAATAATTTTATATATGCAAATACAGAATTCAGTTATACATTTGATATTGAGAATCAATCTTGGTGAAAGCAAACTCAACAGAGGCCAAATCTATGTCAAAACCATAACTCTGTCCCCCATACTGTACGTATAGATATTCTTTGGGAGATGAAGGAAGAGGAATGATTTCAGAGATCTCTGGTAAATCTGGTCTAGGTGGAGGAGGCAAAGCATCATTCTTCTTTATAGAGTAGTAGATATCGGCTAAGAGAAGCCACACAAGATCAGGATCAATAGATGCAAGTCCGTGAAGGGCATGTAAAGAAGCATCGCGAAGTCCAGCAACATTGCTACAAGCTATCCCAACAGCCAATCCGCATAGCTTTTTCAAAACAAGTTCTAATGCTGTGGCACTCCTCTTATTACGGCATAAATCCGCAACCATGTTAAGCACCGCAATCTGAACTTTCAGATAGGAAGTCTCGGCCAATGAATCCTCGGAAGTTACAGAACTGTTTCTGTAAGGGAGTTGTAAAGGGGTCTTCTCATCTTTGAAATTGGACATTTTCCGAAATGGGGATGTTGTTAGAAGTTTCCAGAAGTGTGTTCCATCGGTATGGAAGCGGCGTGTGAAGAAATCTCCACCACATATTTGTACTACATTGCTGATCACATTCAAACATCTCCGGACAGCCTGTCAATTACATTCTATCAGTATCTTTTAAGCAATTTCAGAAGAGCAAAACATAACATGAAGAAGTCTTAAGGCGATGAAGGAAATTCCACAAGATAATTCATACAATTATGACAATGAATTAATCCCAGCTATCGTTTACATCCGAATTTGGAAATCAGATCTTAAAGCAAGAAATGAACTTCAAAGAAAGATTGCTCACCACTGGGTTCCTGTTCTGAATACATGTAACCAGGAATGGCCATATTTTATTCATTGCTGGAAGCAGCCTGTTTTCATCAGCCTCTTCTTCAGTAGCTTCCAAAGTATCCTTCAGCTGATACAATGAAAGTGATTCTAGCGCCTCTTCTATGGCTTCTTTAATTCCTCTTTCATGTTTATAAGCTGCTTCTACTTTTGCTATTGCCAATAGGCCACTCTAAACAAGGAATTATCCCAATAGCAATTAAAAAATAACAAAATAATTATTCAACTGTACTTGGCTTAATAGTAAAGACTTTTACAGAAAATAAATCTATTTCACATATTGGATATCATTTAATATTCATAAAAGAAAACAATAACTGAAAAGAACTTTGCAAACACCTGTTGGAAGTATAAAAACGTCAAGCATACCTCAATTATATCCAGGGAAGCCAAGCATATATCTTGCTTGAAGGAAGCTAGAAGAGGGATTGCAGCAGTAATACATGAACCAGCAATAGAACCAACTGTTCGTCTATATCTTCTAGAATCATTTAACTTGAATGAAATGACCTCCCACTGATCTACAAGCAAAACACTTTATTCAGTATGAATCAAAGAACCACCATCACTACAAGACAACAAGGATCACAAAATCTGGTAGATTCATAAACGCCATATGTTGTGTAATAAGCATGGTCAACGAGGATCACAAGCAGTGTTGTGTAATAAGCATGGTCAACGAGATCAAACACCATATAAAGAAAGGGCGGTTGATATCCTATAGGTAAAGTGAAGGCATCAATGATGAACTATGTTAAGTGAAAACACGTGAATAGTTAGTTACTCCTAGTTTTTTCAATCACGAAACTATCCCAAAATCTTGGGTTATTAAATGAAAACACATGAATGGTTAGTTACTGTAGTTTTTTGCTCAAGTGTAAGAGATCTGGCTCTATGTTAGGATTCTGTTATTTCTGTTACGATTATAAAGCGTGCTCTAAGCTTTGGTATTTGTATAAATAATTCTATAATCATCTAAAACTTAGAATACACTTTCAGATTCAGATGCAAATCACTTTCGCTTTCTCTTAATTCTCAATAAAACTAATATCAAACTTTTAAGTAACATTTTGAAGTAGGAAGGATGTTATTTTTGCATCATGTGCTGCATGGTGTACGCATGCACAACTTAAAAGAAACATTTGTTTAACATGCCACCATGGAGGAAGGAAGCTGATCACATGTATTTGAAGGTCCCCAAAGGTGAACTATGCTAGAGATTGCTACAAATTGAAAGATGAATTTGTATTCCACAAAAAAATTCATTATCAAATTCCTAATACAAATACAAAAACCAACAATCAAAAAGATGGATTGTGATACTGAACCTTGTGTCGTTTCTTTTGCATTGGAGATTGTAGACCTAACATCTGTGGAAAATGACTCTGCCTGAGGGGGTAACAGACAAGCTTCACGTTTTGATGCCTTAACAATTTCTGCTACTGCCTAAAATCAACAATAACCAGAATAAACTGACTGATAGTAGAATAGATATATTTTTCCAATACTAGAGCCATTCAAAGAAGCAGTCCAAAGAATAAAAACTAGCAAAAAGAATAGCTTAAGCTGTTTCTAAAGCAAGAAACTGGTGAATATGTCAGTATTAGAGCTGTAAAAGTTGGTCCTTGAAATTATAGGGTGTTATAAACTTTGTCCCCCACGTTATCAATATATCAAAACGATCACTGGAGTTCCAAAAAGGGATTCTTTGAACACAGCCAATAATAGTAGTCTCAATTAAAGATGATTTAGATTGCATATCATGTGTTGCCAGCTGTGTAAATTCACCATTATCATGATTTAGATTGCATATCATTTGTTGTCTTCTGTATGAATTCACCATTACATGACATGTTATTGACATGCTGAAAATCTATTAGTGTATCCAAAGCATGTGGGATATTACTAATGTAGTGGATGGTACTTCCTAACAATAATTCTCATGAAGGGTCCAAACCAAACGTAGAGGAAAGGCGTAAAGAAAGAGGTGGGTGTCTAAATAAAATACACTAAACAAGGAAATGATAGCACATCTTTAGACTAATGTAAAAATTGTGTATGCATGCATAAACATACTGAAAGAGAAGGAAAAGAAAGAAAGTAGCTAACAACAAACCTTTAAGAACGGCATAGTTAAATCCGGATGTTGATGTCTACCAAATATTTCGAGTTCAATTGACACACGGCGCATCTGTTCAATACCACGTCATTAGATCACAATAAAGCCATATTGGAAGGTAATTCTTTGCTTTGCATATATCCGAGGGACTTTCTAATCGAAGGCAATAGATTTAAAGAATGACCAAACAAATACAACTGTAAATACTAAATAGACAATTCCAAATAGCAATGGAGCAGTATTAGAATCAACCTTCTTTGGTATTTCAAAAGAGAGCAATTGCCAGAAACATGATCCATAAATCACAAACTACTAAAGCCCATTAAAAGATCAGGATGCTATGATACTTAACTCAAAAACAGTGTTAAAATTTAAAAGCACGTGGTCATACCGGTTCCTCCAGTAGGGGCAATATCTTGTGAGCCACTCCAATGTACGAAAGAATAGATGCTAACACATTTGGCACATGATGATTAACATCCAAATGGCGTAATTGTCGACATATTGAATCAACCACATAGTCTGCATTTTCCAAAACTAACTGTCCAACCTATATAAATGCATACTGGTATAAGTCAATAGTCATGCTAGAAAAGTTAGGAAATGAATCATTGTGACTAACAAACTACCATTTCATAGCCAGATGTGGTGGAAAGTATTTGCAAGACAGAATCTGCAGCATTTCTAACTTGGTAACTTGAAGAACTGAGATTCTCCAACAAAAAATAAAGAGAAGAATGAAGAAATCCACTTGAAATAAAATCTGTTCCAAGGCACAGATTAAAAATTCCTACTCCATCAATGATAACCTGTTTAATTAGAAAGAGCCATTGTCAATGTTATATGAACTAGCTTTAGAGTTCGAGATAAATATGAAAAGATCAAATTGTAGAAAATAAACAGCAATATCAGCTAATGCAAACAGTATCTTTCCTCATGTAGCATTGCAGTGTCTTGGAAAAAGTATAGACTAATATCTTCAACTGAAACATTAAGCTGCAAGTCAGCAACTTTGCGATCAACGGGAATGCTCCACACCTCAGCAGCCAAATACTCATGTAATATCCCACCAATGCAATCAACTAAATAACTCTTTACCCCAGTATGCTTTGGAATCTTCCAGAAAGATTCATTAATAGCACAATCCTGTTTGTTAGACTGGACCAGAACTCCTTTGCTTATAGCAGACCTATGAAATATTCTAGCAAAATCATTAATTGCTTGATCTGATAGACCAAATATCATCTCATTTATCACACATGCAGCTGTGCTTGCTTGCCGCAATAACTTTCCAGAACCAGTCCTGTCATACCATGACTGCCAGCTTTCTTTGTTGTATTCTTTTGAACGAAGCTCAGTAACCAATTTGCGGAAATAACCAAGAAGGGTCTCTGTCAAATGTGACAGAAGCCCTTCACCTCTTTGATCTAGCAATGACAAAGTTAACAAGAGTTATTACATGCTAAAGACAAACATTGAGAACCATGATCAAAATAACATTAATTTGAAATCACCTGCCAATATAGATAAACCAACAAGTCGGAGAATCCTTGCAAGAGGCTGGTATAGCTTAAGACTACCAACATAACTAAACCAAGGGGGCATACGAGGAAGCTCATATTTCTTTTGTGCAGTTTTGACAGGTTCTTGTACATATTTTTTGTCAATAATGCTGCTCTTTGGGTTTTCACAGACACAAGAATTTAAAAGAGGAAGGCCACGACTGAAGAAATTAGATCCAGATTTCAACTCAGCAACGGAGGGAAGGTACCCTACGGTTGATGATTCACTTGCTAAAGTGATTTTGCCAAGTGAACCAGAGAACACTGAATTATGGCTTAGGCATGCAGCAAAAACATCCAGGAACTTAGCAACTCCTAACTAATCATTTTCAAGCATAAGAATTGATGTCAATGAACAAAAAATAAGAAAAGAGTTCACTAATGTGTAAAACATAAACATAAAGAGACATGTTATATCTAGACTAGACTCTGTTTTGAATGTGAATGAGGAGTAAGGTTCAGAAAATCAGACCAATCGTCAAACTGATGAAGGCACCGGTTGAAGGCATAATGATTTAATCATGGTCAAATTGTGGTTGAGGCAGATATAGCTTAGATAATATTAATATATATTTTTTGGTAACAAAATTTTAAAATAGTATTTTAAGAGCCACAAAGAAAAATACTTGGAAAAATAAACTTTCAAAAAATGTCCATATTGTTCCACATAGTCCATACAAAGATACACACATGCATACATATGAGTGAAGATACATAGCAGAAGTAACTCTGAGATGAGTTACTCCACCTAATAATTCATTATGAACAATGAATTTCACCAATCCAACCGTTGATTATTGTCATTACTATATATTAATGACCAAGCACAGAAAGTTACATATAAATCCAAAATTCATAGCTATGCAATCTTATCATTGATATTTACTTATGTTTTATAAAAGCTTATTATATGTTCATTTGAAATTATTTAAGGATGGATCAAATAGTTTCAAAATTTGATAAAAAAAATTGTGGAATTGATCTACTGAATAAGAATTTTTTATTTGACGGTTGGATTAGTGAAATTCATTGTAAGATATTTGTATTATAGAAGCACATACAGGTGACTGAAGATGATCCACCAATAGACGAGGACCAGAATAATATATTATCGTTAGTAATTGTTGAGCATGTAACACAGCAAATGGCTCCTCGCTGCTAAGCACCACTTTGGGAAGCTTTTCCAGGTGCCTGAACTCAAAATGAGGTAACAATTATGATCGAGGACATAGATAAAGGGACAACCAGCAGCAGTGTGAAATTTGTGTCACAAAAAAATAAGAACCTGATAAATATCTCAGCAGCATCATGCTCTATACGAGATTTCCAACTCTGAGAGAACAAACACTCAAGGAAATCTTGTGCAGTTGAAGACACGTCATCAGAATCATCAACAGCCAGAGCACATAAACATTCCTGAATCATTAGCAAAAAGAATTAAATAAAAAGAAATTTGCAAGTGAAGATTATATGGCAGAGGATAAATCTACTCTAAAATAAAACAGAAAACCAACAAAAAAGACAATGAAATGTCTTGGAATAGAAAAAAATTATGGTACTTTATGAAAGAAGAGAGAAAGTCATTGTTCTATAATTGAATCTGATCTAAGTATTGGTAGTAATGAGTTGTTACAGACTACACCTTTACCTTCACTAACTGGGTCATATATCAAACTCAGTATTAAGTGCTTGCACTGGACACTAACTTACACTAAGCTATGGCACATATAACTATATAAGCAATTTTTTCGTCATAATATGTCAATCAGACAGCCACAGTGAAACATACCATAGCACAAACCTAGAAAACATTATTTCTGGTTAACCAGTTCAGAGCTCACCAGAAGCATCAGTCTACTGTCCCCCAGTGTGTGGAAGCACTCCAATAAGAGTCCTTTTATGGCATCAACAAGTCCCTTTCTCACCTTTTGCGTAGAGTGAATACAGATCTGAAATTCAATGGTTTTACTGATCACATAAATCATTACGTTGAAGTATTAAAATAAACACATAGCATTATGGTCATAAAGAACTCTGAAAGCTGAAAATAATCGAAAGAAATGAATGTTATTAACGATCAATACAAACTTACATGTGGAAAAGTTGCAGTCAACAGCTTATTTACATGTACTGATGTCTTCTGGATCCAATCTTTTGTTCGGATCACATGCAAAGACATGGTTTCTCCGTCAGGACCAGTGCTTCCCATTTCTTGAACTTGAGTTTGAGAACTAGTTATTTTTTCTGACTCAACAATTCTATCTTCAACAACTTTTGTTTTAACAGAATCTTTAACTTGCAAGTGACGAAGCTCGTCCAAAAGAGAAAGAGTAGATTTACACTTGTCTGAATCAAAGCTTGCAGACACTTCCATATCTATGACAGATGCATTAGCATCATCCTGGAGAACTATCATAAGGAACTCGGCCAAAACTCTAATTGCTAGGTCAATAGCTTCCATGCTTCCAGCAGCCCCACTTATCATTGTTTTTGCACCATGCAAAACTTTAGATAAGTTACTAACAATGCCAGGTAAAAAAAAGGCCAACGCATCTGCAGAACCAACCTGCAAAAGTAAACCAACACAAATCAATTGATTCAAATTCTTTTATGAAATAATTCATAAATGAAAGATGGTATTGTAGGGGTAAAATTTTCACAGAAAAACAGCCAAAAGATAATGATTAGCTGAGAAAGAAAATATCTCCAAATCTTTTATAATAACAACAAGAAGAATGATATGAGCAAAGTATAGAAATAACTGGATATCAAAACAACTATTTTATAATAACAACAATAGGTGGTAATTTGTTTTCCTTCTATTCCTTATGTTTCAAGGATGGGTTTTTAACAGGATTCACACAGATGACATATACTAGTGGTTCAAAGACCACATGAAGCGCTCTCGACAGAAGTGTTTCTATGTGGTGCTAGCTAGGAAAGAGAATTACTTCGAGGGATTTCACGGATAGAGGTATAACTGTATGAGGGAATCCTGATTGTGCAGTTATTTATATATTTTCTGGGTAGGATGCCCAAATTTTCAAGTGTTTCATTTTCTTTATTGTTGTAATGAGATAGTAAAGTTTTTATAGCTTCTCTTTGGTCCCCCCTTAGCATGGTTTCTTTATTGGAATTTGGAACCTCCCTATAAAATTTGCTTAGAGAGCAAAAAGCTTTATTGCAAAGATAAACTTAACTTGATTGCACTTTTTTACATTTTTACTGTCCTTTCTAGGGATATTTTTCCCTCCTTTCTATTTGTACATAAATTATTCAGCTCTAGAAATATTTCTCTTTCTTTTGCAAAATAAATAAATAAATGCTACATATTTTTCAAAGAGCTTAATTTATTGCATTACCTTAGCAACCAACACCCTCAGAGTTTTGAAAGCTTCAATTCTAATTCTTGCAGAACCTCGTTGTCCCCTTGCAGCCTCTGTATCTGCAGCCTTTTTTGTAAGAAATAGGTATTACGAACTTATATGAAATGACATGAACAAATTTCGAGAATAAGAAAGGAGAATTCCATTTAAGTCCTTTTCAATAAACAGAACTCTGTCACTGTCTTGATTGCTTGAAGTTGTCTTCTGCTATAACAGAATGCCATTTATTCTTCAATCGAATTTTGGTTATTTCGTAATAAAATGTGATCAGAAACAATTATTAAAAAACTTAATCATGTACCCCCGTCCCAACGAAAGAAAAAAAAAACTAATTTGGAGCTTCTCTAAGAAAACTCTACAATGGTATGAATTAACATACTTTGAGAAGAAGTGATATCCAGTGTCCTACAGCAGCTGCCGCAGTTTGAGACCGGAGAAATGCAAGTAAACATTCTTCTGATTCTGAATCATACTTCAATTTTTTATGAAGTGTATGGTTATCAATATTATCCGAAAGTGCAGGTAAACCAGGAATTTGTTTACAAGAACATGACGCATCAGAACAGGAATTTAAATTCAAAAGCAGTGCCCTGAAACACAACAAAATTCCTTCACGGAACTCCTCTGAAGCTTCAGACGGTGATAGAAGAGCCCCATATGTTAACTTCTTCAGTATCACAACCATCTGTTAAAGAACCAAAAAAATTGAGTTTAAACACTTGGTCAATGCTAGTACTCCATAGCAGTTGTGTTAACAAAACAAAGGTATACTATATGCTAAATGATTTTGGCACTCTCCTCTACATGCAAGCTTCCATCAATGTATGCCAAATCAGCATACAGTCCCATTGCAATAAATAGCATATATCATGGATAAGTTAGATGAACATGAGCTAACTATGTATAATTGCATCAAATAATATTGCACAAGATATCTTCATTTGTTCCAAGTTTTAAACCGGAAAATGTTCCCTCTATAGTGATGCCTCGGCATACCGTTTTATAAAAATAAAAAACAAGAACACTAGAAAATATTGAGAACTGTCATGTATTTTGACCCCCATGGTGAGTCAGTTTAAATTGTTAAAAAAAAAGTTTGTTTTGTACTTCCGGACCAGTGCCCCCTATACCAAAAGGCCCTAGATTTTTTTTTCATTCATTTCTTTTGCTTCACTTGACCTAATGTTAAAAGCAGTATAGTTCATACTACACATTCTACGAACTTAACCATGCCGGTTTTATTTTATTCAACAACATAACAGATAGCAAGTAAATAAAATCCCAAATTAACATTCCATAATTTGAATGGAACCTAGATCAAATATCAAGGACAAATTAATAATCCTACCTGATTCACAGAATTCAAACGGCACTTCTTCAGAAGTTCCTCCAAACAATTAACTACACCTTCAGCAACACTATCACTCACTTTAATTGGTGTTTTTGGAATATCAGACACGATATACTTTTCCTGAGAATCAAATTTCTGTGTAGATCTACACTGAATTGCGGCATCGAGAAAAAGAACTAATGGAAATAAAGTATAGCTGAAACATAGCCAAAAAAAATAACATCATACTCTGAGGATAAAGTAAGCATCAAATAAAAACAATGCAATAAAACTCAGAACTGTCATGTAATCACACATTCGTGCAGTCAATGAATCTATACCATTGGAATTCACACTCTTAGAATTGCAATGCTAATAAATGGAGAATCATCAACACACACAAGTCTTTGATTTTCAAGAGAAAACAAGTGTATGTTTGGTTCTTCTTTTGGACAAGACAAAATTGATTGCAGAGGTGTAGAATTGATTTTGGCATGTTTGCTTGCTCTTGAGTAGTATTGATTTTGCCTCCAAAATTGGAGCTTTTGATTCAAAAATTGATTTTTACACTCAAATTTATTGTTCAACTCACTTTTACATGAATGTATCTAAACATAAATCACTTCACATTCCATTCACATTTAGCCAGAATCTATTTTAGAGAATTAATTTACTCAAAATCAATTTTAGTCACCCCATAACCAAACCCGCACAAAGTATTGGATTAATCCGCCAGTATAAATTAATCAACTACATGGATGTGTGGTCACTTGACAGCAGAAAAACCAAATCCAAATCCAAAAACTATAGCTAAACAGTAGAATGTAAGGGTCTGTTTGGAAAACACCAAAATCATGGTCAACTAGAAACTACACATTGGAACTCCTAAACATTACGGTAGGAGAGCTCCAAACTTACGGTGACAGCTGTCCACCGCTCAACCAAATACATGCTAAGTGTTACAGTCACCTTACTTTTCATTCAAGTTACATTAAGCTAAGATCAAGCGCTTATATCATAAGCACTATCATATAAGGGTCTGTTGTGCAAGACAATTTTTTGAGCTTATAACTTATAAGCTCATATGATTAAAAAAGACTTATTTGGTAACTATCATTTTCTCACGAGTTTATAACTTATTTTGACTAGCTAATTATAAAGTTTTTATATAAGCTAATTCAAGTACCATAAAGGTTATACAGCTTATTATTTTTTATATCAATTTTACCCATCTCATCATAATTGAAAAAAACTAAATATTATTTAAACTTTCATTTTTGCAAGTTAGTTCAACTCTAATCACTACAAATTCAATCAGCTAGCTTATCTGCTATAACCTAACTTATAACCTATCCCTTATTTTTTACCAAACAGAGCCTAAGTAGTTATAAGCTATTTCTATAACAACAAATTGAATGAAGTAAAACTTTTTCATAAAAAACAGTTTATGCACATGCCATAATTTGTTCCCATAAGCTCTTCCGAACAATATAATGATTAATTTGCTCTAAATTAGGGAGTAAGATAAAAGAACTTACTCAAAGAAAGGTTGTAAAGTAGAAGGCGAAGAATTCTGAAGGAAACGCAGGAATTCAGGGATGACAGTAACAGAACAATGCTTCTGATTCTGATTTTGAGGATTCTGCAAAAGTTCCAGAAGCTGCAACGTGTATGATTTTAAGCGTTGGAAGGTAATGCTTCTGATTTGTTCTGTTTCTATTTCTTCAGTAACTTCCTCCATTGGAGATTGAAAGCTGCTTTGATGATTGTGGATTTAGATGTTAAGACGGCGTTTGGAATTAAGCGCGTTTTGGATTTTTTGGATTGTTATTGAAGGTTACTGCTACAATAGAATCGTTCGTAGAATAAATGATTTTACGACCACTTAAGTTCAAAAAAGTGATTATGGTGTTAGAATTGCTTGGAAGGTTCACCTGGGTTCTACTAAACCCTCAATATTCAATGTGGTTGATCATGCTTTTCAAACCTTCCCATTTTTGCTACTACACCTGTGTTGATTTATTTTTTATTATTATTTTAGATGAAGTGGTATTCCACTAAAATTAAACTCCCATATAATCGTGAGATACTGGGTTCGAACCCGGGACACGACGTCCGGCCTAACAATTTTGACATTTTGTCAGTTGAGCTAGGATTTATGGGACACACCACACCGGTGTTGATTTGTTTTAAGAAAAATAGCTCTCACTCATTATTTAGAAAGAAAGAAAAGAAAAAAAAAAAAAAACTTTTTGCACCGTCCAAAAATTCTCATGTACCCCTGAAATTACCAAACTAACCCCCTCACTATCTAGAATGCAAGCATTGTTCGCCTTATAGAATGTGAGTGCGTAAAAAATGTGGCCTTTTAGCCACCTTCAAAGAGCTGGCACCCCCCGTGAAGAATTTATAAAAAAAAACATGTCCGCGTCCTAGAAGGTGGACACCTTTCAAGCCTTCGCTATGTAGAAGGCGAACACGCCTCCTATATAAGGTGTGTCCCAACTTCCTCCCCTCATTTGAACAATTTGTAAAAAAAAAACCTCCAAAACCCCTCTCAAATCTCCAAAACTCGAAAACATAATCAAAATCAACAGGTTGCCGTTCATTGGTGGTCGAAATTCCCTAAGAAGTAAAGAAGAAACTATCAAACAAGAGGTAAGTCCACATTTCCGTCGTTCCCAATTTTTTTCGTGTTTTTTTTTTCGGACTGGTTCATTTCACTTTCTAGTACGCGAACGTTGTATAAGTTGTTCGCTTTCTAGAATGCTAAAATGTTTGATACAACTAGTTTGTTGGTTATTGGCTGATTCAATTGATTATATGATATGCAATTGTATTGAACTACTGTACTTTTATTGTGCAGACATGAATCGTATAACTAATTTAGTTAGGCGAGTTAGAGGAAATAGCGCCTCTGCTAGGAGAGACAGAGAGGCGTAGCGTCCTGCTAGGCCTCGGCATCAGCGCCAAGCTGAGCCTAAGCCCGAGGTTGATGATGATGAACCATTGCATCTTGAGCCAGTGTAGGTCGAGATGCTAGATGAAGAGATGCAGAGGCTCAACTGGAGGCGGAGGCGGCGACGAAAGTTGAGGACCAGATACCGAATTTCCACAATTCAGTTGAGGGTCAGCCAGATCCCGACGTTTTTTCAGAAGGCCCATCTCATAAATCTGCATTAACTGAGTACGGGGGCCACATTGCAAGATGTATATACAAAAATTTTGTAAGTGACTTTATTGTTTGAATTTCCTCAACATTGTGTATATATGATTTAATTGTCTCATTTGTTTGATTATGGTTTAAAATTTAAATGTCTTATTATGGTTTTGTAGAATCGTCGGGTGATAAACATTGGCAGCAACGGGAAGTAGTAGAAAAATTTGAATAAATTGGTTCCAATCAATGAGGAGTAGTGGGATCAAACCATTAGGGCTACAAGGATGTGGGGCCTAGCAAACACAGGTTTCTCATTTCTTGACCGGACATTGTTGGCTGCGTTTGTGGATAGGTGGCACGGAGAGACCAACAACTTCCACATCCCTAGTGGGGAGATAACAGTTGCTCTAGATTACGTGTATTGTCTCTTGCATCTCCCCATTGAGAGTACTCTGCTTGACCATCAGAAGAACATTATTAGTAAAGCTGGTAATATTGAATCGATGGTGAACTATTTTGGTTCAAGTCCCGCTGCCACTGACAGTGAAGTCACTCAGACCGGGATATACTTGAAGAGGCTCCTAAACAGTCACATGAGATGAGAGTTGCATGTCAAGTTGAGGGGTCGGAGATGTTGCAAGCATGTGTATTAACATTATATGTGCGCCCAAATACTTTATATTTAATGTTATGCTTATACAAGTATTTCTACAAGGGACCATCAAGGAAAAAGTTATAAACCAAACAGGACAACTAAGCTCAATGCTTACTTTCCAACGTGTATTATCAACCTTTTAGAGTCTTATTTATGTCCTTTTCCTTTAAATTATATGGTAGCATAAAATCGTTGTCAACTATAATCTAGAGCATTCCAATAAAGTCCACTGTATTCTCATAAAAAAAAAAAAAAAAATGACTTCCTCACTTTAGAAGAGTCCATTCTTTACAATATTTTCAATTTTCTGGTTAGTGATTATTACATCTAGTTGATTAACCAGTCTCCTTCAAAAGATTGACACCCATATGTTTGAGTACTACAGTTCAACTATTCCATGATTGCCCTACAGACAACAATAAGAGTATCCAATGACACAAAGTTGACAAGACCATGCAACCAACAAGGCCAGCCACCTTAATAAATCATTTGATACCGACTACACTACAATCTGTATCCAATAATAATCCATTTTCAACTTTCATCAAATCTCACTAATGCAAGCCTGCCGTGCTTAATCAGTCAGCTGCCCTTCAGCAATCACAACACAACATTTAAACCTTGATCATCACATACTACAAACACCGACACTGACACGGATACCGAACACAACATTAATACACACAACAACTGGATTTGGATTTAACAGTTGCTGCGTACACAGGCAGTAACTGTTGTAAGCCGTCTGATCAGAAATGAAGAGCCGAGATCGAATATTATATTAAACTGTTAAATCTGTATTGTGTCCGAGATTGACTACTGCGTGCAATTGTTACAGCAGCTGATCCAAATCCACAACAATTTGAAAAAAAATTAAAATAACTGAATGTAAACACATGTGTCGGTGTTTTGTTGGTGTCTGACAACCATATACATAGGATATACCAGACACACCTTCAATTAGAAATATTTGTGGTAGATTCACATATTATAGATTCTCACATACATCAAAACAATGAGCATGAACTTTCCTACAATTATGGATCAAAATAATCTCAGTAGTTACTACAGCTGAAAATCATATATATACAGCTGAAACACAAACGAAAACAAACAAAACCAACATCATACATATAGTCAAACACTCTATAATCTTCACTGTCTCCTTAACTGTCCCTACCTGTATCAACACTTCCAAAGCTTATGTTCTTCAAACCATAAAACACTCTAATTTCCTGTCCTCAAATGTCAGTAATCATCATGCACTGAGTCACTGTCCATGTATATATCTCAGCTTATTACAAGCAACATACTATTCACAAGGTTTGATCTGGTTTTAATAATGTTTACAGGAAAATCTTAACCTATTCCTGCACAATTAGAATAATTACCGGATTATAAACACGACCCTTTTGACCAAAGCACTGATATAATAAACAAATGAAAGATGGAAACACAAATTACCATTTTTAGTTTTTTGAACTTAAACTTGAGGAGGGGACTCGGGTTCAGAACCACAACTATATGACATTGTATCTTCCTTAGGGATAGCCACAAAGTTAAGAGGTGCAGTAGACAATCTTCTCACTTCGTTAAAGTATCCGTTATGACGACCAGAGTAGGAACGTGGTGTACCTAGTTCAGATGTTGTACCGCTCACTGAGTTCCGGCGAGGTGTAGGAGGCATTGATCCATTGCCATAGCCGTTGCTGTTACCATTGCCATTTGCACGATAACTGTTTGTCTTTCTAAAGCTGTTAGTTTTTCTTGGACTAGGTTTCGATCCATATATGGCTTCCTTTTGATTTAGGAGCAGATCTTGCATCTTCTTTTGGTCCTTTGAGATTAAAAACAAAAACCACAAGTGGGTTGGTTAGAATAGCATTTAATTTTATTTATTTATTTTGGTCAACTAGCCTAGTGGCTAAAATTGCACCTTTTAAGATGAATAAGTGGGAGTACCCCGGTCCTGCATATTACATGCAATGTCCCTACCAACTGAGTTATGTTCACACCAACTGAGTTATGTTCACAGGGACGCATTTAATTTTAATTTATGCCAATAACTTAATTATTTTTATATGGTATCTATTATCTTTTTACTAATTACTACCTCGAGTTTCATATATAAGAAAAAAAAATCACCAAGACCAAAGGGAAGTCATTTTTTGTTAACGGCCCAAAGGGAAGTCATTTAATGTTATGATTTTGAAATGAAATGTGATTTCAAATACAGCCATCACATTAAATGTTTCACACCCACTTACATAGAAATAAATAAATTAATAAGGGTACAAAAGGAATTTAAGTAATTAATGCAGGTTAAATTTGTGAATTTTTTTATAAAATACATAAGCAGGTTATTGATTATAAACTAAACTTATTAGGTAATTTATTCAAAGATCAAATTTGTGGACAAACAACAAATGATTATATGCAACTATGGATAAAGAGGTAAATTTACCCTTTGTCGCCTCTTCTCTTCTTCTCTCTGTTGTCTGGTCAGTTTATAATCGTCCAATAATTCCACCAAACGTACCTACATATGATATTGACAATCAAATCAAACTTTCCGGCTAAAAATAACTCGCCAAAGGCGGTGAAAACTAGAAATAACTAACTACACACCATTTCGAACTTACCCCGTCATACAGAAAACAAGTCTTATTTTCATCTTCCCATGCTAGCGTCTTGTTTATAAGATTGTCAACCATTGCTGGAAAAGAGAACATACAGTAAGTATAGGTCCACGTCAAACTTTCAATGACAAATAAGCATTTATGAAAGCAATACCTGGAATTTTGGTTACAGTTACTCTAGCTCGTTCTGCACGTTTCAGATTAATGTGAGCACCTCTTCCAGCACTGTACCGATTGTTGTCCTGAAATTCTCCGTATTACTTCAGAGAACAAACTAAAGAATTGATGTACACTATGAAGATATACAAAAGGGAATTACTGACTTACTTGGCTATATTCATCAAGCCAATTTTCCTCTTCACAAGCAAATAGCCACTTATCAATCCTATCTGTTACTTCTCTTCTACTCAAAGCTTCATCTTTTGCCTTCACTATCTGTGCTTCAATGTTAGCTAATAGTTCACAAGGATCAACCAGGCCTGCATGAAAAACGGCAAGGTTCACTAGTATCAGGTTTTTCTGTGCAAGTCTGAAGAAGACAAAAAAAAAACAGAAATGCAACAAGGAACGAACCGGAATCTATTAATGCACTAGCTTTTTCGGCAGCAGTACTTGTATCAGGTTCGATATGAGTCAATCTACATATTTCTTCTAACTCTGACCTCTTCTTAAAAACGAGTTCTTTCATTCTACTCGCTTTTAGTTTGGTAAGTCTTTCTACTTCTGCTGAAGCCTGCAAACGGACTTTTCAGTCTAAGGAAAAAAACAAATGAAAAAATAAATAAATCGTGAGGGAATTGAAAGAAGCATTTAAACCTTCTCTATCATTTCTGTTGAAAGACCACCTCGTTCGGTGATTTCTGACTCGGAAGTTGCACCGATATAAGTAATCCTCAGAAAAGAGTTTCTCTCTTCCTTTGAAGTGTCCATCAAATTCCAAAGTTCGAATAGGTTAGCGACAATATCCTTCATCTGCATTTCCAAAAAGTAAACTTTAAATATTATATTAGATTAAAACAAATAAAGAGACTAGAAATTAAGGATTGTAGCGTATAAAACACCTTCTGTATTCTAGCTTTCCTTTCGGTTTTTAACTTGAGAATGGTTTTCTCTAGACCTTCCAATGTGCTATTGCTAATATTAGTTGATTGTTCCACCTGAGTCCCATGCAAACTTGGATGAACATCGTCTACCGTTTGGCCGAAATCTAATCCAAGTACACCACAGAGAGAATGCACCTCATTCACACATTGCAAGACTTTCTGAAGTCGGTCCGACTAGAAGCAAATAAAGCATAGAAAATGCACAAATGAGATATAGAAGAAAGAAACTTTGTATGAATCAATCACTCTCACCATTGGAGAGCGTTTACATACTCGTAAGCATAATACCAACCTTTTCCTTTTGAAGGCTACCAAGATGTGTTTGATATTCATTAAGTCTTCTAATTGACAAGTCTTGTTCCTCTACACCACCTGTGCTGCTCACACTCACGTCATCATTGACAGAAAAAGTTCCACAAATCTCGCCACTTATTTTTTCTATTTGAGCTTTAATATCTGCAAATTGTTTCACCCTTTCTTCTTTTTTCTTCTTCAATTCTTCAACCAACGGTGTGACAGACGCAAGTTTCTCCTTCAGCGATGCAGATCTCTTCTCCGCCCTAATCTATAAATTTCATAGACAAATTGATCAGAAAGTCATCGTACAAGTCTTTCATCGTCTCAACTCTCAAGTTAATTCATCAATCAAAAAAGTTAATTCGTAGATATAATATTAAGAAAAAAATATTGCATCTACAGAATAAACCGTAAACAGGCTCCAATTACTGAACACAAGCAAGTCATTTATATATTTTACCGGAGAGCTAATATCGTGTTCCCCAAGTGCAGCGACTAATGTTGCAATCTCAGCTTCCTTGGCTGCAAGGGATTGATGAAAGCGTGCTTTCGTGTTGGCAGCCTCATCAACCTTTCGCCTATAAACATCTAAGCATTCCCTCTCCAGCTCCATCAACATACGATCTTTGTCCTTCTCGCTCTCGCCAATATCGTTCCATATTTGCTGCACACAAAATGTGGTTTGTCAACTAAAGAACTTAATGTAAAAAAACATCAAAGAACTTAATGTAAAACTTATTTTTTTACTACCATCATTTATCATAAGTTTTTCTCTTCTGAGCTAAACACAAAAAAACAAATTAACAACATGATAAAGAACTTTAATTATCTGCAACCAAACAAGAGACTCATTCTATATGTAGAGAGATTAATTATCACAGACAAACTAAATTGGTAACTCTCAAAAATTGTAAACAAAACCAATAAAGTGAAATTTTAAATTGTGAACTAACCAATTTGCTAAAAATCAACCACTTGAAAAATTAAAACTAGAAACAAGAAAAATTAAAGAAAAGCAAAAAAGCTTTAAAAAATGACTTTTTCAACTAAGGTAATCTCATGAACAAAGAAAGACAAATCCCCTTTCTCCCCTACAATAAAATAAACTTAAGAGACCCTATAATTGCTTTCCCTTTTAAACAGTAAAACAGACAAAAAGTTGACCTGAGAAGAAACAAAACATCATTGGTTAGAGAATCACAAAGAGTAATTATCATATATCATAAACAAATCATTATAAAAACCACACTATTCATCAAGAACAAAAACAAGTAAAACCAAAATTCCAAAACTCAATCACTCTAAAGCACAGAAAATTTATCTAAACAAAGTTGAATTGAGAAAATTAAAGAAAGATATAAACCTCAAGTTCTCTGAGCAAAGCAGTGCAAGTAGTGTTAATATGAATACTAGTGATAGGACTTCCAATGGCCAACATTATTCAAAGAATCTGAGACCCTTTTTCACACTCTCTAAGCAACAAGGTAACAAAACTTAACACAATTCAAGAAAACAAAAACAAAAACAACCCTTTAAGAGTTAAACAAGAAAGAATGAAACTTTCATGTAAAAGACCAAGAAACATGAGGTTTTTCCATTGTTTTGGAACAGTTTTGTAACAAACAAAAGCTTAACAGATCTAAAGGTGAAACCTTTGGATAAAGGGTCACACTCTCTTTCTATTCAAGAAATAGTTTTGGTGAAAAAAGAGAACAGGATCTGTTAAGAGAGAGGAAGAACTATAAGAAGGGGTTGTTTGTTTTGGAGAGAGAGAATGAAAAGGTTGTTTTTTTTTTAGAGAGAGAAAATGATTGCCATGATTATTATTTGTTGGAGCTTGGTGTTAGAAAAAGAAAGAAAAAGAAAAAAATGAAAAAGAAAAAGGTTAAGTGAAAGCAAAGATGCAAAGAAAGAAAGGATAATGGTTTTTTAGGGTTTGGTTGGTGGTTTGTTAAGATGCTAAAATGCACCAAAATGTGGAGATGAAAAATGGAGGAGCAGGTAAAGAGGCAAAGTATTGGAATGGATCTGTATTTTTCATTTTTCTATAGTGTATGTGTGTGTGAGTGAGTGTGTATAGCTGTGTCTGTGTGTGTATACTGTATAGTACACATTTGCCAATGATTTGTGTAGTGGGTAAAGTATAAAATAAACAATGACATGGCTTGTGTTATTTTAGTGTATTCCTCTAAATATAATTTTTTTATAAAAATAATTTATATTCAAGTGTTTCTTTTAATGGCTTGTGTTAGTTTTGTGTTATTTTTGTTTTGTTAGCACTTTACTATTTTCTAAAAAATTTATATGTGGACTGATATAGCTTAAATACATCTTGAGCTCCACTCCTTCAAGCTTAACTCGACCACTTCACAAGTTTCATCTTCACGTAATCTGTACGGACGAATGACGTGAGTTATGTGTGTTTCACCTTTTCATGTGATTCACACAAACAAGTGATGTGAGTCACGTGAGCTCTAACTTCATGCGTCTTGTACGGACGAACTGTTTATGGATCTTAATGTCATACTTATTGGATCTGGACACCTCAACTCAAGAGAAGACCCATTATGTCAAGGGATGTTGGACTATAAAATGAGACACTTAGAAGGAAAATAGGGGATTCAGTCTAGGTCAAAAATAATATATTGTAATAGTCATTCTCTTGAGTGCTCTGGAACTCTCTAGTGTAGCTCACTCTTTGTATTAATCTTGTGTTTGCATACGTGAACAATATGTATCTTTAGTGAGTATTTAACTATCGTCACTTGTACTTGTCTCAAAATACGGATTGAAAATGTCACAACACATGATCTTTATGATTGTATTGTTGTTATTTTAACATTTGAATATTTCAAGCTTGTTTTACAGAAGAAAAACAAATTAGAGATCTTCGATTCGAACTTGAAACACAACTAATATTCAGCATAATTGTTTCCAAATTTTACCAATTGAATTGTCACTTACGCAGAATATATCAACAGTGAATTGCAAAATGATGTATCCTTACAACATTCACAAGCAATATTTTATTTATTTTTTAAAAAAATTATCGAGTAAAAGAAATTATTTAATTTTGTTTTTTCATAAATAAATAGAGGCAAATAGCTTATAATGACTACACACTTACTGTACTACACAGTATTTAATTTGCTGCAATTACTTTTTTTTTTTTTTTGGTAGAGTACTTTCTTTTTCTTTATTTCTTTGTTTTTAATTTTTTTGGTGCAATCTTTTTTCTTTGTTTTTCCATTGTGAGAGAGAATTAAAAAATTCAGACAAGATAGAATCTTTATATTTGTTGTATCACACTCGTCATGTGACGCGTGATTCTCACTCTCGAATAATACAAGGAAAAATTTATTATTAACTTGGTAAAGAAGCGCGTGTATATTAGTTGGCTTTGAATTTGCTGTGATACAAGCAGCTGTTTTGATGTTGAAGTGTTTGTAGTACAAAGGACAAATAAAGGAAAGTAGGAAAAAGAAAAACATTGATTTTATTGGTATGAAATGTAAATAATAGCAGTAAAAAAATGAAATGTAAATAACAAAATATGTTACTATGGATTAACTTAAAATGTTTTAGGGTTGAGATTTCAGTTTCACCAATGAAAAACATTTAAACTCAAAATAATGAATGGTTGTAAGTGGATTATCGGCAATGCTACTAAAATAAAAGTCATGAGTGAACCTTGATTTAGAGAGAAAGATGTGCTTGGGTCCAATCTTCACAATTACAATTACAATGTGCGAATAAGATTAATTATCACTGGGTGGGATGAATAGCTCAGCTGGTTAAGCTAGTTGAGCTAAGGGTTAAGGAACAGGAGGTCCAGGGTTCAAGTCCTGACAAAGGAGAAAAAAACTAACATAACATTGTAATATTAACAACTAACATTGCTTATAAAAAAAAATTAATTACCGTTAATGAACTTGTGCTTCCAAATGTGACAATTTGGGATAAAGAAAAAATCGAGTCTCTATTTCCTTTGGACGTACATTCTTGATATCCCGTTATATTGTTTAAAACAATATACCATAATTTATATCGACAATAATTCTTAATGATTGATGTCAATCCATATTTGATTAATTAAATAATTAATCCAATAGGGCCTACAACATCAATGGAAACACACCCGTTTTGATGAAGTACATTCGTGACTTCATGGTTTTGAATTGATAGATTCAAATAAAGCATTCTTGGCCCAGAAGAATATAAACACGTTGATTGGTTGATTAATTTTAACTTAACCATTAATTCTTTCGAGGTTCATGTTATAGAGACTTCTCATTCTGAACTTCAAAGTTAATTCGTGTTTGATGACATCTCTAAGACTTACATGCTTAGGAGGATTCATTTAATTTTGTAGTTTTTTTTTAACTTTACCCTCTTTTTGTACTTAAAAAAATATATATAATTCTCATATGTTCATGTTTCTATTTTGAGGTACCATTTTCACGTTTCTATCAATAATAAACTGTTAATATATATAGTTAATTTAATTATGACCTTCCCTTACATATCTTTCTTGTGTACAAGGGAATTTGAAAGACAAATATTGGAGAAGACAATTTACACAAAAATAATTGAAGTGTGAGAACAACTTTCGTAGAAAAGAAGCTTTCGTTTGGAGTTTTTAACCAAAAAAAATTGTAATCTATGCCATTATGGTATTGTACTCATGTAGATAGCTAAAGTCTAAAAATATATGAACAAAGTAAAATGGAGATTTGGATTTTCTACTTTTGGATACAAAAGTTATGGTAAAGAGTTCAAATAAATGTTGTTGCTACAAAAAAAAAAAAAACTTCAAAATAATTAATATTTTCTGATAATTAAGAAATATTTTGTTTTTGGTAAGAAAAAGATATATTTTTTAATCAATTTTCTAATAAGATATATAGCATGTAAAGTGAGAAATAGAACAAGGAAAACACTATTTGATAGTCTAAATTAAATAAGAAGACCTTTTCCTTTTTAAGATTCACATAATGGCCAAGTCTATATATGATGTCATATTTGTAAACAAAACAAAAAGGTTGACCTCATATATATATATTCAAGTACTAATTGAATAATTTCATGATGCAATGTTTGATGAATTGAATAATTTCATACATAAACATATATTGAGAGAGAGTCATGTTCTATATACAAAATAAAATGTTACCATTAATAGAGAGGGTTATGCTAAGTGTTCTAACTCCTAAGGACATTGTATCATAAATTTATACAAAAAATTTGTCTTAGAAATACAAGTCAATGAAATGATAAGAAACTTTATGTTATTGATCAATTGGCATGTAGAGAAAAAAGGTATCGTCTAATTTAACTTTCAATTTTTTGTTGAAGCGAAGTGTAATTCTTTTTAATAGAAGGGTGTTTATCTTGTTTAACAATCTCACTTCAATACATTCCGGCCACTTTAATTATATAATATTAATTAGGAATTTTAATTTTTATCAATGTAAAATAACTTTACACTGACATAACGTATAATAATTAAACATAGTAGTATATAAAAGCAAGGGAAAAGGAAAGAAAATTAACGTGGAGAAAAAGAATGAATTATTAAATGTTGACATCAAATACTAGAAATAATATTAATTGATCTAGCTAGTTCCTTGGTGGGGAGGTCAACCTATATGGTACATTAACATATCTTACACGAAAATGGTCAACATTTATGGAAATTATTTGTTTGTTAGATTAGGTCTAACATCATAAATTGATTGTTCAACAATAATGACAATAGTCATAATAATTGGAATAATAATAATGAATATAACCAACTTTAATTATTCTATATTCTCTAATTTTTGTTCATTATTAAATAATCAAAGCAATCATGCATGGCATAGAAACTTTAGGGATAAGGAGTTGGGTTACTTCATGTTGGTGTTCTGTTCACTAATCAAAGGTTTAAAGGAAAATAAAAGAGATAAGAATGCAAAGACAAGACAAAGGAACCATAGCTGTATACACTAAATATATGGACCCGAGTGTATAGTTTTATACATTAATCTCCAATATTACACACTTGATTAAAAAATCATAACCACTCTTGAATTTTGTATTAATAAATTCGTAGTCACCCCCTAATGTGTTTGGTATAATAGTATGTACGTCCGTAAAAAACTAAAGGCATGAGTGTACTTTCCAAAATTTATATAGCATCATCACTCATTTATAAAATTAAGAATTACAATCTCATATTTGACACTATTAATTATAATTTGTTTTTGGCAAATAATTAAACTGCCAGAACATTTGACATGTTGGGGTATAAATACAAACCTAGCTACCTTAATTCTCTTATCCTCTCCAAACTTCCAAACAGAATCCTAAGTCTATATAATATCCAAGGTTATCAAAACCGGACAGGACCGTGAACCGGTCATGAAAACGGTTTGGTTTTGAGCAAAAAACGGATAGGAAACTGACCGGAAAAAAATACGTGAACCGGGGTCGAACCGGCGAACCGGCCGAGCGGTTCAAGCGGTTTTGCAGATTTTATTTTTTTTAAAAAAAAATAGGGCAAAACGACGTCGTTTTAATTTTTTTTTTTTAAAAAAAATCTAAAACAAAACAACGACGTTGTAGGAATAGGAAATGTTTTTGTTTTTCATCTATTTTTCATTTGGTTTGAATTATAAATTTTATTTTATTTTGACTTGTGATATTTTATCTTTTTAATGTGTGAAATTATGAAATATTGAGCAATTATTCATATATATTTATTTATATATTAATTAAAATATATATTTAATTAAAAATGGTTCGACCCCGATTGAACCCGGTCCGACCAATTGAACCTTGAACCGGTGAGCTCGCCGGTTCGATGACCGGTCCGGTTCTGACAACCTTAATAATATCAGTCATTTTTTTTTTGTTAAACTCGGTATCCGGCCCAAATACGACTAATTCGAGAGGATCAATTTCACCTTCCACTTGCAGGGGCCCATTTAAACTTTAAAGTCAGAGTATTTTTTACTCTATATGAACTAACTCACTAAAATTGACACCAGAAGGAATCAAACATGAAACATTGAGATAAACACAATTCAAGGTCTCAAGCTAACATCACTAAACGAACTCAAGTGAATTACTAATTTTGAAAGGATATATTTAACGAAATTAAATGTCACTAATTTTGAAAGGAGTAGTTCTACTCTACTGTACATAGCATTCAATTTATAAGTTTTTTTTTGTTATGTTATTGGTCAAAAAGATTTTCTTTTTGTTATATTTATACTTTTTATTAAAAGAAATAAGTGGTAAGTAATGTTGATAAGTCCTAATTCAATTGATAGTAGAATATTTTTGTTAGGTTGAACTTTTACCTGAATTCAAACCCGAAAACTTGCAATGTGTTGTCACTTCGTCTATAGACAAAAAAAAAGTGACACATAATTACCAACACAATTTTTTTTAAATGATTACAAACATTTTGTGTTGGAAAAGTTGACAACATATATATATATATATATATATATATATATATATATATATATATATATATATATATATCTTTTACTAGTAAAAGGAAGGTTGAGTTGCTCAAAAGCAAGCATTGTGATGATGTGGCATGCTTTAGAGAGCTTCTCATATCTATTTAAAATTTGTCCCACAATTTATTTTGTGTGTCCATTCATCCTCCAAAATAATTATCTATGTTACAATAATAATGGCTCCCAATAATAATGAAAGAAAGAAAAGAAAAAAAAGATCAAATTACAAAAGAACAATGAATAGATATATGTTCTTTCATATTTTACACTACCAAACATAAAATATAAATCATGCATGCGTAAATATGATTTGCAATTTGTAAAATTTTACTTTAAATAAATAAACCAAATAAAAAAATTACTCCTCAAAAAAATTTCATGCTTGACAAAATAAATAAATAAATTTTATGAAAAAAAATACTTTAGTTATATTGTTTATTAATTAATTACTATTGTGCTATTATTTAAAAAAAAAATTAACTTTGTCACACCAACTTTTAAACTACCATTCTTTCGTATTCCTTAACTCTTATTCTTTAACTATGACAAATAAATTTATCAAACAATCATTTAAAAGGAAGATTGAGTTGTTCACAAGCAAACATTGTGATGATGTGACACTCTATAAGAAAAGTTTACAATCTCTATTAAAACCTTTTCATATTTTTTCATATAATAGAGTTACTCTAATAATAAATAATAAATAATAATAATATATTAAAAAAAACTAACACAATTTATTGTTGTTGAATTGAGACAAAAATGAATTGCAAGCAATGAAAGGTGGAATGGTGCCATCATGTTATTGTTTTAATTGCATTGCAATATATTATTAAAATATATATATTGTATGTTACAATTCCCTATTAATGCAATTGAAAACAAAGAATTCTTGGAGACACTAATATTGAATATGTTAATTTAGCTAATTATCAAACACAAGCTCTATATAAAGTTAACCCAAAAGCTAATTATCACCACCACCATATCAGGAAGTCTACCTTCTATGTTTTAACAAAATTTTAATTTATCTATCTCATAGCAAAAACTCTATGGTTTTTTTGTCTAACATCTCCATGAGAAAAAGTTATACTTCTTCACCTTCCATATGTTAAAGTTACACATTATAGTGTCTTGAATTGATTTAAAAGCTATTGTGTGCATATATATAGTTACATCATAAGTATATTGGTTTTTGTCCTTGGTAGGTGATGGTGTCTAACCTCTTAGAGTATGTGGTATGTCTACATGTGATTGATTAAGAAATTGATATACATATATGTGATAGTTGCCTATTAATATGTTTGTAAATTGGAATTTTTCTATTACTCTGAGTTTAGAACATCTCTAATTATTTTTTATATTTCTTTTTTAGGTTGGATATTTTTTTAAATATCAACCGGTGTTTTGTTCGATGATTAATTAAACTTTGAGTTGAATCAATTAATATGAATATGACTTTTTTTTCATGTGAAGGAGGATAACAGGATAAAACATACTTCTATTTTTGCTTACGTTGCATCCTATGAATGTTTGTAAACCTATGAAATGACACCTCATGTGAGGATGTGTATTTAACTCTGATGGCAGTTTGTAAACCATCATTTTTTTAATTGATATAATGTTTGTAATTAGACAACTTTATTTTTTCATTTATTATTTTATTAGTCTAATGTTTTAGCTTATTTGTTTCTTATTTTCTTTTTCATTTATTATTTTATATAAGGTAAAAGATTTGTATAAAAAATTGTTGATTAATGGGAATATAATTAATTTTTTTCATGTGAATAAGTTGAAGAGGATAAAAGAGACTTCTATTTATTGATTTTGAAGTCCCTTAAAATTTATATAGATCGAGGGTATATTGATGTTGGAGGCATTCAATTAAAAGAAGACAATCCAAATAATTTAGAAATATAAATATGTGTCTCATTTTTAAATACTATATTGTCTACAATGTGTAGGTAATCTACTTGATCTCAATCAAGAGAAATATAGAAACAATAACAAAGTAGAAATTAAAATAAGTTTTTTTTTTTTTTTTGTAGTTGATACTCAAGTCATGTGGTTCTTATAATTGTAATACATGCAAGAAGTATATTGATTCAACTTGACTTAGAGGTTATCCAAATATATAATCTTCATGCATTTATCGTATAACACTTGCCTAAATCTGGATGGTTCAATATGAATATATATGAATTTTAATAGATGGTCCTATTTTAATCTACGCATGACATCCAATTCTTACAACCATAAAATGAATCGATGAAAAGAATTGTGCTAAAAACATGTTAGTTTAGAAATTGTGCTAAATACTTTTTCCTCCCACTTAGAATTGTACTAAAAACTTTCTAAATTAAATTAAAAAAAGACAAAAATTATTAAATAAAAATTGTTGATGCTCATTTGTCAAAATAAATTTTAGAAATTATTAAAACCGTAGATGTTAAAATATATTTACATATATTTAGAAAATATAATCACACATATATTTAAACATATTTACACACAACTAAAATTCACCAATAATTAAAAAATTATTATTTTAATTTACGTAATAATATAACTTTTTGGATAAATTAATTACATATTCTAAAAGAATGTTTACGTTATGGCTGAAAATAAAATAATGGAATATTTATAAGAGTAAGATGTCATTTTTTTAAGCAAATAAGAAAATGACACATGTTAAATCTTAAATTCATCTATAAGACTTTCTTTACCTTAACCAAATAACTAAACCTAAATTCAAATATATAAAGTCTTCGTCCAAAGTTATATATCGACAACAACAAATATTCAAGTTTATATAATATAATAAGAAAAATAAAATAAATGTTCAAGAAAATATTAAATAAGAGGGACAAAAACTAACAATAATTTTGAAGAGACACAAACCTCACCAAGAAAAAGAAAAACAAACCAAAAACAAAAGGACCAAGCAAAAAAAAATGTGAACCAAACAATAGACTAAAAAATTGGGACTAATAAAGTTGGAATAAAATTTCAGCAAGTGAATAAGTGAGAATAAACTCAAAGAGAACGAGAGATGAGTAAGTAGAGAAGTTATTTGGAACCTTAAATTGCATAGAACGTAGTAAGCAAATACGCTGTTTGAGACATAATTTTCAAAAAATGAGATCACGTGGAACAAATAGTCAAAGCCACCATATATGAATCATATTCTATAATCAAAACTTATTTTAACATTTCTCATGAGCAATATTGTCTACAAGTATAATTAGGTATGCCTCCAACTCTTATTGAAAATAATAAAATAAGGGATACATCAAAAATAAAAAAACAAAGTGACATTTGACTATAAATTTGCAACTCATATAAAGAAAACTAAAATCTTATATGATTACACTAATAAAATAAAAAATGATACATCCTTTCAAACTTATGAAATATTATAAGAAATCTATTACATTAAAATATGAACAAACTACGATATAAATTAATAAAAAATCTAATATTTCTAAACAACTTTTTTTTTTACCCATATACTAATATTAAATATAATCATATTTTAAAATAATACCTATTATTTAAATATATGTGATTATAGTTATCACAATTATTATTTTTTATTTATAAAAATATTTTACTTATATATTTTAATCAAACCCGTGCAACGCACGGGGTTACCCCTAGTATATATATAAAAAACAAATTAAATATCCTCCATCCCAACTCAATGATTAATCTTATAGGAGACAACCGTTGATAAAAATTCGAACTATAATAAGTTTAAAAATAAAGTGATTGATAATTTGTCTTTTATACCACTTGTTTTGCTTACACAGCCCATAAAATATCTTTAATTTGCGAGTTTGAATGGTATTAGTTGTGAATATAAACTATTCTTATTCGAACATTTCCTTCTTTCATCTCTATTTTATTAAATGTATGAACTTTTCCTTCTTTCATCTCCTATTCTAATATTAAAAATCGGACCCTTGATACTCTCAACTCAATTTAGAGAAGAAAATTTTGACATGCAGATAACTAAACAAATTATAAACATAAAACCCTTGATAATACTTTTAATATGCACAATATTACACAAATTATATATATATCAAAAACACCTCAATATATAGCTGCCAATAGGAACAACCTACGAAACATATCTCCACAACTCCACTGAGCTAACGATGATGCAAAAAAAACAAATAGGTTTAACTACACATTTGGTCCCTACGTTTATTTTAGGTTTCAATTTGGTCTCTTATATGTTTAAAACGTCTCAAATTTAACAAAAAAGACCAACTTATGTTGAGATCAATAACATAAGGGACCAACTTGAAACTTTTTAAACATAAGAGACCAAATTGAAATCTAAAATAAACATAAGGGATCAAATATGCAATTAAGCCTTGAATATTAGACTCTCAATGTTTTAGATATGCCAAAAATGGTACATACAGGAATTTAGGTCCTTAGAAATTGGTATATTTGGTATATTAAACTCCTATGAGCAAATAACTATTTTGATCCTTTGAGTGTGTACGTGAGTGTAATCGATATATAGCCTGTGAAATGTATTGAAATTACAAACAAATCAACAAGTCTATCTTTTATTTATGGCAAAATTATATTTGCCATAAATTACAGACAAATCACTCTGATTGTTAAGTTTTCTTTTTATTTCATTTTAGTCCCTTGCGTAATTACGAACATTATGTATAATTTAGTCCCTTAGCGTAGATTTCTTATATTGCTATAACAATCCCTTAGCGTGTTTATGTTCTATTTAGGGTGATTGTCTTTGAATTGTAAGGGCACCCCTTGTACTCCTAATTATAATTCAAATTTTGCTTATATAAAAAATGTATAATTTAGTCCTTTAAGTTTATTTTCGTTTAATTTTGGACTCTTAAGTTATGAATGTTGGATATTTTGATCATTTAAGTTTCAAATTTTAGACAATTTTGTCCTCCTATTAGAGGCCAAAATTGACGCAGTACGGAAGCGTGAAGGAATAGCAAACGTTAATCCTATTATGGAACACAAGTTTGCAAGCGACAAATCTGTCAGATAAAGTTCTGGAATCCACCAAATTTCTGGAATCCATCGATGGTTTAGCTTATTGAATCAAAAGGTTCGCCTTCAAGACTACAATGGTTTAGCTTAAATAGTAGTGAAAAATAAAAATAACAAATCTCCTAAAAGATTGTAAAAGAAAATAACAAACCTAGCAAAATAAAAATAACAAATCTACCTAAAATATAAAAATAACTAATATATGTGAAGTATAAAAATAAGAAATCTACCTAAAATATAATAAAACTAAATCTAGCTAAAATAATAAATTACTAAAGAAACCCTCCTACATCAAAAATATCTTAATCTTAATAATTATAATTTAAGGAACCACAGTAGTCAACATTCATAGTGACCAAAATAAAACGAATTTTTTTTTAAGAACCTAATTATCGAATGTTTGTAAGTTAAGGGACAAAAATGAAAAAAAAATATTTAAAGGAGCAAAATAAAATCTAAAATAAATTTAAGGGACTAAAAATATAATCTAACACTTATTTATCGTTTGAATATGTTTTAAGTAGTCAAAACAATCCTCAAATATGTTTCTCGTTGATTAATTTATGCACAAAATTACTAACAAAACACACATTAATTAGCAATGTGTTTAGAGTGGGGTTGATATGCCGCGACTCCTCTTGAAAAGGAGGAGTGCCTTCAGGAACGCGGACACATGTGGTGCATGGCTGTCGCCGTTTAGAGTGATAATGTCTCACACATTAGAAACACTATTTGCCATAAAAAAAATACTTTTGATAGAGCATAATTTTTTGCTTTATTTCGTGGAGTCACTTCACTTTAATGGCACTCAAGCATTGAGACATTCATGATGACAAACCATGCTTCTTTAGGCAATTTCCGGCCGAAGAGAAAGTTATATATGGGGACAATGACATGCATGATACATCCACCAAGTATCAATATATATTTATTGTGGAGTGAGTTAAAAACCAAATATCCCAACAAGAGGGACGTACACAGTGACTATAAGGTGAAAAATTGAGCTTAAAGGACAAGGCAAAGTTCCAATTATAATCTTTTTTGGGTCCATAGAATAAAAGAAATTAAAGCATCTGTCTATTTTCTATTTAAATAAGGTAAATGATAATATTAATAAGATAGTGAAACGTCTATAAGGCAGTAGTACATTTTTTGTACTAGTGGGGATGTGTAGGGTTAGACTCATCCAAATCCAAAGTGATGAAAAACAAAGAAAATTGGGATAGTTGGAATCATAAGCCGACAAAATCAATGGAAAGGAGAAAATTATATGGAAGGCTTATGGGGTTGACAAGTTATTGGCATAATTATTGGTAAAAAAAAAAAGAAAAAGTTATTGGCATAATTAGTGACAAGAAAGCATCATTTACATATGTTTGTGTTAATGGCAAAATTTAAGGTCGTCGACATACAAATATTTCTTTTATAATTAAATTTTTTGTTAATAGAACTATTGAGGCAAATATTTCCATGAACATAATATAAATGGTAGAGACATGACATGTAAGAATCGTGATTCCCATAATGTATATTTGACATCAAATACGTTACTTTTTTTTTTATAACCTTTTGGTTCTCAGGAGAAGGGCCGCGAGATAATTAAAGTTGACAAAAAAATTGTTCTACTCAAAAATTAAATTCGGATTCTTTCGAACGATTAGTCCTCTAATAAAATTCATTAACCACTTGAGTTCAATAATTTGGTTGCATCAAACACGCTACTTTACCGTTAATTTATAATGTTTCGTATTAACTGTGACTTTATAATAGGGAAAATTATGCTCACCTCCCCTAAAGTATATTCAAATATCACTTACACCCCTCTATTTATAATAAAACACTAGCCTCCCTTATAAACTAACCCTGTTAGCTACTGTTAAAAAGAAAAAACTAACTAATCTTTTCTCATTACCGGTATTAATAGTTTTCTTACACATGTAAATTGATCTGCTTTTTTTTTACAAAAAATTTCTCATCTAAACTGAACCAAATTGTGTTTGATTTTAACCATTCGAATTACATAAATAATTTTTCCTCAAAACTGCACAGTGGACACCTTAAAATTAAGGTAGGAAAAATTGTCTATTCATTTATTATTTTTGACGAAAGACAAAGTCTACCATGCACAAGCTCTTTATGTTGTGCATGGTGCACAAGTTGTCATTTATATTATAATGAATACGAATTTTTTAAAATCCACTGTTGGATTGAAAGTTTATATCATATAGATCATCCATAAAAATTTTAAAATTTTTTGAAAATCATTTGATATGTTATTGAGAGTCATCAAGATTAACGGTTTATGAGTTTTTATTGAATACCGTTAATTTTGATGAGTGTCAATAACATATCAAATGATTTTTAAAAAATTTTAAATTTTTTATGGATGATCTATATGATATAAATTTTCAATCCAACAGTAGATTTTGTAAAATTCGTATTCGTTATAATATAAATGACTACTTATCCACCATACACAACATAAGAAGCTTGTGCATATTAGACAAAGCCTCGACGAAAAGGAAAACTTACCTATAACTATTAGTGAAAGGTATTTGTCTGATATATGGCTTTCAATTTATAAATTTAGCCTATTTTATCGGCATCATATGCAAATAATTGTGGCATTGTAACCAACTAATTGAATGAAAGTAGGAAGAGTACCATGCATCTGAATCAGAACAAATGTCTCTCAACATCCTTTAACACTTTAGAATTTAATGATGTCAAAAGATGATGTTTGGATTACAGCAGAAAGAATTTAGTGAAGGATCCACACTCCTAAATTCTAGCTACATGTTTGCCGGTGTGCCATACTACTCAACCTAAGTTGACTGGTTCCATCATTTTTTGTTATATGTATAATTGAAATTAAAATAAAGGAAATATAAGAGATATTTAAAAAATAATAAAACAAATTCAATTAATAAGTTTATCGTATACAAGTGAGACAAGTTTTTTATCATGGACAAACTTGTTTTTACCATTTGACAATAAGCCTCATCATTGTTCGTAAAAAAAAAAAAAGTCTCATCATTGGATTAAACGAAATGTAATGTGACATATTAATTCAATGATAAAAATAAATTTGTACTCTATACAAAGTAAAAGACTTATCTTATTCGTGTATATTAGACAAAATTTAATCTTAAGTACATTAACTGATTAATGCATTAGTCTACAAGAAAAATGAGAAAACATGCAATCCCTTATAAACCAAACCCATGTCTAAAAGTCAGAATAAATTGGACCGATCTAGACATTTTTGTCAAAAAATTCAAAGTTTAAGTTTGATATGTGTGGTCTGTTAATTATTTTTTAAATCAAGTTTGACTTGTTGTAAAAGAACTATATATAGTAAATTTAAGGATAAATGATTTTAATTTAATTTTGCCTATAATATTCATTCAAAATATAAGGATAATTAAATAAAGTTGAGTGATCAGGATGCCTATTGGGACTATCTTCAATTAATAGTGCAGTAGCGAAGGAGATATTCTTGGGCTTTGCCCTCTTTCTTCACAAAAAAAAAAAGAAAATATTTAACAAATATTTACTTTTTAAAGGAGATATTCTTGATCATATTCACAAAAAGTAAAATAAGTATTTAAAAAATAATTAAATAATATTTACTTTTTAAATTATTAAATGATATAATAGTTTTTGTGAATGTGATCAAATATAATTTATTTAGTCACGTGACCATTTAAAAATATCTCGTAAAAAATTCGTATCCGTTTACTATACTCCTTAAAGTATGTAAGGGCATCATTCACTTTAAAAATAAATGTATATAAAATGGTCATCAACCTATATGTATTTGACCAAATTAAAGAGTGAAAATTAAGAAAAAGTGTGTTTCTAAAGCTCTTTTGTTCTGTGACTCAGAGTTACTTAAAGCAGACAAAATACATTTGTAGTTTCTTATTAATTGTGTGGCTTGTGAGAATAGTCTAATGATCTAATGGAACCAGACAATCTATATGTACAGGGGTAAATTTCAACAATATCAAATTACCTAGGATTTTGTTTGTAGGTGGGTGAAAACGTACACTGTCCCCGCATGTGTGTTGGAGATACAGAGAGATTGAAAATTTGGAAGTACTCTTTAGCCTTTAACATGTAATAAATTTTATTTTTTTATATATATTGATCTATTTAATTTATGATATAATTTAGATACATTAATCTTTTAATATATTTTAAAAAATGAACTTATCTAATATTAGGGACTAAATGAAGCAAGTACTAGTATTACGGACCATAGAAAAGTGGATTCCATACATATGCATATAAAGTTTAAAATTGCGGTTTGTATCCGTAATTGCGGTTGTAGTATTGCTGATGCGGTTAGGAAGTAAGTACTAGTGCTACGGACCATAGGAAAGTGGATTCCACACAGATGCATACAACGTTTTAAATTACAGTCCGTATTCACAATTGCAGATGTATATTGCTGATGCGGTAGCTTCCGCAATTGCTGTATGAGTGTTATTTTAATTCACATGTACGACCGTATTGTAACTGCAAGCCGCATTAGACGATTTTGGTCATGTTTGTTCAAATTTTCTCTAAAAAAAAAATTTAATCAAAAAATTTACTTTTAGCAATCTCTCAACCCTGTATTTTAAGCACATTCGTGTTTTATGGAATAAACTAAAACTTTGTAATAGTGGGTAAATAGTATAGTGATATAATGATGTCATTTAAATAGTTTGTGAAATTTCAAAATAATTTCACACCGCAAAAGTCACATTACGCGTATAGCAAACACAATGACCGCAATCCCAATAACAACATCCGAAACCGAAATTTAAAATCATGGATGCAGGATGACATGGTTATCTTGCTCATTGATCCAGATTATATATTAATTAGACGAAACATGCGAAAGTTGTAACCGCTTCACATAGTTGCAACATAAATTCCATTTCCGTCCTTAAAAAAAAAGAAACATAAATTCCATTTCCGGACTATAGACATCTAATTTTTTTAATGTTTTCCAGAACAATGCCCAGTAGAGCAACATTAAAAGCAAAATTTCCTAACCACAAAAAAAACATGGTGGTCCTTGTAGAAATAGATTATTATGGTCAAAGTGCACACACTCCACCACCGACAGTAGAATCGAAAACAGCTAGCAAGTAGTAACCAAAAGGGACTATTAACAGAAAGTTCATACTCAAATTCAAAGGGATGGTATTGTGTTGGTGTCACCAGTGTGATTCTATGCAATTTTCGTCTACATTTAAGATACTGTGACGTACTAACAGATAATGCTATTGGCTCTTTTGGTTGGGGACGGTGGTCAAAATAGTCAGCATAGTTTAGGTGGTGGATTAATCAATATGTAGAATTATTAAGATTACAAAAAATATAAAAATGTAGAATTATTAGATTAATTAGTGTTAGTAACGGAACTCAAGTTTATCTGAATGGTGATAAGTGGAAGGATGCTCCAAGCTGGAGGTTAGAATTCGAGCGTTAGAGATGACCGACCATGATGAAAGACAGGTACTTGCAGAAAATGCTCCGACGTTCAAATCAATAGAGGTTGGGGTTAAATTGAGACATACATTGTGAGGTTGTGCAAGATTGATCTTATAGGCCGATGGAGGTGGTATTGGAGCAATAAATTGGATGTAGAATTGGACTTGTTCACAATTGGCATTTTTAAACCCACTTGGGTTGGTATGGTGGTATTAACTTGAGAGTGTAATATTTTTTAAGGTTTCAGATTCGATTCTCTCTGGTGTCAATTTGGATGAACTGATTTAGCTTCTTCAAAAAAAATTGGCATTTTTAATTGATCATGTATGTAGGGAGGTTGATAGGTTGTTTTGCTCAAATTATACATGATTTTTTTGGGGATTACATGATTTTTAGTAAACAAAAAAAATGTACTCCCTCCGGTCCTTTTTATAAGAAACACTTTGGAATTTTTATTTGGTCCTTTTTATAAGAAACACTTTGACACAATTCCATTTGTACCCTTATTAAATACAATCAAATAATTCATTATAATGCTAGTGCATTAATTAGAGAAGTCTATTTCCCATGCTAGTCAAATGTTAGTTTTGGAATATAACATAAAATGTTAGAATCATTAATGAGAAAATTTACCTTCCTTGGTCTGTGTGATTTTGTCAAAGTGTTTCTTATAATAAGGACCGGAGGGAGTAATTAAAGAGTCCCCGTGAGCTTAGCTCAGTTTGTTGGGACATTGTACTATATCTGTAGGAGTTCGTGTTCGAATTCGGGACACTCAACTTATTTATTTTTAAGGTGAATTTTCTAGTCAGTGGACTACTTGGCAAAAAAAAATGTAATTAATGACATTTATTTGATGAAAATTCTAACATTAGTAAACTATGAACACTCCAAATCATGGTCCACACTCGGGTGTTGAAGTAAAAGAAGAAAATAGAGTCATGAGTCAACTTTTAAGTATAAAAAATTATACCCATGTTTGGTTTGTTTGATCCACATGTTTCGAATGTACCAAAAAAAAAATCCACATGTTTCGATATAAACATAACAATTATTCGTTTATACATGATTATCATATACATATGATTATTTATAAAAATAAAGTTAACTAAAAATAAAGTTAAATTAGTTAAAAAAAATACTATAAATTGTTTTCATAAATTATAAGGAAGAATTTAAAGAAATAAGTTGAAAACGTTGATGTCATAAAACTACATGTCATAGGTTTGTTCTTATAGAGTTCTTATGTCATAGGTTGATGCAATAAAACATTAATTTATACTGTTCATGAGTTGTGTTCATGTTCATATTTTGCGAGGATGGGTTTGCTTTGTGTATGACTTATGGAGAAGGGGTAGGTATGGATGCTTTTTGTGTCTGATTTATGAAACAAATTACAGCCCTAACACAATTGATTAATCTTATCACCATCGTAGTTAATCCTCTTCTCCCTAATTAACAGAAGAATGTCAAGAGATCATTTCCCTTTAGTTAACATTGTTCTCCCTAAACTAATTTTTCTAGGGATGCAAGCCCCAGAGATGCATCAAAGAGGAGATTTTGAAACTCGAAAGGAGAAGTCTCTTTAACATGAACATCAAAAGAATTCATGGTTAAACTAAAATTAGTACTAAATCAATAAGCACATATGTTTCCTTTACGCCCATGAATAATTTCTTTGAATATGCCAATTCAAATTCATGAAGTCAGGAATGCACTTAATCAAAGCCGGTTTGGGGGTGTGTTTCTGTTGATGTTGTAGGTACATATTACTATGTCAACCAACACATTGGAATCACTCTCCACTATCAGATGTTGTTAAATCCGAAATTGATAAACCTTGGACTACTTTTAAGAATTGCCGAATGTCCCCACAAACCAATACGAGTTTTTCAGTGTGTTTTCTCCCCACTCACACACTTTATTAGAACTTCCCAGAAGGTGATCCACCCAAAGAGTATTTCAAGTCAAACAACCTTAACTGAGGAGTTCTTTTGACATGTGTTATCAGAAAGAAGATGCATCTTGTTGATATAGGTAGTCCAAATTAATTTTTATAAGGATTCTTTTAACCATGCAGTTCCATACTTGCACAGTCTCATGATCCCTCTCACTCGATGTGAATCTAGTTCATTCATGTGCCCTCTTTTGACTAGAAATTGCTAGGAGCCGCTGATTGTCTATACATGCCTTGTGCATCGACGATCTTTTCCCTCCCTCGTTAGTCGTATGCGTTGCATAGTCACTTTGCCACTAATAAAAAATATATGGATCGAGATGTATTGATTAATTATGTCTGTTGTGAAGCTGCAAAGTTGGGATTTACTGTTGTAACAGAGAAATTTGATCATGGTTCATATAGAAGAAAACATTTTTTGTGTTGTGTTTTGAAAGAGGTGGTGTGTACAAACCAACCAACCAACCAACAAGAAGTTGAAATTTGAAGACACTTGAACAAGGAAATGTGGATGTGGCTTTGTGGTTATTTTTTGGTATCCCAAGAATGAAATCTTTCTGCCGTGTTTGACTTACACAACCATAAGATGGAGAAAAAGTTAGGTCATATTCTTGTCGAGTGTTTAAAACAATTACAATCAACAAAATAGGGATTAACACTTGTAGGTTTGAAATATAATATCTTTGGAGTTGACTTGATGAAATGAGTTAGATGAACTTTAAGTAGGGTTTGAGATTTAAAAGTATAGATTTTGACTTCAAAAAACGCAAATGTTCTGATTCCAATCTATATACCACTGGTTTGGAATCTATTTTCCAAATTATAGCGAGCAGAAAATGTTTTTCAAATTAAATATTGATTTCAAATGTAGAATTCGAACTTAGCTTCCAAGACAAAAATGGAAATTTGGGGGGATTGAGAAAAATATGAGGGGTCAAAAGTTAAATTTTCTATGCAGTTTATGTTTGCAGACTCCCTAGTTGATATGCAACTGCACTTTTTCTTACTTGGTACTTACTTACAAGTTTCAATATGTAGCTTGTGTAATCCCAATGTAAGTGACATTGGAGCACACGATTTACAATTTGGATGCAGAACTAAATAAGAGGAGGGTGAAGGAGAGGATCCAATCACAAATAAGTGCTCGTACAACCATGCATACACCTGCTAAAACACCATTCAAAGAGAAATAATATGTACAAGGCTACCAAAAAATATAATCTAAATCAAGAATTTGATGTTTCAGCTCGTTCAAGGTATCACCATCACCATAATCCTACAACCATACAATAAGGATAAAACAAATAAATGAAAGGAAATCGGGTAAATAAACCATATTTTCAGTATATTCATTATACTTGCTGCATCTTTTGGCATTATACTTTAGGGCGCACAAATATCTCAGTTACAAATGAAATGGAAAGCTATTTATACGTAGTTCTAAAAAACATTTAGTCGTTGGACGACGGCTTGGTCGCTCGTCGACCAAGCTTACTTAAAAAAAAAAGATATGTTGTAATGTATGCCAAAAGAAATAATCCAAAAGGAAGAGTAAGGGTATGCAGTGGGGAGCCAATCAACTTCATTAAATTCTTTTCATGAAACAATATGTACCCTTCACAAACAATCTCAGGAATAAAATTCAGCAAGTTGCAGTTAAGGGTATACGTGTTGTGTGTACATAAATTGGATATACACGGAACCAAACTATATCCAAATTGAAACCAATAATAAGGATTACATTTCATTTCAAAACTGAACCAGATGTCTTCCTCCAAAACTGGTTTCGTTTTGTCAAACCAGTTTCCAACCCAGATTTAAAACCAGATTTCTTCTTTGATATTAGGTAAGAAAGCATTGGATTGAAAGTATATCACCAGTAATGTTCTGATGCACCATGAGCTTGCCTTCAAGAAGCAAGAATTTTTCAGTTTGCAACCAATCTAACCAATTGAGTCTTGTTCTTCAATCTAATCTTGCCAGTAATAGATTGAATACTGTATTGGTCATTTCAGCAGTAAAATGACAACATCTTGGTTCTGAATTCCTTGTTACACAGTGTTCTTCTACCAATAGGTTCAATTAATGGATCTATTGACTTAAGGTATTATAAATTTAAAACGTAACTTTTTATTTATCAAAACCGATTCTGATCCGGTTCAAACTCAGTTTTAAACAAAAAATAAAACAGGTATTTTGAACAGGCCTAATCTCAATATTTGTGCACTGCAATGATAAGAGACATACCGAAAGAAAGATTGAGCAAGTTTAAGAAATTACAAGTTCGGGACTATCCACATACCAAAAGTGATTCAACTTTTCAAAGTTAACTTACCTGATATCTCAAGAAGGTTCAAGCACATGTTTGAGAATCTCCGACACCATTTTTATGATCTCTTCTTCCTTACACGAGGTCATGAAATTTACTGACAACAAGATCCCTTTGTTAGTTTGAATAAGTTTAAAGAAAAACAATATATTTGAACCTAGATTCACTTTCTTACCCCATGCAAGAACTGGAAACTCCCATTTCTGTTTAGGAACTGTCATTAAGTATGACACAACCTGCAAAAGTAAATCACAACTTTCCAAAATCAAAAGCTTATATGACATTATTATGAATATGGAAATAACTAAGGAATATATGAATTACCAAGATTGATGCAGCAAGGGAGTGAGGAGACCTATAAAGAAATGATGTCTCCTCCTTTTCATAGAGAAGATCCATAATTTCCATGCAAGCTTCAAAGTTAATCAATTCACCAACTTTTGCAACTCCCCTGAGCTCAACCATTCAAAAGCATGAATCATCGGTGTAAGACACAACAAAAATCAACTTCAAAGTCGAATATCGAAATTTCATACATCTCTATCTTAAGAATATGACTCAAACAAACCTGATTTGAATCCAAAGCTCTTGAAGGAACGAAAAGGCAATATTTGCTGTACCAATCTCAAAGTTCAAAACCTGAGGAAATCCTAAACGAGGTCAACATCCGATGATATCTCAGCTAAGTCCACAACTTCAATTTATACCTGCATGAAGAGCACCTCCTGCAAATCAAGAATTTCAAATTGAGAGAAATACAAAACAAAAAGCTTCTTGCTAATATCAAAATGAAAAACAAAATATTGTTTTACACCTAGCAAAAATATTACATTGTTTTTGACTAAAAAATACCACTCATTGCAAATATTACATGTTTTACATTGAATCCCCATTGAAATTTTATTTAACTTTAGTTCCAAAATTATAAATGAAGCGTGTTATTTATACACTAGTGAATGGGGAAGAACCAAAAACATTATTTTCCTTAAAATGTTATTAGAAAAATGTGATAACTATACACTCATAGTGTAGAAAAATTTAACACACAAATCTAACTATATCTCATTATCACGTTACTTTCTGAGAGTACTACTAAAAACATGTTCAAAATTATATACATATATAGTGAGAAACGATCAAATGCATGTGTAAAATGTTTTTACGCTGAAAATGCATATTCAGTAAACTCAAATGAAAAACGAATAAAATTTAAATAAAGTACTATAACAACAACAATATCTTTGCTGAAACAAAATCACTGTTAAGTTAACCCAATGAACTTGTTTTCTTACTGCTTCCAGAAAATTCCGATGGGTGAAGTGTTGTTCCTTGATGGATTTATTCGCCAAAGACTTCAAACTTGCAACAGACAGTGGTTTAGCATCATGTATCTACAAACCGATTCCAACAACACAACACAATCCCAAGTCACAAAACAATGACATTGAATATCGAAAAAACACAAACACGAAATGAGAGAATGAAAATTGAAACCCTCACTTTACTTGATATCCATAGAGAAATAAGCACAAACAGCTGCAAGGTGCTTTCAGTTACAGGTTTCAATAGCCAATTCAACGAATTCGCACTTTCTATGAAACTAATTGTTGGAAACAAAAACAAGTAATCAGTAACAAAACCTCAACAATTCAAATCCACACTTAAATTATAAACCCCTGCTCAACTACTATATATGGTTAAAATTTAATTTAATCGTAACTTATACTACATTACTTTTTAATCACTTTTTAGATTCAGCGAATGATCGATGTATCTGGTCTATAGACTAGATACAGACCAAATACATCGATTATTCAATGAATCTAAAAAGTAACTTTTACAGATACATTGATCGGAAAAGTTAGTTATGCAAACTCGCGGATACATTACTAGTAAAATAATTGAATTGAATAGAATGAATGAGTGAGTGAGAGTGAGAGATTACCGTGGTAACGATGAAAAGAAGCGATCGGCGAAGAAGGAGAATGCGGAGTATTTAACAATGGGGGAAACATGGAGGTGCTGCTACATGTAATGTAATGTAATGTATGAGAAGAAAGTGAAATGAGATACTAATAGAAGAAGATAAAACCATTGCTACTTACTTGAGCAGATTGGATGAGGAATTCAACTGTATTGAGGCGCTGAGACGAAGATAAAACTAAAACCATTGCCAAGTCACAATCACTTCCTTCGCCACAAGCATAGCATTGCCCCAGTTCTCAACATTCTAGTGGAAATTTGTTCCATAAGAATAAGTTCCTCTTAGGAGCTTATCCAATTTTTATTTATTATTATAAGTTTGCTAAAATAGTTTATGAAAAAATAGCTTATAAAAATATAATTTTTATTAATGTGAATTTATAAAATATCACAAAACCTAATTTATATTGCATAAGTTGTTTGCATAAGCTCAAAAATAAGTTAATCCAAACAGGGCCTAAATTTTTTTATTTTGGGTGAAGGCCAACATTTATTTTGGGTGAAGGCCAACACCGATGGTTCTGCTATAGGCTCACCCTATTTAGGGGTCATCATTTTACTTTCTTAAGAGAATAATGCTTATATTTAAGATCGAAAAAAATAATGCTTTTAAAATAACTATAATTTTTTCCTCAACTCTGGTTTTTTGATAAAGGGCTCCTATAACAATCTCGAGTTTAACCAGATACTAAGTAAAACATAGCCAATAATACTCCTAAAAGTTCACCTTTGCCTAAAATTTACTAACTTAAGTCCAACTATTTTATTCAAATTAAGTTATTAACCTTATATTTGCATTGATTCATAAAGAAATCCACGTTTTTCAATTCAAGAACATATCAGGTACCCACCCATATTCATCTTTTATTGTTGATATTTTTAATAAACTATGTTCCTATTAGTCGTTTTCAAATTTTAAGGTTACATACTCTTTTTTTTCTTCTTTCAATTATATATTTCCCTTATCAATTATTTTATATTTATATTGAATGAAGAAGTGAATGGAGTTAAAGAAATGAATATATATTTGTAATTTTCATATTAATCAAAGTTATTTTAAAATTTGTACAAGTTAAAACAATTTTAAAAGACATAGTTGTAGTATTTAATAAGCAAGTTGCATCTAGTGACACCATGGTGGTGATATTAGGGAATTGTTGGGATTGAATATACGAATGTAGATCCGCATCATATGGGGTTGGATTGGAGCACCGGCCTTGTTTTTGGTAAACAATCATTTTGGAGAGGTTTTATTGCCCTAATAAAAATATCAAAATACCTCTATTAATTTGCGAGTTAAGTCTGCTACTCAATTAACTGACATCCTCTATACATGAAATTTTTAGAATTTTATACTATCTGTTACTTAAGTAGAGAATTGATCGAGTTCGTTACTTAAGTAGATGACATCTCATATACATGAAATTTTTAGAATTTTACATTGTTATGATCTACTTTAGTAAAGATTTGTGCTAACTATTTTTTATTTATTTTTTGGTCAAGTAGTCTAACGGCTAGAAATTCCACCTTAAAGGCGGATAAGTAGAGTGTTTGGGGTTCCATACCAACCGAGTTACGCTCAACGGGACATATTTGCGTTTAGATAGTTAATTTAATCAAGAAAGTTACCAACAACAAAAAAATACTAAAAATATAGTTACAATTTCTATACATTTAAAAGACTATAATGACAATGCCTCACATATTTAGAGACTAAAATTGCTACAAAACTTTATATTTCTTTAATTTATTGTTTTTCGATAGAAAGACTGCACGCCTCAACTATAGTATCGGTGAGAAATACATACATAAACTTATTTATTATTCTCACTAGTTGTATTAATAAAATTATATATCTAACAAAAATTTAACAGTTGCTTCATATCAATAAATGAAGACAAATGCATGTACACACAAACGAACTTATTATTCTCACAACTTGCATTTATAAATACATATCTATTGAAATTTTTTAACTTCATATTGTTGAAAACAATATATGTATGTGGGTAACAATTTTTTGGAATTATTATAGTAACCAACTTGCTCAATAATTGGCTTATAATTCATGGACTTTCATTTTTTTAATGCACATTTTTGTTTTGTTATGTTTTAATATCATACAGTTGGAATCATCTCCGACATATATAATTTTTATAAGAAAATTTTATTGGTTAGTTTGTCTAGAGATTGAGAAATTTGTTAGTAAAGATCGAACTCTAAACTTCATTCTTTACATGTTTTCAACGTTCTAATCCATAACATGCAACACGCTATAGGAGAATCTTTGATATATTTTAATATTTAAATTTAATTTACAGGTCAGAAACATATATTTGAAAGCATTATACATATATTTGATTTTCATGTTCACTAATTAACAGATATTTGAAGATTCTGCTTCAAACACAACAAATTAATTTAAGAGTAAAGTTTTTTTTAATCAACAATCATCTATCACATAACTAGATATCAACATCAACAACCAACAATTCACTGCTTCTCACAACTAAAAAACTAATCATCTTGTAAATGGGTTTACATTGAATGTGAAATGATAAGAGAAAGATAGCTCTCATCTTACGAGTTATTTATCTGGAGTTGAGTTAGGTTCAATATTCAAATTTTAAGATACTATGAAAGTTTATCCGATATATGTTGTTCCATTGTTATCTAGGCAACTTGGGTCATAGTCTATATATACAATTTTAGGTCTCAGGTGAGTTCCAATATATATGCGATATGATTTAAAAATAAGTTTTTAATATGGAATTTTCATCATAGAATAATGCTAGCAACACACTCCTTAATAAACACACTCCAACACACTTTCTTTTATTGGTTGAAATTCACATAGGTCCCATAAAAAAATGTGGACCCATATAAATTTTATGGGACCCATATAAATTTTAACCAATAGAAGAGAGTGTGTTAGAGTGTGTTTGTTAAAGAGTGTGTTGCTAGCACTCCTCTTTCATCATATTACGGGTATTTGTGGACTTGAATTATACCTAACCTACTAAATTTGAAAACATATGTCATATTCTAGGATTGAAATCGGTTGTAATAATTTATCACGCAGTTCGACGTTATATTTAATGACATCCATTGATTTGAAATCGAATAGTCTAAATTTCACATCAGATGTAACTCATTTACACAATCTCATGAGATTGGATGACTGAGATTAGTAACTGCGTCACCGAATCTGATTCCCATATACTAGATAGAAGTTAATTTCACAATTCCCTTTTGATTTTATTTTTTTTAATTATTTCTATATATAATTTTCAGATCGATATAAAACTAAACATGATAAGTCTAACATAAAATTTGTCAAAAAAAATTATAATATATAAAACCATTAATATTTACAACCGGAAACTTGATTGTTTTTTACATACAAACTCATGAGCAGGGGAAATTTCAAACACATTTTTAATTTGTTCAAATCTCTCTGACAGAAACAAACTAGGAAAGCTTTTCAATGCTGATGAAACCTTGACTTCTGCTATAAACAATGCCTTCACTGGTCTATGATCTGATAATTTTGATTCACTTCTAGCATACTCAATTTGCTTTAAACCATTGCCAAACCATATAACTCTGTCACACCTAAAATGATGGGAAAAAAAAAAACCAAAATATAAGAAACTTAGTCATTTAAAAAAAATGTTATTAATGTTTCTGCTAAATTGCATTTTTGGTCCCCTAACTTTCACAAATTTGTGATTTTAACCCCCTAATTTTTATAATAGCATTTTTGGTCCCCTAATTTTATCCCCTTGTGCAAAATATTAGCCCCGCTAATTTTGACCAAGTCAACGCACATGTGAACAATGACTCACATGACACATTAACATATGTGACATTTGCCATTGTCCACATCTGCAAGACATGATGACGTGACATGTGAGTCATTGTCTACATGTGCCCCGACTTGATCACAATCGGTAAGAGACAATATTTTGCAAAAGGGGCTAAAAATAAGGGTCAAAAGTACAATTATAAAATTAGTGGGTCAAATTTGCAAGTTTGTGAAAGTTAAGAGGAGAAAAGTGATATATATTTTCTGATACCATGCTGGTGATCTCTTCTTTGCTGCTTTTTTCTTTCCATGATAACAACATCCATAGTACTCATCTGAATTTAGAAAATACTTGTAAGTTGGGGCAAATTTAATTGTTCCTTCATTCCAACCTCTTAACATGTGTCCACTTACTAGCTCCATCTTTAGCTTCAATTACAATATTTTCACCAAGTTAGAGAGTAAACAAATAAAAATATTCCAAGTTCTTTAATCTCTCTTATAATTATATACTATATTTTTGTTTTGAAAAAAGTGGTAGGTATGGTGGCACTATAGTGCTACTAGTCGTGGTCCTTGTCGCGGCTCGAATTGTGTTGTCCACCAACGATGAATTTATAGTTGCCTCGCTAATAGAGGTCTACAACCATGTTTTAGGTTGCGACATCAGAGGTTTTGATGTCGTCTATGTGAAACAACTATAATTGAAGTCACATCAGTCACATTTAACTCTCAATAACATATTCATGCAACTGCGACTACAATTTAAGACCATACTCGCAATGCATCAATTTATAAATAAATTCATAAATTTTTATAGACTATTCTAATAACTTTTATATAAGTGTAGTGACTACTAAAAAATAATAAATCAAAACAAAACAAAGTACATCTAAGAGTGTATTTATAAAAGTGTACTCTTAATATTATTTTCTATGTGAACATAACTTAATACATAAATATACATTGATACATAGTATATTAGACATACCTGATCATTTTCTAATAGGGAATCCCAGTCTCTTTTTTCAACTAGTAATCTTGTGGTTTCTTCTGGTAAAGAAATTCTATAATTTAAATCTCCAAGCAATATTACATGACTGCACAAAACATGTCAACATTAATTAATTGTTTATAATAATACAACATGTATTTTGTCACAAAAAAATAATAATACAACATGCATGTCAAAGTTAATTTATTTAAGTCTATGTCGGCAGAAAGTTAGTTCACTTTTATTATTCAGTAATTAAAAGAGGTCAAATGGTTTTAACTTTTTAATCATATCTTTGTTACTAGTTGAATTATATATCTTTTAGGTGTTTTTATACTTTAGCTTGTTTTATTCCATTTGGTAGTTTATGCAACTTTTTGTTGTTTAGTAATTAATTATAGCTGTTCCACTATAGCATAACAATTTCATTACAAAAAAGTTGATTAATTAACTAATGGTATAATTTTAGTTTAATCAATTATTTAATTGTTTTGGCGGCCTTCAATCTAGCAAGACAAATTAAAAGTTGGAAACTACCAATAATAATGCTTCAATTGAACAAATTATTTATTTTAGGAGAATGTTAACGTACAGCAATAAAAATACAAGAAAAAAACAAAAAAAAAATTCAATTAATTAGAACCTTGTTTTCATGACTTGTTGGGAAAGCAACCAATTATTAAAGAAAAAATTATTGAGGTTGATTGGTTGGACGGTTTCAAATTAACAAATGAATTGTGATTAATTATTAATTACTTACTCATGATCAAGAATCTTTCTTGGTAATTCCATAAGGGATCCTCTAGGAAAACTTGTCCTAGAAAATATTTCAGCAACATTAGAATTCCTATGCTTCTCATCACCTTCTTTTCCACCAGAAGCTAGATGAGTGCACACAAAGCAGAAGCTTGTTTCATGTACTAGAAATCTCACAGATACAGAACCCTACAAGTTTTGTAAAAAAAAGTTAAACATGAAAAAAAAAAATCAAATGCAAAAAGTATTAGTCAAGATCATCTGCGCAATCAATCCAACCAAATTTCAATTTGTTTGGTTCTAGTCAGGTTGCAGCTCGAATAGACAATTTAAATTTGGTTGGACCGGCTACCAATGATCTAGGTTAAAATTATATTCCTAGACTAAATATAACAATCCAGACATACAAAAAGCATCAACTTATATCTTCTATGGTCAAATGCGCAGTGAGTTCAATCAAATATCGTTTTGTCGGATTTGAGATTACAACTCAATCCAACAACTGAGATTTGGTTGGACTAACCGCACAATAAAATATTTCTCTTATTACACATCAGTATAACAATTCAGACAATTTTTCCAAGTTGTCTCTCTTGTTACACATCAGTCGCCAAGATATATAATCTCGATATACGTAAATTAATTGAATTATAATTTAATTAATTGAACACTAATTGAGGAAATTGATATTGACATTGATGAAATTAGTGGTTAACAAATACCAACAAATATTTAATCAAGGGATAATTAAAGTAAGATGAATTAAAAGTGGGGTTTGGTTAGGTCACCTTATTGCCTAAGCAGCCCATGATGCCACATCCAACACATGAGACACTTGAATGTCTAATGAATGGACTAAGGTCACTTTTAACCCATACAGATATCAATATACCAACCATTTGCTTGCTAATGATACAATGAAAATCTTGTGGGGCTTTACATTGCTGAGTTGGATTTCCATGACAAATATTTTTCTTTAAATCTTGCTTTATATTATCATCATCATCATTTTCAATATCTTTGCAACAATTTTGATGTGTTCTCTTGTTCAAAGCTTCTCTAATTATAGAATTCCATTTTGTTGAAATCTTGCTATCTTCTGATCCCAATACATTTGATGCTTTTAGTGGCACAATTTCTTGAAACCTTAATTCAAATGAAACAAGTTAAAAATAATTAATTAAGCAAAAGAAATAAAAAATATGTTATACATGCAAAATATTAATAATCAACATTTCACCCATCAGAAAAAGTTGAAATAACGATGAAAATTTATAGAGACAGAAAAGCTTAAGATTTGACTATAATTTATTCAAATCGATCATATGCAACTTTTTATTTTTTCCGGTCTCTAATTTCTGTCGTTATTTCAATTTTTTATAGTATATGATCAAAGAACATACCCAAATACAAAGATATCAAAGGACTTGCTACATGTCTCTAACAAATCCTCAATATTCAACCCTTCATCTGGTGCAATTCCACCTATGTTCCATGTACTAACAAAAACCCTTAAAATAAAAAAATAAAAAATTATCAGAAATATAAAGAATATTAATAAAAATTTAATCAAACATATATGCAACTTTTCTTCATATGCTGCACATGATATCAAATATATAAAAATATAAAATAATATCATGATGATAATGTTTTTGTTCTTACTTGTACTTTTGTGTATCACTATGATCATTAAGAATTGATTTGGGGCTTAGAGATAATTGATCATCATTTGTGATACCTAATAAAGGATCTGTAGAACTTGGATAATCAGCTACAAAGTTTCTACTTCCAAGTCTCTTGTTAAGTATCTTATTAGCAACTAATGCTGGCCACATAACCTAAACAAATGATAAATATACAAATTAATTTTTTTATCAATTGGTAAGAAATTTAAATAAAAATGAAAGAAAAGAATTAATGAAAAGGAAAGTGATACTTACTTCTACTAATTTTCTAGTCATGGTATAAGATAAAATGGTTTTTAATGATTAATAGAGGAATGAAATGAAGATATCATGTTGAAGGAAGAGGAAGTTGAGAAGGAAGAAGACTTTGAATGTGACATATAAGAATGGTGTACATTTTCTACATTGATGGTTGAATGGTTCAATATATAAGGAAGATATTTGACATTGTGAGGGAAGAAAACATGAGTCTTGTTAGAAAATTTGAAATTTTGTGTTTGTTTGAAGAGTGGAATTTTAAGGGTATCTTATTTTGTTTTCATATTTAAATTGTGGAAAATGGGTGCAAGTGGGAGTGTGGTCCATGCAAAAATAAAATGGCAAATAGGAAAAGTGATGGAGAAGATATTATTAGTTGTTACCTTCATTAGTTGCAAAGGATTATGCTGACTTTACGGCTATATTCTTTTAGAGGGAATAAGGATGAGGAATGAAAAGAAAATTGAAGTTAATATATTTAAAAAATAATTTTTTTTTTTACTAGTAAATCACCGATTTCTAACACAAGAGCACTAAGGTCCTGAGTTTAGTCAAGGTTCTGAGTTTGATTTTTGTCTTGGGCATGCAACAACGTTAAAACTCTAAGGAAGAATTTACTGCTCATTTGAAGCTACGAAACTCGGGGATTAGTCTCTGCAGTTGCGCGCAAAGAATTCTTTGTCTAACACAAAAAAAAAAATCAACAATTTCTCACAATAATGGATAGCCTGCACAAGTCTGTGAGGAACCCAATACTTTGGTGAATGCAGTTGAATGCAATGGAGTAGGAAAGGATTTGGTAGATGAAGAGGATATGGTAGTTTTCAAGTAGGAAGATGTAGAGAAAATGCAAAGATGTGGATATTGTTGAATGTGTTGTTGTCTTGTTTGAGATTATTTGAAGTCCCACATTGCTTAGGTTCCCGGGATGTGAAGTGTATAAATATGTGAGGGCAACCTCACCCTTTGAGCTAGCTTTTGGGGATGAGATCCAAGCATATTTAACATGGTATCAGAGCCGGGTTAAGGACTGCAATGTGGGCATTTGACCCAGGACCACGCTAGGCGTGAGTGTTGAATGTGTTGTTGTGTTGTTTGAGATTGTTTGAAGTCCCACATTGCTTAGGTTCCCGGGATGTGAAGTGTATAAATATGTGAGGGCAACCTCATCCTTTAAGCTAGCTTTTGGGGTTGAGATCCAAACATATTTAACAGATATATTGTGGCAAAGATTGGTTTTTGCTCCAAGAAACATATGGATATCAACCAAACTTTGGTTTTTGGTAGAGGTCTAACACATTAAAAGATTGTCCTGCTCTAAAAGCATTTAAAATTATAAATAATATAGAAAACTAAGCAAATTTTGGTCCAATTAAAAACTAAGAATGAAGAAGTCGCAAAACATTTTTAATGCATGTGGGTATAGCAATAATATTTTTAGTATAATGTCAAAAAATTATTTACATAGTTATTAAATTTGAAATTGAAACAATGGGTATTATCAGAATAATATATAGTAACGATAAAAATGATCTAAATATGATAAATCCTTGATGCACAATCAGTTTAGGCATGATAATACGACTCATTTCTAGTCTCAATTTCACAAATTTTAGACATTACCCAACCACAACATGGCTGAAATATTTTCACTCAATTAGTCCACAAATAAAAACATCGTAATTATAATTTAGAACATCTATTTATACAAATCTATAAAAATATATCAACTCCTCAATGGTTATTTTTTGCGGTTGGCATACATATATAAACATTAGTGTTGAAGTTGATTTTGAGACCCTATATAATTGTGTTGTAACGTGTGAATATATAATTTAGTTTTAGAGTTCACATGCAATACCTGTTTTTGTAATCATGGACAACATCATTATCACTATTGAGTGTCAATTTTTTACCATACCATGAATTGGATATACCCATTATGCCTTGGTAAAATTAATGTAAGCCAATATAAATATTTTGACATGTATATATAGGGAATTCTTAATGATATTTAACCGACTCCAATCCTCTAAAGTTAGGTTTATTAGCTTCACATTTTTCTCAACCTTCATAGTCTCTCTGATATCATCTCTCTCAATCACATGTCGAAAATGACATTTAAAAATATGAAGACAAAAATATGTTATATATTTAGGTTAAAAACTTCAATCAATATGAGATTTAAAAAGAAAGCTAATAATAGAACATTACGCACCTTCAAATTCAAATTTACTCTTCCACCTACTATAGGAGACATAGAGTGTATATAAGAGTCATGTTTTTAAATAGTTATTTTTTTTTTTAAGTGAAAATTGAACTTAGTAGCAAGTTAATGATAAAGGACTACAACTAAGTACTATTTATATTTATATACAAAACATGTAACTGATGGAATAATTAACGTGTGTAGACATTAAAACCTTGTGAATTACATACATTATCAAGGAAACGAAGAGAATGAACTTTTCAATATACATGAGATAATTGACGTGCCTTTTCATATGCATATCAATGATGATATGCCGTTTCATAACTCATTTTTGCATTGATATCCCTACATTGATATGCAACTAATAGTTGTGAATTATACGGCTATAAAGTTAAATGATTAGTTGGAAAAAAATAATACGTATTAATTAAAATAGTGCATATAAATGAAACATATGAAAAGCATATAAATATAAAAAGGTTGCAAGTGGAAGTGATGTAATATTAAAGTGATATAATTAGATTGGTTGATGTGGCAAAATAGAAAAGTTTCATTTATTTAAGTGAATTAGGGTTAGATAGCTCATAGGATAACTATTTAGGAATTATATATATAGATATTTTTAGTGCATTTCATTATAAATAATATTTTTAATGCATCTTGGTATTGTGGAAATTAGCTATAGTGTAACCACTTTTATTAAAGTGTGAACAATTTCATTGACTTGTCTCCTAATAAATTCAACACACGAGTTTCTAAAATGAAAACTATGAGCACATAAACAATCACTTATTATATCACCAAACTCAGACACATCATCTTTCTCACTATAAAATTTTGTTACGATGTCTGAAATCAAGCTCAAAATCAACATTTTTTTAATTGTAGCTCATGAAACCAGTTTAACGCATTAAGAAGACCAAGTGTTTCACCAATATCGACGTCAAGAATTGGCGAGATCCACTCTGTTTTAGCAAGAACAAGCCGTCCTCGATCATTTGTCATACACATTCCTAAATGCCAACTTTATTTTTATGGTATAGAAAAAGATGCATCAATGTTGCATTTGTATCTACCACCTCTCAGGCTCGTAGACCATCGCAGAATAGTTCGTTACGTTGTTGAAAATATGTTGCTTCTATGTGAATCTGTGATCCCTTCCAATCAATCAATTAGAAAATTTATTGCACGCTCACAAATTAAGTGGATAGATTCAACATTATTTTTCCACAACTTGTTATTATTTCTTTTTTTGTTGCCAAATGCTCCAAATTACAATCAAGAAAATTAAACAATCATCTTGTCAAAAAATAAATTAAACAACTATACCAAGTAAGAATATAAACCTACCAATATCGTTAGTTGGTTTAGTGATAATTGGTGCTAAATTTGTTAGGAATAAGGACCACGGTTCGATCCCCGCAACTGTAATCGGGAGGGGGTTAGAACCACTTGATACTAAAACTTTGATCCTGCATTAACTTAGCCTAATTAAAACTGACCCCCAAACCAGATTAGACAGTCCGGTTGATTAGATTGTGGGAAAAAAAATCTAAACCTGGAATAACATATGAAGATGAATTACCATATTCAAAATCATAAAATAAAATGAACGGAGTGTGATAATTTAAATACACAATTAATCAATTCTACTCATATATATATATATATATATATATATATATATATATATATATATATATATATATATATATATATATATATATATATATATATATATATATATATATATATATATATATATATATATATATATATATATATATATATATATATATAAACATAATAATCAAAAACCATATAACACATTAACATTAATGTACGACAATGTTATATCCATTATAATCATCAACTACTTTACAGTGTAGATTCATCTAAATCTGGATCATATGGTTAGAAAGGTCACTTGCTACTCCATGATAATAACTTAGTATTCAATGAGAACATCCCAAATATGTCTGGTCTTTACTAACACCGTCCTACCAAATATACAACCTAATCAATCATTTAGACATCTTAATTGATTATTTACCTTTACATTATTATAAATCAACACTTGATTTATTAAAAAAAAAAATTAATCCAATGTTTATGGAATAAACATCCTAATGACTCACAAAAGCCATAAATATCAAGAAATAAATAAATTAAAAAAATAAAAATATAAACCTTAGGTGTTACACCCTCCCACCCCACCCAATGGTTTTTTGTTCTTTATTTTCTTCTTTTTAATAATATTATGATGCATGTGATTGACAAGGTTTGAGTGCCAATCTAGTTGTTGTGATGCTTTGCATACATTTTCTTGTATTAAAAAAAAAAATCAACCCAATTGTCAACATGATAATCACAACTAAGCAGCTCTCATGTGCTAAATATTAACAATTAGAGAAGTGCTATATACACAATAATCTTATAGGCATTTATCATTTCATTGTGCTATGGTTGGGTAATTGTGGTTGTTATCGGCGACGTTTAGGGTGCATCTGTTGTCTTAATCCATCGGAGTGCCCCATAAGCCAATGTCATTCCATTCATTTTCCGTTACCGGACCAGCCCGCCGGCCATTGATTAGGAATTAGAAGTTTTGTCCATGCGATTTCAGTATACTAAGTCTGGCACAGTGCACCATTCTCAATAACTTTAACATATCTTTTTTTGCATTGAAAATTTATATTATATAGATCATCCATATAAATTTTAAAAAAAAAATTGAAAATCATTTGATGTATTATTTAGACCCACCAAATTAACAGTATTCAATAAAATTTCATAAATCGTTAATCTTAGGTGGTCTCAATAACACAAATGATTTTCAATTTTTAAGAATTTGTAGGACTGATTTATATAATATAAATTTTCAATTTATCGGTAGATTTTATAAAATTCGCATTCTTTATAAAATTATTGACAAGTGGTTCATTGTACACCATTTATCAAACTCTTTAATTTTAGCCATAACCTTGTAAATTTTCAATTTGCAGCTCACTTTGTTTTTTTAACGGCCTACTTAAGAATAAGGCCACAAAATTGTTTATTTTAGACTTCTAACAAAAAAATATTTTTTTATTAAACAAAAAGATATACATACAAAAAATATTTCATGTGTTTTAAGTCTCACTTTCCATTAAAAGCTGCCTAGCTTTTTTTGTACATGTATGTAAGCAACTTGTATGAATTATCTTGGTATGAATATATCTATGAATTATTTTGCAAGTGAAGAAAGCTATTCAGAACATATGGAACTCTTGTTACTTCAAAAACAAGTAAAAAGAGTTAATTATCATTCATTTTCCAACTTGGCATATCTAATTAATATCTATGGTAGAGTTAATTCTCTAAATTAAAACATTTTACTTATAAAAAAAACAAGTTGATGAGTGAGGAAGCACCGCTAGGATGAAGTTCATTCTTCATAGAATTAAATTGTAAAATTATTAAACTAATAATATTTTAAGATTTTAATAATATATTTCTGTCAAAAAAAATTAAATAATATATCTTGAAAAAAAGGCAATTGAAATATGATACGTTTATTTTTGTAAAATAATATGGATTAAAATTGAAAATAAAAAATCTAGAGGGACTAAAATTTGAGCATACAAGGATACTTTGAGGCTAGCTGGTTGTGGTGGACTTTTTCGAAACTCGCAGGGCGGATGGATCAAAGGATACGCGCGGAAAATTGAAACATGTGAGACGCTCTCTGCGCTGAAATGTGGGAAATGTACTTGGGAATGCAACTTGTTTGGAGACAGGGTTTCCACAAACTTCAAGTAGAAAGTCACTCAAAAACTCTAGTTGACATGATCACAGGAAAAGTCAAAATCAATGGCAACCTCCCTACCTTTGTGTGTCGTATACAAGAGCTTTAAAAGTTATACCGACAGGTTCATTTCAATCATACCTTACGGGAGGAAAATAGAAGTGCTGATTGGCTAGCTAATTATAGCTTCTCTGAATTCTTTTAATATTTAATTTATGTTATGGCATGGAGACTCCTCCTAGCTAGGAAGGCCTTGAGTCTCCTCTTTGATGATATTTCTTGGACTTACATGTTTAGGAATATTCGCGTAACTATGTAGTTTACTTTCTTTCTTCTGTTGGACGTTAGCCCTCTTTTTCTTAAAAAAAAAAAACTAAGAATGAAATTTGATATATTTAAAAGAAGAAAAACATATATTACATGATCTTGCATTTGCAACGACATATGATAGATATGATTCTCTCCATTGCAAGATTCTTTTGATAGCAAAACAAACAAGTGGGTTTCTTGGTTGAGGTATCTCCATCCAATCCAATTGGCACGCATGCATGTGGAAAGCAATGACTTATATATATTTCAACTATATAAATAGGAACCCACCTCCCCCATAATTATTGGACGCAGGCATTATATACTCACTAGTCACTCAATCAGGGGGCATATATGTGTAACCATTTGATGTCAAACTAAAATTATTTTAAATAAAATGTCAATTTCAGTATTTAAAAGTGGATTTATTTTCAGGAATAAGCATTTCCTTTTTTTTAAAAGAAAAAATGGGTGTGTAAAAAGTAAAAACATCACTATATAGATTTTTAAAGTATTAAAAGCTCAAATTTTAAGATAACTTTTTTTGGTACATGATATTTACACGTGGCAGACTGTCACGTCATCACCACGTTATTCTCTGTTAAATCCATTTGACGACAGGGACTAAAAATCTTGACTGAAGAAACTTCAGGAACTAAAAACTGTGAAAACAAACTTCAGGGACTAAAACGAAAATTTTGTGAAACTATAGGGATCAAAAATATATTTAACCATTTTTTATTCATTTTTTATTAATATGCTTAATTAGTGTATCAGGAAACCACCGTTAACCTTTTCTATATATATGATGGAGCTGGAGATCGAACTCCGATCCGGACCTCATCCATACCACACAAACTCCTCGCAATTAGACCAAATTTAGTGGTTTTCCTAAATATATAATTTAAAATATTAAATATACAAGTTCTAATTTCTCCTATATATATATAATATACCCACGCTAACTATATAGAATGAGTGTTGTTATGTTTCTACCTTTGTTGGAAAAATATAGAGAAATTAGAAAATTAGTTGTATATGATTGTGAATGAAAATATCTAGCTAAGGCATGACTTAAAAATACTAGCTCTCTCGTATCCCCGCAACAACTCCAAGCTATATAGAACAAGCTCAATCTCCATCAAATTATAATTACTATAATTAATTCTAACTCTAGTTAGTTACACTTCTAACTCTGATCAAAATTGGACATGAAAGGTCAGTTAAAGTTGTCTCATGCATAAAAATAAAATTAGTTATATTGATATGTCGTTAGTTTTTTTTTTTGTCACAATTTTGTAAAGCAACCAATAGAAATGGTTATATATATATTTTCAGAGCTAATCACAAAATATGATCCGGCATAGGACCGACATATGTAGTTGTGTATTAAACTACGATTTAATTTATTTTTTAAATTACAGTCAGCATCATTAAGAAACCACTTGCTATATAACAAACTATTGGTATAAGTATCTTAGCTTTCTGCATTTAATATTTGTTTGTTAATTGTTAATTGAAGTAAATATAAACTATGAGTCTTTTTATTGTACGGATTACTCTTTCTCCACCCACCACTCCTTACGACCAATTCTTGTAAAAATAATGTATTTTTCATAATATCTAAATCTGTTTTAAGGTATGGTGGAATCGAGAGAATTCGTAAAATTGGATGAAAAGTAAAAATGGGAGATAATTCTGTCAAGCCAAAGATACAAAACATTGAATTCTTAATCAGGAATATATAATCTACAGTAAAAATTCATTAGTGCGTCAAAATTTGAAGGGAAAACACTGTTTCCTTTTAGCTGTGACCACTAAACTATCCACAGACTGACTACAATTGACATACAAGACAACCTCACTTTTTATCAACAGTTGCAGCTTCATCGCTTTCATGCGGCATATCATCTTTTTGTTCGAGTATATCAATGTCCTCAGTCTGCTGCTGCCCGTTTTGCACCTCAACTGATGCATCTGGGTGACTAAAATAAGACCCATTTTGCTCCAATTGATATCTCATTTTTTCCTGGAAACAATAAAAAAACAAATCATTGACTTTTTTTCCAAATAGAACCCAGAAAATATATATATATATGGTTTTTTATAATAGATTTTAGGAGAATGTTATTAGTAAGGAAGATTGCCAATACAGAGGAAAGAAATCCGGATAGGACAAAGCAAACAACAGTAGACTAAGATGAAAGATACAAAAACCACTAGCAGAAAAGAAACTTCTCCAGAAAAAGAAGGTTCAAGCAGCCGAATTAAAACAAACTACATAAACAATGCTATCCAAAAGCAATGTATTATATCTACAATAAGACATACCAAGATTCAAGGCACCAATTCCCTATTTTGATTTGACCTCTATGTTTTTATATTCATTTTATACAGAATTATATGTTTCCTTTAAGTTTTTAACCATGACATGTCCTAGCATTTTCAAATTTTGCCATATCCTTGTGTATGTCATTGTATCTGAATATTATGTCCAGTATCACGAGACATGAGACATACCTGATATAGCCTATCTATGATACTACTCATCTCCTCAATGCCACCGACAAGATGTACATGATGCCTAGGACCAGGATCTTCAGCATTCCGTTCGGTATATGATGTAATCTCATTCATATTAAGGGCAAGATGGTCAGGTCTTTTGAGAAGAAGCTGAAATGTAGGTTGCAGCTCATAGCATTGCTCAAAAAGGGAACGGCGGCAAAAGACATATAAACCAAGCCGAGCACGTGACATGGCAACCACCAACCTTCTTACATCACGTAGGTGACCAACAAATCGAGTACGCACAAGAGACAGCAATATAAAATCATTTTGCTGACCTTGAAACTTATCTACTGTAGCAACCTGAGAGCAATCATAAAAAGGAACATAGTATAAATATTTGAAAGTAAAGAGCTCGAAAATGACAGCATCTTAATAAAAGAAACCATTAATAAATTTAAACTAAAACATAATTTATAAGTAATGAATGCATAGCATACCTTGCTTGGTGGGCCAATGAAGTTATATGGAACACATCTCCTGTTTATAACATCGCGGATGAGAAGTTTCTGGCCATTGTAAGTGGTCAAAATTGATATCTTACTGGCAGGATACCCTAATAGACGCATGTATATATAAACGCTGACAATATATTCCGCTTCTCCCTCATTTTGGTAAAACCATGGAGATGGAGTTGTCTCCCCCTTACCATTGTGATCTGGAACATCCACTAACTGATAATCATAAGCAAATCCAGCATTTGCCCTATTGAATATAGCTGCCTCCTTTAGATAAGGAAGGTCTCCCAAGTCTCTGTATCTCCAGTTGTAAAGTTTGGCTATGCTTGGCCGGGCTCTTCCTTGAGCATTTAGCTCAATGTAAGGAATGCCCAGACGGACAAACCTGGTAAATAAACTCTGATCCATGTGGCTGTACTTTTGGAAAGCCATATTCTTCACAACAGGAGGCAATTGGTGATGATCACCAATTAGAATGCAGCGTTTAAGCCGTGCGTGACCATCCTCCTGCCTCTGGAGTAACATTGGAATGAAAGTCTCGATTTCTAAAATTTGGGCACTTTCTTCCATCAACAAGTTGTCATACTTAAAACCTAGCTGAAGGAAATCTTTCCTCTTTAGAGCTGCATGGGTACAAGTCATTGCCACGATCTTAGCCTGCTTGGTCATTAAGTAGTTAGCTCTATCTGCTGTTGACTTAAGTAATTCAAAAGCTCGGCACTCTTCAAGTTCTTGAAACATAGTCTTCAAATGACGAAAGCACCCCAAAGCAGCCCGCATGTCTTTCTCAAAAGACTTGCCTGTAAATACAGGATGTGGTGTGTCAGAGAAGAACTCTTTGAAGGGAAAACGATCTCGAACAAATGTTGCCTTTTCTTTATTCTCAGCACAAGCAGCAAGAAATTGCTCCCAGCGTGAATAAACATGAAGCAACCAGAAGTATCCTGCAGTTTCACAAGTATAACCCACGTCCTCTGGCAATTGAAGAGATCTAGCTAGCCTCTCAACTTCATTCAGCAGTTCTAACCGTCTAACAAGCATTGCATTAACGCGACCTTGCCGACTAAAATCAAGATCAGTAGCAAGCTCCTGTTCTCCTTGACCAAGTCGGAGTAGATAGCGGGCAGGTACGTCTCTCTAAAAAAAAAGGAGTAAAATGAAAACCATAAACAACAGCTAAACAAAAGAAGTTGAAATAGAATAGAGAAGTAATAAAATATCATACCTGCATTATCTTCTCAAACAGGTCATTCAAAGCTTGATTTGAATGAGTAATTATTAAGGTTCTCTGAGAAGGACAGTTATGATAAAGAACATTTAGAATTTGCACAGCAGTATCAGTCTTTCCTGTACCAGGAGGCCCCACAACCATAGTTAGACCAGGCTGAATGCCTGATATAATTGCTTCGACCTGAATATTCCATGTTGTTTAGTGTCAGTTTAGTATTTACATTAAAATATATTACAAAGAAAATAGATAAAGTACAGGATCACCATGAGGTGAACTACAGTTAGAGAGACAAAGGAATAGCAGGTCACAATTAGTATGAATATTGGACCCGATGTTCTCTACCTTCCTCTCTCTAACTGGACCTGCATTTGAACAGAACAATCCAAAATTCCAAATCAAAGGATAAGGAATCAGCTGACAGAAAGCATAAAGAAAACAGCAAGCAAACATGGCCCAAATAAAACAACAAAGTTTCCAATTCTATTGGATATCAGTAGCGGAATTTGCTTTGAAACAGCTATCAGCAGAACATCAACAAGATGTGATAAATATAATCCCATCCTATAAAAGTTGTAAGTCAAATAGGCACTCTCGAAAATATGGACATTCCTCCATAACCAAATACATGAGAAAAGCACATAGAATGCACACTGCCATAAAAACATGGTCTCCTTTCCTTATTCAAGACAAAACCTTCAAAGGCTGAGACATGAAAAACTGACATCCATTTCACACTACTGACAAAATTCAAGGGAAAAACCAAAATACAATGTGAGCTGTGATTATAACTAAGCTGCATGCTTTAATATAAAATACTATGTAATAAATTAGAAACACTAGCATTGTGCTCGTACATCCCATTCTCAATCACTTGGATTCAATCACTATTCTGGGAGAAGGGGAACAAAACAATTAATAGAAAATACTATTCTACATAAGAAATGACATTATGTGACTGAGTTTAAGAGCTGAGTGCACCTGTGTGGGTGTAAATCTAACTGAATTTTGTTTTGGCTGATCTTGAGGATATGGACCAGGGTCAGGAGGAGTATATGTCTCAATTATCAGCGTTTCTTTCTGATGATTAGCATCAACCATATTGACATCGTTTGCTGCACCAGAAGTAGACACTGCACTCCCAGGAAGGGAACCATTGCTTCCTTTGAGCGTCCGGGGAAGCTTGATTTTAAAAGGAGGGCTTGGATTCAAGTTCTCTGTGCCATCAGAATTTACGAATGTAACCTGAAGGAAACAGAAAAAAAGTAAGAGACAAGCCACGTCAATATCTTAATTTTATACAATAATTCCCAAAAGAAGATATCAAGCATATCCATGCAACAAAAAAATCTCTAAATCTGAAAATAGAATACAAACCTCATAATCCGCAAAACTTCCTTTCAAGTGATCAGCATCTAGAAAAGTATCTTTGAAATCTACAGTTTCTAATAGATCAGGCATATTAGTCCACTGAGCTGCTGAAGGATCCCCATAACCAAGAAAAATATTCTCCAACCATTTAGGAACAATACAGTATTCATTCATCAAGTCCCTTATTGATTCTAAGATTGCTTTAAAATTGTTTTCTTTTGGCTTTCTCCTCATTAACACATTAAATGTACCATAAACATCTTCTCCACCTTTCTCAGCAATGTTATTGACATCCATGTGGTATTGCGCTGTATCCAAAGCTACAGTTACTGTTCTAAGTTCCCCCTTTGGTGGCTTCCAGTCCTCTCGTTTAATCTTACCCGAAAAATCATTCATAAGGGTTCGTTCTTCATCACGAATCTCAATAACTTCACACCCCCGTACATACTGTAGGCCAAGCTTCTGTGGCACACTAGCTTTGTTTTCTTCTTCAGTACTAAGAGGCTCAAATGATGGGCGAATAGTTAGTAAAAACAATACATCATGTTCTTTTAGTGCATCCCATTCAGATCTAATGTGTGATCTATAGCTGGAAATGCTATAGGTAACTTCTGCAGTCACGGATGCTGGTTTGACTTCTCCTATGTTAGGTTGTTTCACTTCAGCGATCCTGAATTGTTTGATTGGTACACCCATTCTTGACCAACCGCGAAAAGCAGTTTCTCCATCAATATTAATATATGCAAGAAGATGGGGGATAGCTTCCTGAATGTCCTCACGTATTTCATATGTGGATTCAAGTCGAAAGAGATTAAAATTTCGGAGAAGATAGTCATGTAATGTTAAAAACTGTAAGTTTAGCTTTGGTAACGCTAAACAACCTTCTCCAGAGTAATTAATGCTAGGTACAACACTTTCATCCCACATAATCTGCTCGTTTGGATAAAGAGGAAGAGCATTGATGGCTTCTTTTTGAGATTGTTGCTTCTCAAAATAGGACACCATTATTTCAATAAGAAAATCTACCCTCTCTGACCAGGGATCTTCCTTAGAGACCAGTTTGAGCTGCATAAAGCCACAATGTCAAAAACAGAAGTTTGTGGCAGTGAAATTCATAGCATTGCTCACACATGCAAGCATTATAATACTATTTCTAAATCTACTCAACAGAACCAGTATAAAATACTATTTGAGTCCTTTTGGTAACATTCACAACAATAGCTAGCCGACTAACAGAATAAAACAAAAGAACAATTCCACTTTCTAGTATCAAAATTCTGCAATCAAAAGTAAGGATGCATGCATTTAGAAGGGAGGGTTCAAATAAAGTCTTAAGTTGAGAAAGAAATGAATTATTGGGATAAGTTTCGTAATGACAACTGAATTGAAAACATAAAGTGATATTATTTGCCTCCAGAACTTGATGTATTACAAGTGACCTTCAAATGAAGCCATTATAATTACAACGGCAATAAAAACATTGTAACAATCAATTATAGTTATAAATCTCAACATTCACATGTGGTACAAGGAACAACTGAAGATCCAAAATCAAGATTATAAAAACAGAGGAGCGAAGATTTGTGTCTATTAGTCACATACCTTACAGCAAATCAAATCCCTTAACTCCTCAGGAGAAAGAACAGACAATTTATTGGACAGGTTTGCACGTGTTTGAATTGAACCGATGTTGGTCAAAGCAAGTTCCCGAAGCTACAATCAGGATAGAAAATAAGTAATTATTATAATCTGATCATACTGGAAAAAATGAAATCAGGGAGGCATAGGATGAAGAATTGTGTGATATACAAATATTACATACCTTATCTATCTTTTTAAATGCAAGTAACTGGAATGACTGCAGTCGGCTGTAATGGGATTCAAGAACCTCATGATCTGTCAACTGTATGCCAGTATGATCATTAATCTCAAACCCTTCATAGAATTGTAATAAATCAACCAACTGGGCAAAAAGTTTCCCCTTTTCATGCCTATAGAGTGCACTCAGATGGCATTTCGCAACTACAGCTACATCAGCCACTAGAGGCCTCAAATACCTAACACACAAGAAAAACAGAGTACAAGACATATTAGGAAAACTGAAAATGTATACTCTCAAAGACTACACGAGAAAAATGTGGGCCGTCAAAAAGTATACTTCCTTCCTGAATGTCTTTCAAGAAGGTCAATAACCAGTAAATGAGAGAGTGCAAATAATCATTTCAACATACCTTCTTGTTGGCAATTGACTCAGAAGGTCAATAAGAAATTCCATAAACCTCTCGCAATAGAGGACACAAGCATCGTTAATTAGCCACAAACCAGATTCATCAATTACTTCATCATCCTCACCAGACAACTGTCTCTGGGAAAATACCTGTGAATCCAGTATCTAGAAGAGGAAAAAAAAAAGCAAGAAATTTAGATTTCTACTTCCAAATAAAAATATTTGTTGATCTAAAAACTGATACAGTTGTCTATAATCAAGGTTCTTAACAAATTACAACCTCCAGAAACTCCTCTATGAGATTTCTCAAAAACTTCACTTCAACTGTAGTTGAAGGATCTAATAGTTGTCCTCCTTTCACAGGTTCCTTCTTTAACATCCTTTTCCATTTCTTGACCAAACCTGGATTAAGACAAAGCTCCATCTGTGTGGATGAAAACCAATGACCCAAAATACATTTAGCACATAAACAAAATATTTAACATTCATCACAAAAAAATTCAAAAATAAAAAGTAAAACAGTGGCAATAACTCGTCTAAATAAAAATTTATCATACCTGAAAACGACCATAAGATAAACTGTACCAGGACTTCAAACTTGCTAGTCTCAACACTGTCATGCTAACAACCTCATCTTCTAAACTCTGCAACGCAAGGTTATCATCTCAGCTACAATAAATTTTGATGAAAATGGGATGCAATAAAATGACCATTTCAAAGTCTTGTTCGATAATTGAACGACAATTCCATTTCATTCCTGTATTAGATTTGCCTTGTCAATTTTTCAAGCAGGACCAACTCACAATCTTTAACCAAAAGATAAATTCAAATTTCCTTATGAACTTGCTTGGGGTGAGTGGGACAATGGGTCGAACGCCGGTATAGTACATATTCAGATATAAGAATGTGAGTTTAGAATTTACAAATCATTTTTACCTTTGTTTTTTTTCATTGACCAAATAATAATAACACTGACAATTTGAAACAAAGACAGTGACCGTCTTCAATGATGCAATTTTTGCCAAAATTTAAAATAATAAAAATAGAAAGCATGAATAACAAACAGCCCCTATTTGTATCAGCTATCGAACTTTTAGGAATCTAGCAAAATCATGGAAAATTTGCTGAAAGTGTAATGATTATGCAAAATGGCGATTCTACAATAATGTGAGCCTGTTGTTCAACATAAATTGATAAATAAACCTGCACACCACCTACTTAAACATGCATGATTAAAGCCAACAACAACATGACTTATGTCGTAAAGGATGAAATACAGTGCCAGCGTACCTGAAAGGCATTTATCATGAAAACAAGGTAATTTGTCTTCTCTGCAATATTCAGTTCTCTTCCCTACAGTAAGATTTGAACATGAGATTCAGCAAAATGTCATTTCACCACCAAATACCATCTACTCACTTCACCAGATAAAGGAAAAGAGAAAGAAAAACAAACACTTGAAAGTCCAACTCAATAATCAAATAACAAATCTACACTAAACAAAATAGTGAAATTCTGAAATCTAGCAATCGATAATAGATGTAATCATAACATCCCAAGATATATGTCAAGTAATCACAAAATATCCATTCTTGTCAAAACATGTGAAATATCTATCTCAAACTCAAACAAAGCGAAACAAGCATATTATATAGAAACAAAAGGGAAATATCTTATGAAGCTACACATACATGGACACAAGACACAACACCAACGGTAACACATAGACAACGGCAACAATTTGAGAAAATAGAAGTAATTGTATGTAATCATAAGTTTCAGTGTTGTGTCGGTATGCAGCGGATACTAGGGCACTATGGTGTAGGTGTCCGACACCGACACTTATAAATTATGTCATTTTCTCAAATTATTATCGGTGTCGATGTGTCAAGTGTTCGTGTTCGTGTTGTGTCCGTGTTGTATGCGTGCTTCATAGCTCAGGCATGCCTTACTAAAGTGCTACATAGGAAATAATAATGCATAAAGATAGAAATAGATAGATACCTCCTTTAAGCGAATAACCCTCTCAAGAAATTCTTTGAAAACATCTTTCCTATCATGGAAGCAAACCCAAGCAGCAACATTCTCTCTGAACTGCAATCCAAAAAACAAACATGTAATCCATAAAATTATCAACCCACCAATTAAATTTACAAAAATAATAACAAATAAACAAACCTTTTCATTGACCATGATGATGATTGACATAACATGTTCAAAAGTAGCACTAACAGCATCAAAATGCGGCCAAAGATAATTCTCTAAATACTGAGAAACTTCCAAAACCATAACTCTCTGAAGAGGAACAGGTTTATTACCTTGTCCCTCTTTCACCAACAACTCCGTTTTATAAATCTTCAGAACAAGTTCAGGATCGAACTCTTTCTTCTTCTCACTATCTTTCGACCAGTTCGATTCAGCAATCTTCGTTAACCGATCACGTTGAATCTCAGAAACCGTGATTGTACCAGGTTCTGCCAGTGGATACTCCGCCACTCTGTGACGCCGGAAATCGAATGTACCTGTGCCGTAGACCTTAGTCATGGTTGTAGCAAGTACGATTTATGCAGGGAAATCGAGATTGGGAAAGTAGGGTTTTGGATTGGGATAAAGATAAACCCTAACTCAATTCGAAGAAGAAGAAGACGAAAAGAAGTGTTTGTTGTTTTTTGACGGAAAGAAGTGTTTGTTGTTGGTAATACAAATGTTAATAGTAATTTCAAGATTTTATCTATATATATATATAGGACAGAAAATATTTGATATAGATTTTTCACGATCCTAACAATATTTTTATTTTTTTTTAGCAACAAGTCTTAGCTACTAGTAGTTATTATTAAAAAAAAGTAGATTTTATTATAAAAAATAAAAATTTAAGATTTTTTTAATCAATAAAAAAAATCAGATTTTTTCCAGTCAACATCATAAAAAACCCTCAAACTCATAACGCGCAATTAAGATTTTTTTTCTAGTCACACCATAAAATACCTTCAAACTTATAACGTGCGGCCGCTCAAACTACCTTGTTCATTTCCGCCGCTCAAATATTTGTTGAGTCCATCTTCATCTCTAATACTTAAACTGAATTTGAAAGGTAAGTTTTTGAGTTATCAATTCACGATTCCGCGATTTATTTGAGTTCGATTGTGAATTTGCAAGTTCCTTGTGAAACTATGATGATTTTGAGTTTCAATTGTGCATTTTTATGTTTCACTCCATAGCAAACCGTGTCAACATTTTCTTCTTCCATATCCATTTACAAGAGAAATAAAAAGTTGTTAAATCGACTGAAAATCATGTGTGAGTTGTAGAAACACATATAGGCAAACTTAGTTTACGTAAGTTATGTAAATTGAGTTTATGTAAGGTTGTAAACGGACAATTAACGTAACCTTTAAACTGAGTGTAACTTTGAACTGAGTTTACGTAAGGTTATGGAAACTCAGTTTACGTGTGATTTTGGAAAAACTATATGTGATATTAGATTTCATGCGCGTAAGGTAAACCTTAAATTAGAAACATTTACTGACCTATACAATCAAAGGAAAACATAAAATTGCATGAAATAAAAGAGAGAATGTCATAGAATCAACATTGAAAAAGCATACATTCACTAACATATGCAAATTTATTGACGTAAAATTCCTATACTAACATACATTCAAAAAATTAATTATTCTAAGAGTGTGTTTGGATGAGGAAATGTTTTGAGGTAAAGTAATTTTTTAGAGAATTCATTTTCTTCGATCTAAATTTTTGTTGTTTGGATAATTAATTTTTTTTCCTCCCATATATTTCAAAATATCAAATTAACCCCTATAAAAAATTTAGAATTGCAGATTCACCCCTATTTTTCGAAAAATACAAATTGACCCCTATTTTTTTGAAAAATGCAAATTGATCCCTAATTTAAAAATTGACCCAAATATTTTGAATTTTATAAAATTGGCCCAATAAAGGCTCAAAATGAAAATTTCTATTATTGTATCCAAACACACAAATTTAAAAATGAAGGTAACTTTAAATAGAATCATTTGAACTGCTTAGAATTTCAAATCCTCTAAAATTTCTAATTACTCCATAGTATATTTGGATGGTGGAATATTTTGAGGTAAAATAATTTTGAAAATTTTTCAAAATGATTGGAATTTAAGAAATACTTTGTCCAAGTTATTTTAAATGACACTTAAAACCTAGGAATTTGAAATTCCTTCCTCCGATATTTTCAAATTGACCCATATAAACTTTCTAAAAATTGTAATTTGACCCCTAAAATTTATCAACATTTGCAAATTGGTCCTTGAAATTTTTTAAAATTGCAACTTGGTCCCAATTTTTCAAATTTTAAATTTGACAAAATAATGTTTACAATAAAATTTTCTATTACTCTATCCAAACACACACATTTAAAAATGAGAGTGTAATTCAACTAGAATAATTTTAATTGCTTAGAATTCTAAAATTTCTAATTCCTCCGTCCAAATACTAACCAAGTTTAAGAATTTTAAATCCTCTAAAAGAGTTGAATTCTAAAATAATTGCTTCTCATATGATTAGGCATGGCAACAGAACCCGTACCCGCGGGTACCCGCCCGAACCCACCCCGAATTTGACGGGGAAAAACCGATTTGACTGGGTTTGGGTTCGGGTTTGGGTTTTCCCCGATTTCAAAACATGGGGATGGGGCGGGTAACGGAGATATTGGTACCCACCCCGAACCCGTCCCCGAACCCGCCCGTTTATATAAAATTACTATATTACGCCTATTTATTTATTTATAATGTCACATATCATATAATTTATCTACTTGAGTTAGGATTTTTAATGAACAATGGTTCTTAGTTATTTGTTTTTTTAGCAATTTCAGTGAACTATGATGTAGAACATTCTTGGTTATGTGGTTGTTTTGATGGTATTTTGGAATATTGGTTTGTACCGGTACTATTTTATGGTTTTGATAATTTTGGTTTGATATTTTGGAATATCATTTCATTTGTATGTTTAATGCATTGAAATTTTGATTTGTACTTTATTATTTGAATTTTTTTGTATTGTATGTATGTCAGTGTTCGGGAAAATTTTGCGTTCGGGTAAGGTTCAGCAGGGCAGGGCAAGGTTCGGGGATACCCGAACCCATTTGGGTATACCCGAACCCATTTGGGACGGGGATTGGGTTCAATTTTTCATCCCCGTCGGGTAATGGGCGGGGAACGGGTATTTATCAATGATTCGGGTATGGGGAACGGGGAAGGTAAAAACCGTACCCGCGGGTACCCATTGCCATGCCTACATATGATGATGAGATTAATACATTAACCAATAACCATGGACTATATCTATACGCGCACTTTCACATTATCTAAAATAATTTGTTTCATACATTGTTTTTTTTTTTTTTTTGACATACTTGTTTCATACATTTTGAAACATGGAAGTCGTTAATGCCACTTTCTTATACTCCGGTCAATAATAATATGTATGCAAGACAACACATAGTTGCTTCATCATTATATCAAGGTTCACAATTCAAAGTTAATAAGAGGAACTAGTAGTTGAATTACATGCATGCATTTAATAAAATATAAGTTCACATGTAGGAGAGGCCCTTGGCCATAGGGACAATTCTGTTTCAATTTTGAAGTCTTTACCGCAATTGATTGTCATGGTTTGCAAAACCCTTGCATTCTTCAGAATATATTTTGTTGACATAAGCTCACCTTGTTCACCTAAGAAGTCATGAAATTTTAAAGTTTTGAGGTGTAATGAAAGGCATTGTGGAACACATTTTGGATCCACCCAATTTTTTAGGACATATTCTTTTGTCCCATCCATGGTGCCCTATTAATATAGATAGATAAAATAAATTAATTATAAAAAACATGTAAGACAAAATATAGAAGATATGATCCATAAACTAATTAACAAACCTGATAAAACTCAAGGTTTTGAAGCTTAATGCAACCATTGAGCATTTGCACTACCAAATCCCAATTAGAGTTGATAGAAATAAGTTTCAACTTAGTCAAATTATGAAAAGTAGGAATCTCATCAAAATTTCGATACACCAAAACGATGACTGCATATAACATACTTACTCAAATTATTGTAGCAAAATACACAATCGATTTCATGGGATAAAAATTGAATAATGCAAGAGTGATTGAGAACATGTAATATTTACGAGGAAATGATTTTTGTGTGCATATGTGCAAGACCGGTTTAAGCAACTCAAACAAGCACTTTAAGACTCAAATTTTTTAGGTAAAAAAAGGCTTAAAAAAATTCAATTTAGTTACAAATTTATCTAGTTCAATTGATTAGAAAAAGACCTCAAATTCCCCACAACCAAGGTTCAAATCTCAAAATTTGCATAATGTAATATTTTAATTTATTTTTATTAGCCTTGTGTTTCTTTTAAGGCCTCACAATTTTTTTTGCTTTAAGTTATTCTTGATTTATTTATTTATTTTATATTTTAAGCATATATTAATAATTCATTTAATAAATTGTGATTTTAATATTGTCATGTTTTTCTTTTATTAATTTTGGGATGTATCAATATTTTTTATTAAATATGATGCATAACACGATAAATAATCCTTTATATGTAATATTGCCACTATATATGTATTGTATTTTAGGGGGGTCCACGACTACTTCAATGCCCTGCTTGAATATTAAAAATGACCCTTAATAAAAAAAAAATATTTAAATTGTAAATAACATCAAAAATACATAAAAATGACTAGAGCTAAAATCATGTAAAAAAAAATATATTGTAGGGATTGAACCAAGGACCTTGCACTTAAGTACTCCTATTAATTGCATAAAAAATAAATACTCATATTGATAGAGAGTGTAGGGAGTACTTCAGAGGCTACCACTAATCTATTGATACATATTTAATATCTTATGAACATTAAAACTATATATATAACTATTATTAAGAACCTGGAAATTTTGAAATCCGATGCCACTACATACCCAACAACACATGAATGTGGGTCGGCCATAATCCTATGTCTAAAATGAAAAGTTTTACTAAAGAAATTAAAGAGGCATACCACATACTTCAAAATTTTATAAGAGATTCGTAAGTTAGCAGCTATATATATATATGTGTGTGTTGTATCAAAATATAGTTTACATTAATATATTTGAGATTAACAAAATAAACTAATTATGTTTTAACTTATTCTTCATTTGAAAATCAAGTTCTCAGCAAATAATTAAAAAAAAAAAAAGCAAGAAGAAACTGTGATGTTAAAATAAGTTGAAACGTTATTAAAAATGTCATGTCAATATTAGTGAGACAATATTTGGTCAATATAAGAATGGGCTATCAAATAAAAAAAAGACTCAAAAGAGAAAAATATGGGTCAAAAATTGCTTTTTTTTACTAGAGATTAAAATCGTGAAATTAAAAAACTATGGCGTCCATAAAGTGCAATATAAGCTTGTTTCAGGTGTTTGGCAACAAAAAATTTTCACTAGTTTATATAGCTTAGTTATTCCAATCCTTATTATTTTAATGAAAAAAACTACACACTCATAAAAATAACTATTCACGCGCATAAAATAAACATAAAACTTATATGTAATTATGTATCTAGGACACCTAAATTTACCATTCCTAAAGATAATTCATATATGAAATAGACAAGTAATGCAAAATGTAGTTATATTCACTGTATTAAATATTGTAGCAAAGTATAGCATCCAATATTTTGATGAGATGAAAAAAATTGCAGATTATGAATGGAAGTGTGATTAAGAACGAGTAATACTCACTGGTAATTTAAGAATGCCGTATTATTCTCTATGTGTAGAGAACCCTTTTGAGATGCCAAAAAAAAAAAAAACACCAAGGAAACAAACAACGCCTGCGACTAAATTTATGGGTTAGGGTTTCCTCACTTGAGCATGGGGATGTATAGGACAAAAAAGAGGATTTTTATGTGGGAGGATCAAATTTCAACCATCGAAGAAAAATTAATATTGTGCCTTTTTTTTACCAAATTATAGGCACCTTCTTCTTTGTGTAGAGAGAATCATTTTAAGAATAATATTAAATCTTTATATAGTACTTTAGATTTATAATTAAAATAAGATACCATTAGAATTTATGATTTAAGATTTTAGTTAGAATTTTTAGGATTAGTTTGTTATTTTAAAAAATATGATTTAGAAGTTTGGTTTATTTGTAGTTGTATATTTTTTTGATAAGGTATTTGTAGTTATATATATGCTAGCGGGTCAGGCAGGTGCGCATGTGTCTAACTTATTTCCAAAAATAAATAAAAGATTTTTTATGCTAAAAAGAAATATGTGTCTTATGTTACGGTGAGTTTGTTAATAAAAATTTATTGTTTTGATGACAATCAATTATATGATGTTTTTAGTAGTAATTTAGAGTAGTTTAAATAGCAATTGAAGCCCAAAAGCAAGCAAATACCTGTAAAAGTGAAGTTACTTGGCCCAGAAGCAAGAAAAGTGGAAAAAACAGAAAAAAGGGCAAAAACATAATAAACAACGCAGGCATCATGGACACGATGAGGCGAAAATACACGCATAAAAAGCCCAAACCCAACTGAAAAACTATAAATAGAGTCTTCCTCCTCCACTATTATTCATTCAAAAAATTCAGAAAAATTCAGAAAAATTGAATATTCACTCTAGAGTTAGGAGAACTCTAAGGAGGAGGCAAGGAGGCCAAAGAACTCCAAGGCCAACAAGGTTCTTTTCTTTCTGTCTTTGTAATTTATTTTTCCTAGGTTAGGTGGAGTCGAGGAACCCTCTTACGAATGCTTGGTTTTGTATATTTTGGGTATAAATTCAATTGTTTCTTATTGCAAACACTTTTATTGTTCGGTTTTATATTTATTTTAATACTAATCACATTAGAATTAAATCTAAGGAGCTAGTGGATATTGGATAGGAAACGAAGCTAGTTATCCCGAACGAAGGACGATATGCTAAGGTCAAGATGAGACCATTAAATTCAGTACCTGAGATCTTAGTATATGATTAAAAGGTTAGTCTAGAACGATAATTTCTACCTGAGGCAGATTTAGGACTAGTTTAGGCACACGTGACAACTTGTGACACATTGAGCCACTAAGGTAATGATATCAACGTTTGTAACAAAAAAGTGGAACTTGTGGCAAGGATATTTAAACAGAGTAAGGGTAACCTAAACTAGACTCTGAACAGTTTGTAATAGAAATAGGGAACCCCATGTGGTCACACACAACATTTATTTTTCTGTTATTTACTTTCTGTTCTTTAATTTCCTGTCATTTACTATTACCCGCAAAGATACATTTCAAACTAACAAAGTGAAGGCAACTATCTATATTCCTAAGCGAAACTAGTCATTTTGGCACAATCCATGTGGAGAACGATAAACTTATCACTTTATTACTTGGTAGCGATTCTGTGCACTTGCAGAAGCACCGTCATGTTGCTACTATAAAAAATCAAAGATATTGTTGGTATTATGAAAAGTGCACACAAAAACTCATGAATTCTCTTTATATAGTATAGATACATAGAGGCTGATAGAGGCATATAACCATAATCAATGAAAATAAGAATATTAGATTATTTTCCATAGAACACTATCAATAAATGAAAATAAGAATATTAGATTATTCTCCATATAACACTATATCTCAACGATTTTTTCCGCATAACCATAAAACTATATTCCGCAATAAAAAACACGAAAACCCCATATCATTGCCTACATTGCAATTTCTTCTTCCTCAACCAAAGCTTAAGTAGCTTATAACTAATAACTTTTTATATTTTATTCTATTTTTACCTTTATTATTTTCATTTTATTATTTCTTTATTTTTTAAAAAAATATAATTTCTACTCACTAATTAATCATGTACTTTCATGTTATTTTGTACTTACAACTGCTAAATTTGTCAAACAAGTTAATTTAATTTTATTAGATTTTCAGTTATAAATTATCGGTTATAAAATATCAACCATAAGTTAGTTTTTCACCTATAAGCTAGTTTATATCTTAATTTTAGCAAAGCATAAGTGACAAACTTAGAATATTTTAAATGTAAAGGACATGTTAAAAGTTTGAAACATATAAAATTATAAGGGACAAAACATTTCAATTAAGCTTAAATTCGTACTACCACTTCATACATTGATCATCATCACATGTTACTATTATCACGTTTGAGATGAGGAAAACAATTATCAAAATTCGGTACAAAAGCAGCAGAAGAAGAAGCATCACCACCACCACCAACACCATCTCTATAAAACCCTTGATCAAAATCAAAACCATAACCAAAACCATAACAGTTATTATTACCATCAATACTCGAAACCGGCATAGCCGATAAAAATGGAAGCTGCTGCTGCTGCAGCATTGAAAGAGGAAGAGGAGGAGGATGAGGAACATCATGAGAAGAAGTGCGTCGAACAGAAGCGGGTTCGCCTTCACTTTCACGGTAACGTTGAAGGTAAAATGCTAAAGGATTAACATAATCATCAAAACCAAGTTTCCCCATAGCCCAAAGTATATCTTCTGCTGTAACTGTTTTCCTTTGTTCTTTCTGGCAACGCTCGTTTGCTTCGGAAGTTATGAAGCTTATGTACTCCGAAACACATTCTTGAATTGTTTCTTTTGCGTCATCAGAGATTTTTGCGTGTGGCGGAAGGATTCTTCGCATTATTCGAATCACATTTGCTATTGGCATGTATTGGTCTTGTTCTCTTATTCCAGCCATTTTTTCAAATAACCTGAAATCTGCATCATATGATATATAAATGAATCAAGAGCATTAGTTTTTTTCACTACAAGAAACTTGACATATAGCTACGGCAAAATTCTGTTGGTAAAGGTCCAAAATCCGTGGCTATAGGCTATAAAACTTAACATTGATTTTGACATAATCACATTTTATATCACTGATTTTGGCAAAAACTATATTTAAAATTTTGTACCAAAAAAATGACATTTAAAAATTGAATTTACCGTGATTTATATACACCATCAGTATAAAGTTATTTTACACAACTATTCAATAATATATAAACATATGATGTACTGTAATTAAAAACACTCACATTCATTAAATAACGTGCCAACATATCTTTAAATACATGTGTAGAATTACACCAATGGAGCCTAGAAATTAATCTCTTAAATAACAAAATCACAAAGTCTCATTAACAAAGGTTAATTTTAAAAACAATATTGTTGCAACTAACTATTGTGACAACATTATGAGCTAATGGATATTTGTAGAGTATCACATCACGATATAATATATAAATGACATGTGGTTTGTGCAGTTTCAATCGTGGTTGTAACGCAACGATGAAATCATAAAATAACTGTATTCTATTGTGCTGTTTCAATCGTAGAGATTTTTTTATGGATTAGCGTACTGAAATTGGTACTAGAGTCAATCGAATCTGAGATCTTGAAAAAAAAAAACATTCTGAGGTTCCAAACCAACACCACTAGGCCAACCAAAGTGGGTTTTAAAAAAGTGGTTGCATAATTTTATTCAAGATAAAAAATAAAATAAAATAAAACATAGTTGAACTATTTATTATAGGCATATGTAAACTACTATTATTATGATCTAATAACATATGGTATTCACATTGTAAGATGATGCATGCAAATGGAGAACCATATAAAAAAAATTAAAAAATAATAAAAAAACGAATATATTTTTGTGTAGGTATAGTTTCCAACATGTTACACACAAACAAGACTATACCAAAACTAAAAAGAAATATGAAAAAATATATAACTTCACCTTTTTATATCTAAGTTTTGCCTAGAAAATATTGATGAAGCAATGTGTCAAATATAAGTTGTAGTAAAAATGGTGGATAAGAAATGGACAGATGAAGATAAAAGGTTGGATGAGAAAGTTAGAAGAGATGAAGTGATTGTGAGTATATTAAGGAATTAAGACTATTTGATATGAATATGATGCATGTGGAATATTAATGGAAGAAGAAGAAGATTTATTATAGAGACTGACATTTATAATCACGCGCTTAACCAAAGAACCAATCGGATACACAATAAACAATTAATAATCTTGAAAATCTCAATCTTGTTCTTAAATCTTTAATGCCGTTTGAATTTTTGTTTGATGACTCATTAATTCTGGTTTAGATCACCAATTTCCCACGCTAATATTTATGGAGAATTTTATAGTAAAAATATAACATATAGTACTATTATTATATAATTTTCTTGTTTCCTTGTCGGTGCCTGAGCCCCAATAGATCATAGATCCGTCATTGGCAGTGGCGGATCCAGGACCCTGGTTCAGCGGGTGCAAACTTTTACACTATATATATATATATATATTAAAATCATAAAATTTTAATACCCCTTCATCCTAATTATAACACATTTTTTGCGAATATTTTGATTCTTCTTTATATAAAGAAAAGGTTATATTATTTTAGAAGTATTTATTGCTTAAGGAAAATGCTTACTAGTGTCACCGAGAATTTGTGTAATGTATTTTTTTAAAAGGATAAACTTTTAATTAAGATTTTATGGAGTCTTGAGAATTTGTAGATTGGTTCTATCATTGTAATATTTTGGTAATTATGTGAATACTTTTGAATTTTTATTCAAAAAACTAATGAGTAAAAGAACCAACATCAATTAATTTGAATAGAAATAAATAAAATACAGGCACAAAGCATTCAATAAAATAATAATTACACAATGTATATACATGAAAGAATTTAAATTAAAGAAAATGTCAATAAGCAAACTCAAGAATAGAAAGTGTACTAAGAATAAGAACTTAAAGCAGATGGAATCATGGAAGGAAACACGTTGTATGCCTAGCTCATTTTAGCTGTATAGGTGCAGAAACAATTAGATGGGTGCATCACTAAATATTCAGGGGGTGCAAGATGCAATTTTCAATAGAATTATAGGCACAATTTACAAAACTCAGTGGGTGCAACTGCATACCCTGAGTCAAGTGTAGGTCCGCCCCTGGTCATTGGTGTTTGATGGACAAAAAATTATTTTGATATTTTAAATAACTTGTGTCGAGGACAAAAAATTATCATATATATAATTTAATGATACGTACACAAAATTTAAATTTGTATTCCGTTCACCAACCCCCAATTTATCCAGTCTTAAGATTAGTTTTAAAATTAAACACAATATAATTAAAATTGTTTTTTTAATTCCGCAATTTTCTTAATTTTTAGCAAATCAAACGCATATATTGTAATTTAACTTCTTTTTAGTCTCTTAATTGTTTCAAAATTAAGCAAAAGAAAAAGAAAAAATTGTTTCAAAACAACTAATCTTTTGAATTTTTAATATAGTACCAACACCATTATATATATATATATATATATATATATATATATATATATATATATATATGGGGGCTGCTAACTTAGACCCAGTTGGGTCTAAGTTAGCAAGGTGCACCTTTTCAGTTGGACAAAAATACCCATTTTTTTAATTTTTGAAAGAATAGAGCATTAGGGGCATTTCTGTAATTTACCCAACAGTACACGCGCCCCCACCTTCTTTTCCCATCCCCAGGACACGTGGCAGCGTGTGATTGCACAAAATCCGCGCGCGTGCATCACACGCGCCGACAGGCGCGCGTGGCTGCAGCCCACACGCGGAGAGAGAAACTTTTTAAAAAAGAAAGGCCACGTGTCAGCATATGATTGGCTGCGTTAATTTTTTTTTCATTTAATACTTTAAACTCAATTATTTCATTGTAAATTAATTTTTTATTTTTTTATTTTTATACCAACATTCATATTTTTTTTTGTCTACAAATAGAGACTTGGTTCGTTTGATTTGGACACAGAAAAAAAAACCCAATTTTTCACTACCTAAATCTCATTTTTCACTACCTTACATCAACTCACTTAAACCATTCTACTAGGAAAATGGTTTCAGAGTACAAATCTCTGAAACCATTCTACATGCTAAATGGTTTCAGAAGCAAATGACTAATAATCAACTTACTGAAACCATTCTACCAGCAAAATGGTTTCAGATTACAACTCTCTGAAACCATTGTACCAGATAAATGGTTTCAGAAGCAAACACAATTAATAAAATTACTCATTGAAACCATTCTACCAGTAAAATGGTTTCAGAATACAACTATGTGCAACCATTCTATCAGTAAAATGGTTTCAGAAGCAAACATTAGTTTTTAATTACCGTTTTATCTCATTTAATTAACTAAAAATAGTTTCAGGTCTCCAAAAATTTCATAAAATACACCAAAAGTTCCATAATATTATCTACTATTTTCCTGGTATAATGGTTTCAGTGAGTTGGTTGAGTGGTGCGTGTTAAATTACAACACACAAGTAACGTATTTAGTAGACAAAAAATGAGATTAAGGTAGTGAAAAATTGCGTTTTTTTTTCGGTGTCCAAATCAAACGAACCAAGTCTCTATTTGTAGACAAAAAAAAATTATGAATTTTGGTATAAAAATAAAAAAATAAAAAATTAATTTACAACGAAATAATTGAGTTCAAAGTATTAAATGAACAAAAATCACGATCAGCCAACCATTGTGTGACACGTGTCCTACTTTTAAAAAGCAAATTTTTCTCTCTCCAGGTTGTAATCCAGTGTGGCGCAGGCTCTGGAATCTGATGGATCAGGATGATCTGGGCTGTCTGATTGATCAGACAGTCTTGATGAGATCAGATCTTGGCTGTCTGATGTAAATCAACGGTCTGTAACCATGGTCCTTCGGTACGCGCGCGACACTGGATCCGCGTCTATCAATGGGTATTTTGGGAAAAGAATGTGGGGGCGCGTGTATATGGTTGGTAAAATTACAGAAATGTCCCTGTTGCTCTATTCTTTTAAAAATTAAAAGAATGGGTATTTTGGTCCAATTGAAAAGGTGCACCTTGCTAACTTAGACCCTAGTTAGGTCTAAGTTAGCAAGGTGCACCTTTTCAATTGGACCAAAATACCCATTCTTTTTAATTAATTAACCAAAATACCCATTAATAGACGCGGATCCAGTGTCGCGCGCGTACCGAAGGACCATGGTTACAGACCGTTGATTTCCATCAGACAGCCAAGATCTGATCTCATCAAGACTGTCTGATCAATCCGACAGCCCAGATCATCCTGATCCATCAGATTCCAGTGCGTGCGCCACACTGGATTACACCCTGGAGAGAGAAAAATTTGCTTTTTAAAAGTAGGACACGTGTCACACAATGGTTGGCTGGACGTGATTTTCGTTCATTTAATACTTTGAACTCAATTATTTCGTTGTAAATTAATTTTTTATTTTTTATTTTTTATACCAAAATTCATAATTTTTTTTTTCTACAAATAGAGACTTGGTTCGTTTGATTTGGACACCGAAAAAAAAATGCAATTTTTCACTACCTTAATCTCATTTTTTGTCTACTAAATACGTTACTTGTGTGGTGTAATTTAACACGCACCACTCAACCAACTCACTGAAACCATTATACCAGGAAAATAGTAGATAATATTCTGGAACTTTTGGTATATTTTATGAAATTTTTGGAGACCTGAAACTATTTTTAGTTAATTAAATGAGATAAAACGGTAATTAAAAACTAATGTTTGCTTCTGAAACCATTTTACTGGTAGAATGGTTGCACATAGTTGTATTCTGAAACCATTTTACTGGTAGAATGGTTTCAATGAGTAATTTATTAATTGTGTTTGCTTCTGAAACCATTTATCTGGTTCAATGGTTTCAGAGAGTTGTAATCTGAAACCATTTTGCTGGTAGAATGGTTTCAGTAAGTTGATTATTAGTTATTTGCTTCTGAAACCATTTAGCTTGTAGAATGGTTGCACATAGTTGTACTCTGAAACTATTTTACTGGTAGAATGGTTTCAGTGAGTAATTTATTAATTGTGTTTGCTTCTGAAACCATTTAGCTGGTAGAATGGTTTCAGAGATTTGTACTCTGAAATCATTTTCCTGGTAGAATGGTTTCAGTGAGTTGATGTAAGGTAATGAAAAATGAGATTAAGGTAGTGAAAAATTGGGTTTTTTTTTCTGTGTCCAAATCAAACGAACCAAGTCTCTATTTGTAGAGAAAAAAAAATTATGAATTTTGGTTTAAAAAAAAAAAATAAAAAATTAATTTACAATGAAATAATTGAGTTCAAAGTATTAAATGGAAAAAAATCACGCCCAGCAATCAGACAGCGACACGTGTCCTGCTTTTAAAAAGTAGATTCTTCTCTCTCCAGGGTGTAATCCAGTGTGGTGCACGCGCTGGAATCTGATGGATTCGGATGATCTGAGCTGTCTGATTGATCAGACAGTCTTGATGAGATCAGATCTTGGCTGTCTGATGGAAATTAACGGCCTGTAACCATGGTCCTGCGGTACGCGCGCGACACTGGATCCGCGTCCATTGATGGTAATTTGGTTAATTAATTAAAAAGAATGAGTATTTTGGTCCAACTGAAAAGGTGCACTTTGCTAATTTAGATCCAACTGGGTCTAAATTAGCAGCCATATATATATATATATATATATATATAATTAATTAATTAATTCTACCATGTAAGTATCACTAACATCATTCTTAATTCAACATTTTTCACTTTATATTTATAATAATTGTAATTATATATTAAGGTTACTTTATTAAAAATATTATTCTCTATACATTTTTTTTGGTGCATTTATTCTCAATATTTTGTTTATACACCTTTTTAATATATGTATATAGTAAAATCCGCAGGAAAATAACAAATTTCTAGTAGTTAAAGTATATCACTTATTTGGGACCGAAAAAGTAATAAATCTATGGTAAAATTACATAGATAGTTCTTCAACTTAATCTCGAGTTACAATTTAGTAATTTATCTTTTTTACATTATTTTTGTCTTTCAAGCTTTAAATCTATAATTTTTTTTAGGACATAACTTATACTATTTATGATTGAGAGCGCATAAAGAAAGAAAACAATATTAATTCAAATATGATCAAAGAACTAAAATGTTGTGAAAAAACGATAAATAAATAAAGTAGTAACTATAATTAAGTAAATGGTCATGCTAAACAGTGCCCCTAGGGCACTAGTTAAGCATACTAAGAACATCCACAATGGAGCACTCCAACTTTGAGTACTTAAATGGGTCCCACATTGACACATCACTAATTTATTATTTTTTAATAATAGTACCTAATAGGTACTCAACCCCTCCAATGGAGCACTTCTTAAAAAGTTCTAAAATGGGTCCCATCAATAATTCCACATCATTACAATAACTTATTATTTAATTATATATTTTATAATATAAATTGATTGAATGATAAAATTACAAAATTAGTATGTACTATTTTTTTTTATAATTCGAAAAATAATTAAAATTCAAAATTTAATTTAAAATAATATTGCCAAATTTTAAGAATTAGATAATTAAAAAATAATTTAAAATAACATTACATAATTTTAAAAACAATTAATTTTGTTGATCATCATGTCCAAAACGTTGCCAAATATGCTCGACAAGATCATGTTGAAGTTGAAGATGAGTTCGCCTATCTTGAATTTGTGCTCTTCTTGACAAGTGTAGCCCATTATGGATAAATATCATCGGCTAAATAATTTATCAGTTATCACGATACTTTTAAAAAACTTATTCGTTATGAAGTTTATATAAGTCTGATTGTTAAGGTTGATATCGATTTTTTTTTTTTTTTTTGCATATATACATGCATGTTGAACGTAATTAATTTATTTAAGAGCTAATGACGACATTAGGTTGGTTCAATTAATAAAAGTTTTGAACCTCTTAAATAAATAGTTAGAGATTTGATTAGTGACTCTTGCTTATAGAGAAAATTTAGTTGAGGAAAGAAACTCACCTCGTGTACCAAACTTACAGATTTTTCGACAAAAATTTATTACCGTTAATCAACGTGAAAGTTAGTATATACTTCCTCCATCCTGGAATATAAGAAAAAAAGAAGTTTTCACACTTATTAAGAAACTCTAAATTTTATCAAAACAAACAATTGAGTTTCCTTATTTCCTATAAAAATCAGTTTTTTGAATGATGAAAGCTAACAAGTCATATTGAAAGAAGCTAACTAACCAAAAGTTTATTGGGAAACTAAACAATAGTGAATTATGACTAAGAGTAATTTTGTAACTTTAGGATTAAAATTGTTATCTTTTGCTTATATTTTGCGACATTAAAAAGATGTTTTTTTTGCTTATATTACGGGACGAAGGGAGTATGTGTATAACATGATAATCCAATTTTTAATGGATTAACATGACTCTCCCGCATGAAAAATATCACGGGTTCGATTCCTAGAGTTGTTTATTTAATAAGAGGTAGCTTATTCATGTTCAAACATAAAATATTCTTACTCAAAGATTTGTCTCATATACATTGAGTTTATAATCGAGAGCCAAAAATCTTAATTACAATGCAAACGTGTTATGACGACCCCATATTTTTTTCTATTCGTATTTCATAGTTTTGACTTACTAGAATCTAATGTCTAATAATATCACATATCAACAAAAAAAAAAGTCTAATAATATTCTTTATTTTTGACTATGACTTTGTAGTTTTTTTGTTTGTTTTGGGCCTTGGTCCTTTTTTTTTACCCAAAAAAAGTTTATACAAAATTGCATTGACGATTTTATTAACATTTCAACCTACCAGAAGTGGTGGAGTAAAATGAGTGGATTGTTGCTATATTTTTCTTTTAAATAGTTTAATGGCTAGAAATGAGAAATTTTGGGCTAAAGTCCTGTATATGTAATGCAACTTTCCAACTAATTGAAATATATTTAAGGAGACACTCTTATTACACTCTTAGGGTGTATTTGGTTGTGAGAAGAAAGTGAGAATAGAGAAATATGTGAGAGATAGAGTAAATTTGATGTGTTGATCGGTATAAAAGAAAGATAGAAGAAATAGAGAAGAAATAAATGTTTCTTATTTTTGAAAGTACCAAAATGTCCCTAACTAAAAAAAATTCATAAAAAATAAAATAACAATTTGAAAAAGACAAAAAGGACAATAATAAAAATCGATTGAAAAACTAATGTTCACTCCTCTTTCTTCTCACTCGTGGGATGATTGAAAAAGTGTGTAAAACCCACCAAATATTCTTCTCTCTTCGCAATTTCTCTCCTTACCGAACAAGAGAAATGTCTAATTTCTCTTCTCTTTCTCTCTCCTCTATATCTCTCTTCTCTATTTAAAACAAATATTAACGAGTATCCGCGGGACACTTTTTAAACCTTAAATAGTAAGTTTTTTTATACAATTTTTATCGAAATGCATAAGATCAACGCATTGGAAATTATAATGTTTCATTTTTTGAATAATTAATTTTAAATGAAATGCTTAAAGAGTACTCCGGTGCGGTCGTTACTTACAGGGAACCGAAGAAAGAAAGAAAGAAACATCTCAAAACCAAAACCAACACAGCGTAGAAATCAAAGCAAATAAAAATGCGGGCATTATCACTATCATCCAACACCACTTTACTACGCCAAGCTCTTCCAATTCTGGTTCGACCTATTCTCTTTCGAACCACTTCTCCTCCTAATCATATCTCCTTCCTCAGATCCACTTCACAAACTACCACTCTCTTTCGCGCTAAAAATGATGATAGATTATTATTCACTCTTAGTTCTCTTCGTAAGTTTAGTTCACGTGCCACTAATGTTAATGATGCTGGTTCTATTGATTTGCCTCTCATTCAGTCTATGAAGATTAAGGTATTGCGTTTTATTGCCCCTTACATGTTTGATGAATTGTTAGCTTATGTTTCTTCAATAATGTTCTTAATTGTTGTAAGAGAGTAGTAAATATCAATTTAGTTCTTGAAATTGAAAGACCTAGTCCTTTTATATTAAATATTCTAAAATGAACCGAGTAATTGGTTGGTTAATAAGCTCCCCTTAGACAAATTGTTCAGCAGATTTTACTTACTTCGAGGCCAAACTCTGGATTATTGGGACCCCTTCCCAGGAACCGCTCGAGGGTTAATACAATTTTTTTTTTCTTCTAAAATTGACTTGTGTAATGGCAAATGAACAGCACAAAATTCTACAAAATTCAATTGAATTGTGAAAGTGTGAGGAGACACAATGGAATTAAACTGAAATAGTAAATATGGATTCTAATCCATTTAGGGAAATCTAAACAAGTAGGTGATATAAGAAGAGGAGAAGAGCAGAAACACAGAGAAAGATGCCGAGAGGTAGAGTCTAGGACTATCCTAAAACTTTCAACCCAATGGTGGGTTTCTTAAAATTTGTATACGTTAAAAACATGAATGGTGTCACACTACTTAGATGTTACACCGGTGTAATTTGATCCCTCCTCATATATATTCCAATTATTTGTAACTAACTTTGCCCCCCCCCCCCCCCCCCCCATTTTCTTGTTGATGGGGTCTATCCCATGTGACTAATTTACTTTTTCTTGCAATTCATCATTTCATATGACCTATCACTGGAATCATAACAATCTTACTGTAGTTGATATATGTGGGGACTATTATGATATTAAGTTGGTAACGTCAATGACACATTTGAAATTAAGTGAATAATGTCTGTGATGCATTTGGTAACATATGCGAACATCCATTCAAATCTGATTAACATTCTGCAATTTTGGTGGTAATATGGGGATTATGTTGGAACGCGAATCGGTTGAACAATTTATTACCTATATTTACAAAATGAAATATTCCTTAAAATTGAAGATGGCCAATCAATTTAATCCCCTATATTTACGAAATGACTACTTAGTCCTTAAAATAGTTGATGTCTGTCAATTTAGTAAATGACGACTCGTTAGCAATACCCTACGTTTAAAATTTAAAACTATGGCAATGTAACATTAATTTCATTTACAAAATGAACAATTCCAAATATGTTTTTTTTGGTAAATCACAAATGTAACATTAAGATTTTCTGCATATTTGATCTCGTATAGTGTGATTAGCTTTTGTCTAGTGAGATCCATTGAATTGGTGTGTTTTGTTGTGTAGCTTTTTGTTTTGAAATTTTGGTATCTGTATAAAAACTACTAAGAGAGACATATAAACGACTAAAATAAAAATTTGTCGAAAAACGCAACGTGCCAATAAGCTAAACATAGTGTGTTTGAGGATCTCATCCTGCAAGATTTTATAGAAAATAAGAAAGATTCAATATCGTGGAAGGGGAAGAGAGGTAAGATCACCTAAATTATCAAAGACATATTTATTCAATTCAATTATTCTAAAAGAAAGATCTATAAGGTTTTACCTTAGTGTTTTATGACTTGTGAGGGTAACAAAGTGTGCTGGTGTTGATACGTAGGTTTAGTATTATTGGTTCCTTTCAGCTGTTTGTTTGCAATTGAAGCTCTCTTTTTTGTAGCTGGCTTTATTTGTATCATAGTCATTTATTTTTTAGCATAGTGGACAAGTGACATTTACTTATTATGAAATACGAACACTCCTCAATTTGGTATGTCTAGATGTCGGACATGCGTCAGTGTTGGACACCTACACAACACCTACATTTATTTTAATATAGTATTTTGGCTTTTTTTATAAAATAAAACTACTACACATATTTTATAAAATCACCCATCTTTTTTTTCTTTAATAACCAAAGAATGAATAATGTAGATAAGAATTTTCTTTATTTCTCAAAAGAAATAAAAGAAATGAAAGAGACCATTTCCATAATTTTAAACTGAATACATAAATATAAGAAAATGTTATTCCAACACAATTTTCATACAAAAATACGATAAATATACACTTTTTATTTTTTTAATATTATTTGTATGCATCGATTTCCATGCATATGAGTGGTAAAAAGACGTGTCAATTTTGTGTCCCAAAATTTTGTGTTTAGATAACACTGATCTATTTTATTTTACAGGAAGTTGATAAGATAACTTAGAGCACCCGCATCCACTCAGAAGAGAAAACCCGCAACAGAGAAAATCCATAACATCTCAAATGATGCACTGATTTTGCAACCAACAATGTCTTACATGCAAATATCTCAAAAGTTGTACGATGCATTCAAGCATTGTAGCTTCTCCCACAAATCCCCACACATTGCTCGCAAACTTCATGCTCAACTCATTCTCTCTGGTTTAGACACTTCCGTTTTCTTACTCAACAATCTACTCCACATGTACTCCAAATGTGGCTTAATACATGATGCTCTTCAAGTTTTTCAAGAGACCCATCATTGTAATATCTTTACTTGGAATACAATGATTAATGCTATGGTTAATTCTGGTCGAATGAATGAAGCAGAGAAACTGTTTGATGAAATGCCTGTGAGAGTTAAAGATTCTGTTACTTGGACTACTATGATATCTGGTTATATTCAAAATGGTTTTCATGCTCGGAGTATTGAGACTTTTAGTTTAATGCTTCGGGAATCGAATAATCGAGGTCGAAATTATGGCCCCTTTTCGTTTACTAGTGTAATGAAAGCTTGTGGCTTGCTTGGAGATACTCAATTGGCTCTTCAGTTACATGACTTGGTGGTCAAGTTTGGTTTTGGAATGGAAACTTCTATTCAGAACTCACTTGTTGATATGTATGTTAAGTGTGGAGATATCGATTTGGCTGAGGCTGTTTTCTTTGATATTGAAATACCGAGTTTGTTTTGTTGGAATAGTATGATTAGTGGTTATTCTCAAACGTATGGACCTTATAAAGCTCTTCAGATATTTAACCAAATGCCTGAACACGATGAGGTTTCTTGGAACACGCTGATATCGATTTTCTCTCAACATGGTTTTGGGGTTCAATGTCTTGCCATGTTTGTAGAGATGTGTAATCAGGGTTTTATCCCAAATTTCATGACTTATGGAAGTGTACTTAGTGCATGTGCCAGCATTTCTGATTTGAAATGGGGTGCTCATTTGCATGCTCGGATTTTTCGCATGGAACATAGCTTGGATTTGGTTTTGGGTAATGGTCTTATAGACATGTATGCTAAATGTGGATGCCTAGGATTGGCTAAACGCGTGTTTAACAGTTTAAAGGAACGCGATCATGTTTCTTGGAATTCTTTGATCAATGGTGTGGCACATTTTGGCCATGACGAAGATGCATTGATATTGTTTAACCAAATGAGACTGAGTTCCGCAGTGTTGGATGAATTTATTCTTCCTACCGTTCTTGGGGTTTGTTCAGGTCAAAATTTTGCTACTACCGGAGAACTACTTCATGGATATACAATCAAAAGTGGGATGCATTCCTCTGCTCCTGTAGGGAATGCAATCATTACAATGTATGCAAAGTGTGGAGATACTGAAAAAGCTGATCACGTGTTTAGATTGATGCCGCTTAGAAATACCATATCGTGGACCGCCATGATCAGTGCATTCTCACTGAGTGGAGACATCAACAAAGCCAGAGAATATTTTGATATGATGCCTGAGCGGAACATCGTAACTTGGAACTCCATGTTAAGGACATATGTTCAAAATGGATTCTCTGAAGAAGGTCTCAAGCTGTATCTTTCGATGAGGAGCATTGGAGTCCAACCTGATTGGATCACTTTCACAACTTCAATCCGGGCCTGTGCTGACTTGGCTATAGTTAAACTTGGGATGCAAGTTGTTGCTAATGCTATAAAGTTTGGATTCGGTTCGAATGTTTCAGTTGCAAATAGTATCATTACTATGTATTCAAGATGTGGACTAATCAAAGAAGCAAAGAATACATTTGACTCAATTGATGACAAAGACTTGATTTCCTGGAATGCTATGCTTGCAGCATTTGCTCAAAATGGTTTAGGTAGGAAAGTAATTGAAACTTTTGAGAATATGTTGACGACGAAGTGTAAACCCGACCATATAAGCTATGTTTCTGTTTTATCTGGTTGCAGCCACATGGGGCTTGTAGATGAAGGAAAACATTACTTCGATTCCATGACCCGAGTTTTCGGCATTTCTCCAACAAATGAGCACTTTTCCTGTATGGTAGATCTGCTCGGACGAGCAGGGTTACTAGAAGAAGCCAAAAGTTTGATTGAAGGAATGCCGTTTAAGACAAACGCCACTGTTTGGAGTGCTCTACTAGGAGCTTGCCGAATTCATCATGATTTGAGACTAGCAGAAACTGTTGCAAAGAAGTTGATGGAATTTGACGTCGAAGATTCTGGAGGTTATGTCCTTCTAGCAAATATATATGGTGAATCTGGAGAGTTAGAAAATGTTGCTGATATGAGAAAACTTATGAAAGCGAAAGGAATTCGAAAGAGTCCAGGTTGTAGCTGGATAGAGGTTGATAACAGAGTACATGTTTTCACTGTAGATGAAACCAGTCATCCACAGATAAAGGAAGTTTATATAAAACTAGAGGAGATGATGAAGAAGATAGAAGGTACCGGAAAATATATTAGTGTAGACTCTTCTGTTCATAGGACTGCGAAATATCATAGTGAAAAGCTGGCCTTTGCATTTGGGTTGCTTAATCTGCCATCTTGGATGCCGATAAGTGTAATGAAGAATCTTCGTGTCTGTGATGATTGTCACTTGGTAATAAAGCTTTTGTCTTTAGTTACATCAAGGGAACTTATCATGAGAGATAGATATAGATTTCATCATTTCAAGGATGGGTTTTGCTCCTGCAAGGACTACTGGTAATCTGTGGTATGCATTCAATATTTGCTTCCTCTCTTCCATTGTTTTACCTTATCATTTTCTATTTCTCTTTCCTTCTCAAAAACTGGCAATCGTTATGTGGGAACTTTTTTCAAGGGTTATGAGTAGATGATGTTTTCTTTGATTGAATTTGATTGCTTGATTATATACTGAGGATCCCCTATTGAAAATAGAACTATTGAGGGTCTCACATTAGATGTTATATGGTTTGGAATAATATTTATATGTGAGAGATATCCTTCATCTTATAAGTTGGTTTTGTAGGGTTTAGTTAATTCCAACCAAAATTTTAAGATAGTATCGATCGGTGTCTTTCCAAGATCCGTCGAGTTACCCACTATTAGGCCACTCGAGTCACACTCCAAATCAGACACGGATCTACATGTACTAAATTGGAGGAAAACTACCCCGTCAGACTTTTTTTTTTTTTTTGTTTACAAATAATTAGATTATTTTAATCTTGCTTCCACTAAAATCAGGTTTTCAAGCTTTGACTGTTCGAGTATTTAATGCATGCCTTTTTATGTTATTGTTGCATCCAGATGATAAGTTTGTAAACTCTACTGAGAGGGACCCGTCTACATAAAACACCAAGCCACCATGTTCATTGCCATGCCGTCATCAGGACACACACGACTCTAAGTCACCCTGCCAAGGAGAGATGAACTAAGAGAGAGTACTAGAAGTTCCATATTTGTGCTTCTTGGAGTCTCTCTTGTGGTAATTATTCTCCAACTCTAACTATATTTGATTAACAATTCATCTATTCAGATTTCTCAGACAATGTTTTGAATCAGTGTAAAGGTCTGATCATTATATATGTGAGTCTAATTCATTTATTCAGTAACTTTGTGTTCTAACTTTTAATCCCTTTTTATGGTTACCCGTCAAAGATAGTTAAGTCTTAGCATTAATTCATCGCACAGAGTGTTTTAATATCCAAATTGAATGGCAGAAGCATTTTATTACAAATCATGGATGGGAGACCAGTTGACTAGCAATGAAAGACCATGATTGCTTTCCAATGCTATTGCTGTGAACACTATTTTAACGTAAAATGAAGGTAAGAAGCTTTCTTCTTTTCAGCTTTTATGTTTCTATATGAATTACTGAATTGAATCTCAGAAAACATAAATCCCAGATTTCTCAAGAGTAAATATTAGTAAATATAGGTTGAAATAAAACATCGTGAAAGTTGCCTCTAAGTACACGCATTTCAGAAAGTTCATCCTGCTGATGAACATTAAAATAGTGCAGTGACTGAACTGCGTCATTTTATCATATTGTGTGCATTGTACTGGTCAACAGGGAGAGATGGTGAAGCAACTGCTGAACAGGATAAGCTAATAACTAATAAGTGTCAGCTTTTTAAATTCTTTAGAAGCAAATACTGCAGTATCGGTTTACATGGTTATGCAGAGTATATTGGAGTATTTGTTTAGCAGTGATTGTTCAGTTTTGGTCACAATTTGATGGTGTGATTTTTTTTTGGAGATGATTTTGTTTAGCTAGAGTTGGTGTTACTAGGTTGCTATTATCAGTTTATCACATTATTGCTGGTATTTAGTCTCAAGATAATAGTTACTCAACCATAAATTTGGCAAGTGTATGACTGTGTGCTTGCTGGTAGCACTATCTGCTGCTGTTATGAAATTTAGGTGTATGATACTGATCAAATGGTTGATAACATCACTAAGCATAATACAAAGGTTATTTTTAATAAGTTAAAGTTCCTTATGCAGAGGCAAAGTTGCACTCAGAAAATATACTATACAGAAGGAATTTGCAGATTCAATATCTGGGTGGGATTGTGCATTGCTATAGGGATTCATCATATTTAACTATCGGATTCAAGTCACGTTTCAGATGTCCACTCCTGAACGTGGGTGCGTGTTGTGAGAGTTCCACATTTGATATTACTTGAAATACTAGTGTTTATGAATGAGAACATCTCTTAGTTTGTAGGGATTTATTAAGGTTTTTTTTATTTTTTTTTTATTTTATTAAAACAGGACGCAAGCCTAATTCTAATATCTTATCCCTTACTATGCTCAAAAAGATATACTTATTTGCCTTACTGGGTGTTATTTTTAAAATACGAAATGCATCTCATGCTTGTGGTGTGTTGCTTAGGGATGCTCGTGGTGACCTTATCCAAGGTTTTTACGGTAAACTTGGGCCTAGTAATTCCCAGTGTGGTGAAATGTGGAGCCTGGTCCATGCTATGCACGTAGTATGTCAACTTCAACTTGAGCTCGACCAAGTTATTTTCGAAATAGACTCTTCTATTGTTACAGCAGTTGTCCTTACCAGAGCTACATCTATCTCATCTTAAACATCTATTGGAAGAGGTTATTAATCTACATAACCTCCCTGATTGGCATGCTTCACTTCAGCACTGTTTTCATGAGGCTAATCTCTGCAAATACGTTATTCAAGCAAGACCATGATGCACCTTTTATTGGATTGATGGGTTATTTCGTTCCCCATTTAATTAGTTAATGCAATCCTCTATTTATCAAATAAATAAATAAATGAAGTGCATCTTTTGTGTTCAAAATTCAAATGTAAAATAGACACTATAAGTAACTTGATGCCACCAAAAATAACAAAAAATAAAATAAAAATACAGACCCTAAAAATGGATCTAAAGTCCTAGCCCGCACTTGCTTTGGGTTAGGATTTTCTTGTTGTGTTGTTTTTATCCATAAATAAAATAGAAAAAGTAAATGAAAATTGATAGATAAATACGTGTAAAAAATACTTTAAGGATTAAAGATTAGAATAAAGATTATTTTTTGATGGAATTAGAATAAAGATAATAGAGATTATTTTATTTTTTCTTAAAGAGAAGATTATTTTCTCATAAAAAATAAGTAAAAAATTCGCTTTTATCACATTTTATTCTTTATTTATGATTCTTTTCTTACATATTTACCCGTTACGCTCTGTTTTGAAATGGTTTAGTGGCTACTCTATAATTCACACTTTGAGTTGAATAAGTAGAAAATATTGAATTGGATCAAAAAAAAAAAAGTAGAAAATATTGAATTCAAACTCCGATCTTCATATATAATCCGATATTCTTACAAACTAACCTATATTTCATTGGAACTTGTTCCTATTTGTGTTCCATTTGCAAAATAAAAATGTGGGTTTTATTTGAATTTCTTTTAATAAAAGTGTAATTTACATTTACTCTTTATTTTCTCTGCTTATAAAAAAAAAAAACTCTTTATTTTTTCTTTGATTTTCCCTAGTTTCCAAATTCTTTTTGGAATCCGATCAAACAAAATGTCTTTTTGGTCAAGTTGCATAATAGCCAAAAATTTCACCCTACGATATGATGGAAAGAAAGTGACAGGAAAAAAAATTACGAAAACTAATGAATGAACTTGGGGAAGAAAAGAATTCATTGATTTCCGTAATTTTCTTTCCTCTCTCTTTCTCTTTCTCAAACCAAACACACCACGGAAAGAAATGGGGAAGAAAAGAAAACACAAAAACCAATTACAGTAATGAACTTGGACTAAGGTTTAGTCTAGTTTCATTCATTGATTTCAGTGTTTTTCTTCCTTCCTCAACCCTTATATATACTCCGGTCCTTTTTATAAGAAACAATTCACTTTTTAGATTCATTAAACGACGAATGTATCTGATATGTAATCTAGACCAAATACACCAATTATTCAATAAATTTTAAAAATTAGTCGCTTTTTATAAAAAAGACGGAAGATAGCGTACTCCCTCCAATCCTAATTATAAGAAGATATTCACTTTTTAGATACATTGAAAGTTTGATGTATCTGGTCTATATTATTGTCTAGATACATTAAATTTTGAATATATATAAAAAAATGAATATTTTCTTATAATTAGAACTAGAGCGAGTATTCCCTCTAGTCCTATATATAAGAAGAATTTTACTTTTTAGATTCATTGTAAAGTTGATTTATCTAGACTACAATATTGTCTAGATACATCAATTTTACAATAATTCTAGAAAATAAACTTTTTCTTATAAATAGAATCGAAATGAGTATATATAATGTCTCTATCTATCCAAAAAGTCGTACACGTTTTAAGGTTGTTATGCCAAGTGCTGATAAACAGCAGTAGTAGTAAGCACACTTGAAGTACTAAGAACTAGTAACTGATCATCACCACCACTATCACTCTATCAGCATACACACGATGAAGTTCAAAATCCTCCTCATAGCTTTTCTATTATCAACATTAACATCATCATCATCATCATCATCATCATCATCATCATCATCTTCACAATCTTCTTCAGAAGAATCAAACATCATTTCCCGTTTTCAACAATACCTTCAAATCAAAACCGACCAACCAACCCCAAACTACACCCAATCCACAATTTTCCTAACAAACCAAGCCAAATCACTTTCACTCCAATCCCAAACAATCGAATTCGTTTCAGGAAAACCCTTAATCCTTATCAAATGGGAAGGAACAAATCCAGAACTTTCTTCAATCATGCTTTACTCTCACACTGATGTTGTTCCTGCTGAACATGATAAATGGGTTCATCATCCTTTTGAGGCTCATTTGGATTCTGATGGTAGAATTTATGCTAGAGGGTCTCAGGATATGAAGTGTGTTGGTTTGCAGTATCTTGAAGCTGTTAGGAGACTTAAGGGTTGGGGTTTTCAGCCTAAAAGGAATGTTTATGTGCTTTTTGCTCCTGATGAAGAGATTGGTGGACATGATGGTGCTGAAAAGTTTTCTCTTTCGGAAGTTTTTCGAGGATTGAATGTTGGTATTGTGCTTGATGAAGGTACTTAAATATTGTTCTTATTAATTAATACTTGTATCTACTATTATATCTATCTATTCAATTCAATTGAAAGTGAAAAGTATCTATTTCACTCAAGAGCGCTTAGATGAGATGATGGATCTCTTTTAGCTTAACCAAGGTCCTGGGTTCGACCCCTGACTTGGACATGCAGCAGCTTTAAAACTCTCGGGGAGAGTTATCCGCCCATTTCGATCTCTGATCTATTTACCATTATCATAAATACAAAGTAAAGTACAGGAAATGCCTTTTATAATGGAAAAGAAGAAGCATTGTTTAAAGTAGTAAAACAATCCAATTGGTTGCATGTGTCACCATATAAAACTAATTTGGTTAGATTTTAGGCATTTGAAGGACACATTTAGTAAATAAGTAATGCAAGATGTTTTTGGAAACATGCGGTGACCATGCACTTAGCTCGCGGTGAACCTTCAAAGGCTAGCTTTTAGTTGGCTGCATAGTGATGCAGTGACGTGAATATTTCCAAGTGCATGCTAACTGTATTTGGTTTCACTTTGGAAATCATTAGAATTGATTCTGCTGCCTTCCGAGAGAAACAAAAACTGATTTTAGTTGAAATACTGTTTGGTTACTGGTAGGCAAACTTGATTTTGCTTCCAAATCTTGGTTTGACTATGAGTTAAAAATAGTTTTGGGTGAAGTTAAAAAGTTTACACTTGGTCTTGCATCTAACTTTGGAACATTGACTTGAATCTTTACTCGTTATTGAACTCATCTCAGCTTTTTATTCACTTACATACAAACAGGGCTGGCTTCTCCGGATGAGCATTACAGAGCATTCTATGCAGAGAGGAGCCCGTGGTGGCTGGTGATCAAGGCTGTTGGAGCTCCAGGACATGGGTCCAAGCTTTATGATAACTCTGCTATGGAGAATCTCTTGAAGAGTATTGAAATCATCCGAAGGTATCGTGCCTCACAGTTTGACTTGATCAAGGCCGGCTTGAAGGCTGATGGTGATGTTGTTTCTATTAACATGGCCTTTTTGAAGGCTGGAACTCCATCTCCAACAACAGTAAGTTAATTGACTCTAATACTCCATCAAATTGGTCAAACATGTCTTGTATAATGTAGAACTTCAAATTATAGTTGCATGTGAGTATGTCACAATATTTGATATTGCAGACAAGTGCAAATTGATATGCATCGCATTACAGTTGGGGTGACCACTCTAAAGCTTTGATGTTTGCGGCCACCCACAATTATGGTCACGGACAACAATTTCAAACTTTATGTAATAAAAATTATCATCAATTAAAGAAGCACTGATAACTATTTTACGATTGTCATCGAGGGGGTTTGAACTACGTCCCTTTAGGTTATAAAGTCAAACTCTTACCACTGAGCTAACACCTCATAGACATTATTTAATTGATTATTCGATGAATATAATAGAATTGAAAACACGTTCTTGCTCAACATTGTTTCCTATCGTCACATCAATATACTGTTATACATTTTAGTGGAGTCTGCCAATAATGCCATGCTTACATTTGAAATGATACTTTTCATGTTTGTATTCATGCGCTAAGCAATTTCAGAAATTATTACGGTTGAATTCCTCTCTAATGATTCTGTCTTTCTTTTGCTGTGCACCAGGGTTATGTCATGAATTTGCAGCCATCTGAAGCAGAAGCTGGATTTGATATTAGAGTGCCACCAACCGCCGATACAGAATCATTGGAGAGGCGAATTGCCGAAGAGTGGGCACCTAGTTGGCGCAATATGTCTTTCAGGGTAAGTAACTAATAATCTCAGTTAAAGGGTGACTGCTTTGTCTTTCACTTCTATAGAAATCTGCAGCCAGGGGAAATATTGCTATCATTAAGCTTGAAACTTTCTTCTTTTTCTTTTAAGAACCATCCTTTGTATATTAGAACATTTCAGATCATGGCCTTCATCTTCTGCAATTTTATCATCTTTTCTATGTGAAAAAGGTTGATGTTATGGTTGATGCAGCTGGGTGTTTATGTATAGAACATAGCAAACAACATAAAAACAGGGTTGAAAGTAGATGTATATGTACATATGTTGATGTAGATGTATCTGTGTAACATGTTGCGATGACTGTAATTTTGTGCAACTGTTTGTTTGTTGTCAATGTTTAAATTCTTATGGAGAAGGAAAGAGGTAGATAATGGAAACGACGGTGTTAAGTTTTATAACTGGTTCACTTACCCTTATGGCTTTCTCTCAAAATTTATATATAACACAATTGATTATTTTATGAATTTCTTCTTTTTGAGAACAAATTACCTCTTATTAGATTCTCTCTCTAATACATTTTAGCTTGGGCAGTTCCAACAGAAGGTATCTGTGTATGATGCGTCCGGGAAACCAGTCATCACCAAAACCGACAGTTCCAACCCATGGTGGGCATTGTTAGAGAATGCTGTCCAAGAGGCTGGTGGGAAACTTGGTAAGCCAGAGATCTTTCCTGCCTCCACAGATGCACGCTATTTCCGCAATCTTGGATTGCCAGCAATTGGATTCTCACCTATGGCAAACACTCCTATTCTACTCCATGACCACAACGAGGTGATTCTTATAATATATTATGTGCCTATTTGATTATTTGATGCTAGTATGCTTATCGACACAAGTCATGTCATTGTATGATTATACATCTTGTTATTTAGAACTAGAAAGTGAGGTTTGCACTATGTCATAGTTATGATAAGGCTTTCATGAAGATGAGATGCATTAGCTATGTTATGCTTAAAACAGTGTAGTCTTGTACAAAAAATATTCTGGCTGACTTTTTCCTTTATTTTGTTTCCATGTTGACATGTTTCTCAATGCTTAGAATTTGGGTTGGGATTATCTCAACTCTACAAAACTCGTTTGTAAGGTGAGGAAGAGTGTCTCCCACTTATAAACACATTTTTTGGCCATTTCACACCAAATCTGAAACTCTCAATATACACCTTTCATGACTAACATTGGACATCTGGAGTGTGTCCCGGTAACAGATGGCCCAACAGATCTGAGATAGACTCTTATATCATCTTAGAATTTGGGTTGGATCTATCTCTACTGCACAAAATCGGCTTGTATCGTAACAGATGCCTCCCACATATAAATACTTTTTTGTGTCATATCATATCTAATGTATGACTCTCATAAATACTAGTCTAGTTGTTGGCATATTCAGCTTGAATTAGCCTCTATTGCTATGACTTATTTGCCATAGGGATAAGTTTGTTGGAAATGAAAGTGTTCACCATAAATATGTACATAAGAGTCAATGAATATATAACTACCTCAACTCTGTGTTCTGAGAAATGATGTAGGCTTGTTTGATTGGGGTTGTATCTTACTCGGAGAAGGTCGTGCCAGAACATTGTGGTTACACAGAATGACAATGCCTTGCACCTTTTTTTGGACACTTAGCACCTTATATATTTTTGGTTGTATCCTAATGTCATGCACCTTACTGTACCTACATTTAGTTTAGAGTTCAACTTTGACTTATGTTTTGCTTTGTCTCTATGCAGTATCTTCACAAAGATGAATACTTGAAAGGGATCAAAATATATGAGTCAATTATTAAAGCATATGCATCCTTTGATGAACATGGAAGTGATGGAAGGAGCAAAGATGAGTTATGAGCAAGTGGTGTAGTACTCTGGCTTTGTCGGCAGTTTTAGTTTTTGATATGCAACAATAAAGAGGATGCTTGATATGTAAAATAAAGAGGAAATGAACTGTCTAGTTTAACTTTGGCAAAAGCAACTTAGCTTTGTATGAATGTTTTCATAACTAAATTTTCTGTGCATAATTTTATAATGGAAAACTAGTCTATTATCATGGTGGCGAAGTAAAAGCTGGAACATATTTGCAAAATCCAATTCTTAGGTAGCTAACATTTTAAAAGCTAGGTATTTTTTTTCACTCATCTTTTCTTGAAGCTAACATTGGTCATAATCCTAGCTAAACTTGGATTTGATATTTGAATATTCTGGTTGTTCTGCTCTTTAACCCAGTGTGAAGTTTGACATATTAGTGTACAGCCAAACGTTTGTCACTTGTTGTGGTTGCATTTCGACACGACATCAATGTGCATCAATTGCCCACAATGTGAGTCTGAAAACAAAGATGTTTTTCACATTTCTTTTCAATTGCAACCAAATTTGCAACAAGTTTGAGGAGTATTTTTCATAAGTTTACCTTTATATATTGAATTGTTATTGTTATTTGGTATATGCACGCACGAGGGCTGAAATAGAGCCGAATGTGTGAATTTTTCTTTTTCTACCCTCACGTTTCTTTTCTACCCCAAAGAAACGAGGGGTGGGAAGAGAAAAATTCCAGATGTGTTGCTATGCTCTTGTAAGTTGTAACTATTCAACCAATATATTTTTCTTTCATTCCAATTTTTGCAACCTTACAATTCTGTTCCAATTTTCATAATCTTAATATAATTTGTGAGTTGTCATTGATACACATATGAATGACAAACCATGAATTTTGGTTAGGGATTTCAATGAGGCGGGAATTGAACGGATATTATTTTACCATTCCTTGCTCCACCATCTAATAAAAAATTATTTCTACGTTAAAAGTCTACTTTCAAAATGGATTGTTCTATTACTAGGATAATTTCTATCTATACATTAATTTTTTTCTTTATTGAATTCCGAGTTATTAGTGTTTTTTTTGTAGTTGCTACAAACGCGAAAGTCAAAGACAAAAAAGTAGAAATTTACTGAAAATCGTAAAATCCCAATTTTTCTCTCCACTGAATTCCGAATTATCGGCATTCTTTTCGATAGAAACAAAAATGTCAAAGACAAAAGTCGAAATTTATTTAAAAACCGTAGAATCCTACCTAATACTATTTGTTTTGACTAAAGAATGTGTAGATGCGTGTTAGAACACAAGTTAACAAGACCTTTCATTAAATAGTGCATAAACGCCTTTACACCACTTGACTCATGTTTATCTCATCCTAAAATACTAACAAGACCTTTCATTAAATAGCGTCGATACACCATTTTTAACGTGATTAACTCATGTTTATCTGATCTAGAATACTCGAGAAATTATCCACAAATCCTAAGAAATACCGAAATTACTAGTGTCGGACGTCAAGATCGGGGTTCGAACCCCGATCACTCCACTTTGTGTGTGAATTTTCGTTGGCTTTGCCATTTCGTGAGAGATTAGTTTTGCGGTTGGGCAAATATTACGTGGACACCAAAAAGCAGCTCACCTCACTTTATGACAGTGTCGTCATCATATATATAGCCTAGTTACGCAGAAACCGTACAAAAGCTCAGTTGTGTTGTGAAACAGCGAGAGTGAAGTGAGTGATGTTTTTGAACGATAATAACAATACTAACGGCTACAACCACCATCAACCACCGTCACCACCGCCGCCGGGAATGTTGCAAACTCACAGTCACCATGACCGTGCTCGCCGTGGCACTCGCCGTTCACGTGCTTCCGCTTCCACTTCTAATTCCATTGTTAGGGTTTCCGATACCGAACAACAACCACCACCACCACCACAAGACCAACAACAACAACAACAACCTAATCGATCTCCTTGCACCGATTACGATATGGCGTATTTTCATTCCTATGCTCACCTCGGTATTCACCAAGAAATGATCAAGGTTTTCAACTCCACCATTTTTCTTTTCTTTTCTTTAATCTTTTTCAATTTTGTTACTTTCTTCATTCTAATGTTTCTCAATTATACATTACACATTGTGTTTGATATTTGAATGTCATAAACCCTAGTTTACCTTATATTGCTTTTGTTCTTTGATTCTTAGAACTAGCTTTTACCTTTCCTTATATACTAATACTAGTACATACTGTAAACTTGAATATCTGAATGGTGTAAAAATTACATACACAGTTTATGTTGTATTTGGCTTGCTTGTTTAATTTGATTAATTTGTAAATGTAAATGATAATATATTCTTGGCTATCTTGGTTAATTTCTTTATGTTAATTTTAAATGTAAATGATAATATATTGAATGTATTCGTATACTTCAAGTTGATTAACAGATATGTTGAGGGTAGGACTAGGGCAGCATTGCTTCATTGTAGTTTTGTTTGTTTTACTCTAAGGAGGATTTCTCGTCTTCTAGTTCATTGTAATTGTCTCTCTTTGGTGATTTTATTTTTTGTTGAATGCAAAAATAATCTTTTTATTTTGCCCTGGTTTTGTACAGGATCGTGTGCGGACTGATACTTATAGGGAAGCAATCATGCGGCATCAGGATTCTATTGCTGGAAAAGTAATTTCGTAATAACACATACAGTGTTATCAATAGATTTGAAAATTTTCCGTGCGTTGATTTTGTTTTGTATGGCGGAAATTAGTAGAAGTGGAATTTATTATATTCTTTTCGGAGAATTTGGTTCGGAGTTTTACTAACTCTGCTCAGGCTCAGTTAGATTTGGATAAATTAAAAAGTAAATTTATTTATTTAGTCCACGTTTACTGTGTGAAAATATTTTCTATTTTCATTTTCTAAACTATGTGTTCAATTTAACCATTGTGATGGAGAGAAATGAAATGCTAGCTACAGATGATGCATTTATGGAAATAATGATAACAATTTTTTTTGCATTTTTATTGTTTCCATAAAATGGCCACAATTGTTCGCTTCAAGAGTCTATTACTGCTTTCCATTTATTCTTTTGTGAATTGTTGCAATATGATAAAATTAATATCAATGATCGTTGTTAATACAAATATGATACTTTTATTTATATCTAATTGCTATTACTACTCTTGGTAGAAAATGAGGACTTTGTTCAACTCCAAGTGAATTAGGTAGCATTCCAAACCATCTGGAGTGCCTCTTGTAGGGGGGTCTGTTATTGGTTGGTTGATAGGTTAAACATATGTCACATATTGACGGTTCTTGCATGATTTGCTTTTTTGTATGGTTTGAAATGAAGTTTATTCTTGCTTTTCAACGTTCCCTGTACTCCTACATAGTTCCTCTCCTTTTTCCCTTAATTATTGTCTGTCTTCAGGTCGTAGTTGATGTTGGATGCGGTACAGGAATCCTTTCCATATTTTGTGCTCAGGCCGGTGCAAAGCGGGTAAGCTCTTTTAGATTGATATTGGTATACTCTTTTAGTTGATAATGAAATAATGGCATTTTATATTTTGCTAAAAAAATGTATGTTTCATCAAAATGAAAGCAAAACTGTTTAATTTTTTTAAATCCATTTTTCAGTTTCCGCCTCATGAACCTTTGTACTTTTTTACATGTTTTTATCATAGAAGAAGGAATATCGTTTTTAGTTTCTTTTTCAACATTGTTAGATAGATATGGCATATTCTGTTTAATTCTTTTAGTTTTAGTTGTTCAAATCAGGATTTATCGAGGAATTTTATTTTGGGTTTTAACGCCCGTATATATTACTTATATAATCTGGGGTTGCTGGATGCTGTGGCTGTATCATGGATAGGTTGATTTTATGCCTTGTTTTAATTTCTATTCTTCTCTACTCCTTTTGTTTAATATTTTTAAACTGTGGAGGATCATGGGTGATTTAAATTTTTAGTTGACTTATACTCGTTGGATTAAGACTTTCTATAACAGGATTTGCTGAAGCCTATTTCTTTTGTTTTTCATAATTTTAATTAAGCTTTTAATCTAGTATTTTCAACCTATGGTTTATTCCAAAGTGTTTGTCATCGATGGTTATGGAATTTTATCTTTCCAGGTGTATGCAGTTGATGCCAGTGACATTGCTCTGCAGGTAATAATTTCAAAGATAACTTTTTATTGGTATAAGCCGTATTTAGTTAACATGGATATGGGTAAAAAATTCAACATCATGACATTGTTTACAAGAAAGTAGAAACTAACTCATACCCAATTCACTACGACTAATTTTATACCTGTACAACAACCAACCCTTACTCAACTAGATGCTTCTGGTCTTTCTTTGAACCCATGATGTATATTCGGAAAAAGGTTGATCTCCTTGCTCTTTGCATGTTACAATCCTCTTGCCGCTGAGCCCTCCCTTTCATTTCAGTCCATAGAGACAAAATGTAGGATTGTTATCAACAGTTCATCACGAAAGGTAGGATTGGTTGAACTAAACTCACCAGTTAATAATACTAACAGAAATAGAAAATGCAAATAGAATAGAACAACAGTTTTCTTTTCTGCATACTCTCTCCAATTCTTGCTACTGCACGCTTTTCACATTCAATAGGTCTTCCTTTACGCTTTTCTAGTCATTTGGCCATGTTTCTAGTCATAATTAAGATTATTCTCTGTATTTATTATTGTTGATATAGTTTCCTTAGTTTCCTACTTTTCCTTGTTTTGAGAGATTCTTTCTTGTATAGCCCCATTGTGTAATGCAAGTCATTCATTCTAAATTATTTAATTGACTTAACCTGACTTTGATGCCATACTAGAATTTAGGCTTAGGGCTTAAATGAATCCCACGAAGCCGGCTAATATAATGAGAATTGCTTATGCTTTTTAAACCATATCTCTACTTGGGTTCTTCTGTTATAGTTCTTCTCTATCTCTTTTATAGGTTTAATGGTTAAGTTTGTCAATGCAATTAGGTTGTCTATGATGTTTAATAGCACATTTTACCATGAGTTATTGGTTTCAATTTAGTTTTTTGCTTTTGCAAACAGGCAAATGAAGTTGTTAAAGCAAATAACCTTTCTGATGTTATCATTGTATTGCATGGACGAGTTGAGGTAGGTACTTCTGAACAATATATATGTTTTTCAATCATTGTAATATTCTATGGCTTAAAATATTGATGCGAGGTTTGACCTCTATAATTTCCAAACCATTTGTTGCACATTATAATGTTATTATCCTCGTAAATATGTTGGGCAGGTTGGAGAGTCCGAAACTAAGTTACAACAAATATAGAATATACATTACATACTTTCCGTCTAAACATATGAATGTTATTTATGTTTAGCTTCATTTTATATAATACTCTATGCAAATTCTTCTTATCCTGAAATTTTTATTATTTTCCTTTGTTAACTTTATATTAGTTATATTAGTTATTAGGATCAATCATTATATTTACCTCAGCCAATGGGTTTTGCAGGATGTTGAAATTGATGAAGAGGTGGACGTTATAATTTCAGAATGGATGGGCTATATGCTACTATATGAGGTGCATATTAGGATACTTTTAATTTTCTGGGTAAATATGTATTTTGAGAAGTTAAAACAAGTTATCATGAAATCGGTGGAGTAAACCATAAATTAACTTCTGAGGGAAACTGATAGTTTAATAACTAGAATGGATTGGAATTAAGCAGAAGTATCTTTTATCATTATCAGAAAGATGAATGTGGAAAATTTTTGAATTCTGGTGCATACATAATAAAACAGAAAAGTGACTTCTCCTATCCTTACTGTAACTCCTTCTCATCTTGTAACTGTAGCTCCTATATGTGTTACGATGATTGGCTTGAAAGAGAGCTTTGTTACGAGTCCCACATCCCGACATCCGGGAGTGTCACCTAAAAAGTGAGGCTTAGAACTGTAGGGGCTTTCCCATCTAATAGTCCAGTCTTCTGGGTTGGTTCTCTCTTTGGGATTATGCTTTAAAAATTGCTGCTTTTAAAATTACTCATGAAAGGTTCCCACGAATATAGAAGTTGTGGAGTGAAAGCCGCCGACGACATTGATGTTGAATGGTGTTGCATTGTTACGAGTTCCACACCAGGCAGTCTCACCTAAAAAGTGAGACTTATAAGCCTGTAGGCTCGCGCACCATATATACTAGTCTTTTGGGTTGGACTCTCCCTATTGGTTTATACTCCTAAAGTTTGTGAGGTCTCACGAGTGGTGGTATGATAGAGACTAGGGTATTATGGGGCGAGAGCCTTAGAGATGCTCGGTGGAGTATTTAAGTGGCTTGGTTCTTCCCCCTGATAGCTAGCTTTTAAGGGAGAGTTCTCCACGTGGTTGGATACTTTTCAATTGGTATCATAACCTTGATGTCGTGACTCAAGAAGAGCTACCTACAGAGGGGCTAATTGAAAAGGCTGAATAAAGGTCTTAGAGTGTAGTCGCCGGGACAAAGACTCTCAGGAGCAGTGCTATTATAGAGACTTGGGTATTATAGGGTGTTCAAGTCCCACATCAAATAGTATGGGATGCTCTTTGAGTTTTTATGTGACTTGGCTCTTTCCCCATGATAGCTAGCTTTTAAAAGGCATAGACAAATATTTGGGTAGACAAACACGTATACAGTTGAGCTATATTTTGAAATTACAGATTTTGCAAAACAAAATAAAAAATTAAGCACGTTTACAGTTGGGTAGACAAATATTCCTTGTCTTCATGAATATGCCTGTGACTTTGTTGTGTTTAATTTTTTTTTTTAAAGTTGAATGCTTTTGTTTTCACGCTCTGTGAATGCTTTTGTCCATGTTCTTGGTGCTTGTTTGTTTATCTGTGCTGTGGAATTTCTGCTATCACCAATTGCATCCATCAATTATGCTTTTAGATAACCACTTGTTAGAAAATTGTCCAAATAGATTTCGATATACCAGAAAATGTTTTTTCTTTCATATAAGTAATTTTTACTAGATTTGATTGCTTAGTTACAAGTCTAGCAATCTTTTATGGTTGTAGAGATGAAAATATTATACTAGATGAGTGGACAAACAAGAACAGATAAGATCAACGGTGTGTTAGGGAGGAAGGGGTAGCATATATATTGAAGTTGGTTCATGAGAAGTTTCCATCGAATTACATATTAGTACTTAAATTCGTATAATAACAAGTTAAAAACATATTATCTCAATTGTTACTATCTATAGAAATGTGAAAGGTACAGTTGTAATTTGTTGAGAATTATCTTCTTTTTGGGAGGAGGAACCAAAATAACAAACAAAATCTAGAACGTTTGTTTTTTTCCTTATTATTCTTGTTCTCCTTTTTACATTTTCGGTAGGATTGGGGAAGGGTGTGCATGACTACTTCAGTTTTAATATGGGTCTTCTCAGCTCTACTTTTATGATTCATAATGGTTTGAAGATTTTATTTTCTTACAGAGCATGCTTGGGAGTGTTATTACTGCCAGAGATCGCTGGCTCAAACCTGGTGGTCTTATTTTTCCTTCAAGTGCAACGGTATTTCTATTTACTTTTACTAATAAGTACATATGTAGTTTATTGTTTATGCTATCGTTAATACATTTTCTACAAAGCTATTTTGTCGGGTACAATCCCAGCCTAATTGGAGTTATGCTTATTGGTTAGTTATACATGAAGCTTAGAATTGCTATAATGTATCCGGGAACTCAGTAATTACTGGATTCGGTTTATCTTTTACCCAATATTACAATAATGCTGAGCTTTTGGTGTCTTGCCCAAAATATGAAAAATTGCTGACCTCTTGGTTTACTTTTCCCCAGTTGTACATGGCTCCTGTTACACATACTGACAGATACAGTGACAGCGTTGACTTTTGGCGCAATGTGTATGGAATTGATAGTAAGTGCATAGTTTAGAAACTTAGGTATCATCCCTGATTGTAAATAAGTTTCAAAATCTATGTTATTGTGCTTGTCTAGACATATCCTGAAATTGGATTTGCTTATTTACTGTTCTTTTGACATTCTGCTATTTTCCAGAATTCATTATTGATAACACTTTATTTTAATGCTTTTCACATCAGAACATGTGTTAGCTATATTAAAATATGAATAATTATAGTTAAATATCCATGCCTGTTTTTTGGCTAGTGAAAGGATAAACCTAGTTTCTCCGAAATTTCAAATGTTGAATCCTAAATCTTGGAGATCCCATATTGACTAGTGATATGGATGAGATGATGGTTATATGTGGGGGGTAACTCTCACTCCCACAAACTCCTATGTTAGGCCCAATCACATTGACTAGTAATATGACCGAGATAGTGGTTATAAGTAGGGGGCAACCCTCTCGCTGCTATCTAGCTTTGAGTTTAAGTTAGGCCAAAATTCAAATTCTAAGACTATCTTCCAAGTATGTTCCTTGTACCTTTAGTGCGCTATTTATTATACTATTACTAGGGTAAACTAGTCTGTAAATATCCAATTTCCTTTCATCTATTGGTTTGCTTATCAGTTTTTACTACTTATTTGGTTGCAGTGTCTGCCATGTTATCATTAGCAAAACAATGTGCATTTGAGGAACCTTCTGTTGAGACGATAACTGGTGAAAATGTTCTGACATGGCCACATGTGGTGAGTATGCTAGTGCTATTGCCACTGTTTACTCTGACTTTTTACCAATATCGTATTCTGATTTATATGCTTGTCAAAGTTATATGTGTAGTTATTTTTCATACTTGAGTTGTGTTTGAAGAAAGTTTGCTTACCTTCAGGCTTAGTATGATGGTTCTATGTACATTACGAATATATGTAAAAACATTTTGTGTATTTCACAATAGATTCTAGCGTTTCATTTTGGACTGTTCAAAACAACCAAACTGAACTACAAACTTAACTGTTGTTTTAAACACAGTTCACCAAGTGAACTCTTTGTAAAGAATTGAACTGTTGCTACTCACTTGTTCCCCAATCAGTTCACTCATACTTTCGTTTTTTATTTTTGTGAACTCTCACACTTACGGAAGAATCTATTCTTCAGGTTCATAACACAGTATCATATCTCTTGTGATTTACAAACTCTCACTCTTCATGTTCAATCATTGTTTGCTAACAAGAACCTTAAATCAGAAATCCTCAATTTCATAGAGATTAGGGGGGATATAAATATCCTGGAGTAACAGGGAGTGTCATATCAAGAGAACTCACAGATGAGGATTTTTTTCACTTAGCTTTATTGATTGGACTGAATGGATTGTATCCTATATTTTACTATTGCAGGTAAAATATCTTGATAGTTATAATGTTACCATCAGCGAGTTAGAAAGTGTAACATCGAAGTTTAAGTTCAACTCAATGATGCGAGGTAACCTACTTTTGTCTATCCTTTCTTTCTATTGATTTGCAGACTTCTGAATGTTCTTCTTGCTCTAATCTATGATGCATAGATACGATAGGAGTATTAGACACGGAAGATATCCATAACGGCGATATCTATTGATTTGCGGACTTCTGAATATTTTTCTTGCTCTAATCTATGATGCATAGATACTATAAGAGTATTGGATACGGTAGATATCCATAACGGCGATATTTTGTTTCTAAGAAAATATAGGATATGATGTGTTAAGGAGATATTAGCAAAATATTATCAGTGCCACCTCCTTCATGTTTTGTTGTGGGTGAGCACAATGCTCTAATGTCATCCAAATTACTAACTAATAACTCTGCATTTAGTGAAATCTTTTAATAACTTGGCATAAATTGAATTCTATTTCATGGTTTTATACAGCTCCACTGCATGGTTTTGCATTTTGGTTTGATGTTGAGTTTAATGTGCCTACGGTAGCACCAACATCAGTTATTGAAAGTCATCAGGTGAATGGTAGTTTGAGAAAAAGGCGAACAAACCCAAGTGAAACACTGGTACTATCCACTGCACCGGAGGACCCTCCAACACATTGGCAGCAGGTCCAGCTTTTATCATTTTATTTTTAGTTTCCAATTTCAATAGGCAGTTCTAGTTTCATTGTTCAGCGAAATGTATTGAAGTATTGTATCACTGCTTATCTTTAGTATATATAAAGCAAAAATGCACATGTCTCTAAACTAATTGCATTAAGGATACAATTATGAAGCTTTACAGTTGAATATCAGCTATATGCTGGTGCCACACTATTGCAGCAAGGGTCCTGGCACCTTGCTGAGTAGCATAGGTTGTGGTGCGGACCACATCCAAGCCCGACCAATATTAAAAAATATACTTAGTCAGTTTGCAATAACATTTTAAGAATATTGCAATAACTGTAATTTTTCACAATAGTTTTTTGTACAAGTTGAAATTAGCTTATGCATTTCAATTAAAAGACCTTTTTGTAAGTGAAGAATCACGCTTATCTTCATTAAAATGTTCTCAAAAATGTAGATGATTTACACTGTGTATACCATAATATATTAGCGAATGATCGTATACTCAATAATGGAAGGCTCCTATACAGAACCATCTATCCCCTTAGTTTTGTTTATTTATGCTGCATTTATATAACTTTTTATGGCTATTTTACATGTTGGAATATAATTCTCAAAATTGCATTTCATTTATATGATACTGATTTTATCGTCTTGATTTTATTTATGTATTTTACAGACATTGGTATACTTTTATGATCCTATTGAGCTGGAACAAGATCAAGTAATTGAAGGTTTGGTGACGTTGACCCAAAGCAAAGAAAATGCCCGGTTTATGAATATTCACCTGGAATACACGTGAGTCGAAAAAATTCTTTTCCCATTGTACCCCCTTTAAAGTAATTTGTTATGGATTCTGATTTCATTCCTTGCCATTGCAGTTCAGGTAATCGATCGTATGTGAAAGAGTCTGTTATGAGATGATCTCCACATGAGACTGTTGCATATATATCTTTGCTGGCTTTGTCCTCCATCAGAATTACGATAATTGTTTGGGTCACGAGAACCACTAATCATCCCTGCTAGATTAGAATATTCTACTGAGGGACTTGTTAGCACATGTAGTTAGGTTAATCAAACGAAATTTTGTTGTAATTCATTGGTCTACAAGGAGTGGTTGAGTTATGTCATAATTCGTTTATTGTTGTAATTTTTTAAGCTTCACTTTGGGGCTGTCATTTCATTTTTCATTTTTCATTTTTCATTTAGGGCATTGCTGGAATATCTTCAACTATTTTTAAAAACCTCATTCTTGTCAATTTATTTATATGAAATCAACTGGTCCTTCCTGGTGGCTTCACTTTTGACTTGACTTAATTGTTGCCCGTTTCAAACAAAATTTTCTTGAAATTCTAAGAATTTGACTTCTCAAATTCTCCCTCCTCTCCTATATCCCAAAAATCATCTTTTAGGTTTAGTAAATATTGGTAAAATTATATATTTAGCCCTTTAACTTAATTTTAGTTAACACTTTAGTTCTTTTTATATAGTTAAATTGCACTTGTGGCCACTTAAGTTTCACAAACTTATGATTTTAGCCCCTTAATTTTCAAAATAGCAGTTTTGGCCCTCTATGTTTACCCCCTTTTGCAAAAGATCAATTTTGACCAATTCAATGTTTTTTGTGTATAATTTGAGGGTGTGAATCACATGACTTACTTCCTTCCTTCCGGTTCCATTCCTTTTATGTTTAATTTTATTTATTTATTAGGTGGCATGATGTGGCAGCTGGGTCAATTAAATGACTTGCCACATAAGCGTTGACTTGGTCAAAATTTGTCTTTTGCAAAATAGGGTAAACATATGGGGCCAAAACTGCTATTTTGAAACTTAAAGGGCCAAATTCCAAGCTTCAGTTTTTTATTTTTTTTGTTCGCTTTCAATCATAAATATATCTTTGTCATAAAAGAAAATCATACATTTGAAGCTTGAAAAATGATATATATACTAACATAAATGAAGGACTAAAATAACGTAAAAAATGATAAAAGACTAAATTGTTATCTAAAATTGTCTTAAATATTTAGTTATTTAATGAAACTAAAAAATAATTTTTGTGGGCATAATTTTTTTTCCCCTTCTATTTTCCATATTTCCTATAAATTTCTCTTATAACTTTTTGTCATGGTCGATCGTTTGTGAGAAAGAGTTGCCAACAATTTAAACAGAGGAAAAGAGGAGTAAGGCGGGTTCGAATCCGCAGCCAAACTTAAATGGTCCTACAATATCTGACCACTTAAATGTTCCTACAATATTTGACTATATAGGATTTTATAATTGCGTTGATATGAACCGTCCGATCTACAATCAATTGCTAGGATTCAAAATTGTGTAAGCAAATCTACATCCTATAAATATTATCCAAATCTTTCATTAAAAAGCATGAATCCTAAAAAGTCTCTTGATTCTATTCTTCTGCAAAATACTTCAAAGAATGAGGCATTTACCATGTCTTCTTGTGCTCTTTTGTTTGTTTGTAATGGCCACATCAGCTCATGCAACAACAAATATCCAAGGCAGTGGGGTTGATGCTCTGTTGAAGTGGAAATCAAGCCTTGAAAACAATAGCAAAACTTTGCTTTCTTCATGGAATATTGGTAATAATCCTTGTAGTTGGGAAGGAATAACATGTGATGATGAGTCAAAATCTATCTCCAAAATAAATCTCACCAATATTGGACTAAAAGGTATGCTACACAATTTCAATTTCTCATCACTTCCGAAAATTCGCACCTTAATTTTAAGAAACAACTTATTTTATGGAGTTGTTCCACAAAATATTGGAGTGATGTTCAATCTAAACACTCTTGATTTATCTACCAATAAACTCTCTGGACCAATTCCTACTACTATTGGAAATTTGACAAAACTTAAGACATTATCTCTTTTCTCAAATGATCTCAGTGGAAATATTCCAACAGAAATGAATAAGCTTACCAATTTGGAAACTCTACAGTTGGCTTATAATAATTTCATAGGTCCCTTACCTCACAACATTTGTTTTGGTGGAAAGTTAGTTAAGTTATCCGCTAGCAATAACCAATTCACCGGTCCAATTCCGGAGAGTTTGAAGAATTGCTCAAGCCTTGTAAGAGTTAGGCTTCAACAAAACAATCTAACCGACAATTTAGCCGATAGTTTTGGTGTGTATCCAAATTTAGACTACATGGAATTGAGTGATAATAATTTTTATGGCCATCTTTCTCCAAACTGGGGAAAATGCAGGAATCTCACGAGCCTAAAAATCTCGAACAATAACTTAACAGGAAGTATACCCCCAGAATTGGCTAAGGCAACTAAATTACATATACTTGACTTGTCTTCGAACCAAATTACCGGAAAAATTCCAATGGAGCTAGGCAAATTATCTTCATTGATCCAACTATCAATAAGTGGTAATAATCTTTCAGGAGAAATTCCTATACAAATTTCATCATTGCAAGAACTAGTTACCTTGGAGCTTTCAACAAATAATTTAAGTGGTTCCATCCCAAAACAACTTGGAAGGTTGCCAATGTTATTGGACTTGAATTTGAGCCAAAATAAGTTTGAAGGGAGCATTCCAAATGAGATTGGCCAATTAAATGTTATTCAAAATCTTGATCTTAGTATGAATTTTTTTGATGGAACCATACCATCAATGCTTGCACAGTTGAAATACTTAGAAACATTGAATCTCTCGCATAATAATCTTTCTGGTACGATTCCCGTGAGCTATAACGAGATGTTAAGTTTGACAACTGTTGATATATCATACAACCAATTGGAGGGTCCGATTCCAAACATTCCGGCCTTCAAAAATGCTCCAATTGAAGCCCTTAAAAATAACAAAGGGTTGTGTGGTAATGTCTCCGGCCTAGAGCTTTGCTCAACATTAGGTAGCAACTTTCATAGTCATAAGACTAACAAAATTTTGGTGCTAGTTTTACCCCTCACTCTAGGCACTCTATTGTTAGCATTATTTGTTTATGGGCTCTCATACATTTTATTCCAAACTTTAAGAACAAAAGAACATAAGCATGCAGAAGAAATTCAAACTGAAAATCTATTTGCAATATGGAGCTTTGATGGCCAAATGGTGTATGAAAACATTATCGAAGCCACGGAACAATTTGACAAAAAACATCTCATTGGGGTAGGAGGGCAAGGAAGTGTTTACAAAGCAGAGTTGTCTACAGGACAAGTTATAGCTGTGAAGAAACTCCATTTATTACATAATGGAGAATTGTCGAATATTAAAGCTTTTGCAAGTGAGATCCAAACTTTAACAGAAATCAGACATCGAAACATTGTGAAGTTATATGGATATTGTTCACATCCATTGCACTCATTTTTGGTTTATGAGTTCTTGGAGAAGGGTAGTGTCGACAACATTTTGAAAGACGATGAAAAAGTAGCCACATTTGATTGGAATAAGAGGGTGAATGCCATTAAAGATGTAGCAAATGCTTTATGCTATATGCATCATGATTGCTCGCCTTCAATTGTTCATCGTGATATATCCAGCAAGAATGTTGTTTTGGATTCCGAATATGTGGCTCATGTCTCAGACTTCGGTACAGCTAAGTTTCTTAATCCAGATTCTTCTAACTGGACCTCTTTTGTAGGCACTTTTGGATATGCTGCTCCAGGTTAATTTCCTTTCTTTAAATTAATTCATGATATAATTATTTTGTAGTTTATCACTTTTATTAATTGCTTACATTAATGTTTGTTTATGGAAACTTATTATTTACATTGATAACTATTATTGTTTGTTGCAGAACTTGCATACACAATGAAAGTAAATGAAAAGTGTGATGTGTATAGTTTTGGAGTGTTAACCATGGAAATACTTTTTGGAAAGCATCCCGGAGATATTGTATCGACTTTGTTGCAATCAAGTGGTATATACCTAACAATTGATGCTATGTCTTTGATCGATAAGTTGGATCAACGCCTCCCTCATCCTACGAATGATATCCGGAAAGAAGTGGTATCAATTATTAGGATTGCTACTCATTGCTTAAATGAGAGCTCACATAGTCGCCCTACAATGAAGCAAGTTTGCAAGGAGATGAAAATGTCAAAGTAATCTAACTTTCATTCAGATATTTGATGGTAGAGAATGTATTGGTCTATTGGTGGCTTTGTTGTATGAGTTGGTTTATTCATTTTAGCTTCTTTTAATTTTGTCGATTTTGAACTATTTTGTATCGTACGTGAATGTCCATATGGTCCTCCAAATCCAATTTATATAACCATGAAGGCTTTGGCTAACATATAGATTAACGGTTAGTGGTACTATAAAGATAATATCTCCGTCCCAAATTATAAATTATTTTCACTGTTTTATATAAATAAAAAAAGTAATTAATTAGATTTATCTTCTCTTCTTCTAATCTTAGTTGTTACAATTTTTTTCTCTTCTCCTTGATCTATCAAATGGGGTGGTTAGAGTCAATTTAGGCCTGGAATCACCCATCCAAAATGTTTTTTTTTCTATTTTAGTTAAATAAGTGTAATTTTCTCATATATTTAGTGTTTCTTTTCTATTTATTTTTGTCATTTTGACGTCTTAGTGCGACGTTGTTTGTTTGATTTTCTATCTTAATGCGGTGTATTTTATTTTTGCTGTGGAATATTAATATTCATTTTTTGATAGTTGGATAATGAAGATAACTTTCCTAGCTCCATAGGAATTTTTCCTGTAATTTGGTTTGAGGAGAAGTCAAGTATATGTAATTTAGTTGTCTCAGCCAATTCTGGTGGTATACTTCCCGTTAAATTATTGTTAGAATTTTTTTTAGCCAAGTTTAATGCATTTCATTAATTACCAAACGTTCAATACATGACTGAATAATCTCAAATTTATAAAAACCAGTCCAAGAATTAGCCGTACTAACTAAATTATGAGCAACAAAATTCACTTGTCTCATAATAAATTTAACTTTAAAGTTTATACATGATAACATAAGGTTCATTTCAGACTTACATATTTGAGTTTCTATTAAGGATGTTTGTGGTTCGGTTTGAATTGGTTTTGAGACAAAAACTCATGTGATTTAGGCTCTGTTTGGTACAATGGAAAGAAAGTGGAAGGAAAGAAAATTACGCAAACCAATGCATTGATTTGCGTAATTTTTGGTTCAAGTTCATGCATTGATTTGCGTAATTTTCTTTCCTTCCACTTTCTTTTCATCATACCAAACGGACCATTAAAAACAAAATTATTTGTGATTCAGTTCGATTTTTTATTGTTAAATAAAAAATTAATCCAACCTAATTCAATTTAGTACGGTTTAAAATTTGGATCGATTATTGGATATCAAAATTATAAATTGTTAATTCTTTTATTAAATATTAATATTATAAAAACACAGTAAAATAATAATGTTGATCTAAAATATAAAACATAATATAATATGTAAAAAGTTACAGTAATATTTTGAAATGAGGATTATTGATTATAATTGAAACATATTAAATTCAGCTAATAAGTAGTATTATTAAAACCAAAAAGCAACAAATAATAGGTGAATACAATATATATCATACTTTTTATAATAATATATCATACTAATAAAATGATAAATAAATATTAAAATTTATGTATGCAATTTTGTTCGATTGAAAAATTAATTCAAAATTCGATCCGATCTAACAGTTTTCAGAAAAGGTCATCCATCCATCCATCCGACGGTCAAAAAAAGAAAAGGTCATCCAAACTCATCCAACAACATTCATTTTTTCTTTTTTTGCAATTTTTAAATTTTTTAAATTAATTTTAATTTAAATCAGTGTAATTTCGAACATCCTTATCTACCGTAAGTCTACCACTTAGAAAAAGCAAGGACTTTCCTCCCAAGGTCAAGAATTTCCTTTGGAGACTTGGAAGGGATTGTCTACCTAATAGGCAAAGATTAATGAGCAAAGGAATTCATGGTGATTCTAATTGTGTTGTGTGTCATAGATACAATGAATATAATTGGCATTTATTTCTTGATTGTGCTGATAGTATAACTTGTTGGCGACAAGTTAATTTGTGGAATGCGTTGCAAAATTTAATGGAAAATGCTGAAGGTTTTAATGATGTTTTCAAACGTATTTGACACAATTTCACCACTCAACAATTGGTTTCTTTTGCTATGACATCTTGGAGTTTATGGCGCAAAAGAAACTTGCAATTATGGGAGCAGAAAACTGAGAGCACGACACAGGTAATTGGCCGCGCCAATGGTACCCTCCAGGCCTGGCAGCAGGCGCGTCAACCAGCTGACATAGCCCACCCACGACAACAACAGGTCCAAGTTACACGATGGCAACCTCCGCCGCTAAATTTCGTCAAGTGCAACCTTGATGCAGCCATATTTGCTCATGAGCAACGTATAGGCATGTGAGCCTGTCTTCGTGACAACAAAGGGAGTTTTATCTTGGCCATGACAACACATGAAGATGTGGTAATGACAGCACAGGAAGCAGAAGCGTGGAGCTTATATCAAGGTATACAATGGGTTGCTAGCTTGGGTTATAATAAAGTTGTCTTTGAACTAGATTGTAAGATTGTTGTGGATGATGTGAACAAGATGAGTATCAACCAATCGGAGTATGGTTCAATCATTCAAAATTGTCGAACCTTACTTCATCACTATAATGACTTCATAGTCGATTTTACTAGGCGTCAAGCAAACGGTAGCGCTCATGCACTTGCACGAGCAGCTTTATCCCATGCTTCTCGCAGTACTTTTAATGTAATCCCTCATTGTATTGCTACTATTATTATGAATGAAATGACATAAGTTTTCTTTGCGTCAAAAAAAAAAAAAGCAAGGACTTTTTCTTATACATTGCTCCACTTCAAAACATCATGCGGCTCCTTTTTCTTATACATTGCATCGAAGACTAAATTCAGTGCTTCAATTTCTTTAAATTGAATTGTCAATCATCTAATCAAAATCAAATGTTGTGAATTCGAACCTCTTAGCAAAACAATAATTGTGTATAAAAAAAAAACGAAACAATAATCAGGGAGTAAAGATTCTAATAACAATCAACAATTAAAAACGCTACGCAAAAATTAACTATCTAAGCATTAGCACTAAAACCTTAAAATTGTCTTTTTCATATTATTGCTGACGAGGTGCATGCTAATTTTTGGAAACCTATGCTTATTTACTGGTGTAATGTGGCCGCCAGTTGGCCGCCACTAATTAGTTCGTTTCTGGCGGTTTTTACCTCTTCTTGAGGGCTTTTGGCCGCCAATAAATGGTGGTTTTCTTGTAGTGTGGACTTCATATTTCTCATCTTATGTTTGCTGGTGATCTTCTTCTTTTTGCAGAGGCATCTATTGAGTAGGCTCATTGCATTATTTGTGATGCTTCAGGTCAAAAGATTAACAATCAAAAGCCACAAATTTTCTTCTCCAAGAACGTTGACCAACAACTCAAAAGTGATATTGTTCAACATACAGGTTACACACCGGTTGTCAGCATGGGCAAATATTTGGGAGCCAGCATTGACCTAGAGAGGAATACTAGAGGAAAATTCAACCATATTCTGGAGAAAATTCAAAATAGATTGAGTGGTTGGAAACACCAGTGTCTTAGCATGGCCGGAAGACTTACCCTCTCAAAGTCTGTTCTTAGCTCTATTCCATACTACCACATGCAATATGCGCGCCTTACCTACGACTGCAAGTAAGGACTTTACATCCGGTTGGACGCAAACAAGCGCACCAGCTATTTATATTAATTCCCCCTAAATGATCATAGGTCGGTCAGTTCAAAGCTCTAAGAAAAAGCCAACCAATTCAAATACAGTGCTTTTGATGGAGCCCTTTACATACAAGAGGAGATGCTCAAGGCGCAATAAAGCTCGTTACGAGACCGAGAAAGCTCATTAGTGGAAGAAATGTGTCACGTAGTCTCGATTTCTCAGTTAATAATTATTAAAGCTCCCAAAGACTTTATGTGATGATATTGAAAAGATCCAAAGAGGCTTCCTGTGGGGTGTGTAACACCCTTAATTTACCTCTTTATTTTTATTTTCAAAAAAGTTAATTTCATTTATTTAATAAGGATGTCACACTTACTCCAATTAATTAATTCCTCAAATGATTAAAAATCATGCAGCGGAAAATACAAAAATAATATAAGTTTCAAAGTCAGAATTGAAAATACTGAATCAAGTGACATAGTTCAATTGTTATAAAAATTTAACAACATAATTAAATAAAAGTTTCTCCCAACAACATCCTAACAGAGCGACTCCAAATAAATAGCAAAGCAACAGCGATCCGAACACACCATCTATGATTCGTATGCTACCTGAAAATCTACGGTTGCACACCGTAGGGCCAAGCCAGAAGGGGGAATGTAAAGGTGAGCGACAATACATCAAGAAAATAACTGAATTAAAACAACATCATAACTTGCAACATCATAAACAACAACAAGACCACCTAAGCGGATGGCCACGCACATTCATCAGTCAACCATAATCATCAATCAACAATTAAATAAAGAGAAATAAACAACAACATTTAAATGAGCAAATATAATTAAAATGCATGCAATGCGCCTAGACTCGCTAAATGCATGTGGTACCAATAACAACGTCATTTCCGGTTTTACATCATGGAGGATCAACATCATTATAAGCAACGTCATTTTCAACTTCATTAAGCAACGTCATTTTCAACATCATATATACAACTCTAATAAGCAACGTCATTGAACACATGAATGAATGCATGTCATGTTATAATAAGCAACATCAACAGGCAACATCATTTAACAACTTCAATAGACAACTTCATCATCATTATAACAACATCAATAAACAACGTCGATAAATAACTACAAGAACAACAACTATTACAACATCATAATTTCGGCACAACTCCAACATCATTAAACTAGATAATTCAACATCGTTATAACCACATAATTCAACATCACTATTCAGCAAAACAACAATTCGACAACACAATTACTACAAACGAACAACGGCTTAAAACAACATCGATACACAACAATTATTAGTAACTTCGATTACAACGTCAACTAAAATTTAATAACCCAATTAGTCATTCACTCCTCTCAGGACAACAACTTATTACTCATCTTAACATAACCTTTAACCCAATTTAACTCGGTTTAGTTTATCAACGAAAGGTTTGAATTTTAAATCAATTTAATTAATAACAATTGTGAAATAAATTCAAATCCTTAATATTATATAAAACCAGGGAGAGTGAGATACACCAGAGGGTTCCAAAATATTCAAAATACCCTACATAAAATTTTGGGAAATTTTCACGAAATTATAATATTTTTAATCACCTTTTTACTCCAAATAATTAATTAAAAATAGCTACGAGTGTCCAAAAATTACCAAAGAGGTACCAAAATTTCAAGAAAATTATTTACTATTTTTCTATAAAAACATTTAAAACAATTGGAGTCCCTATGACCCCTCACGCGCCCTCACGCACCAGTGCTGCGAGTGGGCGAGGCCACTCGCGCACTGTTCATCACCTCCTTCACCCGGTTGCAGGAAAACGGGTCGTGACGACCCGCGATTTGACCCGGTCGGTTCTCCCTCATTTCTCAACGGAATTTGACATGTTTTATATCGTTTTGATCGTCATTCAATTATAGAAAGATACCCGGTATTTATTTTTAGAAACGACAACCGAATCGAATGTTTTAATATCAAAAAGCTTCACACGAATTTAACAAAAAAAAAACTCCATTGATGGTTGTTCAAAAGCTTCGGTTTTGACATTCTCTCAACCCATAAAAATCCCAGAATTGCTTTACAATTGCATTCGATGCTCAACACGTTATGAAACTTTTTCTTTTGAATTATCATCAAAATCCCAAAAAAATCATTATACCCCTTATGTTAATTCTCAAGCACGACGTCAATTCACAATTTTATTTACTCAACATCATAACACGAATTTGCACCAACAACAGAAGCATAGAAACATTATCATATCAGATGATAAAATCGAAATTAAGAGCAAGTATAGTCTTAGAAATGAGTATTGGGCCTAACTCAACCCTACAAAACCGGCTTGTAAGGTGAGGATTGCCTCTAGTTTATAAACACTTAGTCAAGCCATCTCTCAACCGATGTGGGACTTCTTAACACCCCCGCTCGCGCCAAGCGCTATGGGCTTGAGGCGCGGATATGAATGGTGGAGGGCCCGATCAGAAACCTGATTGCAGGCGGCCCGACGAAGTGGCCCAGCGAATCGTGGATAGGCTCTGATACCATCTTAGAAATGAGTATTGGGCCTAACTTATAGGAACAACAACAACATCACATAATGGGGAAAAGAAGCATAAGAGCAACAACTTAAATCACACATATAATGAATATACAAGTATGTCTATTGAATTCAGAATTTCAAGAGTATATAAAGTTCCCTTACTTGGATTGCAGTGAACTCCCTAAATTGAGATTAAGTTTTTCCTTCCTTTGCTTCTCTTCACTCTCCCATGAGCTCTTTCTCTTCTCTCACTCACTAGCACTATTTTTTGTGTGTTTGTTTTTGTTATGAATCACCATACTTCTTCTATCAACTAATGTCAATTAACAACTACATTATTATTATTAAAATGTGACATTATTATTATTATTGAAATGTTTTAAAGGGAATTAAAATTATGTTTCTTCTCATTTATCCCTTTCTCTACCATTTTCTTATCTACACCCCCTCTATGCTTCCAACACCTTTTTATCTAATTTTTCTACTTCTTTTTCTTTTAATTTCATTTTAGTTCACCAACATCATTCTACTCATTCTTTTAATTTTATTTTCTAATTAGCAACGTCATTATTTTTATTTATCAATTATTTAATTATTCGCCACAAAATAATTAAATAAACATCGTCAATCAGCATCACATAAACATCGTCAATCAACACCACAACAAGAAAATCAACACCACAATAACTAAATAATTAAATAAAATGAATCCTAATTTTTGGGGCGTTACAGGGTGATACTGACCAAACCCGGAAACCCCATTTGATAAGTTGGGAGGTTTGTTGTTTGCCTAAAGTTGAGGGAGGGCTCGCCATTAAGAGTCCTCATCAAATGAATGAAGTTTTCCTTATGAAAATCTTATGGAACATGATCAACCATCCAGATGATCTTTGGTATAAAGTTCTTTACAAAAAATATGGCAGGAACACCGACCTTAGAGTTTCTATCAAAGCCAAGCCTTATGATTCACCTCTCTAGAAAGCCTTGGCTGGAATTGGGGACCAATTCTGAAGTCACACAGTTTGGCAAAAGGAAAATTGGCAAAAAGTAAATTTTTGGCTTGATAAATGGATGACAGATGGTCACTCTCTTATGAATCACTCCACCCAACAAATTGTTGATACAACACTTACGGTGAAGAATACATTGACGGATACGGGAGAATGGAATATTGATTTTCTCATCACTAATCTTCCCCTTACTACAGTGAACCAATTAGTGGCTATTCCAACACCAAAGGATACAGATGGTCCAGATTCCTTGGGATGGAGCGGAACCAACACTCGACAATTTACGGTTCAGAGTGCTTATAATCTTCAACAGGGGGACTACCCTTCCATTGATGGGAATTGGGAAAGTATATGGAGTTGGAAAGGACCTCATAGAATCCAAACCTTTATGTGGATTGGTGCTCATGAGCGTCTGACTGCAATCTGGCAAGTGGATCAGTCTGTCGTCGAATAATAATTCACACTTTAGGTGTCTAGAATGAGTTCGTATCCACAGGGATCGTGCCAAAACTATTAGTTCGGTTTAGGAATTGATGCTATAAAAGTAAATTAAAATAAAAGTATCAAAATAGTTTGATATGTTATTGATACCGATTAAGATTAAGAGTATTTAATAAAAAACACATAAATTGTTAATCTTGACGAGTCTCAATAACTTATCAAATTATTTTAGATTTTTGTAAAATTTAACATAAATAATTTATATGATATAAACTTTCGATTCAACTATAAATTTTATAAAATTCGTATTATCCAAAAAGTGGCGTAACTTGGAAAATTAAACAAAGCCTAGAAACTAGAAAGCACTATCTTATTCAATCTCTTGACTTGAGTGCACGAGTCAAGTCACACAGAGAAAAAAAGTACTCGTCTTCCTTCCATGTGCCTTATTTTGTTGAATTGTACTTTTGGTATGTAATGAATATTTTTCATACGCAACATCCAAAGCGGTTGAAGACTGAAGTTTCATACAAGATGTCAGTTTACTATAGATTACATATAAAAAATGATTTTGATATTTAAGACTTTAAATCTTAATTTTATTTTTTCACAGATTTCTATAAAAAAATAATAATAAATTGTTTTGCACTTTTGATTATCAAAATAAAAATAAGTTTTTTATAAAAAAGATCAGGGATGAAAAAATGTTTTTACGAAGAAACTGCTAAAAACAGTTTCTAATTTGAAATATTTTATTATTCTTTTAATTCTCATTTTTATAAAAATTTGTAATAAATAGATGAAAAACCATGGGAGAGGATTGTCTCATGTGTACTTTTAACCGTCCGGTTTTCATCTCAACCATTCATTACCATTTTAATAATTAAAAATATTTGTTGTGAAAAAGGATGAGTGGATGAGATTTCGTATATGTTTGGTTTTACGGTGGATAGAATTGATTTTGATAGAATTGAGTTTGACAGAATTAATTTTGACAGAATTGATTTATGTTTGGATGCAGTAATTTAGAATTGATTTTTTTCAATCCATATTGTTTGGATAATTTTGAACATAATTGCTTTTGAGTGTATAATTACCAAAATTGACATTAATTATCATCTATTACTAATATATTAAAAATTTAAAATCGATTACCACTAAAGTTACTATTTTATCCTTATTAGTTTTAATTACGTTGCAAGTTTTATATCATTCATTATAATTTCACTAAAAAAAATATAGAAAGATTGTAAAGATCCAAAGGAGGGAATAAACAATAAGAAATCCAATTCAATAGATAGATTGTTGCATCCATGGGAAAGAAAGAAGGAGAAAAGCTCTACTCTTAATTTGAAACTTGAAACTGGGAGTAGAGAAGGCGCCCTTTTAAATTTTGATATGTACCTCTGTTAAAGGGCGCCTTCTAGGGTCGGAGAACTCGATAGATCATTTATCCACGGTGAACCTAGGGATGACAAAAAAACCCAAACCCGAGAGACCCATCCGAACTCAAACCCAAGTCAACGGGCGAAACCCGATTTGACTGGGTTTGGGTGACACCCGATAATATGGGTGTGAGTTTGGTATCAGTCAAACCCACACCCGAAACCCATACACCCACCCGAAATATTTTATAATTATCTAATTACCCCCATAGTCTCTCTCAATTTCCTTGGAAGACCTTAAATTTTAGTTGTAATTTAATTTCTTGAAAGTTTATGTTGTAATTTCTTGAAAGTCTATGTTTGAATTTCCTTGGAAGACCTTAATTTTAGTTGTAATTTAATTCAAAGTCTATGTTGGAATTTAATTTCTTAAATTTGCAAATTATTTTTAAATGTGCAGCGGGTTTGGATTTGGGTGGAAAAAACCCGAACCCAATGGGTGTGGGCGTGAGTGTAGTTTTGTCACCCGAACAGCCTTTAGATTTGGGTTTGAGTGATGATTTCGGGTGTGAGTTTGGTAAGTGTCAAACTCGCACCCATGGGCGCCCGTTGCCATCCCTGACCACATAGCATTGTCTTATTCTATCTCTTGACTTGAGTGCACAAGTCAAGTCACACCGAGGAAAAAGAAAAGTCTTCCATGTGCCTTGTTTTCTTGAATTTTGGTATGGAACTAGCATGACACCCGTGCGTCCGCACGGGAGTCGCGGCGTTGCCGCTCCTCATTTGGTAAGATGAAATTTATTGGAAAGTAGATTAAAATATAAAAGAAAAATAGAAGAGATATAATATTTGATAAAAAAAATAGAAAAAGAACAATGGTAAAATTATCACCAAAAAATTTTAGTATAACATAGTATAATCAATGTTCAAAGATTATGGAATTTATTTAACAACTTTATAGTATAGTTTATCAAAATTGTAGGTAAAGCATGCCGTACGTGTACCAAGGTACTTATCAGGAAATTAATATGAAAGAGCATATTTATAAATTAAGCAAAATCAAAATCAACCACCATGACCATTCTTATCACCACAAACTACCCAAACTCAAAATTGGAGAGACTAAAAGCATATATTAAATTTAATTATTTCTCCTAATTTTCTAAAACAAAAGACTAAATACTCAATTTAATTCCTAAAAAATATTAACAATTTATAAAGGAAAACTATTTTCTTATAGTTGAATACTGTATTGTACCAAAACTTTTGAGGTCTTGGTCATTGTCGTTATTAGAAATAAAACTTTTGAGGTCTTGGTCATTGTCGTTATTAGAAATATATCTTGTATCTACTAATCCATTTATGTGATTCTAATTAAGTCTACGATAATGGGAGGTTACGCCGAAAGATGTTCTTATAAAATCTTGGAAAAGTATGTACCGAAACAAAATCAATCTTTGAAAAGTTTATATTGCTTTTGCTACTTTAGGTCTCCATAGGAATATAAATATAGATAATGTAAAAATTGTGAAAAAAAAATAGGCTACCTTATTAATATATTAGTAAAAACATAGGTCTTGTAAAAATCACCAAAAAACTTATGTCAATGTATTAATATATGAGTATAAATATAGTCACGTAAAAATTATTAAAAAATAGGCAATCGTATGTGAAAATATAGGTCTCACAACAATCATCAAAATAATTAGGTCACCGTATTAAATATGAGTATAATCTGTAAATTTGTAAAATAAAAAAAAATAGACAACTTAATTTTTATTTTATTTTTGTTACAAACAACTTAATTAATATATAATTAAAAGTATAAGTCCCGTAGAAACCACACCAACAAAAAAGTTTCCATATTAATATATGAGTATAAATATAACCCTATAATATATACACAAAATACCTATGAAAGTTTATCTAATGTACCCCCTCAAATAGCCCTCTTTATCCAAAACGATATAAGACCTGGCTGAGGTTTTTGTTTCTCTTTTATAATAAAGTTTTTGTTTCAAAAAAAATAAATAAATATAGGTCCCGCAAATGTTATAAAAAATGGACAAACTTATTAATATGAGTAAAACACATAGGTTCCCATAATCCCATGTACCCAAAAAAAAACACATAGATTCCCAGAAATCACACAAAAGATTAGGTTCTCGTACTAATATATGATTATAAATATAGCTCTAAAAAAAATAGTAAAAATTTGAAAACTAAAATTTATTTGGAAAAGTGCAAAAAATAGGTATTTATTGGTGAATTAAGATGAGGGTATAATAGGAAGATAATGTGCAAAAATTCACTTTCTTAATTTAGTGTTATCATTCTAACTGAACACTTATAAAAAATCAAAAGGAGTAAAATATTAAAAAGGAATTAACCATCTCAAGAAAAATTTTAAAATATTGAAATTATTTACTAACTTTCAAATATGACACAAAATACCCATGAAAGTGATGATGTGTCAAATTATTAAGTAGGGGATTTTCACATGTATCTAGTTTTCTTAGGTCCTTTGTAATATATATATATATATATATATATATATATATATATATATATATATATATATATATGAGTATGAATATAGTCCCGTAAAAATTATTAAAAAATAGGCGATCTTATTAATATGTTAGTGAAAATATATGTCTCACAACAATCATCAAAATAATTAGGTCACCGTATTAAATATGAGTATAAAGTTAGGTTCTACATAAATTATTAAAGATCAGGAAACCTTATTAATAAGAGGATAAATATAGGTCACTCACAATTCACACAAAAGATTATGTCTCCGTATAAATATATGAGTATAACTCGTATAATTATAAAAAAAAACAACTTTATTAATATAGGAGCAAAAATATAAGGCCCGGAGATATAACAAAAAAAAGAGGTTCCCGTATTAATATGAATATAGCCCGTAAAATTATTAAAAAAAATAGACAACATAATATATTAGTAAAAACACAAGTTCTTTGAGAATCACAAAAAATAGTAGATTTTCGTATTAATATATGAGTATAAATATAGGTCTCACAAAAAATAGTAAAAAACTGACAACTTCATTAATAAGAGTAAAAACATAGGTCTCGCATAAATCCCACAAAAAATTAGATCCTTGTATTAATATATGAGTATAAATATATGTCATGTAGAAATTATGAAGAATGAACAACTTTATTAATATATGATTAAAAATATAAATCTCGTAGAAATCATAAAAATAATAGGTTCTCCCATTAATATCTGAGTATAAATTTAGGTCCAACATAAATTATTTAAAATCAGGAAACCACCTCAAATATGACACAAAATACCCTTGAAAATAATTATGTGTCAAAAAATGAAAAAAGAGGAAAATTTGTGATTTCATATGTATCTTCTTTTTTCCTTAAAAAAAAAAGTATCTTCTTTTCATATATTGTAGATGTGTCATTATATTCATTCATCGGTCATAATTATTAATTTTATGTGAATTTCTATATGTTATTTATTTTATTTTTTTGTAAGGTAAAGAAATGTTTTAAATTGAGTAATTAAAACAAAATTAATACAGCCTATATAGTAGATTGTATAGGATATATCGATGCCCAGCTAATTGATTTTTGTTTAATAAAAAAATTGAATTTATATAAAGTGAGGTAATTTGAATTTGGGTTACATACAAAAAATTGGAGTTTTAGATAAAAAGAAAAAAATTGTGGGAGAAGTAACAAATAAAGTGGTGTTTTGTGGTTACAATTGGACATTTAACTCATATTGGTTCCAAAAATTTACAATATATGAAAAGAAAATTCATATGAAATCACCCTTGAAAATGATTATGTCTCAAAAAATGAAAAAGGGGCAAATTGGTGATTTCATATGCATATTCTTTTCATATATTGTAGATATAAAGTGAGGTAATTTAATTTGAATTTGGGTTACATACAAAAAATTGGATTTTTAGATAAAAAGAAAAAAATCGTGGGAGAAGTAACAAATAAAGTGGAGTTTTGTGGTTACAATTGGGCATTTAACTCATATTGGTTCCAAAAATATAACAAATTAATTCATATGGCTTAGTGGTAAATATAATAAAAAATGTAACTAAAAGGTTAAGTGCTCGAATCCTGCTTAGAAATGTTTTAGCATTTTTCTACTAATTTTTTTAATAAAGACACAAAATACCCTTGAAAATGATTATGTGTCAAAAAATGAAGTAGGGGCAAATTAGTGATTTCATATGTATCTTCTTTTTATATATTGTAGATGAATGAGAATGACTCCATTAAAAAATAAATTGAGGAAATAAAGTGTGTATTTGGACCATTGGATCAAATACATGTGATATTATTTCAATTATAAAAAATATAGAAAAGTAAATCAATGGTCAAAAAGTAAAAACTGAGGAAAATTGAGAAAATCCTTTCTCGGAATGAATAATCTTCTCACGATATGTTGGATTTAAAAAATATTAATATTTTCAAGGTGTTACTTTACTTATGAGGACCAAACCAAAACATGTAAATTATAATTTTTATTTTGAGTGAAACTGAAAATACAGAACTGTTCTATCAAATTCAATCTCAAAACGGCGGTGAAGCATGTTGGTCAGTAAAAAAAAAAAAGGTTTTGCCCAATTATAAAATATTAAATATCAAATTATACACAGTTTTGTAAAATTGGCTAAAAAAGTCTAACAAAAAAGTAAAATAGATTTGTAATAGTTTTGTTTTAAAAAAACAAATTTACAAAACTGTCCTTTATTTAAAACTAACTTAAACTAGTGGCAAAGGTTATTTTGGTACAAATATAAACGGTGCTCATTAATATTGGCTTTCCAAATTTGATATAGGACTTTGGGTCATGTATCAAATTTCATATTAATATAATTAAGTGAATATAAATTAGCAAATGAGTGCACAATATTTAATAAAATTTACCTAATTAACCCTCAATTTTCTAGTGTAAAATAACTAAATGTTAACAATTTTTTGTTCAAAGTAAAAATGTGCGCATTGCTAATTTAAACCTTCATGTTTTTAGGTGGATTTAAATTAGCAAGCCATCTATATATTTAGACTTTGATTAGGCTGAATCTTCACTATTACAAACGAAAATATCAATACTGTGATTAACGTTGAACTTGGTAGGGATGACCACAGTTCAATCTTCAACAGCTACGATTGGGAGGGGGCTAAAACCACTCAATATCATAACTGACTCAGAATCAGGTTAGACAATCTGGTGGATCGAATACTGATTTTTTTTAAAAATAAAATAAAATAAACCACTTAATGTGTGTATAAATATCACCTCATTTCCCATTATAATGCATCCAATATCACAATAACTCTCTCTTGTTCAATATACTTTCATTTAATTGTGTTCATATTTCCAAAATGCTTCAGAACATGAAGCATTTACCAAAGCCGTGTCTTATTGTGTTCTTTTGTTTGTTTGTAATGGCCACATCTCCTCATGCTACAACAAGAATCCAAGGCAGCAGTGAGGTTGATGCTCTGTTGAAGTGGAAAGCAAGCCTTGACAACAATAGCAAAACTTTGCTATCTTCATGGAATATTATTGGTAATAAGCATTGCAATTGGGTTGGAATCACATGTGATGACGAGTCAAAATCCATCTACAAGGTTAATCTCACTAATATTGGACTAAAAGGTACGCTTCAAAGTCTCAATTTTTCATCACTTCCAAATATTCACAGTTTAGTTTTATCAAACAACTCTTTCTATGGAGTTGTTCCACACTATATTGGTGCAATGTCCAATCTAAACACTCTTGATTTGAAACTAAATAATCTCTCTGGTAGTATTCCCAATAGTATTGGCAATTTGTCCAAACTATTTCATCTTGATCTCAGTTTCAATCATTTCACTGGAATTATTCCATCTGAGGTAACCCAATTGATTGGTCTTAATGTATTTTCCATGGCTTCTAACTCTGATTTAAGTGGATCCCTCCCACAAGAAATAGGTAGATTGAGGAATCTCACTACACTAGCTATAGCTTTGTGCAATCTCACAGGGACTATACCTACCTCAATAGAAAAGATAACCAATTTGTCAATTCTTGATTTGGGAGCTAACAAGTTTTATGGCAACATTCCTAAGAGAGTATGGAAAATGGACCTAAAGTATTTATCACTTCCATATAATAACTTCATTGGTTCCATTTCACAAGATATTTTCAAGTTAAGAAACCTAGAGATTTTATACCTCCAAGAAAGTGGTCTTTCTGGTTCCATGCCAAAGGAACTTCAAATGATGAACAATCTAATACAACTTGATATTAGTAGCTGTAATCTCACTGGGTCTATACCAATATCAATAGGAATGTTGGTCAATTTAACTCTTCTCAAGTTATTTAACAACCAACTTTTTGGCCAAATTCCTCATGAAATTGGCAACTTGGTCAACCTCGAAAGACTATATCTTAATAATAATAGTCTTTCTGGATCCATTCCTCGAGAAATTGGATTTCTAAAACAAACCAGCGAACTTGATTTCTCTGCAAACAATCTCTCTGGCACAATCCCTTCAACAATTGGAAACATGACCAATTTACATTTTCTTTACCTGTATGACAACTATCTCAGTGGTAGTATTCCTAGTGAAATCGGAAAGCTTTATTTCATTTCCACAATTCAGTTGTTATACAACAACCTCCTTGGTCTAATTCCATCTTCAATAGGTAACTTAGTCAATTTGAATACTATTGACTTTTCACAAAATAAACTCTTTGGATCAATTCCGTCCACTTTCGGAAATTTGACAAACCTTGCTATATTAGATCTTTTGTCAAATGATCTCAATGGAAATATTCCAAAAGAAATGAATAAGATTACCAATTTGGAAAATTTGCAGTTAGCTGATAACAATTTCATAGGTCATTTACCTCACAACATTTGTGTTGGTGGAATGTTAACTTGGTTCTCCGCTAGTGATAATCATTTCACAGGCTTAGTTCCAAAAAGTTTGAAAAATTGCTCCAGTCTTGTGAGAGTTAGGCTTCAAGGCAATAAAATAACTGACAATATAACAAATAGTTTTGGTGTGTATCCAAATTTGGACTACATGGAATTGAGTGATAATAATTTGTATGGTCATCTATCACCAAATTGGGGAAACTGCAAGAATCTCACATCCCTTAAAATCTCCAACAATAATTTATCAGGAATCATCCCACAAGAACTAGGTGGAGCAACTTTGTTAAGTGTACTTAACTTGTCTTCAAACCATCTTACAGGAAAAATTCCAAATGATCTAGGCAACTTGACTTCATTGATCCAACTCTCATTAAGTAACAATCACCTTTCAGGACAAGTTCCCGTTCACATTGCATCACTTCAGCATCTATCAGCATTAGAACTTGCATCAAATAATTTAAGTGGCTTCATCCCAGAACAACTTGGAAGCTTGTTTGGGTTGTTGCACTTGAACATGAGCCAAAATAAGTTTCATGGAAGCATTCCTTTTGATTTTGGCCATTTAAAAGTTATTGAAGATCTTGATCTAAGTGGGAATTTTTTGAATGGAACCATACCAGCAATGCTTGGACAATTAAATCACTTACAAACATTGAATCTGTCACACAATAATCTATCTGGTACCATTCCCTTGAGCTATGGTGAGATGTTAAGCTTGACAACTGTTGATATATCATACAACCGGTTGGAGGGTCCGATTCCAAACATTCCAGCCTTTCAAAAAGCACATATTGAAGAACTGAGAAACAACAAAGACTTGTGTGGTAATAATGCCTCTACCCTAAAGAATTGTCCAAAATCTAGTGGTAACTCTCATACTCCAAAGGCTAACAAAATTTTGGTACAAGTTTTACCCCTCACTCTAGGCACTGTACTGATAGCACTATTTGTTTGTGGGTTCTCGTATCATCGATGGCGAACTTCAAGCACAAAAGAAAACAAGGTTGCTGAAGAATCACATCCTGAAAATCTATTTGAGATATGGAGTTTTGATGGAAAAATGGTGTATGAGAACATTATTGAAGCCACAGAAGCGTTTGACAACAAGCATCTTGTTGGGGTTGGAGGACATGGAAGTGTTTACAAAGCAGAGTTGCCTACAGGACAAGTTGTAGCTGTGAAGAAACTCCATTCATTACAAAACGGAGAAATGTCGAATCTGAAAACTTTTGCAAGTGAGATTCAAGCTTTAACAGAAATCCGACATCGAAACATTGTGAAGTTATATGGATATTGTTCACACTCACGACACTCATTTTTGGTTTATGAGTTCTTGGAGAAGTGTAGTGTGGACAAAATTTTGAAAGATGATGAACTAGCAACTGCATTTGATTGGAAAATGAGGCTGAATGCCATTAAAGATGTTGCAAATGCTTTATGCTATATGCATAATGATTGTTCACCTCCTATCGTTCATCGTGATATATCCAGCAAGAATGTTATTTTGGATTTGGAATATGTGGCTCATGTATCAGACTTCGGTTCAGCTAAGTTTCTTAATCCCGATTCTTCCAACTGGACCTCTTTTGCGGGCACATTTGGATATGCTGCACCAGGTTAAATTCCTCTTTTGTAGTTTATCATTTATATTAATTGTCTACATTTCATGTTTGGTTTTCGAACCCTATTTTTCACATTGTTAATTGTTATTGTTTGTTACAGAACTTGCATACACAATGGTAGTAAATGAGAAGTGTGATGTGTATAGTTTTGGAGTATTAACCATGGAAATACTTTTTGGAAAGCATCCCGGAGATATTGTATCTACTATGTTGCAATCAAGTGGTTTATACCAAACAATTGATGCTATGTCATTGAATGATAAGTTGGATCAACGCCTTCCTCGTCCTACAAATGCTATCTGGAAAGAAGTGGTATCAATCATCAGAATTGGATGTCATTGCTTAATTGAAAGCCCGCATAGACGCCCATCAATGGAGCAAGTTTGCAATGAGACTGTAATGTCAAAGGCATCTTCAAATATAGCAATGGGGGTGATTTGATCTAATGATTTATTAGACAATTTTCTGTCCTTGTTTTGATTATAGGATATAAGTATTTTATCTTGAGAATAAATTATAGCTAAGAGTTAATCTTCTCCTTGATTTCAGTCAGATAGATAATGTATTGTTCTATTGGTGTGTAACTTTGTTGTATGAGTTAGTATTGTACTCATTTTAGCTTCTTTAAAAATAATACCACTATTCGTTTGAACGAACTTATATCAGTATATTGTATTGTAAGTTTTTTCTTTTCTTGGTTATCATGTTATTTATACGAAGTTTCTACTGCCGTTCCGTTTAGCAGTCACTGATATTCTTCGCTAAAGAATATGTAGGGTACATAAGGTGGATTCTCCCCTTCCCACTAATCTTTTTCTATACGCAAGGCCAGAGACCCCTTACTACTTGCTCTAAACATTCAAAACAGTTTCAATTTTATTTCAACTAGCTAGCTATTACTCCATTTTAAATTTTCACCAAAATTTCTCACAAGAACAGACATGGAACTAAAAACTTTAAGCATTTTAAGCCATATCTCTAGCAAAAAGCCATTTTACTTCTAAATCCAATAATTCAAGCATTTTATCAAATAGTTTGTGCACAATGATGATGATGCCATGGTGGTGAGAATACTAAAATTATTTAACCCCCAATTTATACCCTAAATAATCTAACCCTAATTCATTTTTTAAAGAATGCTTACCTTAAAAATTTGTTTGAAGGATAAACAGAGAGAGCTTCATATACTATGAGGAAGTGATTGCAACGAGGAGAGTGAGAATGAGATCACAATGCAGTGAGGAGAGCGAGAGAGATCGCAGAGACAGAACAAAACACAGAGGCAGCTACAAGCTCTAGTAAAGGTGTTTTATTTGTTAATTACGAGAATACCCCCTCTATACAATGTTCTCGTCGAAAAAACTGATGTTTAAATAATAAATATCATTACACTTTTTGTATTGGTAAATATGTCTTGAATTTAGGTAAATTCTAGTTCATGGTGGACCAGTCACGAATAACATTATAACGAATACGAATTTTATAAAATTTACCGTTGGATTGAAAGTTTAGATCATATAGATCATTCATAAAAAAATTTAAAAAAATTGAAAAGCATTTGATATGTTATTGAGACACATCAAGATTAACGGTTTATTAAATAACGTAAATCTTGATGGGTCTCAATATACTATCAAATGATTTTCAAAAAAATCTATAAAATTTATGGATGATCTATACGATATAAACTTTCAATCCAACAGTGAATTTTGTAAAATTCATATACGGTAGATCACTTGTCTACGGTGGACCACTTGTGAAAATGTCCACCGTAGCATTAGCCCTTGAATTTATTGTATACTATTTTAACTTTTTGTACCACTACCCTTTTTTTGTGTTTGTAAATTTCTTTATAACACGAACCTATATCACAATACTGTATTGTAGTCCCTCCGATCTTATATATTAGAAAAAATTGATTTTTTAGATTCATTGTAGAATTTATGTATCTAGACAATAATATAGTCTAAGTATATTCATTTTACAATAAATCTAAAAAATAAAAGGTTTCTTATATATAGGACCGGAGGAAGTAAGTTTTATTTTGTTAATATGTTATTTGTACGAAATTTTTAGTGTCGTATATCAGTGGTTAATTCTTGTTGAAGAATTTGTAGGATTCATAATGTATATTTTCTCTTTCCAACTAATTACTTTCGTACGCATAGACCCTTACTACTTTCTTAAAAAATATTAAGAAGTAGAGAGATTCATGATTTTTTTTTTTTGTCAAGTAGCCTAGTTGTTAAAAAATCCACCTTAAAGGTGAATAAGTGGAGTATCCCGGGTTCGAACTCAGACTCCTGCACATATAGTGCAATGTCCCTATCAACTAAGTTAAACTCACGAGAACCATGACTTATATATATATATATATATATATATATATATATATATTTGAAACTACGTTTTAGTTTTTTATTTTAGGATTTTATTATTTGCCAAATATTCATGTTTAGCACAAAATAACGAAAAAATGTTTTTGTTTTGATTTAAACTTTTGGATGCTAAATCCAAAACATTGTATGAGATTTGACACAAAATGATATTTAACCGGTCTCTACAATAATAATTTGTATTAAATCGGATGACTCGGTCTTTAAAAAATTCAAAACACTATGTAAAATAAAATAAATTCAAAACACTTTAAATTATCAAATAAATTATGAGGTAATTAACATAATTTCACAAGTTTATCTTTTAAATTCAACTCCATGGACTATAATATAATTTTTTTTAATAAAAAAAGTTAATTTTGAAAAAAAAGAAATTTTCATGAAAAAAATTATTTTCAAACAACTATATAATTAAAAATATTTCTATTTTAATTTTTTTTTTGACAATATTTATATTTGATTTATCTTTTTTGGTGGAAAGTATTTGGTTTATTTATACTATATATAAAGAGGATACAACATTAAGCCACTAGGCTTGATCTAGTGGTGAGGGGTTTAGGTAGTACGTTATAGGCTTAATTTATTTTAATATTTCTTATTATCTTAATTTTTTTTTAGTATTTTATAAATATCAACCCCGATAGACCACTTATATATGTAATAATCACATTAAAAAAAATTAATTTAAGAGTTGTCCAAATTTCAATTATTTTCAGTCAAAGCCATCTCCCTTTTGTTCCTAAAAAGAGCCGTTTCCCCCCTGTGTTCTGTCATCCACAATCCACATCCCTTCATTCAGACCAAACCACCCAAAAACAAAACAATAATAAATTAAATAAATAAATAAATAAATAACCATTCCTCACTCTTCAGTCTTCACAACCAACACAAATCAACAATGCTACTATACTCATTAATAATCCTAATCCAAATCTTAATCCTAATCCTAACACTAAACACTTCAATTTCCTCTTCAACCCCATCACCACCACATTCTCACTTCCAACATCTAAATGTAGAAACTGCAATCTCAGAAACAAAACTAAAACCCCCCAAAAAACCAAACCATCAAACCCAACAACAACAATGGAAAAAAACAAAACTTTTTCACAGAGACATGATAATAAACCTCAAAACAACCACCCATAAAACCCGAGTCAGCTCGCGAATCAAACGAGACATAAATCGAGTAACATTCCTACTTAACAAACTCAACAAACAAACACAAGAAACAAAAATAGCAACAGAAGCTAGTTTTGGATCTGATGTTGTTTCTGGTACTGAAGAAGGAAGTGGTGAATATTTTGTTAGAATTGGAATTGGTAGTCCTGCAAATTATCAATATATGGTTATTGATTCAGGAAGTGATATTGTTTGGATTCAATGTGAACCTTGTGATCAATGTTATAATCAAACTGATCCTATTTTTAACCCTGCTACTTCTGCTTCTTTTATTGGGGTTTCTTGTTCTTCTTCTGTTTGTAATCAGCTTGATGATGTTGTTGCTTGTCGTAAAGGGAGGTGTGGATATCAAGTTGCATACGGTGATGGATCGTATACCAAAGGTATGTATTGTATTGTACTACTAATGTACTGTATGAATACAGGACAGGATAATTGTTTTTTTTGCTTTTTTGACTTTTTGCTTTCTTGAAAAATTCAAAGACTTTTCATTTTGGTTTCACTTTACTTTTACAACAAAAATTTGCAAATAAGGATAACTTAGTTGGTAGGTATGAAGAGACATTATTGGAATGGCCGATGTTCGAACTTCGGATTCTCCACTTCTCCACATTTATAGTGTGAGTCTGGTCACTTGACTAGTGGACCAAAAAAGAAGTTTGCAAGTAAAATTGATGAAATAATCATATAATGTAGTTAGTCACTACTAGTTCATAGTTGAATGTATGTTTGGTTCCATATTTAGAATATGCAAAATTGATTCTAGAAGTATAGAATGATTTTCGACACGTTGGTTGTTTTCGAGTAGAATTGATTTTGTGTTCAGAATTGATTATAGCTTAGATGCTAGAATTTGTAGCCTATACATCTAGAATTATTCTTTAGTCATTTTACATAAACTAATCCAAACGGAAATCACTTTACTTTCGACTCATTGTTAGCTGGAATCAATTTTTAGAATCTCATTAAGTGATTTGAAATTTTCTATTTTACTGATATGTCACCGGGGCAATGTTAAGCTTGATTTTAATGTGCTTTAAAATAGAATAAAATCCATGATGTCTTATTAATCTAAATATTGTTTTTGAATGTTGATAAAGGGATACTTGCCCTAGAAACAATAACAATCGGGCGGACTATTATCCAAGATACGGCAATTGGGTGCGGCCATTGGAATGAGGGAATGTTTGTTGGAGCAGCTGGGTTGTTGGGCCTCGGAGGTGGGCCTATGTCCTTCGTGGGTCAATTGGGGGCACAAACTGACGGGGCCTTCGGATACTGTCTCATCTCTCGAGGCACTGGATCATCCGGTTCACTCGAATTCGGACGCCAAGCAATGCCCGTAGATGCTATGTGGGTCCCTCTCATACATAATCCATTCTACCCTAGCTTCTACTACGTCTCACTTTCGGGTCTTGGAGTTGGAGGCATTCAAGTCCCCATATCCGAAGAAATTTTTCAGTTAACCGATATAGGAACTGGAGGAGTCGTCATGGACACCGGCACAGCCATTACCAGGTTACCCACTATTGCTTACAATGCTTTTCGCGATGCATTTATTGCTCTGACAACAAATTTACCACGTGCTACCGGAGTTTCTATTTTCGACACATGTTATGACTTGAACGGGTTTGTGACTGTTCGAGTTCCAACAGTGTCATTTTATTTTTCGGGCGGTCAAATCTTGACCTTCCCCGCAAGGAATTTTTTGATTCCGATCGATGATGTTGGAACATTTTGTTTTGCATTTGCTCCTTCACCTACTGGCCTTACTATTATAGGGAATATTCAGCAAGAAGGAATTCAGATTTCTATCGATGGGACTAATGGTTTTGTAGGATTTGGACCCAATGTTTGTTAAAGCAAAGATTGTATTAGATGCCAACAAAATTAAACAATCTCAAATTTTTGTAGTCCATGTAATGTCACTTATTGTATCAACACATTTATTATAGGGTAAATGGTGTTTTACCCCCCTGCAAAATAGGCGAAATTTGCGTTACCCCCTGTAAATTTTTTTTTTTGGATTACCCCCTCGCAATGTGAAGATTCCGTCAATTACCCCCCTCGGTGCCACTTGGATTTGGAATCTTCATTTTTGCTGATGTGGCAAACCTAGGTGGCACATGACTGGACAAAAGTGATTAAATGACATGCTTACGTGGCCTTTAATTATTTTTATACTTTAAATAAAAAACTTTTCTATTTTTTTTTTTTATCTTCATCCCTACTAACATGACTTTACAATAACATCATCAATAAAATCCAGAAAAACAAAATCAACAAGAGCAACCCATTACCATCAATAAAAGGAAAAGAACAACCGCAACAACTTGAAGGTGATGAATTTACAAACAAAATTCTAGCTGGAAAATTGCTGCTGATGTCGTAGCTCGACGACGGTGCGCGCGGCGGAGGATATCGTGATGAAGCAACCAATTGACAGAACCTTGAATCTGTTTTTGTGATTGTAATTATCTAGATCTGAAACTTTTCTTGTTATTACTTTTTTTAGATATAAAATTTTAGGAACAAAAAATTAATGAACACATTGATGTGGTGATTTTCATATCTGATCCTTTCATTGTTGTTGTGGTTTTCTATATTTGAACTTTTTGAAGAACAAAATGAATGATTCTTTTGGTTGATTACTTGTTGTGGTTTCACGTTTTTCTTTAATGAGAGAGGCAGAGGCGAGAGATTGAAGAAGGATTCTATGAGTTTTCCGGCGAACGTCTCGCCGGAGAAGATGACCGGAGACGGCGGAGGTGGTGGCGGAGAGGCACTCTAACTTGTTATTCTCTTCACTAAAGTCACAAAGGTGGTTGTCTCGTGTAAAACGGAGATCTGTAGAGGAAGAAAAACATCTTTGAATTGGAAGAAGCTCGCCGGTATCTGGAAATTCACAGTGGCCTTCATGCCAAAGTTTCTAAAATCCATCATTGATTCTACTGATTTTTCCTTTTAATTTGTTGTTGATTCTAGTGGGCAAAATCCAACCTTTGAAGTTGTTGCGGTTGTTCTTTTCCTTTTATTGATGGTAATGAGTTGCTCTTGTTGATTTTGTTTTTCTGGATTTTATTGATGATGTTATTGTAAAATCATGGTGGTAGGGATGAAGGAAAAAAAAAGCAAAAGAAAATAGAATTTTTTTTTTTTAAGTATAAAAATAATTAAAGGCCACGTAAGCATGTCATTTAATCACTTTTGTCCAGTCATGTGCCACCTAGATTTGCCACATCAGCAAAAATGAAGATTCCAAATCCAAGTGGCACCGAGGGGGGTAATTGACGGAATCTTCACATTGCGAGGGGGTAATCCAAAAAAAAAAATTTACAGGGGGTAACGCAAATTTCACCTATTTTGCAGGGGGGTAAAACACCATTTACCCTTTATTATATATATTTACATATGTAGGAAGAATAGAATAATTAATTGGTCAAAGTGTAGTTGTTTATTTGCTTGCTTTCAATTAGTTACTAAACTGAGTTGCTAAAGCAAAATTTTAAGAAACTTGATTAGTTTATAGTTACTTTTTATATTTTAGTGTTGCTACTTGCTCGTGCAATGGAGGATCCAAAGTGGAGAGTAATAGTATATGTTAGTTTAGTGATGTGAATGTGTTTAGTGGGGGCAGGATCCCGACAATCCTGCAATAATCCTCACTATAGTCAAACAAAATCAAATGTCATTCATTTTTTTTCTAAGCAAAAAGGTCATTGATTAGGTTGCTTTGATTGGTTTGGTGCTAGTATTAGAGTAGATATATTTTAAACCAAGATATTGAGCTTAAATGGTTAATGAGCTCTACTAGAACAAATCGTTCGGAAGAAGCCGAATTCGATTTCTGATGGAAACAATTTTTGGTTGGACTTTACTTACCTCACGGCCGAATTTTAGATTACCAGATCCCCTTTCTCTGAAAACAGAGGATTAATATAAACAAAAAAAATTGGAAACCATTCACAGAATCACAAGGGTTTTTATTCAAGCGATGACTTCCCTCTTTGATCTAGAGATCAGATATTAAACAAACCACTTTCCCACTTCTTTTTTTTTTTTTTTTTTACAAATTACTAGTACTTTATCAAGATTAGAAGTAAGAAAATCAACTAGCCATTGACCTAACACTTGACATGATCATTCTCTTCAAGATGACTTTGACACCACAAGCTCCTTGCAAACCTGCTCCATGGTAGGGCGAGAACGCGGGCTTTCAATCAAGCAATACATTGCTACCCTTATCATTGATGCCACCTCCTTAACAATAGTATTTGTAGGATGAGGGAGACGTTGGTCAATCTTATCGATCAATGGCATATTATCAAGTGTGATGTCCATAGCACTCTGTGAAGGTTGTTGCCATAAAGAAGTTACAACATCTCCGGGGTGCATCCCCAAAAGTATTTCCAAAGTTAATACCCCAAAACTATACACATCGCATTTCTCATTTACCTCCATTGTGTACGCAAGTTCTGTAGCAAAAATTAAAAGACCATTAAGTTGTTGTGTTTTGCATCTAACTACAAAAGATACAATACAAAAATATATTATAACTTGAGTAAAATATAAAGACATGGAGTTAACCTGGAGCCGAATATCCAAAGGTGCCTACAAAACCGGTTCGGTTGGAAGAATCGGGATTAAGAAACTTAGCGGTTCCAAAGTCTGAAACATGAGCTACATACTCTGAATCCAAAACAACATTCTTGCTGGATATATCACGATGAACGATTGCAGGATAACAATCATGATGCATATAAGATAAAGCATTAGCTATATCTTTAATGGCATTCACTCTCATATTCCAATCAAATGCAGTTGCTAGTTCATCATCTTTCAAAATTTTGTCCATACTACCCTTCTCTAAGAACTCGTAAACCAAAAACGAGTGTAGTGAATGTGAACAAAACCCGTATAACTTCACAATGTTTCGATGTCGGATTTCTGTCAAAGCACTAATCTCATTTGCAAAAGCTTTTAGATTAGACACTTCTCCATTTTGTAATGAATGGAGTTTCTTCACAGCTACCACTTGACCTGTAGGTAACTCTGCTTTGTAAACACTTCCTTGCCCTCCTACCCCAATGAGATGTTTGTTGTCAAATTGTTCCGTGGCTTCGATAATGTTTTCATACACCATTTGACCATCAAAGCTCCATATTGCAAATAGATTTTCAGTTTGAATTTCTTCTGCATGCTTATATTCTTTTGTTCTTAAAGTTTGGAATAAAATGTATGAGAGCCCATAAACAAATAATGCTAACAATAGAGTGCCTAGAGTGAGGGGTAAAACTAGCACCAAAATTTTGTTAGTCTTATGACTATGAAAGTTGCTACCTGAAGTTGAGCAAGGCTTAAGGCCAGCGACATTACCACACAATCCCTTGTTGTTCTTAAGAGCTTCAATTGGAGCTTTTTCGAAGGCCGTAATGTTTGGAATCAGACCCTCCAACTGGTTGTATGATATATCAACAATCAATAAACTTAACATCTCACCATAGCTCAAGGGAATGGTACCAGAAAGATTATTATGTGAGAGATTCAATGTTTCTAAACGATTTAATTGTCCAAGCATTATTGGTATGGTTCCATTCAAAAAATTCCCACTAAGGTCAAGATTCTCAACAACTTTTAACTGACCAATCTCAATAGGAATGTTTCCTTCAAACTTATTTTGGCTCAAGTTCAAGTGCAATAAGAAAGGTAACCTTCCAAGTTGTTTTGGGATCAAGCCACTTAAATTATTTGTTGCAAACTCCAAGGTTTCTATTTTCTGCAATGAGGCAATCTGTACAGGAATTTCTCCTGAAAGATGATTGTTACTTATTGAGAGTTGGATCAACGAAGATAAGTTTCCTAGCTCCTTGGGAATTTCTCCATTAAGTTGATTCGAGGACAAGTCAAGTATATGTAAATTGGTTGCCCCAGCCAACTCTGGTGGTATACTTCCTGTTAAATTATTGTTCGAGATTTTAAGGGTTGTGAGATTCTTGCATTTTCCCCAATTTGAAGAAAGGTGGCCATAAAAATTATTATAACTCAATCCCAGATAGTCCAAGTTTGGATACACATCAAAGATATCTGCTATATTTCCAGTTAACCTATTTTGTTCAAGCCTGACTCTCTCAAGGCTTGAGCAATTCTTCAAACTTTCTGGAACTGGGCCTGTGAATTGGTTACCATTAGCAGAGAAACGTGTCAACTTTCCACTAACACATATATTGTGAGGTAAATGGCCTGTAAAGTTATTATAAGCTAACTGGAAAATTTCCAAATTGGTAAGCATATTTATTTCTGTTGGGATATTTCCTGTGAGTGCATTTGAGATAAAGGATAATACACTTACTTTTGTTAAATTTCTGATAGTGGAAGGAATTTGTCCATAGAAGTTATTTTTTGAAAGGTCGAGAGTATCCAAATTGACCAAGTTACCTATGGAAGGTAGAATTTGTCCAGTGAGAGCATTTGTGGAAAGAGATAATTCACGTAATTTTGTTAAATTTACGATAGCGGAAGGAATTGGTCCATAGAGTTGATTGTGTGAAAGGTAAATACTATCCAAATTAATCAGGGAACCTATGGAAGGTGGAATAAGTCCTGAAAGTTTATTTTGATCAAGAAAAATAGATTCCAGATTGACTAAGTTACCTATGGATGATGGGATTGGTCCAGCTAGGTTGTTAAAAGACAATTGGATTGTTTTTAGAGAACCAAGTTTTACGACTTCATTAGGAATGCTACCACTAAGATTATTACTATAAAGGTAAAGTAATTGTATATTGCTCAAGTTTCCTATTGAAGAAGGGATTGTGCCTACAATATAGTTAACAGACAAATCAAGTTCAACAAGTTGTTTCAGAAATCCAATTTCACGAGGAAAGGAGCCTGAAAGACTATTAGCACCAAGATATAGTTGCTTGAGGTTGACCAAATTTCCAATTTCACGAGGAATGTGGCCAAAAAGTCGATTGTCATGTAACTTGAGATATGATATATTGGCCAACTTTCCTATAGAACTGGAGATAGACCCAATAAGATTGCAGTTACTAATATCAAGATCTATCAAATTACCCAACATCCCAAATTCCTTAGGCATGAATCCAGAAAGGCCACTTTCTTGAAGATGTAGAAACTCCAAGTTTGGTGACTCGAAAATACTTTGTGGGATGGAACCATTGAAGTTATTATTTGCAAGTGACAAATGCTTTAAGTCCATTTTCCATATTCCACGAGGAATGGTTCCATAAAGGTTGTTTTGTGTTACATCAAGATATGACATGTTGGTTATCTTTTCTATAGATATTGGTATACTCCCGGTGAGATTGCATGAAAAAATATCAAGCTTTGTCAAATTCCTTAATCTACCAATTTCTTGTGGGAGGGAGCCACTTAAACCATTGTTAGTACTCATAGACAATACATAAAGACCAACTAATTGGGTTATCTCATATGGAATAATTCCAGTGAAATAATTGAAACTGAGATCAAGATAAGATAGTTTGGACAAATTACAAACGCAATTAGGAATACTGCCAGAGAGATTATTTAGTGAAAAATCAAGAGTGTTTAGATCAGACATTACACCAATTTGGTGTGGAACAACTCCGTAAAAAGAGTTGTTCGATAAAACTAAACTGCGAATTTTTGAAAGTGATGAGAAATTGAGACTTTGAAGTGTACCTTTTACTCCAACATTGGTAAGATTTACCTTGTAGATGGATTTTGACTCAACATCACATGTGATTCCCATCCAATTGCAAGGCTTATTACCAATATTCCATGAAGAGAGCAAAGCCTTGCTTTGATTGTCAAAGCTTGCTTTCCATTTCAATAGAGCATTTGCTTCGCTGCTTTGGATTTTTGTTGAAGCTTGATGTGATGTGGTCATTACAAACACATAAAAAAACAACAAAACACAATGCATAGGTAAGAGCTTCATAGTATGAAACATTGGGAATAAAAGCATAATTAATTATGATTATTATGATTAAGGTTAATAAGCATAGATGTGGGTGGTATTTATATAAGCAAAGAAACGTCAATAACCATATATAAAATTATTATTATTATTATAAAATAAATAAAGATAACGTTGTCTTGTCTGCACAACACCTTTGTCTTTGTTTTATATATTTATACATATCTAAAATTTCAATAATCCTTCCAACTCTTTCACACTTCATTCCAAACAATGGTAATTTTGTTTACCTTGAAATCATATATATGCTTTCACACATAAACAATTCCCCGACCCCTAATTTTCTTGAAAAAAATGTTCGGTATAATAAGTTTAATTTGTGTTCAATTATGAAGTAGTAATATATATAATATGTTTGTGTTCATTTGCGAGTTGTCATCATGGATGAGAAAGTTAGAATACCTCCATACAGCCATTCGTCATCAATTTGAAAGTTTTACTTTTAACTAGTCATGTATTAGAAAGTTGTGGGAGATTTCATAATTAATTGACAAATACCGTAAGCTAGTCCACACATGTACACACATATAGACCATGAAGTTCACCTTCTTCATTAAAATAAGGTTTGAATACTTTTTTTTATCTCTTATCTATATGAGTTTATGCAATTTAATTTCTTAATTTATGAAAATACGGTATTAGTTTTAAAATTAGAGACTAAGCGATAAATCAAATAAATTAAAAGATCAAATTGAACAAATTTGAAAGTAAAAGATTAAATTGAACTTTTAAAATACATTAAGAGACTATGTGTTGGTATTTCAAGTGTGACTTGAGTCTTGTTGGCGCAGCAGAAGATACACACACTTGAACTGCAAGATTGAACACTCACACACACCAGCTGCTATGGCACAGGGCTTGCCTATGAACACACTGCAGAATTGCTTGGCTTGCAGGTTTTGGTCAATTGAATGAAAAGAATGAAAAGAGAATGATAGTGTGTTGAAGAAGATGATGAAGTATAGAGAAAAAGTTAGTTTTATTCTTCCACATAGGGGCACAAAAGAGGTTACAATCACTAATAATGCACACATTGCATTTATACTAGTTACCACACACTTTGGTAACTTACTTAGATCCTAACTAACTTGTAACCGACCCTAACAAACTCAAAACTAACTATAATGACACTTCTAACTAACTACAAGTTTGTTAGATCAACTAACTAACAAACTAGCTTGCCACCTAAGCAAGTAGTTACAACAAACCTTTGGTTACTTACACAACAAGTAACACTTTGGACATATGAATTACACAAAAGAATTCTATGAATTTCAACACTCCCCCTTAATTCATATTGTCCACTGTCTCAATTCCCATTTCACTTCTCAGATTCTCAAACACTTGGACTGTCACTGCCTTGGTCAACAAGTCTGCAACTTGTTCTTCACTTCTGCAATGTATCAGAGCCAGGTTACCATTGTTTACTTGCTCTCTTAAGTAATGAAACCTTAACTCTATATGCTTGCTCCTGCCATGAGCAATAGAGTTCTTTGCAAGGTTGATAGCAGACATATTATCAATCTTCAAAGTAACTGTTTCACACTTGTCTTGGCTTATCTCTTCAATCAAATTTTTCAGCCAAATAGCATGACAAGTGCTGAGTGATGCTACAATATACTCTGCTTCACAAGAGGATAGGGCTACCACATGTTCCTTCTTAGAACACCATGAAATTGGTGCTCCACCGTAGAAAAACATATAACCAGCGGTTGATTTTCTATCTTCATGATCACCACACCAATTTGAATCTGTATAGCCAATTAGTTTGCATTCTTTCTTTCTGTCACTTGCAGGGAACATAATACCATAGTTTATGGTACCTTTCACATACCTAAGTATCCTCTTTACTGCTATTAGGTGTGAGCTTTTAGGCCTTTTCATGAACCTGCTAACAATTCCAACACTGTAAGCCAAATCAGGCCTTGTGTTGCACAAATATCTCAAAGAACCAATCAGTTTTGTGGGTGCCCAAATCCTATCGCTTTGGGAGAAAACCCGAGTTGACTGAGTTTAAATTTTCTCCGATTTCAGAAAATGGGTTTGGGGCGGATAATGGGGACATTGATATCCACCCCGAACCCGCCCCACTTATACAAAAATTAGATTTTACCTCTTTTAAATTAGAAACTCTAAACAATCTTTTAAATTACATTCATATATATGTTTAGTTTTTATTTTTAATTTGAGTATTAAACAAACTATTTTTTCTATTTCTTTTCTTTATTTACAAAAAATATTGTTGAAACAAAATAATTTTGGACATTTAACTTTTTTTTTAATAACAAAAATACTAAAATTCAATTCAAATTCATGTGGAAAGGGGCGTAACGGGGATTAGAGGTGGGAATAGGCTAGGCCGAGCTAGGCTTTGCCAAGCCTGAGCCTGGCCTGTCAAAAAATCGAAGGTCTGAGTCTGGCCTGTGGCCTATCATAGGCTTAAATTCTAGGCCTGAGCCTGGCCTTTTGAAAGTCTGATGTGGCCTGTTAGCCTGTTTAAAAGTCTATTTCATATGAACATATTTAAATAAATAATTATATTTATTTTGAAATATACTTATGAACTAATAAAATAATGTTCCATTTGATATTTTAGAGAATTTGACTATATATGTCATCATATTTCAATTCTAGTTTATAATAATACATTTATATATGTTAAAAACTAATGTAGATTAATAAACTTAAATTACTTAAAAAGTTAATAGATTTATAATTTAATCAAAGTATAAATTTTAATATATAAATAATAATCGTAATAAAAATATTATTCATGTTAACTTAAATAGGCCGGCCTAGTAGGCCTCAAAGGCTTTTTTAATGGCCTGCGGCCTGGCCTTTTTAGCTAAATAGGCTTATAAAAAAGCATTGGCCTGCTCTATTTAAAGAAATAGGCTGGCCTGGCCTGAGCCTATGTAGGCTAGGCCTTAAGGCCATGTAGGCCGGCCTGGCCTGTTCCCACCTCTAACGGGGATTCCCGAACCCTGTCGGGGATACCCGATCCCCGTTGGGTATGAGTTTAGGGTTATACTTTTTATCTCCGCTCGAAATTAGAATGAATTTGAGAAAACCCGAACTTTATGAGTTTGAGTTTGGGAGGGCAAACTTCGTCCCTGCCCCGCCCCATTAAGATGCCAATCACCAACTTGGTGAGATTGTCAAGTACTGTTGCATATAAGTCATTGAAAATTTATATATACAAAGTGAAAGGACTTATATTCAAACCTATTGAATTGAGATATATAACCCCCAATTATATTTTGGTCTCTAGTTTTTTTATGATATTTAAAATATTTAATTTAATTATTATTCATGTCGGCAAGGTGATTGAGTTGCCATGCCATAAAATATTGTCAACTCAACACAAAATTGAATGGGACTATAAAATCAGAAGGGATAAAATATACTATTTGTTTGCACAAGTACTCTCTAAAAGTTTAAGATTATTGGGGAAAAATCAAGGGGTATATATATATATAGGAATGAAAATAATAAATATATTTGAAAATTGAAAAGAGAGTCTTTGATGAAAAAAAATAAAAAAATTCAAAGTCTTATATTTAGGATGAAGCCATGAAGGTAGTACTATGAATTTAATATTTTGTACGTACTACTATTTTATTTTTTTACTCAACATTCAAATTTATATAAATATATTAATCGAAATCATTACTGTACCGGGCCATGGACCAGGGTGTGATTTGTTAAGGCCCAATACGAAAAAGCCCAATGGGAGCATCTAAAGGAGAAGCGTGAAAACAACAATGAAAAACACATGATAAGCATGATCCACCATGACTTGGAGAAGAAGGAAGAAACTTGGAGAAGAAGGAAGAAGCTTGGAGAAGAAGGAAAAGTAACCGCCCACTACCCATGAATTCCTCTCCAAGCAAGGCAGTTACTTAAGAAGCAAGGGAAGATTTTTTGCCTATAAATAGGGTCTGTTTCAAGAGAAGAGGGATAGAACTTTTTCACTGATTCTACATAGACTCACTCTCATCATGAGAAACCACCATATTTTCATTCTTGTAAAGAGAATCAATTTCTTCTCTGACATACTTGTATCAGTTATCAATCTTGAATAATACAAACCCCTATGTTCTGATCGAATTCTGACTTATAAAACTCTCAGGGTTGTTGGGATTGAACTGAGTGTAATCACACCATTTAATCAATAATACAAACCCCCTTGTTTTTTACCAGAACATTTTGGCGCCCACCGTGGGGCTGCGGTAAAAACATTTGATCCCAGCCTACCACATCAAACTAGACAAAAATTAAACATCTCCACATGGCTGGAGAACATGCATCTGTTCGCACACCATCCAAGAACCGCCACGCCGCCACGAACACACGAAACTGCTAGCCTATCTTCTCTATCGCGACTCTGCTCGCAGTCCAGATGGTGTTTTGTTCCAAATCTCACGCGTCACGTTGTGTGTCACTAAAAGAGAAAGCTTTATCCATATGTGTTCGTTATGGGCGCTGTTGGCCAAGCTCCAGGCGGCAACAACGAAGCCGCCGCCGCCGTCGGTTGGGGAGAAAATGGCATCGCCACAGTCAGACTTGTGAAGGAACCGTCGCGTCGCCGTCGGATTTGTGAAGGAATCGCCGTGTCATAGTTTGATTCGTATAGGAAACACCACATCGTCGCCAGGTTTATGAGGAAATCACTCCTGCGAGCACATAGGGTTCTCAACTTAGAAGTCAATTTGAAAGGACCAACGAGCGACATGGAGAATACGAATGAAACGCTTGGAATAAGAAAAGGTCAAATACAACTTAGAAGATCGGATCCGTCACGTTTGAATTGAAATGATGTCGCCATAGTTGTTGTGAATCTAACTCGCCGAACTGTCGCCACCGAATTACCGTCCAACATCATCGCCTCACTGTCGATCATTTTGTTGCTAGGCACTCCCGATCCAGGTGTTAATGTTCTTTTCCTCTAACTTACCACTTAATCATATAGTTCTCGCTCTCTCTATTGTGATAATATATTATTTGTGCGTATATACGTTATCGGTTTTATCAACATGGTTAATTTATAGTTCATGAATCACATTCTATCGCCATAATAATAATAATAATAATAATAATAATAATAACAATAATAATAATAATAATAATAATAATAATAATAATAATAATCCCATCAATGAGTAAAAGAAAAGAACATCGGTACTTATGTATTTCAAGGTTAATCACTAGAATGAGACTTGTTCTTCTCTTGGTGTGCCACTTTACAAGATCTAAATTCAAGAATCGCTGTTCTGTTTGGTTCAAAACTGTTTGTGCTTATTTGATATGTGATATCTTTAACCCTGCTGTAAATTATTCTAGCACACGATAAAATATTTTGTGTGATTGTATGAACTAACTTTCTTAAGACCTCATGTAAACATTTTAAACATGAAAGAACTTTTGCATGAAAGAACTTCAACTCTGATAAGTAGAATAAGTCAACACTTTAAATTAAAATGACCAAGACAAATATAACCAACAGAGGAAGTATAAAAATTTTCATATGTTTCTACATTTTTCCGGTTAAGAACTAAATTAGTATTCTTCTTACAAAGTATTTTGCTTTTTACTTATAACTAACATGAATATGCTTTCTCTACGTATCACATTTTTATTTGTTTCGTTTATCGATTAATTAAAATTAATCATACATGCAAAGTTTCAATAACTAATGGAGTATATGAGACTTATTATTAGCCGACCCGTTTTTAGTGCAGATACTTGAAGCACTTGCTATAATGTCACCTTCTTTGAAATTTATTCTTTTGAAATCTTGATTAGGAAATTTAGTTTATTCATCTATGATTTCTATTTTGATTCATTGATGTTAATCATAGTGCAGGACAACGAATAAATGTGGAAAATTAACATGAAAATTCAATAATTATCACTCGGCGAGATAGAATCCGCCAACTAATATTTCAGGTTGAAACATATTCCGCGATAACTACCGCAATGGAACTCAGTCTCGCCACGCCAAAACATAATTGTTTTTCTTGCTAGGCGAGGAGCGCCGCAACAAACCGCCCGTGGCGGTATCATTTTTGTTTGTCTTATTTCTCATATATTATTATTGTTGAACTTCTAATGTATCAAAGCTTATTTGCAGAAAATAAAGGAGCAATGGGATACTCTTTTCTCTCGAGAAAACATGAGTTTTTATCGAGGCTCATTGAATTTCAAAATTCTAGTAGTTTTTATCTCCTTACACATGTCAAAATATTTGCGTCAATAAAGGTCAACCTGATTAAGTTACGGGCTCTGAACCAACAAAAAATGGTTATCTCAAACTTGAGCTCTGAATCTTTATTAAAGATCAACTCAGATGTGAGCGCTGAACCAAAAACAAGGTTGAAAGGCCTTGGCGTTACCTGTAAGTCTTACGAGTTGGGTACGTCAGAAAAAGAAAATAAAACAAGGTTGAAAGGCCTTGGCGTTACCTGTAAGTCTTACGAGTTGGGTACGTCAGAAAAAGAAAATAAAACAAGGTTGAAAGGCCTTGGCGTTACCTGTAAGTCTTACGAGTTGGGTACGTCAGAAAAAGAAAATAAAACAAGGTTGAAAGGCCTTGGCGTTACCTGTAAGTCTTACGAGTTGGGTACGTCAGAAAAAGCAAAATAAAACAAGGTTGAAAGGCCTTGGCGTCACCTGTAAGTCTTACGAGTTGGGGGCGTCAGAAAAAGCAAAATAAAACAAGGTTGAAAGGCCTTGGCGTCACCCGTAAGTCTTACGAGTTGGGGGCGTCAGAAAAAGCATAATAAAACAAGGTTGAAAGGCCTTGGCGTCACCTGTAAGTCTTACGAGTTGGGGGCGTCAGAAAAAGAAAAGAAAACAAGGTTGAAAGGCCTTGGCGTTACCTGTAAATCTTACGAGTAGGGGGCGTCAGAAAAAGACAAGTTGAAATGCTTTGGCGCTACCTGTAAATCTTACGAGTAGGGGGTGTCAGGAAAAGATACAGCGAAGAAAGGCGAGATTATTGATGCCGCCAGAAAAAGCTTATACATAACCAAAGCAAGGCGATTCATCACAACGCCAAATCATTTGCAACCGCCAAAAGGCAACAGGTATAAAGTCATTCATAAATGATATATAATTATATTTAAAGTGCTAAAGACATTGCAGGTGCAAAGTTAAAAATTTCAAAGGCGAGATTATTTTCAACACCAAACACAAAGTACAGTGGAAGGGCGACTCCGAGCAGCGCCAATTCTTTCTAAATCTCCAAAGAAACAATAGTTACAAAATAAGGCGTGCAAGCCTGACAGTACGAAAATCAACTACAACGAGACAGATTACGCTAGACTACTTACAATCTTCAAATATAGAATGTCAAAAGAAAATAAGAAACTCATGTTGAATAGAAGAAGCAGAAGTACAGACCAACAAAGTTACTATCCTCAAAGTTTCAATTTGATTTCAAGAAGACAAGGAGGGACGAATCGCGAGAGATGAAGAGGCGAGATTGGTGACAACGCTAGCTTGAAAATGCAAATACAATGAAAAAAAGAGGAAGGGCGACTCGCCAACTTGCTCAAAGTCGCCAAGAAACAATGACAACAATATTCAAAGCCACAAATGGCGTACATCAAGATATTCAAAAGTCATAGAAGGGCGTACAAATTAGCTAAGAAATATCAACAACAAAAGGAAGGCAAAGGCGACAAGCAAACAAAGAATATGAGTCAGCAACAAATGGGCGACATAGAACAACATCGAGGCATAATAATTGCCAAGTGACTTCATTCAAAAGCACTTCGCCTTCTTGAAGCCTCGTGCTTGGGGGGCTGTGTACCGGGCCATGGACCAGGGTGTGATTTGTTAAGGCCCAATACGAAAAAGCCCAATGGGTGCATCTAAAGGAGAAGCGTGAAAACAACAATGAAAAACACATGATAAGCATGATCCACCATGACTTGGAGAAGAAGGAAGAAACTTGGAGAAGAAGGAAGAAGCTTGGAGAAGAAGGAAAAGTAACCGCCCACTACCCATGAATTCCTCTCCAAGCAAGGCAGTTACTTAAGAAGCAAGGGAAGATTTTTTGCCTATAAATAGGGTCTGTTTCAAGAGAAGAGGGATAGAACTTTTTCACTGATTCTACATAGACTCACTCTCATCATGAGAAACCACCATATTTTCATTCTTGTAAAGAGAATCAATTTCTTCTCTGACATACTTGTATCAGTTATCAATCTTGAATAATACAAACCCCTATGTTCTGATCGAATTCTGACTTATAAAACTCTCAGGGTTGTTGGGATTGAACTGAGTGTAATCACACCATTTAATCAATAATACAAACCCCCTTGTTTTTTACCAGAACAATTACAAATTCAATTTCGCTAAAAACTAATAAGGATGAATCTGTAAACAGACTCACGACATCCGAGTTAACAACATAAAACTGCCTAATGTCTAAGACAAAACCTACAATTGATATGATAAACTTCAAATGTCCGAAATAATCATGTATCCGGATCTGCAACGTTGATAATGCTATTGGATCTGCACTGAGTTGGGATCGAAACAAACCTGAAAATCTAAACAAAAACAAGACGGGACAAACTTCGTACTAAGACAGGAAACCAAAACAAAGACTGCACTACGACGAGATTAAAACAACACCAGATAAAAAAAAAATTACAAAAGAGAAAACTCAAATAAAAACCTAAAAAATATATGGATATCACTTATTTAAATAAAAAGAAATAAAAAGCATCAGGTCAAAATGGATCCTAAATCACCCATTCAAAAGTGATAAACCTGAAAGAAGAAACAAGAAGAAAAAATGGAGGCGACAGATAAAAAAATTACAAAAGAGAAAACTCAAATAAAAACCTAAAAAGTATATGGATATCACTTATTTAAATAAAAAGAAATAAAAAGCATCGGATCAAAATGGATCCTAAATCACCCATTCATAAGTGATAAACCTGAAAGAAGAAACAAGAAGAAAAAAATGGAGGCGACGGAGAGAAGAGATATCCCTAAATTAATCCTAAATCATAGAAACTAAAACGAAAATTTAATACTCCTTCCGTCCCAAAATATAAAATTTATTTGACTTCTACACGTATGTCAATTCACAATTCTGATAACTAATATCTTTGATTCTCTATTGTTAAAAATTATAAAACAGAATCTTATAGGTTAATATTAACATCTATATATTATTAAAAAAATATCGTCAAAACAAGATAAATGAATAGTATATTTAATCAAAATAATTCTTATAAAATTGAACAAATTTATAAAGACCAAAATATAATTTTATTTTTCTTTGGATTACTGTATAAAAATTATTTTAAAAAAAATACTAAAACAAATTGGCCCATTAAGGCGAATGGATTACACGCAACGGTCACATTGTGAATCTTACGCTAACTTGCGAGATGAAAAGAAAAGAATATAAAAACTCATTCTTTTTTTTTTTTTTGAAGGAAAAAAACTCATTCTTTCTTTCTTCTTCAAGAAACAAGAATTGTGGAGTGCGATAATCTCTTTTGATCAAACCTCTGTGGATGTACGGTGGTTTTTGCAACATCAACATCAACAAACAACATTCAATCTCTTATGTTTGAAACGGTAATTTTTTCAACTTTCTTTCCATGTATTTGCTTGTTGATTCAGATACCCATTTTCTCATTCTTAATTATTAACTCAAGATTCAATCTTCTGCTAACGAAACAAAACAAAGGAACCTTAATTTTGGAAAAGTGTTCTTTATGTCCAATGACCCTTTTGTTTCTTTGGTACCAATGTTTTCAAAGGATACCCATTTTCAAAACAAAAGAATTTTTTTGTTTGCTACGGTAATTTTTGAGATACCCATTTTTTTTTTATTTAGTTAAGAACATTCAATCTTTTGCTTTAAAAAAAAATACATCTTTACCCATTTTTCTAATTCTTGATCATTCAAGAAAATTCAATCTTGTGCTTGAGAAAAACAAAACAACCTTAATTGTGCAAAAGGTGTTCTGTTCTGTCCCAATCGAACCTTAAAAGACAGTTTTTTGTTTGTCACGGTGAGGGAGTTTCACCCGTTTTTGGGATTTTCATTCTAACATATTTGCCCCATCCTTTTTATAATTGATACATGTTGGGAACGATGGTGGGTTTCCAATTTTGAAGTGTATAAAAACCCTATAAGACTGTGAATCATTGTGTGACGGAATTTTTTTTCATTATCTGAAAAAGGGGTGGAGTATATTGCCCTAGTGACCCTAAATTTGACGGTTGGAATCGATGAATATACTTTGTTTTATAAATTTTGTAATGGATGGATCATAGATGCCTCAATGACAATAGAGTAAACTGTTGGATGAACTTAATGACCCTAGTCCCTGAATGTGAAAGCTATTTGTTGCCTTAATTTCTACTCGAGCAATTGTCGCTATCGGTGTCCGCTTTTCTATTAAAATAGTTATGAATTTTTATTCATAATAATGCATGAATGGATATATGTTCTGCTTTGTAGTCCCTAAATTCAATCATCTGCTTGAAAAAAGGTACAACTTCTGCTTGAGGGGGAAAAAAAACCTTAATTGTGCAAAGGTACAACTTTACCCATTTTTCTCATTCTTGATCATTCAAGAACATTCAATCTTCTCCTTGAGAAAAACAAAAGAACCTTAATTGTGCATAAGGTTTTCTGTTCTGTCCCAAAAGGGGTGGCGTATATTGCCCCAGTGACCCTAAATTTGATTGTTGGAATCGATGAATATACTTTGTTTTATAAATTTTGTAACGGATGGATCATAGATGCCTCAATGACCAATAGAGTAAAATGTTGGATGAACTTAATGGCCCTTAGTCCCTGAGTTTGAAAGGTAGTTGTTGCCTTAATTGCTACTCAAGCAATTGTCTCTATCGGTGTCCGCTTTTCTATTAAAAATAGTTATGAATTTTTTTTCATAATGTTGGATGAACTTAATGGCCCTTAGTCCCTGAATTTGAAAGCTAGTTGTTGCCTTAATTGCTACTCAAGCAATTGCCTCTATCGGTGTCCGCTTTTCTATTAAAAATAGTTATGAATTTTTTTTCATAATAATGCATGAATGGATATATGTTCTGCTTTGATGATCCGTAGTCCCTAAATTCAATCATTTGCTTGAAAAAAGGTACAACTTCTGTTTGAGGGGAAAAAAAAACCTTAATTGTGCAAAGGTACAACTTTACGCATTTTCTCATTCTTGATCATTCAAGAACATTCAATCTTCTGCTTGAGAAAAACAAAAGAACCTTAATTGTGCAAAAGGTTTTCTGTTCTGTCCCAAAAGGGGTGGAGTATATTGCCCTAGTGACCCTAACTTTGACCGTTGGAATCGATGAATATACCTTGTTTTGTAAATTTTGTAATGGATGGATCATAGATGCCACGATGACCATAGAGTAAAATGTTGGATGAACTTAATGACCCTAGTCCCTCAATGTGAAAGCTAATTGTTGCCTTAATTGCTACTCAAGCAATTGTCTCTATCGGTGTCCTTTTTAAAAAAAAATAGAATTTTTATTCATAATAATGCATGAATGAATATATATTCTGCTTTGATGACTCTTAGTCCCTAAATTCAATTCTGCAACTGCAGTTAGAAGTGATTTTGTATTATGAACAACATTCAATCTTCTGCTTCATAAAAACAAAACAAAAGAACCTTAATTGAGCAAAGGTGTTCTTTCTGTCCCGTGACCCTTTTGTTTGTTTGGCACGAATTTTTGAAAGTTTAACATTTTCGTTTAGTAAGGTAAATTTTGGAACTTTCATTTTTTATCCCAGAAAAACAGTTCAAGAACAATTTGGAGGTATTTGCTTATCTTACAAATGCATCACAGTTGGATGATCATACTATTCATCTTCTCTTCAGTGCTAATCGTTGGGAAAAGAGGTTTCTATGCTTTTGTTTTTATTTTCCTATCAGTTATGTTATTATCTCTCATAAGCAGCTTTTTGGGGTTTAGTTTGTGAAGTTTATGTCATGTGAACCGTGATTATGTCTTAATTTCACTTGTAGTTTTCTGAAAGCTTGTAGCTTCTAGGAGGACAGTCTTGTTGGGGGCTTAGGAGGTTTGTTTGTAAAAAGTAGTACGGAAAGAACAGCAAATTTTTTTTATTCATCACTTGCAAGTTTAATATATGGCCATGGACCATTGTCTAGCTAGAAAGGGGATAGAGTATTCCAAGAAAAGTGGGGATATAAAGGAAGAAATGGTAACCATAGACAGCTTAGGCATTTAAGTCCTTTGATCAAAACCTCTAGTTTCCTTAGCCTTTATGAAATCCGCAGAAGCAAGTTGTGATGATGTAGTGTTGTAAAGCTGGCATGGTTTCTGACTCCGAGGGAAGCATAATTCAATAAGCTTGATACATGGCTCTAGTTACTATGTTAATATGGTTATATCCTAGAATGTTGTTCTTATTAGCTAATGTTCTGTGCGAGTTTTATAGCAATAGAACCATTTGGATAATTTTGCTGGTACTTGCTCATGACAAGTGAAATTCCAAGATTTCTTTGATTAAGTTGTATTGTTGGTGGCAGGTCATTGATGGAAACAAAATTGAAAAGTGGAATAACACTCATTGTTGACCGTTATTCTTATTCTGGGGTGGCCTGTATGCTGATTTGGCATACAGTGATGGAAGCTTGCATGTAGAACACAACTGCTATGGAGTACCATAAGCCATGACCAAGTGTTTAAACTCAATTTTTTTTGTTCTTTAACAGATGGTTGTAATACTGAAGAAGTTAACATATGGGGCTCTTCTATCACCGTCTGAAGCTTCAGAGGATTTTCGTGAAGGAATTTTGTTGTGTTTCAGGGCACTGCTTTTGAATTTAAATTCCTGTTCTGATGCGTCATGTTCTTGTAAACAAATTCCTGGTTTACCTGCACTTTCGGATAATGTTTATAACCATAAACTTCATAAAAAATTGAAGTATGATTCAGAATCAGAAGAATGTTTACTTGCATTTCTTCTCAAAGTATGTTAATTTATACCATTGTAGAGTTTTTTTAGAGAAGCTCCAAATTAGTTTTTTTTTTTGGTTGGGACGGGGTACATGATTAAGTTTTTTAATAATTGTTTCTGATCACATTTTATTATGAAATAACCAAAAGAAATAAAAGGAAAACAAATTACCACCAATAGTTGTTTTGTTATCCACAGTTATTTCTATACTTTGCTTATATCATTCTTCTTGTTGTGTAAGAAACATTTTCCTTTATAAAGATTTGGAAATATTTTTTTTCTCAGCTAATCATTATCTTTTGGCTGTTTTTCTTTGAAAAGTTTACCTCTACAATACCATCTTTCATTAATGAATTATTTCATAAAAGAATTTGAATCAATTGATTTGTGTTGGTTTACTTTTGCAGGTTGGTTCTGCAGATGCGTTAGCCTTTTTTTTTACCTGGCATTGTTAGTAACTTATCTTAAGTTTTGCATGGTGCAAAAACAATGATAAGTGGGGCCGCCGGAAGCATGGAAGCTATTGACCTAGCAATTAGAGTTTTGGCTGAGTTCCTTATGATAGTTCTCCAGGATGATGCTAATACATCTGTCCTAGATATGGAAGTGTCTGCAAGCTTTGATTCAGACGAGTGTAAATCTACTATTTCTCTTTTGGACGAGCTTTGTCGCATGCAAGTTAAAGATTCTGTTAAAACAAAAGTTGTTGAAGATAGAATTGTTGAGTCAGAAAAAATAACTAGTTCTCAAACTCAAGTTGAAGAAATGGGAAGCACTGGTCCTGACGGAGAAACCTTGTCTTTGCATGTGACCTGAACAAAAGATTGGATCCAGAAGACATCAGCACATGTAAATAAGCTGTTGACTGCAACTTTTCCGCATGTAAGTTTGTATTGATGGTCAATAACATTCGTTTCCTTGGATTATTTTCAGCTTTCGGAGTTCTTTATGACCATAATGCTGTGTTTATTTTAATACTTCAACGTAATGATTTATGTGATCAGTAAAACCGTTGAATTTCAGATCTGTATTCACTCTTCACAAAAGGTCAGAAAGGGACTTGTTGATGCCATAAAAGGACTCTTATTGGAGTGCTTCTACACACTGGGAGACAGTAGACTGATGCTTCTGGTGAGCTCTGAACTGGTTAACCAGAAATAATGTTTTCTAGGTTTGTGCTATGGTATGTTTCACTGTGGCTGTCTGTTTGACATATTATGACGAAAAAATTGCTTATATAGTTATATGTGCCATAGCTTAGTGTAAGTTAGTGTCCTGTGCAAGCACTTAATACTGAGTTTGATATATGCCTCAGTTAGTGAAGGTAAAGGTGTAGTCTGTAACAACTCATTACTACCAATACATGTAGATCAGATTCAATTCTAGAACAATGACTTTCTCTCTTTTTTCATAAAGTACCATACTTTTTTTTATTCCAAGACATTTCATTGTCTTTTTGTTGGTTTTCTGTTTTATTTTAGAGTAGATTTATCCTCTGCCATATAATCTTCACTAGCAAATTTCTTTTTATTTAATTATTTTTGCTAATGATTCAGGAATGTTTATGTGCTCTGGCTGTTGATGATTCTGATGACGTGTCTTCAACTGCACAAGATTTCCTTGAGTGTTTGTTCTCTCAGAGTTGGAAATCTCGTATAGAGCATGATGCTGCTGAGATATTTATCAGGTTCTTAGTTTTTAGTGACACAAATTTCACACTGCAGCTGGTTCTGGTTGTCCCTTTATCTATGTCCTCGATCATAATTGTTACCTCATTTTGAGTTCAGGCACCTGGAAAAGCTTCCCAAAGTGGTGCTTAGCAACGAGGAGCCATTTGCTGTGTTACATGCTCAACAATTACTAATGATAATATATTATTCTGGTCCTCGTCTATTGGTGGATCAACTTCAGTCACCTGTATGTGCTTCTATAATACGAATATCTTATGTTCTTACTCTGTGTCTCTCTCTCTCTCTCTCTCTCTCTCTATATATATATATATATATATATATATATATATATATATAGGCAGTGATACTTTGACTAACAATGAATTTCACTAATCCAACCGTCAAATAAAAAATTCTTATTCAGTAGATCAATTCCACAATTTTTTATAAAATTTTAAACTATTTGATCCATCCTTAAATAATTTGAAATGAACATATAATAAGCTTTTCTAAAACATAAGTAAATATCAATAATAAGATTGCATATAGCTACGATTGGTGAAATTCATTGTTAATAATGAATTATTAGTAACTCATCTCAGAGTTACTCCTGGAGTCAACGTATCCCCCCTCATATGTATGCGTGTGTGTATCTTTGTATGGGACTATGTCGAACAATATGTAACATTTTTAATTTGTTTTTTGAAAAAGTTTATTTTTCCAAGTATTTTTCTCTGTGGCTCTTAAAACACTATTTTAAAATTTTGTTACCAAAAAGTATATATTAATATTATCCAAGCTATATCTGCCTCAACCACAATTTGACCATGATTAATTATGCCTTCAACTGGTGCCTTCATCAGTTTTGACGGTTGGTCTGCTTTTCTGAACCTTGCTCCTCGCATTCAAAACAGAGGCTAGATATAACACGTCTTTTTATGTTTATGTTTTACATATTAGTGAACTCTTTTCCTATTTTTTGTTCATTGACATCAATTCTTATGCTTGAAAATGATTACTTAAGAGTTGCTAAGTTCCTGGATGTTTTTGCTGCATGCCTAAGCCATAATTCAGTGTTCTCTGGTTCACTTGGCAAAATCACTTTATCAAGTTAATCATCAACCTTAGGGTACCTTCCCGGTGTTCAGTGTTCTCTAATTAATTCAGTCGTGGCCTTCCTCTTTTAAATTCTGGTGTCTGTGAAAACCCCAAGAGCAGCCTTATTGACAAAAAATATGTACAAGAAGCTGATAAAACTGCACAAAAGAAATATGAGCTTCCTCGTATGCCCCCTTGGTTTAGTTATGTTGGTAGTCTTAAGCTATGCCAGCCTCTTGCAAGGATTCTCCGACTTGTTGGTTTATCTATATTGGCAGGTGATTTCAAATTAATGTTATTTTGATCATGGTTCTCATAGTGTTTGTCTTTAGCCTGTAATAACTTTTGTTAACTTCGTCGTTGCTAGATCAAAGAGGTGAAGGGCTTCTGTCTCTGAGGGAAGCATAATTCAATAAGCTTGATACATGGCTCTAGTTACTATGTTAATATGGTTATATCCTAGAATGTTGTTCTTATTAGCTAATGTTGCATGCGAGTTTTATAGCAATAGAACCATTTGGATAATTTTTCTGGTACTTGCTCATGACAAGTGAAATTCCAAGATTTCTTTGATTAAGTTGTATTGTTGGTGCAGGTCATTGATGGAAACAAAAATGAAAAGTGGAATAACACTCATTGTTGACCGTTATTCTTATTCTGGGGTTGACCTTCTCATCTGCTAAGGGACTAAATATTGAATGGTGTAAGGCAAAAGATTCATGAGGACTTTCCAGGAGGTCTTCTATTCTAGGTCAGTCTAGAATTCACATAATTTCTTATGTTCTCTCTCTGTTAGTAAATGGTGAATTTTAAATTTTGCAGGCCCCGGAAATTGGATTGCTTGCTCCAGATCTTGTAGCATACCTTGACATGTCACCAAATGTAAGCAACACTTGCTATGTGGCCAATAAATAGTGGTTTGTTGGGTTAGGTTGAGAACATGATTTCAATGTTGCTTATTTTCATGCTGGAAAAGGTTTTTATTCTGTAAAGCGATGCTTATTTTCTATAATGTTTATCTGCTCCCTTTTCTATGTTCCATGTTGTTGGGTTGGGATATAAAATTTTGAATTAATTAGGGAGTGGGGCGTTGATTTACAAAAGCTAGATGTTACTTTTCTTCAGGAGGGTGGTTCAAGTCCTAATACATAAATGATTTCAGCTCTCTTTGCTTCTAAAGTTCATCCACCTTGATCTTCTGACTTTTTTTTTTCACTATTGATGGGTTACATTGTTTGAGGTTGGTTCATGCATGTTTCCCTGTTTCGCTTATTTATATTCTTTGCACATTCATATCAGAAAGAGGAGGGTATGGTGATGAAAGATATTAAAAGCTTGAGTTTCAGAAGAAAGTTGCCAAACATTACAAAGTCCTTCATGATGCCTCCTGGAAGGTAATGAACTGTTTTTCTGGCCTCAAGAACATTACAAAGACCCATTTTTTCATTTTTTATTTTGTCAAGAACATTCAATCTTCTGCTTGAAAAAGAGGTACAACTTTACCCCTTTTTCTCGTTCTTGATCATTGAAGAACAAAAAGAACCTTAATTGTGCAAAAAGTGTTATGTCCCAAGATCATGTTTGGTACCATTATTTTGAAACAACAGTTTTTGGATTTTTCATTCCAACATATTTGCCCTATCTGGTTTATAATCAATACCTGTTGGGAACGATGATGGGCTTGGATAAAAACTTTTAATCTCCTGCTTAGATAAAAAGTGATTGGATGCCTTGATGCCCAAAACATGCTGGATAAATTACTTAATGACCCTAGTCCCTGAATGTGAAAGCTAGTTGTTGCCTTAATTGCCTTAATTGCAAACGTCTCTATCGTTGTCCGCTTTTCTATTAAAAAAATTATGAATTGTTATTCATAATGATGCATGAATGGGTATATAGTCTGCTTTGATGACCCTTCGTCCTTAAATGCAATTAGAAGTGATTTGCATTATGAACATAATGACCTTGTCCCAAATGTTTCATATGTTTTGTAAGGGGTGGATGGCCTCAATGACCTTTGAGAAAAATGCATTATGAATTCTTTACTCATAATGGAAAAGTTGGATGGTGGCTTTCAAGGTAAATAAATTTTAATATGAAATTTTATTCAAAACGTGGATGGTGTGTATTGTCTTTTTATGACCCTAATTGTGAAACTTTCACCAGTGGTATGGCATACAAAGTTGGATATACTTTGTTCCATGATTTTTGTAAGGAATTGTCTTGGTGGCCCAAAAATGCTGGATGATTTCATATTGTGAAAGCTAGTTGTTGCCTTAAATGCAATTTTAATATAAAATTTCATTCATAATTGTGAAAATGTATATGGTCTCTCTATTGTCTTATTATGACCCTAATTGTGAAAATGTCACTGACATGATTTTTCTTTTTCTTTCCATTATCTATAAAGGGTGGTATGGTATACATGAACCCACTAACTCCAAATTCGATAATAAGATGGTTTTACTTTTTTCCCTGATTTTTGTAAGGGATTGTCTTCTTAACCCAAAAATGTTGGATGATGCCTTAATGCGAAAGCTAGTTGTTGCCTTAAATGCAATTGTGCTTTGATGAAAAATATAAAGCACAAATGTAAGGCACAAGTGTTTGCTATTGTGCTTTGATGACCCTAGTCCCTGAATTCAATTCTGCAAATGCAATTAGAAGTGATTTTGCATTATGAACTTAATGTCCCTAATGTTTCATAAGTTTTGTAAGGGAATGTGAAAGTTGGAATCGATGAATATACTTTTTCTTATAAATTTTGTAACGGATGGATCATAGATGCCTCAATGACCATAGAGTATAATGTTGGATGAACTTATTGACCCTAATCCCTGAATATGAAAGCTAGTTGTTGTCTTAATTGCTACTCAAGCAATTGTCTCTATCGGTGTCCGCTTTTCTATTTAAAAAATTATGAATTTTTATTCATAATAATGCATGAATGGATATATATTCTGCTTTGATATGACCCTTAGTCCCTAAATTCAATTCTGCAACTGCAACTAGAAGTGATTTTGCATTATGAACTTAATGACCCTTGTCCCTAATGTTGATTGATGCCTTAATGTGAAATATAGTTGTTACCTCAATGACTATAGAGTAACAGATGGATGAGATACTATGGAGTCGATGAATATATTATGTTTTATAAATTTTGTAATGGATAGATCATAGATGCCTCAACCTCAATGACTATAGAGTAAAATGTTGGATGAACTTAATGACCCTTGTCCCTCAATGGAAAATGAATTATGAATTCTTTATTCACAATGGAAAAGTTGGATGGAGGCTTTCAAATTCAAAGCAAAGCCATTTTAATATTAAATTTTATTCAAAACGTGGATGGTGTCTATCGTCTTTTTATGACCCTAATTGTGAAACTGCCACTAGTGGTATGGTATACATGAGATCACTAACTCCAAATTCGATGGATATACTTTGTTCCTTGATTTTTGTAAGGGATTGTCTTGGTGGCTCAAAAATGCTGGATGATGCCTTAATGTGAAAGTTAGTTGTTGCCTTAAATGCAATTTTAATATAAAATTTCATTCATAATATAAGGCATGGATATTATCTATTGTGCTTTAATGACCGTAGTCCCTAAATGCAATTTTGCAACTACGATATGAACTGATTTTGCAAATGCATAAGGCATTGCGTCCTTGTGTTTGATTAGCCTACTGATAAGGGTTTCAAAGGAATTCCTTAAGGAAGACATGGATCAACTGAAGCAAAGTACAAAGAAACCAACTCTTTGGAGTCTAAACTGTTTCTTATAATATCTATCTGGTATATATGGCATTATGGCCACGAGGTGGTATCTGTTAGTCTTTTTTACTGCAGATCTATTATGAAATCTGATAAAATTTGGTGGGTGTTGGTATAAGAATCAGACAGTACTATATATTTGTGTTGATAATTATAAATGTAAGTCTTGGATTTAGTAACTGAAAAAGGTAGAACCTTACCCATTTTTATCATTCTTGATCATTCAATATAATTCAATCTTCTGCTTGATAAATACAAATCCTTTTATTGGTGAACATAGCGGTGTTGAGGTTCAACATGCTAATAAGGTGGTTAATTCCCAAGGTTCAGCGGTGATTTCGAAACCGAAATCTCATGGAACTGTTAGTGTTGAAACTTGAAAGCATGCTGGTGGGTAAAGGAAAGGTTGATGGTTCAGGTGTTGGTGTTGATGTGATTTCATGCACGAACTAGAGCAAATTTCTATCCCAAATTTGAAAATGAGGTATATGATTCATGTCTCTGTTTTTTATGTTTTGATTTCATGAGTGGAGAGGTTATATTGTTGAATTTTGTCATGTATCAATTTTCCTAGTTTATATTTTTTTTTTCTTCATAGTAATTGTTTGAATCTCAGCCTTATGGGATATTAGACAATCAAACAAAAGAACATCCAAAGAAACTGATACGCTCTGTGCCGAGACCCTAAATTTGACCATTGGAATCGATGAATATACTATGTTTTATAAATTTTGTAACGGATGGATCATAGATGCCTCAATGACTATAGAGTAAAATGTTGGACGAACTTAATGACCCTAGTCCCTGAATGTGAAAGCTACTTGTTGCCTTAATAGCCACTCAAGCAATTATCTCTATCCGTGTCCTCTTTTTTGTCAAAAAATATATATTAATTTTTATTCAAAATCCATGAATGGATATCTATTGTGTTTTGGTGACCCTTAGTCCTGAATTCAATTTTGCAGTGATTTGAATTATGATCTTAATGACCCTATTACCTAATGTTTCATAAGTTTTGTAAGGAATTGATGCCTCTATGAGGCAATGGCGTCAGAGTAAAATGCATTATGACTCGAATCGTGAATCTGTCACTGATTTGAATTATGATCTTAATGACCGTATTACCTAATGTTTCATAAGTTTTGTAAGGAATTGATGCCTCTATGAGGCAATGGCGTCAGAGTAAAATGCATTATGACCCGAATCGTGAATCTGTCACTGATTTGAATTATGATCTTAATGACCCTATTACCTAATGTTTCATAAGTTTTGTAAGGAATTGATGCCTCTATGAGACAATGGTGTCAGAGTAAAATGCATTATGACCCGAATCGTGAATCTGTCACCGAGATGAATTTTTCTTCATTATCTATAATGCATTGTGTGGTAAACATGAGCCCTCTAACTCAAAATTCAACAATAAGATGAATATATTTTGTTCCGTAATTTTTGTAAGGGATTTTCTTGATGGTCCAAAACTGCATGATGATGCCTTAATGTAAAAGCTAGTTGATGAGAAGGAATTCTCAGGTTATGAGCTATTCAAGTTTTTTTTTTTATGATTTCAAACATGGTTGAATTATTCATTTTAGATTCATATAACAACATATTCTTATATATAGAACTTTGTTCAACAGTATAGTACACTAGTGCAGTTCTGTAATAGCCGAATGTCATCCTTTTAGATTCACAATGAAACCAATTTCCCATAGATGATAGAAGCTTTGGTTGCAGGATATAGAAACTAGGGAACAATTACAGGTGCTGGGAACTTTCTATTGAATCCCAGCTTTCTGGTTGCAGGATAGAAACTAGGGAACAATTACAGGTGCGTGCAGTCTATTTTTGTTTTTGAGAACTTATTCAGCCTATATTGACATTATAACATTAGATTCTTTTGAATTTATACTGACTGCTTTTACACAATTTCTGTTTGTAAGGACACAATTCAAGTATCATGGTCAACATGAGAATTTCTTGAGTTAAGGTCTATTTCAATGATCACATATTATCGAGATAACGAGATTACATTATGATGGTTGTTGTGTGCCGGGAAGTTCTGTTATAATGTGCCTAGAATGCTTGTTTAAAAATGATCAATTACATGAAAATAAGTAGTAGAGAAAGTGGTACTTTATGGCATGTATGGTTGATTTCGGATTTTGGAAGAAGGTTGCAAGGATGAGCGACTCAGACTTTTAATAGGTTTATTTCTCTCATAAGTCTAAAAATAAGTCATTTCAAAAATGATAATGTTTTATGTCATCATATAAGTATATGGATAATTAGTTGCCTTGAAATTTTGTGATAATACTGCCTATAACTAGACCAAGAGCTATTGAATATCAAACTCATAAATTTGAGTGAGACTAAGTTAGTTTGTTGGTAGTTCATCTTTAAATACTGACCAAAATTTGTATAGAAATCCTATGGTCAAATTAAGTATAGTTCAATTTTCTGTTTGATTATTAGTGGACTTGACTGAGGATAGTTTCAAAGCTCACGAGACTGTATTTTATATGTAATATTAGTCCCTATTCTTCTAAGTACTGATTTTTCAGCAAATATATTTCCTATATTGCTTGATTCTCTAATATGCTAAATGTGTAAGCGTGCTTGACTTGGAGCACTTGTGGAAAATTCTCATAAAGGGTGCAAGTGAGGACAAAACATACTGAAAAGATGAAAAGACTCGTGTTGTTTGTGGGGACAATAAGCAATTCTTAAAGCAGTCTGGGATGTTACATCATCACCTATGAAGGTACGTCTCATTCTAAACCTCTTTCTAACTCAAAAGTTTGAAGGACATAAATTAACTTATAAACAAGGACAAAATATTACTCAAAGGAATGATAAATTCACATTTAATTTAGTTAAGGAAAATGCTAACTAGTGCCCCTGGGGCACTAGTTAAAGAACTAAATATGGTAAACAAGTTCTATAGTTTATGTTGGGTGAACGCATTGTAGAATTTATGTTGGGTGATAAATACTATAGTTTTTTTATAAAACCTCTATGAATGTTGGTTGGACCACTCAATCATCTCTATTACTTTCAACATAATTTTGATCAAGAAACTAATATGTTTTGTGCCGAGACCTCGAAAGATAAACTTTTTGGTTTGATGAGGTAATTTTTTGAGTTTTCTTTTCACGTATTTGCATTGCTTCATGTCGAGATACCCATTTTCTCATTCTTGATTATTCAACAACGGTCAATCTTCTGCTTAATAAAAACTAAAGAACCTTAATAATTGAGCATGTGTTCTGTCCCAAGACCCTGTATGGGTACTGATATTTTGAAAGATTAAATTGTTTTTTTTGCTACGGTGATTTTGGAACTTTCATTCCAATATATTATCATTGAAAAGATGAACCCATGTTTTCATTTTTGATTGCCACTCAATCTTCTGCTTGAAAAAAGGTACAACCTTACCCATTTTTCTTGTTCTTGAGCATTCAACTGAACCTTAATTGAGCAAATTTGCTCTGTCCCAAGACCCAGTTTGGTACCAACGTTTTGAAAGATGAATTTTTTTTTTCATTTGCTACAGTAATTTTTTGTTTTCATTCCAATATATTTGATTTGTGGTTGATACCTGTTGTGATACCGATTTTTTAACTCTTGATCATTCAAGAACATTCAATCTTTTTTTGTTAACAAAAAATTAATTGAGGAAACGGCTCAAGTTGATTGATACAAGTTGGTTGATGTCATTCAGTGCAATTTTTATATGAACTAATTTCAAAAGTTTAAGACTCTTAAATTGAGGTAAGTAAAACTGTTTTTTTTTTTGAACGGCAAAATATATTATTATTAATAACTTGTCTCTGTACAAGACGAACAGAGGCCGAGAAGAAATGGAACTACAAAACAAAGGCGCTGTATATAAGCGGATCACCGGTGATTAAGCCAAAACCAAACACCACCTAATAAAGGTAAGTAAAGCAGTACTCTCAAAAAAAATTCTAATAAATTTTATGTCTTTATATTGTGCATAAAAGTATTTGATATTTAAAGATGTACCTATGAAAAACATCTCGAGAATGCGAGAAACACATCAACACATTAAAATTCCAAAAGCTACATGTCTTCTCCTTCCCCCACCTCATTGCTCACAGCCCTCATAAAATTCCAAAAATCCCCCTAATAGTACTTATCGGAAGATATCTTCCATTCACTACTTACAGGTAGATATCAAAATATAAGACTGGGTTTGCCTAAAAAATAGTAATTCCTACCAAAAGTTATATGTCATTTGCTAACAACTCACATTGGAAAATAGCTTTAGGTAGGCTGTAGGGAGATGATTTAGCAACTTGATGAAGAACTAGGATATGTATTGTGAGTTATAATCTTTCCGATAACTCATTTTCTTAGAGGATGTGTGTCGATTCTATCACCAGCATTTTGGAGTAGCATCTTCTAAACACATTGCCATTTTGTTTTTTTTTTTTAATAGACCCTGTTATCTACACAATCAGTCTCGATACGCCTAATTCGACAACATAGAGTACCAATAAAGGGGAAACTTCTCTCCAAACAGATACAATCTATTCCGAGGATTCAAACCCTAGACATATGGTTAAAAGGCCGAATCTAATAGCCACTCAGACCAATATTGTCTAGGAAATTTATTTGAAATGCTTGTTTGCGACTAATTCAACAAGCTTTGTTGGAGAGCTTGATACATATTAGGAGCAATTTCAGGGCATTAGTCTAGCTTATGACTGTGACAAGATTAAGTCTCATGGCTTATAGTCGGTTCTGTTCTTATTTTAGGTATTCTCTTCGCGTTGGGTTCACTTCAGTTAAATCTTGTTAAAGCAAACCAACGGTTGGTTAAAGCTATACTTCTTGCACCCTTGAGTTGTTTGTGCCATAGGCATGAGATCCCTTTGTGCTGTAGTTTAGGCTAGATCCACCCTTGAGTTGTTTGTGCCATAGGCATGAGATCCCTTTGGGCTGTAGTTTAGGCTAGATCCTTGCCTCTTGTCGATCCAGGATCTATTTTGGTAGAGCAGCTACATTGCATCGTCTGTGTGGCTCCCTGGACATAGTTTCTGCTGTCATTTGCAGTTCTGTTACTAATAATATTCAACTTTCTCTTTGAATGTTTTAGATATTCAACTGTTTCCTTTGTATGCATTTATAATAACATGTAATTTGAGTATTTCTTTTTTATATAAATCAATTAGGTGTGAAAGATAGAAAGGAGACATCTCAACTAGGTTGGTACCCCTATCCCTGACCACATAAAGTAACACCTCAAAGTAAAACATTATTAAAAGTTGTAATAGAGAACAAACATGTTGTAGGGACTAGACCAAAACTCAAGAAACAAACAGATATAAGTAACCGCCTCGTTAAAAACCTTATCAGAAAAATCCAGTGGAATAAAACTTGATGATGGAAAAAAGAGTGCAGTGCATACAAAGCAAAAAGCTTAAATAGAATCTACAAAATTTGATAAAACAACTAAAGTATTACAATTGCAAAACAGTGAAGAAGTAGTATTGAAGCATATTTCGTAGGACAATCTTTAGGCTATATATGCGGTTAACCCTTTGAAGATGATCATGACTTTACAAGTTGCTTGCAAACCTGCTCCATGGTAGGGCGAGAACGTGGACTTTCAGTTAAGCAAGAAATTGCTACCCTTATAACCAATTCCAGCTCTTGGACATTGTTTGAGGGATAGGGGAGACGTTGGTCCAACTTATCTATCAACAACATAGTATCATGTGTCAGGTCCATAACACTGTGTGGAGGTTGTTGCCACAAAGAAGTTACAACATCTCCAGGATGCTTCCCAAAAAGTATTTCCAAGGTTAATACTCCAAAACTGTAAACATCACATTTCTCATTTACTTCCATTGTGTATGCAAGTTCTGTAGAAATTGAAAAAAGCAAATTGAAAAAACATGAAATGAGATTAGAAATTTGTGAAATAATTACATGTAAATACTAAAGATGAACTACAAAATAATATAACCATCAATTCATAATATAAATAAAGCAAATTGAGTTGTCAAAAAATAAACAAAAGGAATTGACCTGGAGCAGCATATCCAAAGGTGCCTGCAAAAGAAGTCCAATTGGATGAATTGGGATTTAAAAACTTAGATGTTCCGAAATCTGAGACATGAGCCACATATTCCAAATCCAAAATAACGTTCTTGCTGGATATGTCACGATGAACAATAGGAGGTGAACAATCATGATGCATATAGCATAAAGCATTTGCAACATCTTTAATGGCATTCACCCGCTTATTCCAATCAAAATGATCAACTTCTTCGTTGTCCTTCAAAATATTGTGCACACTACCCTTCTCTAAGAATTCATAAACCAAAAATGAGTGTAGTGAATGTGAACAAAACCCATATAACTTCACAATGTTTCAATGTCGGGTTTCTGTTAAAGCTTGGATCTCACTTGCAAAAGCTTTCAAATTGGACATTTCTCCATTTTGTAATGAATGGAGTTTCTTCACAGCTACAACTTGTCCTGTAGGCAACTCTGCTTTGTAAACACTTCCTTGTCCTCCAACTCCAATGAGATGCTTGTTGTCAAACTCTTCTGTGGCTTCTATGATATTCTCATACACCATTTTTCCATCAAAACTCCAAATTGAAAATAAATTTCCAGTGTGTGATTCTTCTGTAGCCATGCATTCTTTGGTGCTTGATGTTTTACATAGATGATACAACAGCCCATAAGCAAATATTGCTAACAATATAAATCCTAGACTGAGTGGTAAAACTAGCACCAAAATCATTTTAGTCTTATGACTATGAAAGTTGGTACTTGGTGTTGAGCAAGGCTCAAGACCAGAGACATTACCACACAAGCCTTTGTTATTTCTCAATGTTCCAATCGGGGCTTTTTGAAAGGCTGGAATGCTTGGAATCGGACCCTCCAACCAATTGTACGATATATCAACAATTGTCAAGCTTGGCATTTCACCATAGCTTAAGGGAATTGTACCAGAAAGATTATTATGTGACAGATTCAATGTTTCTAAGTACTTTAAACTCCCAAGCATTGCTGGTATGGTTCCATTCAAAAAGTTCACACTAAGGTCAATATTTTCAATAACTTGTAGTTGTCCAATCTCATCGGGAATATTTCCTTCAAATTTATTTTGGCTCAAATTTAAGTTCCATAACATAGGGAATCTTCCAAGTTGTTTCGGGATGAAGCCAATTAAATTATTTGTTGCAAGTTCCAAGATAGTTAACTTTTGCAACGATGCAATTTGTACAGGAATTTCACCCGAAAGATGATTGCAACTTATGGAGAGTTGGATCAAAGAAGTTAAGTTGCCCAACTCCTTTGGAATTTTTCCATTAAGTTTGTTCGAGGACAAGTCAAGTATGTGTAAATTGGTTGCTCTAGCCAATTCTGGTGGTATACTTCCTGTTAAGTTATTGTTCGAGATTATAAGGCTTGTGAGATTCTTACATTTTCCCCATTTTGAAGAAAGGTGGCCATACAAATTATTATCACTTAATCCCATGTATTCCAAGTTTGGATACACACCAAAGCTATCTGTTATATTTCCAACTAATTGGTTTCGTTCAAGTCTCACTCTCACAAGACTTGTGCAATTCTTTAAAGTCTTTGGAATTGGACCTGTGAACTGGTTATCTTGAGCATTTAACAAAGTTAACTTCCCACTAACACAAATATTGTGAGGTAAATGACCTATAAAATTATTTTCACCTAACTGCAGATCTTCCAAATTGTTAAGCCTATTCAATTCTGTTGGAATTTTTCCAGAGAGATGATTTGAAATCACACTTAATGCACCTAATTTTGTTAAATTTCCGATACTGGAAGGAATTGGTCCATGGAGCTTATTTTCTGTAAGGTCAATAATCTCCAAACTGACCGAGTTACCTATGGAATGTGGAATTGGTCCAGAAAGATTATTATTGCGAAGAAAAATATAATTCAAATTAACTAAATTACCTATGGAAGGTGGTATTGGTCCAGAGAGGTGATTATTTTGAAGTAAAATAGAATACAAATTGACCAAGTTACCAATGGAAGATGGAATTGACCCTGAGAGTTTATTGTTTAACAATTGGATTGTGGTAAGGGAGTTGAGCTTTCCAACTTCATTGGGAATGCTTCCAATGATATTGTTTCCATAAAGGTAAAGTAATTGTAAATTGCTCAAGTTTCCAATCGTAGAAGGTATTGCGCCAAAGAGATGGTTCTTAGACAAATCAAGTTCAACAAGTTGTTTTAGGAATCCTATTTCTTGAGGAATAGAGCCAGAAAGACTGTTATTTCCAAGATATAGTTGCTTGAGGTTGATCAAATTCCCAATTTCACGAGGAATGTGGCCAAAAAGTTGGTTGTGGTGTAAGTGGAGAATTGATAGGTTGGCCAACTTTCCAATAGAAATAGAGATAGACCCAGTTAGATTGCAATTACTAATATCAAAATCTACTAAATTACCCAACATCCCAAATTCCTTAGGCATGACACCAGAAAGGCCACTTTCTTGAAGATGTAGAAACTCTAAGTTTGGTGACTTGAAAATACTTTGTGGGATGGAACCATTAAAGTTATTATTTGCAAGTGACAAATGCTTAAAGTCCATTTTCCAAATTCCATTAGGAATGTTTCCAAAAAGGTTGTTTTGTGCTACATCAAGATGTGACATGTTGGTTATCTGTCCTATCGATATTGGTATAGTCCCTGTGAAATTGCACGAAAAAATATCAAGCATTGTCAAATTCCTCAATCTACCAATATCTTGAGGAAGTGAGCCACTTAAATCTTGGTTAGCAACCATAGACAATACATAAAGACCAACCAATTGGGTTATCTGATATGGAACAATCCCAGTCAGATAATTGAAACTGAGATCAAGATAGGATAGTTTGGACAAATTACCAATGTTATTTGGAATGCTACCGGAGAGATTATTTATTGACAAATCAAGAGTTTCTAGATCGGACATCACCCCAATATGGTCTGGAACAACTCCGTAGAAGGAGTTGTTTCTTAAAACTAAACTGCGAAATTTTGGAAGTGATGAGAAATTGAGACTTTGGAGCGTACCTCTTAATCCAATATCGGCAAGATTTACCTTGTATATGGATTTTGACTGATGATCACATGTGATTCCTTCCCAACCACCACAAGGATTATTACCAATCCATGAAGAGAGCAAAGGCTTGCTTTCGTCGTCAAGACTTGCTTTCCACTTCAACAGAGCATCTGCCTCGCGGCTTTGGACTTTTGTTGCAGCATGAAATGGTGTGACATTTACAAACAAACAGAAGAACAAGAGAAGACAGGACATTGGTAAAAGCTTCATGTTCTGAAGCATTTTGGAAATTTGAACACAATGAAATGAAAGTATAATTGAACAAGAGAGTTATTATGATATTGCATGCTTTATAATGGGAAATGAGGTGGTATTTATACACACATTGATTGGTTTTTTCTAATTAACCCTCACATAAATTGAGGGTAGGTGCCCTATGATGATGTGGCACCAATGAAATTTATCCACATTTATTTAAGTCAAACATAATTAATTTTTTACCATAAAGTAATTTAGACTATTTTTATTTTCATTTAATTATATTTTATGTATTATATTCTATGAATTTATATTTTGAACCTAATTACTTCTGATTTGTTTGCTTCTTCTTCAAATTGTATTACGTCTCAAACAACTTTCTTCTTCGCGTAAAAAAAAAACTTTCTTCTTATTGTCAAAAAACTTTCTTCTTCTTCTTAATGCTTTCAATCTCTGCTGCAGCCTCCACCACCGTCATGTTAGCATTCTACGGCTCCTCCGCTTTTGTGTTATCCGATGTCAATCTTTACTGCAGTCTTCGCCACCGATCTATCGGATTTCTTCAAGATTCTAAAACTTGTGATTTTCAATTTCTTAGATGTTATGTTTTTTAGCATATTTTTTCCTGTTTTTTTTTACTTATTTTTTCATCGTCATTTTATTTTTGTTTTCTTTGGTTGTCCATATCGGAAAAAAATTAAAAATAAAATAGTTTAGAGAAGACAAAATGAAATTAGGAAAATGTAATCAAGAAAATTGATCCAATTGATTGGCCACTGAGTTAAGAAGAATTTGATTTATGATTGTTGACTAATAAGGAATATAATTCAATGTTTATTACCATTTTATTGAAAATTCAAAACTCAAATGAATCGAATTAATTGCACCAAGTAATGGGTTACAATGAGTAAACCGTCAAATACCCTCTTAAAATTTTAAAATACGTCAAATACCCCATGAAATTTGAAAATAGGCAAATACCCTTTGAAATTTTAAAAAGTCAATCAAATTGCCCCCTTGCACTACCAGTCAGAGTCCACGCCAGAAGGCAATTTGGTTGACTTTTTAAAATTTCAGGGGGGTATTTGTCAATTTCCAAATTTCAGGGGGTATTTGACGAATTTTAAAATTTCAGGGGGTATTTCACAGTTTACTCGGGTTACAATATGCAATAGACACGGGTTTTGTAAGGAATGATCTAGTAATAAATAAAAATGATTTGTTTTGCCTTTCCATAAAAGGAAATAGAGACTAGGTATATCAAGTAACATACTCTTAAACTTGCACACTATATCAAGGAAATATAGACCATTGTCGGAAAACAATCACACGGAAGCTTGATCGATCACAAGTGCGGTCTACCTAAAATTTATCCGATCAAAATGAAAAGGTTCGACTATTTTAGGAAGACGAACTAACTCTTGAACTTGTTTAGGGTTTAGGGTTTAACTATTGATCATAAGTAAAAATTTAAATAGTTCATCTGAACTAAAAGAAAGGTCGGACCATTGTCGCAAAACAATCACACAGAAGCTTGATCGATCACAAGTGCGGTCTACCTGAAATTTATCCGATCAAAATGAAAAGGTTCGACTATTTTAAGAAGACGAACTAACTCTTGAACTTGTTTAGGGTTTAACTATTGATCACAAGTAAAAATATAAATAGTTCATCTGAACTAAAAGAAAGATCAGACCATTGTCGCAAACCTAAACCTAATTACTTAACCTAATTTTTTCCCCTCTTTTTTCTAAGATCGACATCATATCGACCAACGTTAATCTATGCAATGATTTAAAGAGATTGAAAAAATAAATACTATATACTCCCTCTGTGTCAAATTACTTGTCGTTTTAGAAGGAAAAAAATTTAAGAAAGTGTATTTTTGCACTTAATTTCCTATTATACCCTTATTTTAATTCACCAATAAGCTTATTTTGTTTTTTTCCACGCACTTTATCTTTCCAATAAATTTAATATGTTATGTACCAATTTTTTTAAAAAACAAACATATTTTTTTTTGAAAACTTAAAAAAACAAACTTTAATTTTCCAAATATATAATCTTTTACGGTTTCAACTACTCCTAAATATTTGGAATTTACATGAGTGACTTAGATAGCTAACAATTTTTTTTTCTAAAACGACAAGTAATTTGAAACGGAGGGAGTATTTACACCGGAATAGCATGAATTATTTGATTTGATTTTTTTTGAAGCATTATTTGATTTCATTTAATAAATGTACAAGTGGAATTGTATATTTAAATTAGAGATATTAGTTTTTTTTTCTTTGTTGTTTTTGTTCTCTTATTATTTTTATTTAAACTAACATTGATATATATTTATTTTTTCGAATCTATAACATTGATTTTTTTTTACTAATAATATTGGTATTTTAGAATCAATATATAACATTTAGAAACAAGCATTCAATGATCAAATTAATTCTAATTATATTTACACATAGTCTAAAATATAATTAAAGAAAACTAGTAACATAAAATATAATTAATTGAAAATAAAAGTAGTCAAAATAATTTATGGTAAAAAATTAATTATGTTTGACTTAAATACACGTGGATGAATTTCATTGGTGCCACATCAGCATAGGGCAACTACCCTCAATTTATGTGAGGGTAGAGAAGTAGTCACCTTGATATTTTCATATGTAATAGCAAAGACTCAGCCTAATTAAAGTCTTCCACTTTTGTCTTTAGTTACTACTGGTACTACCTACGTAAGTGGCGGAGCCTGACTCGGGTTGCAAATTTTTAAAATTTATAACTACTATATTTTGAGTTTAATTGATATGCACCGACGGTGTAAAATAGTTTTACACCATCGTCCAATAAATAATCATCATTTTGTCATGTCATGTCAAGAAAGTGGGGTAAAATGGGGTGATGTGACGGAAAACATGGTTGGTATTGGTTGACGGTATAAAATTATTTTACATCGTCGGTGCATATCAATTAAATCCTTATATTTTAACACCCTTCATTCCCCTAGTACAAATTTTTAACATCGCTATCTCTTATTTCAATCTTTCTCAAATGGGTATACACCAAAAATATCCTAAAATTCATTTAATAATAATAGTGTATAAAATAAGTAATTGTGTACCCAAAAAAAATGAGTAATTGAAAATGGTTTGGGTTAGTTCGACTTTTTGAAAGAACGGAAAAAACCTAACAAATAAAAAATAGTTAATTTGTTTTTTGTAATTTTTAATACTAAATTTGAACTAAACCAATAAAACAAATGCTAGTTTGATTCAATTCAATCGGTTGAAATTTTTCAAAGCAATAATCGAGTATTATTTAAATTATACAATTTATAACTAAAGTTATGTATTTATCGAATATATTTTCCATATTAAAAACCGATGATTTATTAGTCTAATAGATTAATTTGTTTTAGCAAACAACTTTGAAGACTTAATATTCGTTCAAATATTAGTGTCATCATTTTTGTAATTTAAACATGAATTATAGGACTACCGATAGAGAAAGTAATGCAGCCACTTAAATCAAGTATGAAATGACAAAGCCGTGTCAAACTGTGGTTGTGGGTGCAGGGTGCAATAGCAAAAGATCAGTGTGTGCAAGCCTAGATTTCAATAGGATAGTATTAGTAGGTGTAATTGCTAAGAAGTCATGGTGTGCATTTGCACCCTCTGGTTTGTATGTAGCACCGCCCCTGACCTCCGTACCAAAATATAAAACATCTTTGACAAAAACACAAAAATTAAGAAGAGTAGTTTTTTTTTCGAAAATCACCTTCAATTATTAAGAGAAAGAAATGATGATATTTGTTGGCGTTGTATGATTGGCCTCATTTTGCTAAAACATGTAATCTATCTTGATGTGGAACGACATGCTTCCACCATCCAGTATAAGCAAGATGTTGGGTACAATGCTTCAACATTGGATACCACATCCAGTGGGTCGGGCCTGTGTGTGTTGTGATCTCGCGCCTTTTTCTAAATATGGAATCCACACTAATTCTTCGAATGCGCCAAGTAGCGCCGTCACGCATGATTCAGAAGGCATTCGTGACCTAGTTTTGGTTGCTAATCAGATCATCCAAATAAGGAAACAAAACATTTAATTGAAGAATATTCCTTGAAGGAACCTTTGATCCTGCTGAGTTTTCGAAGCCCAATTCAAGACCTAGCCCATGCTAGCGCAGGCTATTTAAAGATGCCGACACCATTGCTCAAGGCACTGAAACCAGATTTGAGTTTTACAAAGCGTGAGTTTAGGTTTTAGTATTGTGTCAATTGTATTCTGAGTCTTGTGTTAATCTACTAGACTAGGAACTGTGTGTCTTTGTGTTGTAATATCTCTAGAACTTCTAAGCAAGGAGATAGTGTGTGTATACCATTCCAAAGCTTTTAAGTACGGAAGTGGTGTGTGTGTTATGAAGTGTGTCTTCACCTGTTGAATCTAGAAGTGTACGATCACAGTGGTTGTGGTCAAGAGGAGGTGAGCGGAGGTTCTCATACCTAAGTGTGTCTTAGGTAGAATATAACACGGGTGGTGATTAGGTCAGAAGTCTTAAACGAGTTGTTTATTAAGGGCTTCAAACTAATACTATCATAGTGGATTCACTCCTGGATTGGTATCCCCCAGAGTAGGCTTATGCTAAACTGGGTTAACAAATAACTGTGTTATTTTATTTTTCAGTTTGTTAAGTTTATTGTTCATTTTGTAAGCGTTGTTGGATGTTGAATCGTTGATTCACCCATTGAAAGTATCTTACAGTGGTGAAGCATTGAGTTCAACATCGTAACACGAGTGTGCCAGAATTTCAATATTTTATTTCTCTTCATTTATTTAGAGGTATTTTGTGAAAATTTAATTAATTAATTGATCTTGAACTTTGAAAAAGTTCTTGTAAAATTGGACAACAAAATTTTGAAAAGAGTCTTATATATTGAGACGAAGGTAATATGTGGTTTTGATGAGACACACGGGGTTGGAGTAGGGAGGTAATGAGTTTAACTTGCACCACAAACAAAAACAAAGCTAACTAACATGGTGATCGGTGGGGTTTAGGTTACTTTCATTTGTTATTTCTCCATTTATTCTTCATTAAAGAGAGTTAGACACAAGTGAAGATCAGTGGGGTCCACAAATTAGCGAGATCCACTTTAATGGATCCCGCTAATTCTTACTTATGTGTATCTCTCTCTAAATGGAGAGATAACAAATGGAGGGAACTCAAACCCCTCTTTTGGGGCTAATATCTCACAAGGAGGGATAAAGTCATTCAGGTGGATTTTATCATAGGATTTTTCTGCGGATTTTATCTAAGGATTTTACTAGCGGTTTTACCTTAGCACACAATGATCTACTAGTGTGTAATGAGGTAAGTATAAACATGAATGAAAGGTAAGTAGGCAACAAACTGCATTGCTAATTTTTTTGAACGATAAATATTCATAAACTTAAGAGACAGAATATTGTTATATAGTACTTTTTTTGAACTCATTGCAAAATATGAGTATGATAGTTTTACTAACACACATCTCTCTCTCAGCTACCTCCCCCCTCTAAATCCTAGTGTATTCTTTTTCTGCATCCATCAAAGACGGGTGGTTTTTGGGTCAACTTTTGACTCAAAATCACCCCTTTAAGTTGTTTTTTCTTCTCTTTTCATTTAAGTAAGTGATTTTCACATATTTGTTTGTTTGATTTCCCGTCTGCGTACAGAGTTTTTTGTTGTCTCGCCTTTGTGCGATGTTTATTTATTTCAGGTTGAATGATTAATTTTGATCTAGTGCAGATTCAATCAAATATGTCGATTTTGGTGTTATCAACGCTACAAATCCGGAGTCATGGATATTCCGGATACTTCAATATAGTCTTATTTAAATTTGTAGGCATATATAATTTGTCTGCCGTTTTATGCTATTAACATGGATACTGTGAGTTTGTTCGTAGATTTATCCTTTTTATTTTTAGCGACTTTGAATTTATATTGCATCGATATACTCTATCAATTTGAATGAATGAATATCGTTTATTTTAAGTAAAAAAAAGTTTTACTAAAAATTTTAAGGGACGAATTTCAATTTTTACTATGTTTAATTTCTTTCCATAATTCAACTAATTTTAGCATATTTTTTTGCCTCAATTTATTATTGTATTATTAACTGCAGCTTAGATAAGTGTATATACTTTTTTTTAGAATAAAAAGAATAAATGCATATTATTTGTGTGGATATAATAGTAGGTCTTAATTTTGTATCCACTAAGTGACAATGGTGGCTTCAAACTTCCAACATGCATGGGTGAAGAAGATTCATACACAAATCGTGACAATGGTGGCAAATGCCGTGAGAGCAGGAGTAGGGGTATTGATTTGGATGTGTGAGATAAGTTGAGTAGATGAGATGGTGATTGCATTAGCGTCTAGTTTGGGGATAATATTTCTCAAGGAGGGATAAAGTCATTTATTTAGGTGGCATATATTGTATTTTCTCTGTTTTTAATCTAAAGCACCAACTTAGTTATTACATGAACATTTGACACCAAAATTATTTGATAAATTTGAAGCCTAAGTTTTAATTTGAAACTATAATCTATAACTACCAGAAGCACAAAAAACAAACCAATCTATTTAACTCAAGCACCTAAATAAATTATGACTTTATCCCCTCCATTTAATCTAATTTATATAAGAAAATTTATTGTTCTGGAAAATCACAAATAACCTTACTTAAAATGCTGCCATGTGTCCAAAATAAGGGCAATTGGTGTCCAAATTTTTTGTAACTGAACTAAGAATTCAATAACTGAGCCATATTTAGAGCCAACTAAGTCATTTTGTGAATTTGTGAGAGAAAAAATTACTTTTTGCTAAGCCATAGTTGTATGGGAAACCAAACTGATCGGTATATTTGGAGCCAACTAAGCCATTTTGTGAATTTGTTTGAGCCATATTTGTACCCATGTGAAGCTACCACATCCACTTCGGTTCCCAATGTCTGGCCAAAGTTAATTTTTTTTTTCCCTCTCCTCAATTATTCAAAATTCTATCATCTAACCTCATCTTCATTTCACATTGCATTCTTGGTATCTTCTTTCTCTCACTTTTCTAATATGCATTTTTTATGTCATATTGGGATGATATATATTTTTAATTATTTTATAAAGAGGTAAATTCTAACTGATATATAAATTTTAACTATCGTATACGAGATAAATTATCACTTATAAAAAAATTAAAATAATTATCATATGTGAGATATTTGTTCTAACTGATAAAAATTTCAAAAAACTAATTACACGGGGTAAATTCTAACTGATTTATAAATTTTAACTATTGTATACGGGATAAATTATTACTGATTAAAAATTTAAAATAATTATCATATGTGAGACATTTGTTCTAACTAATAAAAATTTCAAAAAAAACTATTTTACACGGGGTAAATTCTAATTGATATATAAATTTTAACTATCATATACGAGATAAATTATAACTGATAAAAAAGTCAAAATAATTATCATATGTGAAACAAGTTCTTACTAATAAAAATTTCAAAAAAACTATTTTACACGGAATAAATTTTAACTGATATATAAATATGTTCTATGTAATTGTTTCTTTCAATTTAAATATTTATAATTGCAACCAATTTTGATTACCAAATTATAACTTAAAAAAATATCGTCGTAACGTTACGACCCATGCGATAGCACGGCGCGGGTCTATTACTAGTTTTGTTAAATTATTTGATAAATGAGTTTTCATCTATTTGATAAATTATTTTTCATGAGTTTCGTCTCTCAGATAACTCTCGGATAAAACCTCATCTCACTTGATATGTCACCTACTAACTGAACATCATTTATTAATCCTTAACTATGTGCATTAACATTCCCCATGTAATATTAGCCTATGCAAATATAAATACTCTCTCGTTTTAGTCCCTATGAGTTTTTTTAGTGAAGTTTTGCCCCTACAAATTTAAAAGTATAGTTGTTTTTAGTTCCTAACACTACTTTTATTAGGCCATATGGCGTGATTAAATTGGGCAAAGTATGACATCAGTAACTAAACAATAATAACTTTTGAAGATGCAATGACTGAACTCAAACAAAAAAGCAAAACTTATAGAACTAAAACAAAAAATATTACTCCATCAGATGAAATATAACAGAACGAGATTGATGAATTGGGGGATAAAATTGAAGGGAATCCATGGGATGAAATTCATTCCATATTATTTTATTTTATTATTATTATTTTTAAAATTCCAATAAAGGAATATTAATTCATTTCATTCCATCGATTTAAACATAATTACTTAATAAAAAATGTTTTAAATATAATATTATTCCATGGAATTATAATTTTTTTATTCTAGTCCCTATTTTTTTTTATTTGGTCCCTACAAATTAAAAACAATTGATTTAGTCTATAAAGTCACCTTATTGGGCCACATGACGTCATGTGTCATGATTATACTTGACAACATATGTCATCAAAAACTAAAATCATCAATTTTTAAAGTTGTAAAAATTGAAAAAAAATAATAAATTAAAAGTACTAAAAAAAAAGTCATTAGGGAAGGAAATAAAATAATCATTTTTTTTATTAAAAGTTTCATCAAATCTTAAATTTGTAAAAATTGAAACCAAACAAAAAAAAAAACCCGAGAAGAAGAATAGCCCAACTCTGCTCTCTAGGTACTCTAGCCGACTGATCTCGTTGATCATATAACTGGGAGGGAACGTGTCACATTAGAGGTAAGCAATCAAAGATGTTCGATAATTACCACGATGAGGTTGGTCCCCTCTTTTATTTTTGTAGACTAAGCTATGAATATGAATGAATGTCGGACTCTCGTCCACTCAAGGGGTGCGAACACACCTGCGCGGATTACATGTGACAGTTACAAGAATGGCGGGGAAGTTAATAGTACTCGATGACATTCAGGGATGGATGTAGACCCATCGGGCGGGGATAATCATTCTGGTCTTGGGAAAGGTGATTAGTGTTTTGTAGCGGAATTTTGGAGAGTATTTACAACATGTTTAGAGATTAGGTTTTAGGAAGGTTGAACTCATGATTGATTCCAAAATAGTGGTTAACGTTCTCCTTCATCATGATAAGAGTGGTCATTTTGGATGGAGTCTTTGCAAGCAAATTCGTCTATTACCTTAATGGAAATAGAGAGTGAAGATTCATCATTCGTATCATAAAACAAACATATGCGCTAATGTTTTAGCTTATTTAAGTTGTGTGATAGGTCCCACAATAATATTTTTTAAGTCTTGTCCAGCTTAAGTTAATTATTTTCTCGCTGCAAATAATTTTAGGGTTAACTTTTTTCTTGTAGTATGTACCAAAAAAAAAAAAAAATTCTTATAATTAGCGTAGCGTATAATAATATTCTCTCCTTTTTGAACTTAGGCCCTTATTATTGCTATTAAAAAAACAAAAAAAAAAACCTTATTACACAAAACAAAGACAAAATTTGATGAACCACGAGCCACTACATCACTTCTTGCACTATATAGTTTTAACACACAGTTCTTGATTAATGCTTGGCGGCATAATCATCATCATTTGAAATTAGCATGCTCTTACGTTTCCCTCCATTCAACTCAAAACCACCACTTCACATTCTCTTATACCATTCCACCACTACAACAACAATTTCAAAACAACAATGCAAAACCTTAATCCAAACAAAACTACTTCATCAACAAAACATCGTACACGGTCATATCTTAAACTACACAAACATATCCAGCCTCATTGCCAATTACATATCCTTCAATTCCACAAAAAACGCCATTTTACTTCTAGAAAAAAACATCACACCATCTGATTCATCAGTTTACTGGTGGAACCAATTAATAAGACATGCACTTCACTTAAATTTACCTCATGTTGTTTTACGACTTTTCTGTCGTATGAAAAAACTTAACTGGGTTCCTGATCATTATACATACCCTTTTGTTTTTAAAGCTTGTGGCGAAATTTCGAATTTTGAACTCGGTGGTTCGATTCATGGGTCTGTTTTACGATCGGGTTTTGATTCTAATGTGTTTGTTTGTAATGCGGTGGTGTCAATGTATGGGAAATGTAAGGCGGTTGTTGACGCACGGAAGGTGTTTGATGAATTGTGTCATAGAGGGATTTGTGATTCGGTGTCGTGGAATTCGATTGTTTCTGTTTATTCGCATTGTTTTGTTCCGAATGTTGCGGTTTCACTTTTTAGGGAAATGACGATGGGTCATGGGTTGTTGCCGGAGGCTGTTGGTGTTGTTAATATACTTCCTGTTTGTGGTTTTCTTGGTTTAGGGTTACATGGGAAACAGGTTCATTGTTTTTGTGTTAGAACTGGGTTGGTTGATGATGTTTTTGTTGGGAATGCTTTGGTTGATATGTATGCAAAATGTGGGAAAATGAGGGATGCTGATAAGGTTTTTGAGAGGATGAGGTTTAAGGATGTTGTTACTTGGAATGCTATGGTTACTGGGTATTCTCAAAATGGTAGATTTGAGGATGCTCTTTCTTTGTTTGGGAAAATGAGGGAAGAGAAAATTGAGTTGGATGTTGTTACTTGGAGTTCTGTTATTGCTGGGTATGCTCAGAAAGGGTTCGGTTGTGAAGCAATGGACGTGTTCAGGGAAATGTGTGGATGTGGTTGTCGTCCTAATGTGGTTACTCTCGTTTCATTGCTTTCTGGTTGTGCGTCAGTTGGAGCATTGCTTCATGGGAAAGAAACTCACTGTTATGCAATTAAATTTATTCTCAAGGAGGAGCATGGTCATGATGATTTGATGGTTATTAATGCTCTAATTGATATGTATGCTAAATGCAAGAGTTTAGAAGTAGCTCGTGTGATGTTTGATGAAATATGTCCCAAAGATAGGGATGTGGTAACTTGGACCGTGATGATCGGAGGGTATGCTCAGCATGGTGATGCAAATCATGCCCTGCAACTTTTCTCTGAAATGTTCAAAATTGATAACTGTATAGTTCCTAATGATTTTACTATATCTTGTGTACTCATGGCCTGTGCTCGTTTGGCATCATTGAGGTTTGGTAGGCAAATACATGCTTATGTGTTGAGAAGAAGTCGTATTGATTCAGATGTTCTGTTTGTGGCTAATTGTCTCATAGACATGTATTCTAAATCTGGAGATGTAGATACTGCTCAACTTGTTTTTGACAACATGTCGAAGAGAAATGCTGTCTCTTGGACCTCATTGCTCACAGGGTATGGCATGCATGGACGCGGGGAAGATGCTCTCCGTGTTTTTGGTGAGATGAGGAAAGCGGCTCTAGTACCTGATGGCATAACATTTCTAGTTGTGCTTTATGCTTGTAGTCATTCGGGAATGGCGGATCGTGGAATCAATTTGTTTTATAGAATGAGCAAGGATTTTGGCATTGAACCTGGAGCAGAGCATTATGCTTGTATGGTTGATCTTTTGGGTCGTGCTGGTCGTCTAGGTGATGCTATGAGACTCATTAATGATATGTCGATGGAACCACCACCAGTAGTGTGGGTGGCCTTGCTTAGTGCTTGTAGGATACACTCGAATGTGGAACTTGGGGAATTTGCAGCAAAAAAATTGTCAGAATTGGAGGCTGTTAATGATGGTACATATACATTGCTTTCAAACATATATGCCAATGCTAGTCGCTGGAAAGATGTGGCTAGGATTAGATATTTGATGAAACGTACTGGAATCAAGAAAAGACCTGGTTGCAGCTGGGTCCAAGGAAAGAAAGGCACGGAAACCTTCTATGTAGGAGACAGAACTCACTCACAATCTCAGCAGATATATGAAACACTTGCAGATCTGATTCAGCGCATTAAGGCCATTGGGTATGTTCCACAAACAACCTTTGCTCTTCATGATGTGGATGATGAAGAAAAAGATGACCTGCTTTTTGAACATAGTGAAAAGTTGGCTCTTGCCTATGCCATCCTAACACTACCTCCAGGTGCACCTATTCGTATCACTAAGAATTTACGTATTTGCGGTGATTGCCATAGTGCCATTACCTACATATCCACGATCGTTGAACATGAGATCATACTTAGAGACTCAAGTCGTTTCCATCATTTCAAAAATGGATCCTGCTCGTGCAAAGGGTACTGGTGAAAGTACCAGTAGACCGTTTCATTCGGTATATAGCTTTTTGCTATGGAATATGTAATTATCTTCTTTGACTACACATCACATATTTACAGCTACGTTGTGATTGGATTGAGAACATTTGAACAGCTGTTTCATGGGAATCTGCTGATAGCAAATGATTTATTTCGTTGAACATGCCTACTTTTGTTGAACGCAGTCTGTTGGTGACTTCACCGACATATGCTTGTGTCACGCTCACAGTAAAGCCCACTGCACTTGTTTACTACACTTCAGGAATTGGAATACCACAATTATTGTGCTTGGTGCTATTCAAGGACTAACTTATCTACTTGTGGGACTAGAGATTCAGGTACCTCATAGGCTTGTATTTTTAAAGAAGATTTGTTGCCAGATGATTGAGCTGATATATACTGCATTTCTTACTACAATTGGAGTATGAAGTAAATCTAGGTTATGTGACCTATTTGTTAACAGTGGAATATTAAGAATTTTTTATGAACCAAAAGAGAAAAATAGGTAAGTAGTGTATCTTCACTTATTCAAAATGTTTTAGTTATTTTTTCATATATTCTTTTTACAAATAGTTGCCCTTTGTTAGAGACCACAAACACTACTTGTAGAATAGTGAATCATTTAATATAAACATCACAGACCATATATAAGTCTTCTGAAAAGATTTGTCTGAATGATCAGCGGTAGCTTGTGACTGAATCTGTTATGCCCGTGACCTCTATATATAAACATCACAGACCATAACACTTGCTACATATTTTCTGGATATTAGCTTTTGGTGTTGTGCACATTTTGTTGCATTGTTTCCAACCTATAAATTTTCATTTAGTTAACATTATGTTTGGTATTGGTTCCACGTTGTTCCTAACCTTAAGCAACCCATTTGTAACTTCTTTGATCTGGCAATTAAAGAAGGCCTCTTTGAGATCCAGTAATAACAAAGTTTAATTAGATTATCAGGAAAAAGTCATTGCCTTTGGGGTAGATTCATATGTGCCAGACAATGTTCTAAAATTGAGCTTCTATTTACCAATTACATAAGTTGGAACAACTGTTAAGGTAAAAGTAACACATTACGAAACTAATCAAGTCCTTTTGTCAAATGTTGACAAGGGAAGAGTATAGGGATTTTGGACATCGCTTGGATATTGAATTATGATCATCATGTGCTGATTGACCTAGACTTGCCAAACATGGACTACATAGATACTAGGACTGATCGTTCATGTCTGTTGAAACAATTCTTTGCAGACTTATTCTTAAACTATTTTTACTCTTATTGACTCCCAAAACATTTTTTTTTTCATTTTCTTTGTATGATGTCTATAAGACAATGGCGTATTGCCCAGCTTCCCACTTGAATGAAAGGATTGTTTCATCTAAGTCAAGGAGATCACCTGCTGCCTATCCTTTGCATGATCTCAAAATTGTTGAACACATTGCTTCTCCAATTTGGTTTATCTTGCACAATGGCATTTCATTTAATAATAGAAGAATTCACTGATGCATCTTATGGCTAGGAAAAATGCACCCAACTGTGCACTAGTCAGGGTCTTACCCTCAAATCAAAATATCATGTTACTAATGTTTTTAATGTTCTTGTGCAGGACCTGGAGCCTCCGAAGTTTTCAATTTTGCATTTGTGCAAGTTCGCTTAAAGAGATGTGCTATTTTAACCTCGTAAGAGCTTAACAACTGCAGTAAGCTGTGAATTCTTGTTTAAATTAACTAAATCAAGCTTTTAAAAAAAATATATAGAAAGAACTACCTAGAAGAAGTGAGACTCGTGGTTTTTTCATTGTACAATAATCTTCAGCATTAATAAATTGTAGACTAGCATGGAGGCACCAACCAGTACAACTGTACCGTCATTTTAGTTTTTGCTGAACAATTAAGATGTTAATGCTTAAGAATTAGGAGTTCTAAGCTTATAAAAGAGGATGACTAGCTCTGTTATTGAGGTACATTCCTCTGTTGTGTGTATATAATATTATTGCTGTCAAAGGAATGATAGATATGGTTTCAGAAACTTGGATTCCCTTGTACATATCCCTCTTCCTACGTTAAATTATGCACCTTTTGAGCTTTTTCTTTATGATGTCTAAGATAGTAAGCCATGCGAATGAATAGGTGGTTTTGTAAGTAGTTATAAAATTGGTTTTAAGACTGGATTTTGAGTCCAAAGCAGGAAACTTTGTCTTGGATAATTTGACTGAAACTCGACTAATAGTGTGTTTGGAAAACCAGTTGCCTATCACTCGATGCCTGTTTATTTGAAGCTACGTGAGGCTTGCCGTGGATTTTCACCGTGGAAACAAGTGTTTCCAAACATATGCTAGAGCACTGGTGAAAATCCTTTTGAATGGAGAGTTTATGTATATTATTTGATTTGATTACATAATCTTTATAGCATTTCAATGTTGAACTGCACTAGATTCATTCAAACTCTTTCAGCTTTCGCTTTTTCTTTTTGTAAAAAGAAAACAATAGAATTCACCTTATCATGCTTCACATTCACAAGTTTCATACTATGGACTACAAACAAACCTATTCTTGGACAATAAACCTAGGATATCAAAGATCACTGGTAGTACAGAATACAGATAGAATGAAATAAACATTACTGTATACTCCATTCATTTATTTGACTTCTAAACACATACCTATGTAATTCAAACCAAGAATTATTTTCATATGTGAAGCCACATATATACCCAACTAACTCAAGTTACCTTACTTTACAAGACCCAAATTGAGGATACCCCATGAAGTATTCGGCCATGATTTCTCCTTTGCCTTCATTAACAAAACTCTAGTCCAAGCAATCCAACCTTCCCAAGAAACCCTTTTATCCCAATGACATCCCCATTCAAGTAAAAGAGTCAATCCTCTCTCAGCTTCTCTCTCACCCTCTTCAAATCTCCCCTTTGTCAAATAAACTTGACTCAACACCACATGTGGTTCTCCAACAAAGGGGTTTTTCTCAATACTCTTCACCAACAACTCCTCAATCCTCTCCAAACCTTCTTCACAAATTAAAGCTTCCCAATACAAATCCCTTGCAATTATTTGATCCCCTGCATCCAAAACCTTTGTACATTTATTGCAAACCGGCGGCAAAACCAACTCAATATCTTCATCTCTCTCAGAATCAACAACATTAACTCCTAATTTTGTCTTCTTTTCTTCCAAGAAAATCTCTTCCTCTCTCAAAATCAAATTATAAATAGCTCCCATCCTCGAAATTGAATTCAACCACAAACCCGGTTTACCATTTCCAGGCCAAACAGCTCCAAAATTGTTCCCTTTAAACTCAAGCCTACCATCAAAATTCTCAAACAACATATCTTGAAAACCAAAAAGCTGATCACAAAAATCAGCCATAGTCATCATAACAAAAACCGCAACAACTCTCCTCGAAAGCTTCACATCTTCACCTGTACGAATATGCTTCACTTTTACTCCATCGAAAGGAACAAGACCCTGCAATTTCTTCCTCCAACTTTCATCCTTATTAAAAACCCCCTTCTCCTTTGCATTCCTCAAAGACAATTCTGATTTTTCAAGATCATGACGAAGCTCCAAATCAGAATACTGAAAAAGAAGATCATCATGAATAAGAGATTGTCTAGGAACAACACAAAACAAATGAATTAAGCGCTCAGCTTCTACACCAACATGTCCACGAACAACATCACGACTAGTTGAAGGATTGAAGATCGCAAGGTTAACGTATGAATTGGAGTATGCTGAGTGGAACAGTCCACAAAGAGAGACAGCATGAGGTGATTTCCAAAGGTGGAGAATTCGGAATATATCGATAAGGTGTTCAAGGAAAGTTCCATGTTTGTGCCAACATTCAGATGCACCAACGGAACGAAGGATGGCAATTAAGGAGGGGAGGTTGGTGTCTATAGAATTTAGTTCGTTTCGGAGGAAGGGTTTAGCTGAGGTTAAGAGGGTTTCGAGGTATTCACTTGAACTTGAATAGGTAGAATTCGACATGGTCATTAATCAGCTAATAAGTTGGTGAATGATTTTCCTGTTAAAGAGTAGAATTTAATGTGGTGGTGGGGCGTTGGTGTTGTATTGTTGAGGAGACAAAGATCATGAGATAGAAAGTGATGAGTCTATCCTTAATAGAGTGATTGAAACGTTACCAAGATTTTGGATTGGCAAGTGGTGAGTAATGTTGATAAGATGAAGATGAATCAGTGTTGTGTCGCCACAATATCTGGCTAGGATTTGTTTTCTAACGCTGATTTTTCGTAGTCATATTCAGTGTGCTTGTTTGTTTATTCAACTGCATGCTTTAATTACGTGAACAATATGAGCACAGACACGACACTTCTCAGATTGGGCGTGTTCCAGTGTCGGACACCGGATACGTGTAGTGTCCTACACCGATACTTATAATTACATTGAATTATGTTATTTTTTCAAATTATCATCAATATCGATATGTCAGTGTCCGTGCGGATGTCTGTATCTATGTCGGTAATAATTCTATTTTTATGAACTTTTTTTGTTATTTTTTGTTTACTCAACTTTTTGATTTTGTACAATAGAGAAAAGACAGAGAAAAAAATTAATAAAGATAAATAGGACACAAACATCATCAGGAATCAACCTTTGCAGCTGCAAAGGAGGTTGATCAAGGTTGTGAAGTTCAAAGAGAGTCTCCTTTGAAGCTGGGATTTGCAAGCTTTTATAGTACATTGTCAATTTGAATTGTTTCGATTTACTTAACTAATAAATATATTAATTTTGTCAAAAAAAAAACTAATAAATATATTAATGATGTTTTTTGTTAATCAAAGAGCTTTTTTTTTTTTTTAAGGAATCAAAGAGCTATTTATAAACTTTTGTAATTTATAGAAATCATTTCATAGGAACAAACATTATTTCACCATTTCTAAATATTATCCTAATTTCCCATATTTTTTCTTAAAAATTATTCATCTCACTATAATAATGGGCTATTCATAAACTAATATATATTTCTTTGGATTAGATATCATTATATTCTCTTTTCTATATTTCTATCGATCAATGGCACTAAGTGTTAGTGTTTTTTCAGATTAGATGTTGTTAGCTAGCATTATTTCACCTTGAGGGTGAAATTTTCACATGGAGGAATAAATTCTTTCTTCTCAACCAATTTTTTTTTTTTGTAAATAAGAGTTAGATATTGAAACTCTCACCACATCTTATTTAGAATATTTAAATCGCATACTATGATAAAACGAAAACTAAAAAATAATTATCAATTTTGGTTTTTTTTTTTTTAAATGTTTACGGTTCTCTCTTTTTTTTTTTTTTTTTTAATTTGAAATTTGGATAAACAAAATTTACAGAGATAATTTAGATAATATTTTGCTATACACCGAAGTGCACAAAAAATAATACTATGAATGTCCATCTTTTTATAGTTCATGCATGGATTTATTTTTTCTAAACATAATATCTATTTTTAAATTTAATTTAATTCATATAAATGTATTTATTATTTCCTTCACAAAAATATTGTTAATTAATTTTTGTAAATCTATGTTTTATGTTTACATCTTTTTACTGGCACCTATTACCTTCTTTTATGATCAATCAAAGGAAAATTGAGTACCACATTGGTGAAATTAATATACTTATAATTAATAATGTTTGATTAATGGGAACTTTTGTTTTATTTTTAATCAAATTTGAGTATCACAATTGTGAAATATACTTATAATAATTTTATTTTAATCCAATTTTTATTTTTAATCAACTTTAACAGTCATCACATTGGTGAAATATAAGCATTTTTCAGAATATCTTGAAAATACTAATAGTTTAGTCCTAGCTCACTTGTCAATACCAATATCTTTTTCAATTAAACCCAAGACCTCACACTTTATGTGAGTTTTAATGATATATCCAACTTCATCTAGTGACAACAAAATACAAATAATAACAATATAAATTGTTTTACTAAATTATTACTATGAAATCACTAAAAATTGGTTTATTAATGTTTTTTTTTTCAAGTATCTTAGTGCATAGAAAATCTAACTGAATAACTGGAGTGTCGGCGGTTCGAATTCCGACTCTGCACATATAATGCGATATCCTACCAATTGAGATAAGCTCAGATAGATAAATTGGTTTATTAATGTAATTACTTACCTATCATCACTTAATTTTTTACTAAATTATTACTACAATGAAATCACTAAAAATTGGTTTATCAAAATGTTATTACTTACCTTTGATATAAAAAAAATGTTATTACTTACTCCCTCCAGACACAAATATAAACAAAAATACACTTTTTAGGTACATTAAATACCAGACATATCAATATATATTTTTTGACGAAATTACTTACCTTAAAAAATAAAAAGGGTTATATTAGCTTAGGTGTGAAATGTTTTAGTTTGACTGGAGGGAAAGTATAATTGTTAGTAGTAGAATCGAAAGCCTCGTTTCTTCCTTCTCCTCTTCTTTTGGTACATTTCATTCATATTTTAACAGCGCCGTGACGGAGAAGAGAGAGAAACAAACTCTGTCACTGAGAAATGGATTTGGACCAGTGGATCTCTAAGGTTAAAGATGGCCAACACCTTCTCGAAGACGAACTTCAACTTCTCTGCGAATACGTATTCTCTCTCTCTCACTTTCTAGGGTTTCACTTTCACTTTCATTTTTCAATTTCAATCACTTCTTCAAGATTCATGCTTAATTATTCCTCAATTTCAAATCCGTTACGTGTTTAATTTTGCACCGCAATTTTAATATTTATTATTATTACTCAATTATTACGCATTATTATGTGTATTAGAGAGTGAAATTTTAGGGTATAGTTTGGTTCTGATCAAGATTTATCAACGAAATTTTCTGTTATTATTGTTTTATTATTGTGCTGGTTTTTATTTATTTATTTTCTTGATTTTTTTTAGTTTAAATTTGAAATTAAAGTGATTATGAATGTTTCAGGTTAAAGAGATCCTAATTGAGGAGTCTAATGTGCAACCTGTCAATAGTCCAGTAACTGTTTGTGGTGACATTCACGGTCAGTTTCATGATCTAATGAAACTTTTCCAGACCGGTGGTCACGTGCCCGAGACTAATTACATTTTTATGGTATTCTACTATGTTATGTACAGTTGGATCTGGATGATGCTATTGTTATGTAGTTTTGATGAATTTGTTTGTCTTGCTAAATGTGTGTTAGGGCGATTTTGTTGATCGTGGTTATAATAGTCTTGAAGTATTCACCATCCTTTTGCTTCTAAAAGCTAGGTATGTTGCTTTGGTTATGCTTGCTTGCTTGCATATGTCTTAACCTGGCTTGTGTTCATGTGACTTTGAGTAATATTGTAGCCACTTTGTAGTTGTGACTTTCTAATTTATTGGTCTTATTTGGCTATGAAGTATAGACACAGACACATATATGACATATTTTTTTTTGAACAACACATATATGACATACTGACACTAACATGTTGACACTGATAATAATTTGAGAGACTGGACGGTGTCTCCAATTATTGAATGTAACAACATATACAGTGTCATGTCGCGCCTTCATCATGAATTGTCAAGGCCACATAGGTGTTTGGATCTCAAATCTTAGAGTTATCGTGGCTTTCTAAATACTTCGCCTTTTATTTAAGCATCTTTTTAATTTTTGTTTGCTTTTGTAGATACCCAGCTAATATTACTCTTCTACGTGGAAACCATGAAAGTAGACAACTCACACAGGTATGTGTTTAATGTACATGGATATCATACCCGACATTAATTATTGTAGGGTTAAGTAGACCACTTATGCAGTAGATGGGGAATTATTAAAGGTTTCTGCTTCATGTCATTCTAGCAAGCCAATGTTGTCCGTTCTGAATTGTGGAAAGTAGTAGTTTATTCAAATTCCGCTATGCTATAGCGCTACAACACCACCATAACCACTATCTGACAATTATAGGAAGCTAATGATGCGTTTTTGGGGACATATATAGGCCTTTTGGGATCAGGTTCTATAGCTGGACTGGGTTGGTAACTTGATAAAATTAAGTGATTTTGATTTGTCAAAATAAATTAGGAATCTATTGATTATATACTTGATTGATTCAGTGGTGTAAGGACTTGTGAACTATCATTCTAGTTTTGCCTTTTCACTTCTGCTCTTGCAATTGTAAGAAATGTCAAAATTTATGGATTTCTGTTACGAGATCTTATAGATTAGATGATAAAGGGGAAAATTCTAAGATTAGAAATTAGAGATGTGAAAATTTGTGATGCCGATTTATGTTAATTTTGTAATTTAATATTGTGCTAGGTCTATGGATTTTATGATGAATGCCAGAGAAAGTATGGAAATGCTAATGCTTGGCGATACTGTACCGATGTTTTCGACTATCTTACACTTTCTGCAATTATAGATGGAACTGTAAATCTCTTTTACTCTTTCCCTCCCTACTCCTTTCTCTATTCCCTATGCTTATGTAATTAGTGCATGAGTTTTTTATTTTAAAATTCTGCTTTAAGAAAACATAACTTTCTCATATGCTTTGGTTTACCCAGGTGCTTTGTGTTCACGGCGGCCTTTCTCCAGACATACGAACAATTGACCAGGTTCTCTAGCTCCCTTCTCAGCTGCTGGTCAAAATCAATAATAAGTATTGGACCAAGTACATTTGGATCATTTTTTATTTATAACATAATAAGAATGGCACAAAGAATTGGTCTAAAAAGCTGTTTTGTTTTCAAAATTAAAATTAAGCAAAACTAAATGTGTGCCATGCCAACTTGCGAGTTTATATTGGCCAGATGTCTTACATGTTGTCAAACTAAGATTTTGCAAAATTATACCTTGGTATTGTGTATGTGAACTTGTTCACAGTTTTACGACATCATATATAAGGGCTGAGATGTTTATATGACAAGCATGTATTTCTGATACCTCTTTGACTTTGGTTTCATAGCGTACATGATTTTCTTAAATTAATCTTGATTCTCCTTTCTGCCCCGTGCTTCCCTGACTTCATAAACATAGAATATTACTATTTGCATATATTGATAATACTGCACATAATTGGATGATATTTATATCTCATTTCCTTACTCTATGCTAGTAAATCAAAGAGGTATCAGCAATGGCCTGTTTGGTTTGAATTTGAAAACATGTTTTCTGTTTTCATGTTTACTTATATTTTACAAAAATACCTTAATTTCACGCTTCAGTTTATTTCCCAATATCAAGATCTGTGTGGGAATAATCAAGGTGACATTTTTGTACTTAAAAGTCAAAACATGAAATGAAAACCAATTTGTTTTTCAAACCAGACAAACTCTGTTGTGTTATGACAGTTTGACTTCAGAATTCCTCTAGTTTCATTTTGATGTACATGTTTGGTTTATTTTAAATTCTTAACAATAAAAAAATGTTAGTCTTGAAACCGAAATACTATATTCTATAATTTAATGTCTCAGCACTACTATAAGATAGCACTTTATATGCTATTGTTGGATAATTTACTGTTAATTGTATAGCTAAAATTTTTGTTACTTTTTTAAAGGTGAACAACTATGTATGTTGCTTAAAATATAGTAATATAAAATTTATGGCAGATAAGAGTCATTGAGAGGAACTGTGAAATTCCTCATGAGGGGCCATTTTGTGATCTAATGTGGAGTGATCCCGAAGATATTGAAACATGGGCAGTCAGTCCACGTGGAGCAGGCTGGCTATTTGGATCCCGGGTTACATCTGAGGTAATGTAATGAATTGTCAATTTCTTATTGAATTGAACATTATGTGTGGATTTTACAGACACATTCTTTTCGTGCAGTTCAATCACATAAACAACCTTGATCTTGTTTGTCGAGCACATCAACTTGTACAAGAAGGCCTTAAGTACATGTTCCAAGATAAAGGCCTTGTAACCGTAAGTATCTGAATCTTTTAAAAATTGAAGAAGACTTTGATGTTTCATTTTTTTATTAATTGGTCGTTTTGAAATTTGCAGGTATGGTCTGCACCTAATTACTGTTACCGCTGTGGAAATGTAGCTTCTATTCTTAGTTTCAATGAAAATATGGTGAGTCATCCGACACTTTTTTTATTTTGAAGTATATTTTGAGGACTATCATGATTGTTTTGTCATTTGGTCTCATGATGTATGTGGTGGTGCCTTTGTTTTTTGTATATCTCATATGGGAGGAACTTTTTACTTCATGCCGTTTTTTCTTTATAGCATCCAATAGTATTTCTTCTACGTATGACCATATAAAAGAAATCAAGAGACACAAGACTACATGTCTCATTACTCCTGTAGTTGTAGGAATGTAGAAGAGGCATTTATTCTTAAAATTTGAATGGTGCTATTCAGCAAAAAGAAAGACTTCTTGAGGGATAGTTGGCAAGTCCAATACAGTTGGAACAGATGTATGTATAATGTCAGACACATATGGGGTGTCAAAGAAAGTAGTTTTGAATGACTGATACCAGTATTTATCAAGAACTGGTGTAATCAGCGATTTGGATGCTTCACATTATCTCTTCTTGGTTCAAAATGATGGCTTTAATGTTATAGGATTTTCTTTTATAATTGGATGGTGAAAGCGAGATCATTATAGAAAAAACGAGATGGGAATAAATGGTTACTTCTTTTTTCCCTCAAGCTGCTGCTTGGTAAGATCAGTCTGAAATATGAATCAACTTTCTTGGCCTTGGGCTAGTGCTTGCACACGGGTTTTTGTGTTGATTAAATAGGCAAGTTAAACATGGCATTAAACTTTGAACAAACATAAATAAAATATTATGAAGAAACAGTATTAAAATATCAATAGACTTAGATAGGAGTTACATTTTCTTGTAGATGCTATTGAATTTTAGGGATTAGATGGAAAAGGAAAGAAATGAAATGTAGAGGGAATGTGTGGAAAATTGATTGCAGAACACTAATGAGCTATGACTACTTGTGATCTAAATTATAAATTATAATACATATAAAACATACTAATTTTTTATGCTAAACTACAAATTAACAGACCTAGTGTGTTTGATTTGCTGAAAAATGTAGGATTGGACTATATGCTTGTTCTATGTTTAATCTTAAAAGTAGGTAACAAATCCTAATTTGTATGTAATCATATGGAATGACTTTTTGCCCCACCAAAGTAGAAACTTCCATTTTTTTCCTGATAACTCTTTCCCGGCCCTCCTCTTCGTCATCCTTTCTTCCCCCTTATCTCCCTGAAAATACTTTCCCTGTGCATCAATCACGGAACCAGTTGACCGAATAAAAATCATGTAAGGATGAAGAACTGGTTACCCAAGATGTTAAAAAAGGTGTTTAGGACACTAGAAAATAAAGTAGGATGCGATCAGTCAATGTCAATGCATGGGAAGGTTTTCGGCTAAGAGCTTCTGGTTTCCCAGTGATCAGATTTTCCTAATTCTGAGTGGAACAGAGATGCCTGATATAGTAGGATGTTTTGGGCAATTGAATGGTAAAACACCAACAAGGTTAGGCAACAGAGACCTTGGAAAGCCATCTCTGAGCACTCCCTGGGCAAGATGGGGATGCAGCCTTCTAAAGGTAATGGCAGAAATGGGGTGTTGAGACAATAATGTATGCGGCAGCTGGCAGGATAGATCAAAGATCAAACAGGAATTAATCTGACCTGAAAACTGAACAGAAATACTGGGCAGCAAATGTGTTGCAGATTTTGGAGACTTGATGCAGAAATTGAAGCAGAGGAGATCATGTCTTATGTGTGAAAATTTCGAAGATATATGGAAGCAACATGAACACTTTTTTTTTCATACGAGACTGAGTAATTGTGATGCCATATAATGACCCTTGATTTATTTACACAACTTTTGACTATAAAAATAAAAATATTCACTTTATTTTGGTTTTCTCTGCAAGTAGTATTTTGACATGAACATTATTATAATTTGGTTTTTATTTTTGGCATCGAATTCTATTCTATAAATGCTTACATTTGCAGTCTTCTTAACTTATATAGCTCCTTCACTACTAGGGGTATCTATGTTAGGTTTGCACAACTGCTTTTTGAGTTGTGCTGTATTTTGGTTCAAGCCAATACTTAAGCCACTTCATAAAATGGAAGTAGTTAACAAATACACTCACTTATTATAAAACTTTTGATGTTAGTGATAGTTGGCCTATGGCTTTTACATGCCATTAAGGCGGCAATTATGCTGAATTCGTCCATTGAATTCTCTCTTCAAATCATGTATCCCCACTATTTATTTAATTTGATATTAAGGTGGTAAATTTACATAATTCACTTTCAGGCCTAACGAAAGTTACTGCCTTTAACATGCACCCTTGAGTGTTGCAACATTTCTTGGTGTGATGGAAGTCTTTAGAAATAATTTATGCTTGTGGATTTTGATGACTGTGATCACGCTTACATGTTACCAGCATTTTGGTTATTGACCCTTGCATATTTTCTTGTAACAGGAGAGAGAAGTCAAGTTTTTCACTGAAACAGAGGAGAATAATCAGATGAGAGGGCCAAGGACAGGTGTTCCATATTTCTTATAATTTGGCGAAGATTTGACAGAATTTATTGTAAAATTATGCAGTAAATGACTTACTATTATGATTGGACAGTGTTAGTCATGTATCATGGAGATTCAAATGCATTGGTTTTTCTTAGGTGAACCCTGTTTTTGTTATAGTATTCTTTGTCTGCTTCCACCAAATATTGAACATTCTAGTTTTGCAATCCTTTGTATAATGTTCAATACAATATTGAAAAGTGTATTCCTTAGTCCCCACGACTAAAAATGATAAAGTACCAAGTGATATACGCAAGTTCGTTATACGCAAGTGGCACTTTTCACCTGCACTGTTTGTAACCAAAATACCTAATCTCACCTCAGGAGGATACATGTTTTTCAACTGCAAGTGGGGTTTAGTTTCAGCTCCATTCTTTTACATGTTTTTCAAATGAGATTTGTAGGATTGTAATGTTACAAACAGATTTCTGTAGATTAAACTAATTTAGCATATAGGCAATATGTAGTAGTCCTGTTCCAGCTCAGGTGAATTCAAAGAACACTGACATTGTGTGCTGATAAATCATTCATTGGTGTTCTCTGATAGCACTGCTTCGCGCTCCTCATTGTTAAGAAAATCTGTTTGACATTACAAAGAATTTATCTTCTGACAAGAATGTAGTCTCAATAAGTTTTATTATTTTATTTTAGTATAGTTGGAATTTAAATCTTAGACCTTGTATTTGTCGAACTTTGATTGTTACAATTTAATCACTTGAATTACGCCTTGTGGACATTTTGAAAGCTTTGGGAAACACTGTAATCTGTTCAAGTTCTTAATTGAACTTCAACTCTTGTGAGACAACGAAAGTGGGAGAAGAGTTGGAAAGACATGCTTTATGGTTCAGTTATGAACCAACCGACACCAGCTTTCTCAGCCTTCTAGATTGTGATCCGACAATGTCTTGAAAAGTTTATGTGGCTTTGACAAAGCAGTGAAGAATTTTTAAGTTCTTCAATCTCATTTTTCAAAATCTCATTTGTCTTTGTAACTTTGAAGGCTGTGGAAGATGACCATCATTTTGTTTCCTTGAGATATCTCTTTCATCTTCAGATGCGTTAAAATAAGATTCCTCTGGTCCTTGAAGTGTTTTTGTAGATTCTTCATTGAAGGCTTTTAAGTTTCTCATTTTCTTCTCTCAAAGTTGTTATTTCTTGTTGCAAGGATTAACATCTATTTGACTTTTTGTGAGAAAATCTAATTCATGTTTATCAGACTTGCTTTCAATTTAAGTAAGATTAAGTAAGATTACCTCATCATTGTCTTATCTAGTGTGGTTACACAAATTTTCAAAGCTCAAACCTTAGTCTTTCTACTTAAAATTGATTTGGTGTCCCTTAACTTGCTAGCTAAGTTACATACTTGGGATCTTGAATAACATTGCATTCTCCCAAGACTACCATGATTTGCATCCTTGCATCTCATCCCGTTCCACTCAAAATTACCAAACATCTTAGAAGAGAAAGACGGATGTATATAATCAAATTTGATGTATGTATACAATCTTGATTTGCTTGTATCCTAACAAACCATATGCTAAGGTTGGAAAAAAATGAAATTAAATATACACACTTTCTTAAATAGCTCTAAGTTCAGGTGATTGCTCGTCTCCCCCTGCATTGCTCACACATGGGAAATACATTACTGAAAGATATCTTCCGGTGTAATTTAAACTACAGAGGAGGGAAGAGCAATGACCCCAAATTCATTGTCCAGAAGAAGAAGAAGGAAAGTAATTAACAGGTTTATGACAGTTGCAAAAGAAAAGTAAAAAGACCAACATTAATTTGCAATCCATCTCAAGAGGTTTATGACATTTAGTTTGGTTACAGAGGTTGAAGAAGAAGAAAAGTAAAAAGAGTTATGACAGTTGCAAAAGCCATTTGTAACAGTAGAAAGTAATTAACAGATGTGGGGACTTTATGTATATAAATGACAGTTAATTTGCAATCCATCTCAAGATTTACTCTTTCCCGGAAAAGATCACAAACATATGGAGTTACTAAAGCAATCCCATGGCTTCTCCTTTAGCATCACTGAGGGTTTGAGGGATATACATGGTTCTAACTAAGAGGAAAATGTTTGTTTCGGCGCTTGCACACATACCAAAATTCGTGCAATTATATGTTGTCAAGAAATCAGCATCAACTCTTTGCAAAACAAAAAGGCGGAGCTAGCCAATTAGAGTCATGATTAGTGTGTAACAATGTTGTATGCTAAGAAGACTCCTTATCCTTGCATTTGCCAGTCATTGAGAAAGAGCAGAGTTTTGATGTACCTTCATATAGTCGACGGAACAGCCATCCCACAATTTGAGACTCCTGTGAAACCAAATTCCCAAAGGGTCATATATCAAACACTTATCAGTGATATCAGTTTGTAGATTCCAGGTGTTGTAGCATAATAAAGCATAGTTCGTGTTTTGCACAAGATTGAAGATATTTTTCATATGTTATGATACTCTCCATATAAATTATTTTACGTGTGGTGTGACTGATCTGCGAGCTGCCAAATGATCATCCAGTTTCCACTAGCTTTGAGATGTTCACTATCAACTAAATTGGTCATAGCTAGGTGATAAGATGATCTTAATACATACATGTCTTCATCTGGTTCCAATAATCAACTTGTGATTCATAGCCAAGGGAATTAAAGGTGTAGCTAAGATGCATTGACTTCTCTTCTTCAAAAAAAAAAAAAAGATGCATTGACTTCTGCATAAGATCTTCTGCAGAACATAATATCAAGATATTATGCAATCTTATGTTATAAGTCAACAGGACATATAACAAGGTTTTATTTTTACCTTTTAGTAATTTGCACTCCAAAATAAAATATAACAAGGATGCTACTCAATGTATAATAATTGGAATAAGAATGATAACTTACTTTCAAACCTGAATAAAATGTAAAGTAAAAAGTAATGCTCAAGAGATCTAAAACACAATTATAGCACGAAGAATGAACAAAACAGCTTTGAAATGAGCATAAATCTTCTTAAAACATTGAAACCAGATACAAATAGGTGGACAATAATCAATAATTCTAATCAAATGAGTTCACAGATACTTCAAGACAAAAGACGATCCATGACCAATTTCACAACTCTAGGAGCATCAACTGTCACAGCTACTTTTACCGATGGCATATTAGACCATTCAGTGGTTTCTGCAAACCTGGTTTATTACAAACAGAAAAAAAAGATATAAATGAGGTGGCGTATATTAAAGGTAACACAAAGATAAAGTTGATAAAATTTACAATACAAGATGAAGACAAAGAGATCATTACAAAGAGGTTTTTGTTCAACCCCTTTACTAATGTTGAAAACGGTTAAAATAGAGAGCAAACCATCTAATTGGGTTCTCCAAATCTATAGTATGTCAACACATTAGTTTTTCAGAGATTTTATCGTTACATGACAACACCAACAACCAAACCTTATAACACCAGGTGGAGTCAACTACAAGGATCAAATGACGTCATATCATTCTACCATAAATCATATCTCTAGCCAAACCATTGACCTCAAAGATTTTCTTATTAGTTTCTCCTACAGTTTTTCAAGGTGTTCCACTAATTCTAGAGACTGAACTATTCTTTATCTGATCTACTCTCCTAACTCTACAATAAGGTGCTACCCCAACTCTTTGTCTAATGTTATCATTTCTATCCTATCTTGTCTAGTTTTTATGCACATCCAAGAGAACACTTTCTAACTCTCCTAACTCTACAATAAGGTGCTACCCCAACTCGGTGTGGGAAACACTGAGGTTATGGGTGAAACGCAACATCTGGAGCCAAAAACTGAACCAATCCCAATACGGAGGTACAAGCCACCAATCCGACCATAACCCATCTACCCAATTGTAGAGGATATATGAAAATACTAACCCACCAACCAACACTAGGGTACTGACATCCAAAATCCATAGCAAAATGGACAACCAGAAGTGTGACAAGGACTTGAATATAATGGAATACCCAAGTCTCACATCGAATAGCATGAGATTCTTAGTTTGGCTTAGTTCTTACCCCTTAACTAGTTTTCAATGGAGAGTTTCCCAAGTGCTTGAGTGCTGCTTGCCAAATGGTATCAGAGTCGGTTGTCGGTCTCTAAGAAACGGATAACTATGGTGGAACTAAATGAAAAAGGTCGAGTGAAGTGTCGTAGACGCAGAGTGCATCTACTTGGAAGCCGGACCTCCATAGTAGTGTTATGATATGGACTTGGTTATAGGGGGTGTCTAAGTCCTTCATCATGTAGTATGAAATGATAGAAAACTGCTATGAAATGGGCATGAAGATTCATATGAATATAGATAAATTTCTAGTGGTTTATATAAACTGCTAGTGGTTTATACCTTTTCTGTTTATTGTAGAGTATTGTAAGTCCCCTTGTAATGCCACTGGTTTGGACTCTAACAGCACCCTCTGTGCATGTTACAAGTGAAGGATCAACGGCTGCAAGTAATGCTGTTGGGTCGTGAAGGTAAACTCCTGTATAAAAAAAACAGACTAATTAATAATTCAGATGATTAGGTCTCTCCCATTTCTTTGATGCAGTATGAAGACATACCATTGGTGTTGTATGCGTCAGAATGGTAAGAGAAATACACCTCTAAGATTCCGGTCAAGTATTGAGCAAATTTTCCTTTTGAACTTGCCAACTTTTCTCGATCAGAACCTGGTCATTTTGTTTTTGGGATAGGGTAAATCAAAACAAATGTTGCAGAACATGACAAGTGACATGAAGTCATGAACCATAATTAAAATAGCAGTATGTTCATAGCATTTGAGTGATGTCAAGTTCCCATCAATAAAAAGTTTCAGCATATGGTAGACAGTAAATGAATTACGTTATCTACCACAGTATTTCCAAATTCCATCAATAAAAGGTTTTCAGAGAACATTAGTTTGGTTAGAGAGACATTTAATGAAATATGTTGAGCTGAACATGATTAGTGACATAAAATATTGCTGGAACATGATGCCGAAATCCTAAAAAAATGAGTGCATAGGAAATTTGGGAAAGGGGTACCTGACAACATGACTTGGTGAGTAACGTTTATTCCCACTGCAAGTACATCTGCGCCACTTGTGAATACAACATCTGCAGCATCTGGATCACCAAATATCTAGAATCATAACAAATGAAGATTTAGATAGATCAAATAGTGAATGATATAATATTTTATGGATGTTATACAAAGAATTTGAATACAAAACGGAAATACTTACATTTGCTTCAGCAGCTGGGTTCACATTGCCATTTACTGCAAAAGATCCACCAAGAAGAACAATCTGCCCAATGTTCTTAGCGAAATCCGGGTCCATTTGTACAGCCTGCCAAAATAATCTTGTAGTGAAACAAAGTATGTAGAGTAATGACGAAATGACATTGGAAATTGCACAGATATCATACCAAAGCAATATTTGTAAGAGGACCCAATGCGACCACGGTGATTTTTCCAGGGTTAGCTTTTGCTTGGTTAACCAAAAAATCAACAGCTGATTCTTCAATGGGTTTCCCATTTGGTGGTGGAAAATTTTGGTTGCCAAGTCCATCTGCACCATGGACAAAATCTGCAATGCGAAGTTTTGTTCCTTTCTGCAAAAGAGACATCAATTATGATAATTAGTCGAGTCCAATACCACGATATACTGCAGATATACTAATTTCATACTGCAATTTCTAAGTGACCTTATCAGTGAGGTGACTAACTACAATCCATTTGAAAGGAATACACAGATTTCTATGTGCAGAAAATACAGTTTAAATTATGTTTTCCAACTTTAAAAAGTGTCAAAACTTTGAACCATTTAGGTTGATTTAAGGGAGGCAAAGATAACATGCATGATGATGTTATGAGATTATATGAATGGGTGCCTCTCTGAAAATTTCAAGTGTGCAGAATATGTACTACAAATAGCATAAACGGCCCCACTAAATTTATGCGGGGCCTACATGATTTAGTGGGACCCATTTGAATTTCAATTATTTAGAGAGTGTATTCCACTTAAAGATCACATAGACTAACATTCATATGACATTTATAGAAGTTACCAAAAAAGAAGTTGAAATTAGGTAAATAAAATGGACAATAATAGAAGATAATAGTCATTGTGGATATTGGAAAACAAATCAATGTCAGCAATATAATCAAGGTCAAAGATTTAAATTGCGATAGTCACTCGCAGATCTTTGATATTGTTGAGTCGCTGTCAATTGTGGCTGCAGCCTTTACAGGCTGACACAGCCACACAAACACCAGATACAACAATGACACATCGACACTGGTAGAAGAATTAAAAAATAGAATGATTGAATGTAACCACATATGACAGTATCGTCAGACACCAGACACATCTTTGATCTAAAAGTTGTAGAATAACACAGTTATACACAATTACGGATCTTGACCATTGATTTTAGATCGGATGATTCAAATTACACTATTAATATCTACGAAGCATGAACACTCTTTGGATTAAGTGTGTCCCGGTGTCGGACTCACGTGATTCCATTGAATTATGTCATTTTCTCAAGTTATTGTCGGTGTGGACGTGCCAGTGTCAGTATCATGTCTGGTGTCTGTGTCTGTGTTTCATAGATTAGTTCCACACAGCTATGATCAAAGTAGAGATATGGATTCTTATAAACTTACAGTTAATGTAACATGAGATCCTTCAGCAACTGGTATATCAGTTCTTTCAGCAACCTCCAACTACAAAAAAAATGAAAATTTAGTATCAAAAACTCAATTTCATCAATAAAAAAACAAAAACAAATCCATCAAATCACATAAAAACATTACCAAATGCAAAGCATTTCTAGTAGCAAGAGTAGTGTAAACATTTCCATAGATAGTTGTAAGTCCAATAACTTCAATCTCTGGTGATCTTAGAGCAACGAATATAGCCATAGCATCATCTTAAAAAAAACAAAAAATAATTACAATCAGAGTAAAATGAATTGCAAATCTATTGAAAAATAAATATTTACCGATTCCAGGGTCGGTATCAATTATGATCTTCTTTGGTTCGGTGGCCATGTTTGTGATTGATGATGATTTTTGTGATGTTATTCCCTGAATGAAAGTACAGAGGGAACACTTTTTACTTTATAATAATAATGATGTGATTTAGTATGAGTTTATCTATGCGCTTGCTTTTTGGAATGATTGCCGCATATATATATATCTATATATATATATACACTTTTTATCCACAAAAAAGGTTGTTCTTCTTTTAGCGGGTATACTATGAATGATTGATTCATTGCTATATTGTTATTGTTTTATTTGTTAATGGGTCATGGTAGGGGCATTTTTTAACAAATGTAAAATAGAAAGTTTTTATGTTTTTTTTGACAAAAGTTTTATGTTAAAAGTGACTTTTTTTTAGACTTTTCATAGTTTAATCGGTTAAATATGTTTTTGTTCATTATAGTTTCATAGAATTTTCATTTTAGTTCTTCACACTTTTTAGTTCTTGAAGTTTTTTCGATCAATGTTTTTAGTCATACTTTTCATAAATAATTCATCTTATGATAAAAAAAATCTAATTTTTTATCGGAGATGTTCTTATAATATTATAAACAAGAATTAAAAAAATTATTCAAAAATGTGAAAGTATACACGACTTGAGTGAAAAGTAGGACTAAAAACATCGACTGAAAAAACTTCAGGAACTAAAATGTATGGAAAAAATCTCCAGGAACTAAAATAAAAATTATAAAAAACTATAGAAACAAAAAACATATTTAATGATGTGATATTGATATAATGTGAATTTAATTACATTATTTTATTATTATCCACCTAATTACTAAGTTCCAATACTCCAAAAATGAGGAAGTATCGTGTCTGATACGTACTGGATACCGATACTCGTCTGATACTCTCCGATACACGTATCGGAAAAGTATCGGAAATTAATATTATTTTTTTTAAAAAAATATAACCGATACGTGTCGGATACTTCTCCGATACACGTATCGAAAAAGTATCGGACAATTAATGCTCTTTGATTATGAAAATGTAGGAAAGGAGACCGATACAATTCGTGTTTTCTCTTAAGTATTGAATGTTAGAATATGATGTTACCAACTATGTCTTTGGGTAGTACATTTTTTTTTATAAGCAAATTGTTAGTATATTATATTGTTATGTTAGTTATTCTCCTTGTTAGGACTTGAACCCTGGATCTCTAACTTCTTAACTCTTAGTCAACTAATTAACCAGTTGAGTTACCCATCTCACTCATCTTTTTGGATAGTACTTAACTTAAGGTACGTAATTGTTACTTGTTTGCTCAATTTGAGTAATTTGAATGTTAATTTTTTATCATTATCGATTTTAATTATGTTTGTATATTGTGCATTTATATATATTTAATTTTAAATTTAATTTTTAAATAACGTATCGCGACCGTATCGAGAATTTTGAAAATTTTACCGTATCGCCGTATCGGTGTCGTATCGTGTCACGTATCGGGGCTTCATAGTTGATGTGCAGGTTCGTGATCTTCAAATTTTCTACACTCAGCTATCCATTGGTTTCCGATATCATCAACAAACAAATTCAATATTTCCATCGAAGACGTCTTCATCTGGACAAACAACAAAAATGACACTTACACTACTAAAATTGGTTATAACTGATTACTCTCTCTGAAGGACCCGATAATGACCAATAATCCTTCAAACTCTCGCTCTTGGACATGAAAACTTCAATTTCCTAAAAAGATCAAATTTTTCTTTTGATTGGTTGGCTTGTTACAACTCCGTGCCCATCCTCTCTTTGCTCAACCACCGCAAAATGAATTCTTCCACTACTTACGTTTGATGTGGCCTCCAAGATGAGTCATTTATTCAATGCATTCGGGACTGTGGGTTCTCTCGTAACCACCTTTAGCACCACATTGGTTTTAATAATCCAAATTTCTTCTTAAATACAGACGCTTACTATTGGCTCAAGGTGGGTGCCAAAGGCTCACAAACTCTCATTTTTTCTGATGGTGTATGGTGGTCTTGGAGACATCACAACTTGATTTGCCTGAATAATGACACTTGATCCTTAAGCCGAATCTAGTTCAAAATCCGAACTATATATGGTCTAAACGTTCAAAAATTTCTTCTCCCCCGCTTCTAATGGCGGGTTAGTTGATAGATTTGTAAAGTGGAACAATAATAACTACTTTTGTACCATTAGATGAAAGTTATCTCGATTCTCCTGTTCGATCTGAATTTGGCGGAATCATTAGAAACACTTTGGCTAGTATATTTCAAGGTTTTCAGGCTTCCTTTTCAAGGGTCTTATGATATTTTGCTTGTTGAGTTGGATGCAAACAAAGGCCTATCGTCGGTCAATGACATGAAAATTGATGAGCTGTTACTCTAGTTCTTTGCACTGTATTAACCTCTAACATGTTTAGCTTATTAATAATTGTGTTACACACATTTTCAAAGTTTAATGCTAATAAAATGAGTTCACAGCTACTTCAAGACAAAAGACGATCCATGACCAATTTCACAACTCTTGGAGCATCAACTGTCACAGCTACTTTTACTGATGGCTTATTAGACCATTCTGTGATTTCTCCAAAACTGGTTTATTACAAGAAAAAAAGATATAAATTAGGTAGCATATATTAAAGGTAACACAAAGATAAAGTTGACATGAGGATCAATCAAATGATGTCATAGTGTTCTATCATAAAAATCATATCTCTAGCCGAACGAACCATTGACCTCGAAGATTTTCTTAATAGCTTCTTCTTCTCCTACAGTTTTTCTAGGTGTTACCCTAACTAACTCTAGAGACATGACTATTCTTCATCTGATCTACTCTCCTAACTATGCAATCTAAATATCTTCTCCACGAATGTCTAAACCACCTAAGTCGAGATTCAACCATCTTGTCTAGAATAAGGTGCTACCTCAACTTTTTGTCTAATGTTATCGTATCTATCCTAATATTAACTTACCAACCAACTATGGTACTTGCATCCAAAACCTTATACCTTTTATGTTTATCGCAGAGTATTGTAAGTCCCCTTGTAATGCCACTGGTTTGGACTCTAACAGTACCCTCCGTGCAGGTTACAAGTGAAGGATCAACGGCTGCAAGCAACGCTGTTGGGTCATGAAGGTAAGCTCCTGTATAAAAAAAACTAACTAATTAATAAATCAGATGATTAAGTCTCTCCCATGTCTTTGATGAAGTATGAAGACATACCATTGGTGTTGTATGCATCAAAATGGTAAGCGAAATACACCTCTAAGATTCCGGTCAAGTATTGAGCAAATTTTCCTTTTGAACTTGCCAACTTTTCTCGATCAGAACCTGGTCATTTTGATTTTCGGAAGAGGGTAAATCAAAACAAATGTGGCAGAACATGACAAGTGACATGAGACATAAGCATAATTAAAATAGAAGCATGTTCATGGCATTCGAGTGATGTCAAGTTCCCATCAATGTTAAAATAGCGCAGATATGTGACACAAAGGTAATAAAAAGTTTCAGCATAACAACTGGAGCTTTCGAGGGAGTTAGTAATTGACAATTATCATAACGGCTAAAGAACAAGATGTTAAACCACATCAGATTTACAAAGAGATGATTATTCGTTTAAACAAACCGCTACATAAGTATAGCAAAAATGAGTCTAGGGAAATTTGGAAAAGCGGTACCTGACAATACGACTTGGTGAGTAACATTTATTCCAACTGCAAGTACATTTGCGCCACTTATGAATACAACATCTGCAGCCTGTGGATCACCATATATCTAGAATTAAATCCAACCAAAGAGTTAGATAGATTGAGCCGTGAATAATATAATATTTTTATGGAGGATATATTAAGAAGTTGAATACAAAATGGAAATACTTACATTTGCTTCAGCAGCTGGATTCGCATTGCCATTTACTGCAAAAGATCCACCAAGCAGAACAATCTGGCCTATGTTTTTAACAAACTCTGGGTCCATCTGTATAGCCTGCCAAGCAGAATCATGTTTTGAAATGAAGTATGAAGAGTAACGCCAAAACGACATACTGGAAATTGCACACTCATCGTACCAAAGCAATATTTGTAAGAGGGCCTAATGCCACCACAGTGACTTTTCCGGGGTTCACTTTTGCTTGGTTAACCAAAAAATCAGCAGCTGATTCTTCAATAGGTTTCCCATTTGGTGGTGGAAAGTTTTGGTTGCCAAGTCCATCTGCACCATGGACAAAATCTGTAACGCCTAGTTTCGGTTCTTTCTGCAAAAGAGACGTGGATTACAATAATTAGTCGAGTCAAAGATATGCTGCAAAAGATATATACACAGATTTCAACGAGCAGAAAATATAGGTGTTGAGAATTTCTGTCAATTGTGGTTGCTGCCTTTATAGGCTGACATGGATACGGCAATGACACATCGGCACTCGTAAAACATTTAGGCTAAATTGCACTTTTGGCCCCGTAACTTTCACAAACTTGCAATTTTGGCCTCCTAACTTTCATAATAGCACTTTCGACCCCATAACTTTAGCCTATTTTGCAAAAGGCTGACCCCTTACCGATTTTGACCAAGTCAACGCACACGTGGATAATAACTCACATACCTTGTCAGCATATCATGTGAGTCACTGTACATGTGTGCTTCATAGATTAGTTCCACACACTTATGATCAAAGTAGAGATATGAATTCTTAGAAACTTACGTTTAATGTGACATGAGATCCTTCAGCAACTGGTATATCAGTTCTTCCAGCAACCTCCAACTACATAAATGAAAATTTAGTATCAAAACTCAATTTCATAAATAAGTGGTTAATACCCTTCACCAACGAATGAATCGTTCAGAAGAACCCAAGTTCCATTCCTAGGTGGAACAATTTCTTGGTCAGACTCTAATTACCTCACAGCCGAACTCCGGATTACTAGCCCCTTTTCTAGGAACCCGAGGGTTAACACCAAAAAAAAAAAAAAACCATCAAAAGTCAAAACTAATAAAATCACATAAAATCATTACCAAATGCAAAGCATTTCTGGTAGCAAGAGTAGTATAAACATTTCCATAGATAGTTGTAAGTCCAATAACTTCAACCTCTGGTGATCTCAGAGCAAGGAATATAGCCATAGCATCATCTATCAAAAAGCAAAGAAACAGTGAAATATTCATATGAAATGAATTGGAAATCTATTGAAAATTAAATATTTACCGATTCCAGGATCGGTATCAATTATGATCTTCTTTGGTTCTGTTGCCATGTGATGCAATTTGTGTGATGTGAATTATGAGTTATGATTATGATGAGTTTATGTATGTTATTCCTTGAAAGTACAGACTGAGAAACTTCTACTGATAATGATATGTTGGTAAAGTATACAAACCTTTATCCAACAGTTCCTTTTTGAGGATATACTATGTTTCATCATTTGTTAACCAATATAAAATAGAAAAGTTTTATGTTGAAGAGTCAACTTTTTTGTAGAACACTTCGTGTGTAGGCTTTTGAGCACAATGATCCATTGACTTTAATATTGCAGACAATTCCACTAAAATTTGGAATTGTGGTCTATTGTCAATAAAAAATATGAGGTCGAATGCATCGCACACCAACGAGAACTAAGAAGATCTGAAAAATATTGTTGAATGAGTTCTTCAAATTGGAGATGGTGATTATAATGCAGTTGAAAATGCTTGGTTGACTTTGCTTATTCTAACATATTACTTGACATGAAAAATGTCGTATTATTTTCATGAGCGCGGTATTGTTGCACCTACCTATGAATATGTTTAGCCTGTTAATTAATAATTGTGTTATCTTTTATTCTAGGTTAATAATTTGTGTTACACAAATTTTCAAAGTTTAAATCTTAGTCTTTCTACTTAAATAGGATCACAGTGAATGGTTCACTAAAGAGTTGCTAAATGTGATCAAGTACTGCTCTAGAATACCAAATCAAAAGACAGTTGTATGTTGCAGTTTCAAAAGTAAAGAACTGTATGAAGATTTTGAAATTAGATGATGTATATCGCGAAATCTTTGGTATTTTGTATCTGTTTTATACATTTATTTTACATATTAGCATGTAATTTATAAAATAACTATTTCTGATTTTTACAATCATTTCACATTTAATAAAATTTAGGATATGTGATTTTTGGTGTGATGTTTTGAGAGGCAAATATGGTATGGCTAGTTTTGATAATGATGAAGCAGCTAAGCCATCAAGCTCCAGTACGTGGAAAACACTAGTTCAGCTAAAACATCATTTATCTCATAATATGTTTTGGCAAGTAGGTGATGGTTATAATATTCATGCATGGAATCAGGAGTGGATTGAACCTGGTCTTTGTGTGAGGAATCTTTGTATTATACCAAACCATATGCAGGATATATGTGTGCGGGATTTGCTTGATGAAAGTGGTACGTGGAATTGGAACCTGCTTGTGGAATGGATGCCGAGCAATATCATGAATAAAATAGCGGCAATACCAATTCCTAATGATGCAAATGGTCGTGACACACATGCGGGTTTTGGAGGTAGCAGTTCGGTGTTCTCTGTATCTGCTATGTATGAGCAGCTGTGTAATTTTGATAGTCAAAATTGTGATACGTTGTGGCAGTCTGTCTGGAAATTACATGTCGCCGAGAGAGTCCGTTGCTTCGTGTGGCTATTGTTACATGATCGACTCCTTACAAACTATCGTAAAAGTAGAATGGGAATTGGTCATGCAATGTGTCGTTATTGTGGTAATATTGAGGAAACAAGTTTGCACGCGCTTCGTGATTGTGCACTTGTTGTTCCGTTTTGGTTGCAGGTTGTGCCGGCGAAGGATAGAGGTAGTTTTTTTATGGAGGAGATTCAGCAATGGATCCATTCAAATGTGAGGAAATGCGGGAAGAGAAGTAATGGCGGAGCATGGTGTGACTTTTGGGCAACTGCTTGTCATAGTTTATGGATGTGGCGAAATAAGGAAATTCACGATGAACACTTTGTTAGACCTGTCCATTCTGTTCAACAAGTAACTAAAAGAGTAGAGGAGTATTATCAAGCTAGTAGAGTGAATGGAATTTTGGGTTGCAGGGAGGGCATGCTGGTGCAAATTGGTTGGCAGCCTCCAAATGGTTCTTTTGTGAAGCTTAATACGGATGGAGCTAGGAAGGATAATGGTAGAGTTGGTTGTGGAGGAGTTATTCGAGGTAGTCAAGGAGAATGGCTTGGTGGTTTTGCTAAAGGGGTGGGATCTTGTAGTGCGTTTGTGGCGGAGTTATGGGGAGTCTATGAAGGATTGTCGTATGCAAGAAGAATGGGGTTCATGCTTATTGAATTAAATATAGACTCAGCGATGGTGGTCCAAGTTATAAAGACAGGTAGGTTGAAAAGTCCATTTGGCTTGACTTTGGTGAAGAATATTCGGCGATTGGTTGATATGGAGTGGGAGGTTCACATCACTCATGCTTATAGGGAATCAAATCAATGTGCTGATGCGCTGGCGAACATTGGGTGTTCTATAGATAAAGAGACCATTTTTTACGAGACTTGCCCTTCGCAAATTAGAGAACTATTCTTAGCTGATATGATGGGGATTAAGACCCCTAGAGTAATTTATGTGTAATTTCTTTTTTCTTTGGGATTAGGCCCTCTATTCTATCAAAAAAAAAAAAAAATTTAGGATATGTTAACTTTTATATGTCAAATTGTTAAAATGCAGTGACTTGTTTTCCAAGATAAGTTTTAGTTGTTAAAGTCCTTGAATTTAGGGTATGGTTTGTTCAGTAGGGCAAAAATCAGTAAGGGGAAGCTTTGTGAATGTCTTATATGTCACATTAAAATATGCAAGTGTCTTTTGTAAAAATCAGTAAGTGTCTATTACGTTATGTAACCAAATACAAAATCAAGGATTTCGAGCTAGATTTACATAGATGCATTACTAATATTGTTACAATCATAAGACAATATTGTTACAATTCATAAGCAAGGATTAGCATTTTTATGGAAATTGGAAATCTCCACCACCACCGTCTGTAGCATCAGCACCCGTAGGCGGGCTAATGGAAACCCAAAGTAAAGAAAGTATAATTGCGATGAGACCCGACCACACAAATACAATGGTGGGTGTCTTCCCTCTCCTTCCCATCAATCCTTTTGCAAATGGATACAAATGAGCAAGAACCCATAAACTAAAGAATCCTCCTCCTATAAACTTACTCCATTGTGGATTTGCACTATAAATTGTCCTAGAAAATGCAACTGCAATGGCAATGATATTTACCATGGCAATAACAATTGGTGGAATCATTAGGGAGGTCCATTTGACTATATACAAATCTGCGAAGATATCATCGTTGTCCTCTCCTGCTGATTTGGACGTCAAAGTAAAAGAAATCTCGATACCTGCCATCACTTTTAAGAGTCCCTGCACGACAGCGGCCAAGTGAGCACTAGTGCCAGAAATGAGCCAAAATTGTTCATTTCTCCACCACTGCTCCAACTCTACACCGGACCACTTAACCTCGAGAATGGCAAGTGCCACCAGACACACAGTCATGGTGAGCAAGTAGATTAAGAATGCGATACTAAGGGTTTGCACGATAAAATATCCAGAGAACAATGAGAGTGCTGGGAGGAAGCAATACACAATGAGGAAGACGGAGGTGAAGGGGTAGATTCCAACATTGAGGTAAGCAAGACGTTGTAAAATTTTTAGGCGTTTACTTCCGAGGAATGCATTGTTCTTTGAGAAGAAGATCTCAACAGAACCGGTGGCCCATCTTAGCACCTGGTGTAGTCGATCAGTAAGGTTAATTGGTGCCGATCCACGAAATGCATCTCGTTTGGTTACACAATATACAGAACGCCATCCACGATTGTGCATGCGGTACCCTGTAACCACGTCCTCTGTCACCGACCCATAAATCCATCCCACTCTATCTCCCCATTCCGTCTTGTCTTCATACCTACATGTAATAAATGTATTTTTAATTACTTATGTATCAAAGTTAAATAAGTTAAAAGTTTTTATATGTTCTAATAATACATGTGCTAATATATAATATTGTATATAAATACAAATCTTTTGTATGTGTTATATGGTTGTATTCGACAAGATATACATACCAACAAGAAATGACAGAGACAGATTCTGCTACTGTACTAGCATCAAGCGGTGTTCGAGGCTTCCTAAGTTCACCTGGTGGGCGTCCATACTTGACAGCAGGATGATCTGCAAGAGGGCGTCCTTGGAATTCAGCAACTGGTATGCTCTCAGCCAACATGGTTGAATTACCAAAGCGCTTGGGCAACAAGTTTACATCTAGATCTTCATCGAACTCGCTCACATTTAAGGCCGGTGTAGTTTCACAGGCTTCTTCAGTACAATTATGTTTAGGATTTTTCATATCCCAATCGCCTGTGGGAGGGTTAAATCCGTACAATGCAAATCGCCTGAACATGCACCCAGTTCCTACATAGAATGGACCTTGGAGACCGTCGAGGGCTCTCATGTTTCCGTCAAAGAAAACAGTGTTGTGATTGGCATAGCGATCTGAGGGATCAATACCTTCAAATCTTTGAGGGAACTGAATATAACATATGTCTTCACCACCTCTATCCATCATGAAGCACATTCCTTCACGTACTGCCTTGCAATTATAGATATAGTGATCACAGTCAAGGTTGAGAATGAATGGTCCATTTGATAGGATTGCAGATGCTCGAACAAGTGCATTCATGGCACCAGCTTTCTTGTTGTGATCATATCCTGGCCTCTTCTCTCGAGATACATATACTAACATCGGCAAACGTGTATCTACCGTAGAGAAATCTATGACCTTATCGTCTTCACTCCCCATTAATGGATCAGGACTTGGAGGCTTTAGCATCACCTATTCATATGCACAATATAAACATGAAATGTAAGTTAAAGTTCATGCTTGAATTTATTCTGAAATATAACATATAAGTAAATACCTGAAGTATTCCAGCATGATCGCCTTTAGCATGTTCGCTAGAAGCAGTAATCCAAGTACCGGGCCAATGGGTGCCATCAGCCATCCAAGTGGCCTTTAATACTTTGATAGGCTCCAAAGGGTCAACCTTATTCTCCCTCAAATGCTTCATCATCTTCATTTCCTCTCTTGCATTAAATGCATCAGATCTTCTCCTAATAGAATCAGGAAGTCCATTGATGCGCACTTTGAACTCATCGTACTCCCTTTTGACCTTTCTTCGGTCCTTAACAAAATCCACTTTACTCTTGTTCTTGGTAGGATCGACTTTTAAGGAAAAGTAAGAATCAGGATTCCTTGGCTCGATATTGTGTTTGCGACAAAAAGGAACCCATAAATCAGCAAAACTTGCAGCCTCAGCCATGGCTTCGAAAGTCAATAGAGCACCTCCATCATCTGAAACATAACAAGCAACCTTTTCCACAGGATAATCAACTGCTAAGATGGAAAGAATGGTATTGGCAGTTGTAAGAGGTGGCTCCTTCTCGGGATCAGCAGTGGACACAAATAGGTCAACACCGGGTAGATCAGATCTCCCTGTTGGATTTGATGGTGATGGACTGTCAAATTTCTCATGAAGAACAACAAGGTCGGTGGAACGATTCACCGGACAAAGCTTTGGAATTTGGTCCAGTATCCACGAGAATCCAAACCATATCTCACAAGTAATTGACATAAGCCACAACCACACTGCTTCTTCATTTGGGTGAAACACTCTCCAATGTAAGAAGAAGCACATCACGACTAAGCGAACGGCAATAAGCAACCTGCAAATTTATGAAATACAAGCACAATCAAATAAAATTATAACTTACTAGCTAAGTTATATACAATTACATATATAATAACCAACCTATATGGACTTATGATGCCAGATGGAATCGGTATTACTCTGCACAAAGGCTTCCAAGGCGTCTCTTCACCATCCAATATTCCTTCATGCATACCATTTTCTTCATCATCATCTGGAGGCCAATATGCATTGCCAACTCCATAGGTACCATCACTCTCAAACAACCACTTATTGTGATCAAATTCTCCATTTCGATTTTGTTTTGAACCATTTGTTCCTGGTAATGACAATGCTACATTTGAAAATTCATGGCTGTCATCCTCATATTCTGTTACTTTGTATTTCTCCTTACAACCAGGACACTTGCCGGTTTCTTTTTGTGCATCTAAAAAACAATCTCTACAAATCTTGAACCTGATAATTTCGTATATTATTTCATAACAATATAGTTAGTTTGATTGTCCTAATAATACTACCAAGAAAAATTTGAAATAACAAACACAAGTTTTGAGGCAAAATAAATCAGATAACTTAACACAAGATTAGAGACAATTTTAACATTTTTCTGCCTCTAAATTTTTGTCACTATTTCAGTTATTTAAAATACTTATATTTGTAGACCAATCGTTAGTTGGTCCAGTGGTAATTGGCGATGGACTTAGCAGGGAAGACAACGGTTCGATCCCCGGCAACTGCGATCGGGAGGGGGCTGGTGAAACAACCAGACCTGACCTCCGAACCAGATTAGGTGGTCCAGTGGGCCGGATTCTGGTGGTGAAAACCTAAAAATACTTATATTTGTAAGGCATACATACATACCTACACTCACATGGAGTGATATCATTTCCTCTTTCATCCTTCATAACTTTTCCATCACAAATTGAACAAGAAGATCCTTTAGCCCCCGCCATTTGTGGATGAGTGACTTCAGAATCAATTACTCTGTCCATTAGATGAGCTCTTGTTACACTATTGAATCCTCCAGTAAATAAAGAATTTGAAACATATTGTTCTTCAGCTTTCATTGCAACAGAACTATCATCCATTGGTTGGTTATCAGGGGTTGGGGGAATGTGAACACTGTAATTCATATAATCACCTGATACATCTGATGAAGCCATTTCAATATCTTCTTTTGATAAACTAACATATTTTCCACTTGATGTTCTTCTTGCAAATTTTATGCCTTGCTTATCGCCACCACGCGAAGATTTCTTCGAAGGTTGATTCGTCAATGATGCCATTTCTTTCAATTTATATTGTTATCTAGTATCTACACCCCTACATACCAATCTACACATATATAATTTGATTTATTTTCTAAGAGCTAAGAAAATCTACATGCATGCATTCAAGAAGACTTGTCAAAATAATTTATCATGAAGAAAAAATATTGCACAAATTAATTAGACCCTATCCAAATCCAAATCTACAACCTATCATTTTCTTCCATTGCATGCTACAAGGAAGAATAAGAACAATAGCTAAAATATTTCAGGGTAGGAGAAAAAATTAGGATAAATTAAAGAACATGGATTGACATGAAACATATTTTGTCAGAAAAAGAATACTGGTGTGGAAGAAGGTAGATTTATGGTGAGAGACCAAGTCCTTCCTATAATGCAAGCTACTTTCAAGGTTTTCATTTTCTGGTTCTCATTTCCTTATTTTTAGGAGTATGTTATATATGTGACAAACAAACATAATAATCTTAGCTTACATATATGAAAAATAATATTTTTTTGAGGGAAAAAATAATTTCTTAATTTCAATTTTTCGTATCATGATTTGTTTGGTTTTTTTTTTTTTTTTTGACGCTCAATAAACTATCTCATTTCATTACTTAATAACAAAGAAATACAAGTAGGTAAGGATTCAAAAGTACAGCGGCTAGACCAATAAATGGCCGCCCTAGCAAGGGTGTGAGCAAATATGTTCGCTTGCCGCTTAACAAACTCAACCTTGAAGTTTGGATTACATAACATAATATTATTAATAAGGCGAATAATGGAACTAAATTCAGAGCTACCACCGCATAAATGACGAATTGCATCCACCACGTTTTTAGAATCCGTTTCAATAATAACATGAGTTTTGCCACTTTGTTCCAATGCTTTCAATGCTTCAAGTAAGGCTAGGGATTCACCTTCTACAATGCTGCAATTGCCCATCATCCACGCCGTCTCTGCCTTGACAAAATGTTCTTCATCGTCATGAATGCACCATCCGAAACTGGTCCTGTTTTGCTCTTTATGAAATGCCGCATCGACGTTGCACTTGTACCAACCTTAGACTGGTTTTTGCCATCGGGTAGCCTGCTGGTTTTGATCAGATTGGCTGCTACTTTGCTGTACCTGCGCAACCGAGAGCCATTCAGCCCATAAATGTCGTGCTTTAATTCCTAAACATGTTCCGGATTCATTCATATCGTTAGATACATCATTTTGGTTAGATACATCATTTTTCTGCTTCTTTTTATTTATTTTCAAGAATTTCAACTTTTAACTTAGTTTTTTTCTATTCTACCCCTTAATAATTTGAAGATATTTGTCCGATAACTTATTACTTTGTTATTACTAAAAAACCACTTTTTACTTTGTGCCAAAAAAAAACCACTTTTTACAATTTAAACCAACATTAACTAAAGGTTAATTTTTGTACCAAAAAAAAAAACTAAAGGTTAATTTTGTAATAAATTTGTTTCTAAACATCCATAACTATTTTCTAAAAGATACTTAACCATTCAACTCCATTGACATTAATCTTGTTTTTATTTTAACCGGAAACACACTATAATATTTTTTTTGTCCGTAACCCATAAACTTGTTCGGTCTCGAACGGTCTCGAACATTGGATTTGAATCTCTCTAATTTTCCCTTATGTTTTCTCTCATTTTTGTTAATCCAAATGTTGATTTTCTCTCATTTTTATTTTTTGTAATTCACCAATCCTCAGATTAAGAAAAATGAGAGAAAACATGAGAGAAAATTGGAGAGGATCCCAATCCTCTTGAACATTTTGTAATTTCTTTTTATTTTATTTTTACTATTAAAGCTTTTTTGAGATAAAGGTATAAATCAATTCATTTATTATGAATAATAGTATTAATACAATGAGGAGAATAATAAAAGATACTAGCGCTTGAAACTGAAATATAAACGCTTTAGCTAGATTATGAGCGACTCTATTAGCTTGCCTTCTAATAAAAGGTAGATTGTAGCTAGCATTCGATGAAATAAGGGACCTACAACTTGTCAAAATAGCCTCTACTTCATTAAGATAGGCGTCACCTTTTATTATACCATTAACCACAGTTTGACAGACACTCTCAAAGTTGACCTGAGCATAACCACTTTCCACTGCAATTTGGAGAGCAACAAGAAGGGTTGAAGCCTCACATTCAACGGCAGGAGCAACATGAGGGAAACATAAGGTACGAGCTTGCACCAAAGTGTCGGAGCTGTCACAGAAGCAATCGCTTATGCCAAAGGACCTGTCAACTGAAAAAACAACACAATCAACATTACACTTTAACCAACTGTTACTTGGCTTAATCGTTAGCTGAAACAGAGAAGAAAATTCTTATGATGGTTTAGTTCTAGTGAAGAAAATTCTTGGGATGATTTAGTTTTAAGTGTAATGTATTCTTTATGGTGTAGTATGATAATTTAATTTATCGGTATAGACAATGAGAATTATGATTGTCAGTGTAGAAAATTAAGATTAAAGATAATTTTTACAATCAAGGTGGAGATTGTTGCGGTTGATGCAATGTAAGTCTCACATTGCTAATGAAGAAAAAAAAAAGGTAACGGAAATTATATTGGAGAAGTCCCACATTGCTTAGAGAAGTGAAAGGTTGGGGAGCTCAATGTTATTTATAGAGACCTCAAATTCCTTATTTCAACACACCAAGCAGTAACACTCAGAAACACTTCAAATTTATATTTGTGTATTTTTCTTTCTCTTAGCTCTTTTTTTAGAGTATTGTAAAATGTGGTTCAAATATTTACTTTGGATAGTGTGGATTTATTGGGCTCATGGAGTGGTTGAGAGTGAAATCTATGTGTTGTAACAATTTTCATATAGTGTTTATTCTTTGGTTGTTGGTTTAGACAACGGCATATTGGTTTTTTCTCCGGTTTTGGAGTTTCCACATTATACTCTCGTGTTGTGGTTTTGTTCTTTTATTTTTCTATGCCTGTTTTTTTCCAAGAGTAGTAAACAAGTTCCGGAAACGTCGAAAGGTTTGTGATCCCACAAATACTCCAGAGAGTGGCTGAAACACTCTTCTTGATATCGTCATTTGAACTGTGAATGTGTAGGCATAAGATTTCGTCCTTTTCCCCACTACAATGTTAGCGAATTTTAGGTTACCCCTTATTGACCATGCCATCATCATTTGTGTGGATGTTAAGTCAACACATTGCATCAGGGAGCTAAATAAGAGAATCTTCACATTATAGTGGGGTAAATCAAAAAAATAATATTATTGGGGATAAACCAAAACTCGTCTACATTGTTGAGTCTTAGAAATGAGTATTGGGCCTAACTCTTCCTTACAAAACGGGCTTGTAAGATGAGGATTGCCTCTAGTTTATAAACACTTAGTCAGGTCATCTCTCAACCGATGTGGGACTCTTAACACACCCCCTCACGCCCAGCACTATTGGGCTTGGTGCGTGGATATAAACGGTGGGTGCCCGATAGCGGAAACCTGATAACAGGTGGCCTAGTGGATCGTGGAGAGACTCTGATACCATCTTAGAAATGAGTATTGGGTCTAACTCTTCCTTACAAAACCGGGTTGTAAACTGAGGATTGCCTCTAGTTTATAAACACTTAGTCAGACCATCTCTCAATCGATGCGGGACTCTTAACATAGTGGGTAAACACCTATTATCCCTTGATGTATCATTAGAAAAATTGTATCACTATGAATTTTTTTGGACTTAATTACTATGAATTATCATGTATTTGCAAAATAGTATATAGAAATCTCGTAAACATCGTGATTGTTAAGCCGGACATTTTTTTATGGTTACCCAAATATGAACCTGAAATCTCTGTATGAATTTTTAGATTTTGTCATATATCTACACACTCCTAGAAACAAGGAAATGAAAACCATGAAAATAGCGACATATCAATGACTTGGTCTCCCACCATAAAATCCATTTTCAACTTCGGTAGTATTCTCTTTTCTAACAAAATCTGTTTCATAGTCAATCAATTTTCATTTTCTCTAACCACTTTTCTCCTTCCATAATTTGAACCTTGATTGTTCCTTGTAGATACACAATGGGAGAAAATGGTTTGTTCCAATGATGGTGAATTGAGGAACAAATTGTATTTCTTCTTCAAGAATTATATAGGTGAAACAAATAGGCCATAAAGTTCAATGCATGTTCATATTGCAAGGTGTAGAAGGTGTAGATTTACTTAGCAGGTAGAAAATAAATAGAATTATATACATATTGCAAGGTTTAGAGGTGTATATATACCAATTATAATTTGAAAGAAATGGCGTCATCATCGAAGAAAACTTTACGTATTGCTGGAGAAGGAAGTAATGCGGGCGAGAAACCAAGTATAAAATTTGCAAGAAGAACATCAAGTGGAAGATATGTTAGTTTATCAAAAGAAGACATTGAAATGTCTTCAGAACTATCAGCTGATTATATGAATTATACTGTTCATATTCCTCCAACACCTGATAATCAACCAATGGATACTTCTGTGGCAATGAAAGCTGAAGAACAATATGTTTCAAATTCTTTATTTACTGGAGGATTCAATAGTGTAACAAGAGCTCATTTAATGGATAAAGTAATTGATTCTGAAGTGACTCATCCTCAAATGGCAGGGGCTAAAGGTTCTTCTTGTTCAATTTGTGATGGAAAAGTTATGAAGGATGAAAGAGGAAATGATGTCACTCCATGTGAGTGTAGGTATGTATGTATTTCAAGTTTTGCATATATCATATATGTGTGCGCGCGCATGTGTGTGTGGAAATTGGCAATTTACTTTCAGAAAAAATGTAGATTCGTCTACTGTAATTTAATCGCTATATGTTAGAGGGTTCTTAATTGACCGTAGTAATTTGTCCGTGCAGTTTTACACAGTTTTAAATTTCAGGTCAATGATGTGATATCAGACGATTCAAATTACATGTTCATTAAATTAATTTCTGATGATGTTTACCATTGATTTTAATTGGACAATCAAATTCAAATATTGTGTCATGCAATAACATCATCCAATTTTATTATGTGTTAGAGACGCCAAATTTGATGACCTGTATATTTTTACCAGGTACAAGATTTGTAGAGATTGTTTTTTAGATGCAGAAAAAGAAACCGGTTTGTGTCCCGGTTGTAAGGAGCCATACAAAATGGGAGATTATGATGATGATAACAATGACAGTTCACATAGAGCATTGCCATTACCTGGACCAAATAATATGTCGGTTATGAAGCGAAATCAAAATGGAGAGTTTGATCACAATAAGTGGTTGTTTGAGACCAAAGGTACCTATGGAGTTGGCAATGCTTATTGGCCTCCAGATGATGAAGATGATGGTGATGGTATGCATGAAGGAGTATTTGATGCTTCTGATAAACCTTGGAAGCCTTTGTGCAGAGTAATACCAATTCCATCAGGCATCATAAGTCCATATAGGTTGGTTATTATATATGTAATTGTATATAACTATATATATATATAACTATTATAGGATTAAACATATATAACTTAGCTAGTCAGTTATAATTGTATCTAATTGTGCATGTGTTTCATTAATATGTAGGTTGCTTATTGCCGTTCGCTTAGTAGTGATGTGTTTCTTCTTACATTGGAGAGTGTTTCACCCAAATACCGATGCAGTATGGTTGTGGCTAATGTCAATTACTTGTGAGATATGGTTTGGATTCTCGTGGATACTCGACCAAATTCCAAAGCTTTGTCCAGTTAATCGTTCGACTGACCTTGTTGTTCTTCATGAGAAATTTGACAGTCCATCGCCATCAAATCCAACAGGGAGATCTGATCTACCCGGTGTTGACCTCTTTGTATCCACGGCTGATCCTGAGAAGGAACCACCTCTTACAACTGCCAATACCATTCTTTCCATATTAGCAGTTGATTATCCTGTGGAGAAGCTTTCTTGTTATGTTTCAGATGACGGCGGTGCTCTCTTGACTTTCGAAGCCATGGCTGAGGCCGCAAGTTTTGCTGATTTATGGGTTCCCTTTTGTCGAAAACACAATATTGAACCAAGGAATCCTGAATCTTACTTTGCCTTAAAAGTCGATCCAACTAAAAACAAGAGCAACTTAGATTTTGTGAAGGATAGAAGAAGGGTGAAGAGAGAATATGACGAGTTCAAGGTGCGTATAAATAGCCTTCCGGATTCAATTAGAAGAAGATCTGATGCATTTAATGCAAGAGAGGAAATGAAGATGATGAAGCATTATAAGGAGAGTGGCGCGGATCCTTCTGAGCCGATCAGAGTATTAAAGGCCACTTGGATGGCTGATGGCACCCATTGGCCTGGTACTTGGATTACTGCATCGAGCGAACATGCTAAAGGTGATCATGCTGGAATACTTCAGGTAGATTTGATTATGAACTTGCACTTACATTTGTTGTAGTGTATATATTGTATATTTGAATTTAACTACATACATGTATATGAATAGGTGATGTTAAAGCCTCCAAGTCCTGATCCGTTAATGGGAGGTAGAGACGATAAGATCATAGATTTCTCTGAGGTAGATACACGTTTGCCTATGTTTGTATATGTATCTCGAGAGAAGAGGCCAGGTTATGATCACAACAAGAAAGCTGGTGCTATGAATGCACTTGTTCGATCATCTGCAATCCTATCAAATGGACCATTCATTCTCAACCTTGATTGCGATCACTATATCTATAATTGCAAGGCAATACGTGAAGGAATGTGCTTCATGATGGACAGAGGTGGCGAAGACATATGCTATATTCAGTTCCCCCAAAGATTTGAAGGTATTGATCCCTCAGATCGCTATGCCAATCACAACACTGTTTTCTTTGACGGAAACATGAGAGCCCTCGACGGTCTCCAAGGTCCATTCTATGTGGGAACCGGGTGCATGTTCAGGCGGTTTGCATTGTATGGATTTGATCCTCCTTCAGGTGACTTGGAAATGGAAAATGCTAAAAAGAATGGTGGTGATGGTGATGGTGAATTGAGTGAAAGAACACCGGCATTGACTCCTAGTCAATTTGATAAAGATCTAGACATACACTTGTTGCCTAAACGCTTCGGTAATTCAACCATGTTGGCTCAGAGCATAGCTATCGCTGAGTATCAAGGTCGGCCTCTTGGTGATCATCCTGCTGTCAAGTATGGGCGCAAGCCAGGTGCACTCAGGGAACCTCGCCAACCACTCGATGCTAGTACTGTAGCTGAAGCCGTGTCTGTGATTTCTTGTTGGTATGCATACCTTGGCCAACACACACATTTACACAAAATAGAGAACATATTTTTACATATAATAAATCATAGAAAAACAATTAATTTATATAGTTTCATTAGATCTTATTACATATATATCATATTACATGTAGGTACGAAGACAAGACCGAATGGGGAGATAGAGTAGGATGGATTTATGGGTCGGTGACAGAAGACGTGGTTACAGGGTACCGAATGCACAATCGAGGATGGCGTTCTGTATATTGTGTAACCAAACGAGATGCATTTCGTGGATCAGCACCAATTAACCTTACTGATCGACTACACCAGGTGCTAAGATGGGCCACTGGTTCTGTTGAGATCTTTTTCTCCAAGAACAATGCATTCCTCGGCAGTAAACGCCTACTACTTTTACAACGTCTCTCTTACCTCAATGTGGGAATCTACCCCTTCACCTCCCTCTTCCTCATTGTGTATTGCTTCCTCCCAGCACTATCATTGTTCTCCGGATATTTTATTGTGCAAACCCTCAGTATCTCCTTCTTAATCTACTTACTCACCATGACCGTGTGCCTAGTGGCGCTTGCCATTCTCGAGGTTAAGTGGTCTGGCGTAGAGTTGGAGCAGTGGTGGAGAAACGAACAATTTTGGCTCATATCCGGCACTAGCGCTCATCTGGCTGCTGTTGTGCAAGGACTGCTAAAAGTGATAGCAGGTATCGAGATTTCTTTTACTTTAACATCGAAATCAGCAGGAGAGGACAACGATGATATCTTCGCAGATTTGTATATAGTCAAATGGAGTTCCCTAATGATTCCACCAATTGTTATTGCCATGGTAAATATCATTGCCATTATAGTTGCATTTTCTAGGACGATTTATAGCGCAAACCCGCAATGGAGTAAGTTTATAGGAGGAGCATTCTTTAGTTTTTGGGTTCTTGCTCATTTGTATCCATTTGCAAAAGGATTGATGGGAAGGAGAGGGAAGACACCAACCATTGTATATGTTTGGTCAGGTCTTATTGCAATTACACTTTCTTTGCTTTGGGTTGCAATTAGTCCGCCGAGGGGCGCTGATGCAGGTGGTGGTGGAGATTTCCAATTTCCATAAACTGATAATGCATTGCATTGCATTGTTGATTTCATCATAATATATGTATGTATGTATGTATGCTTCTAAGAATAGTAATTAAGTATATCTTTGTAAATGTAGCAACATAGACTTGGTTGCTTATTGTAATAGGACTTAGTTAATTTCTTTTTAATTCATTGATCTATTGAACATATACTTGATCATGTGAGTTGTACATTAAACATTATGAAAATAAAATTACTTGGCTGATTTTGTCTTGTATTTGGCCGGTTTCTTTTTGGTTGTGGTTAGGGAATTAATCCACCCTTTGTACTTTCTTGGCTTTCCCTATTACTTGTTTTTTGGGATATGCTATTTTAATAAAATTTGCATTTTATTATAAATTCTTTGTATATATATATATAGACACACTCAAACAAATTTAGTTGAGTGTCTCCAAGACCAAGTTAGTTGTGGTGAATGCCTTGCATCATGTAATTTTTGTTATTAAACCTTACAATTTTCAACATGTACTATTAAAATGTGCTTATAGAAGTACATTTGATTTATAAATACATTTGTTTTTTCTATATAGCTTTCAATCCTATGATTCTTTGGGTGGGTCTACAGTTAGTTGTTGTATTCCATTTATGTTATCCTATTATTTCTTAGCATTGATTTTAATCTGATTATAATTCTTATCACTAATATGTTGCGAATTTTTTGTCGTGTATGAGCCTCAGGTTAGAAAAATTTAGCTTAGGAATAGATAAATTTAGTGTTAATAAACTTTAAATTTATCAATTTGCATAGTTTGAATAGTATAAGAAAATAAAGACAAAAAATAGCCTGAAAGAAGGGCAGCTTTCAAAATAAAAAATAAAAACGTTTGCCATGAATCTTTAAAGTATTATTTAGCTACGGTTTCAACCGTAGCAAACCTACGTTTTCTAGCCACTGTTTTGCCATGGTTTATCCGTGACTAATTGTTAAATAACCGTGTTTACTAAATTGTTACCACACTTTATATCGATTTGGATCCTTAGCTGCAAAATTCTCTGCCGCCTCCCTTGCTGCACCATTCTTGACCATCGGAGGAATCGAGTGGTTGACGTACAACTACCAAAATAAAAACATTAAAAAAACTAAGGCACTATATTATTATTATTTGTTAGCATATGTTCCTTTCACCTTGTTCTTATTCATCATTTACATTCTTCTTGGGTCGATATTTGCAACCTAATAACAGAGTTTTGTACACTAATAGAAAATTATTGGTTCGTGAATGAGTAATCCATCTTTTTTGCTTCCTATAAAGAACAAATCAATGAAAATAGAAAGAAATATGAAAATCATTAATTAAACTTCAATTCAATTAACAACATAGTTCTACGAATAACACAAAACAGAATAAGTTTATATTTATGAGTAATAACAAAGCAAACAAGGTGTGAAATATATTATTTTTTTTGGTAGAGAAACAAGGTATGAAATTCTTCATTTTGATATATGTGCTAAAATTCGGTAATTTAAGTTTACAGCACCTTATTTGTAGTGGTCTAATTAATAATATGCTTAATTACTTTGGTTCCTTGAGTTTATTTTAGGTTTTAATTTGGTCCATTATGTTTAAATAGTTTCAAGTTTGTCCTTTTAGTCAAATTTCTATTTAAACTGGCCATGTGGCTAACATTTTTGCATATGTGGACAACTTAGGAAGGTGTCACGTGAAAGTTTTAGACGAAATTAACTCAAAATTTAATTGAAAGTTTGCTAAAATTTAACAAAAATGATCAACTTATGTTGACATCAGTAACATAAGGGGTCAACTTGAAACTTTTTAAACGTACGTAAGAACCAAATTAAAACTTAAAATAAACGTAAGATACCAAATATGCAATTAAGTTCTACGTTTTTTATATGTTTTTTTATTATCAATGTTTGACCATTACAACAAGAGTACAACTAGCCATTAATATTAGTGTCCAAACACTCAATATTGATGGTGCACTAGGTATCTTGAGATGAGTTATGTGTTTTTATTTTATTTTTTGGTACAAGAGATGGGTTATGTCTTTATTTGAACAAATTAATATTTTTGGTACATGAATATTGACCTTGCATTAAGAAATTAAAGGAGCAACCTGCTTCTCCTACCACGTGTGTCCCATGAACATTAAGTGTTGCAGAACTTGATTTTCAGAACTTGATTTTCATGATATATATATATATATCAAGGCAAAGGAAATATAAGGGAAAGTATTCTATTAAATTCATATTTTAATTCTTATAGTAATTGAGTTGTTACTAGGAGTAGTTAGCATGTTACTGTCAAGAAAATAAAATATAAACCAGTTATGTTAGGTGCTAAAATAAGACCGTTGATCATACACTTTTTTGACAGTGACTGTTGATCATATTTTAATATATACTTCCTTTTCTTCAATTATTATCTTAATGAAAATGTTAATGTGTACTCTTAAGATATATATTAAAGAAATAAATATAAGAAAAGAAATTGAAAATTGTGTATTTGATATTTTTTATATTATTAAATACAAAACTTTTATATTTAACTATGTAACATGTATGTGCATTCATCAAGCTTACTATAAAAATTATGTGGAACCTTAATTTATTTAATTAACTAAAAAAATGCTAAACAGTATCTCCAAATCATAAGCATATTAACAAAGAAATGTTGTCTTAAAATTTGCGTATTCAAAACTTTAAAAGTTTAAAAAATTATCTTTCAAATATTAATTTTTTTTTCTTTTTTTACTATACTTAACAAATGTACGAGCACTGTTTAGCATCAAAGTCTTATGAGTATAAAATCTATCGGTGCCTATGAATGAATGCTCGATATTGAAACTAGATGTAAATACTACTCCATATAACTTTTTACATCTAACATATGTTAGACGGATGCAAATACTATGTCATTTTTCTACTAGTGGATTTAATGTTACATCACGTTTTCCATGCAGAATCGCACGCATAGCTATTTAAATCATGTTCATAATAATCATTGAATTTTGCTTTCAAACGTAATTGATAATCCTAGTATTCGATTTTATTTTTTTTATGCATATAGCTATTTAATAATCCTAGTATTTGGTTGGATTTTGTTTTGATCTCTTTTACTTAGACGTGTGGTTTTTGCTTTGTGTAGACCCACTCTTTTGTTATTAGTTGCTGAGAAAGTCATCGCACAAACTCAACACTTCATTGTTTAGGCATACTTATACAAAGAATAAAAAAATTAAAAAGAAAAAATTAAAATAATATTGATTGACGTGACTATTATATTTTTCTTTTAATTTGTTAGATATGTGTATATGTCTAAATAAATTTTATTGGCGATTGTGCCATAGAAACATGTCACTTAGTTGTGTGGGGATATGTTTTTTGTTTTTACTAGCGTTCAATGTGTTTGGACTTTGGAGACCGAATCCTCTCTATTAAGACAACACCGAGACAATTATATTAAATTACAATGCAAAAGGAGATTACAAAATTTTTATATAATTTAATTTTTATTTACATTTTTCTATTAAGACAATGCAAAAAAAATTATTTAAATAATTTAATTTATAAAAATGAATCTATATTAATATAATAAAATAAAATAGGTTGACTATTGTATAGTACGAAATTAGTCTCATTACAAACTTACTCGTTAGTGTAAGATTGTTGTCTCGTGTATGATAGTTATAATTATAATATTTATCAGCGACAATTTGTTTATATTTGATAAAGTTTCAATGATAAACATATGTGTCCTACAAAACATAAAAGTAAAAAAAAAAATGTTAATTAAAGTTTATTATAAATTTCAAATTTTGTTGGTATTCACTATAAAAATTTTCAGTAAGTTTTGGTCTCACAAAATACATCACGTCTCACAATTTTTAATTAGTTCATTTTTTAAACAAGTATACTCTTCACATTTGTTAATGAGTTTTATATTCATGTTCATAATATTATAAGAATCACTCTCACAAAAAATTTAGAATTTTTTAACAAAAGATAAATTAAATATAAATTTTTAATATAAAAAAACATATTTAATTCATGACTCTTTAAAAAAATTAACATTTTACAAGAGAAATTTCTAAAATGTGCTAAAAATGAACACGGAGAAAATTTTCAAATTTTCCAATGATACACATGAATTGAAAGGACCAAAGTTGTGACGGAAAATATTTTGAAAACCAAAATTTGTTGAAATTTTTGATACGAATAAAAATAAAATTTAAGATATTTATAGAAAAAAAAACTTATTTAAATATAATAATTGTAAACATGATATGTCGATCATCTCTAATAGAGTATTAGGTATGTATAAATACAATAATAATTAGTTGATTAGTAGATGTATCTTTCTTATATATATATATATATATATATATATATATATATATATATATATATATATATATATATATATATATATATAGGGAACCCCTAATATGGACCTCATATTAAAGGGACCATGGGTGGAACTCAATAAATTACTTGCTATAGCCGATGATTTACCAATTTTGTGGGGTCTACTGACATTTTGTGTATTCCTCCTTCTATGCTCTTTTTCTGGTCCTAAAACTACTCAATAAACATAGCAATGTTGGCTCAAACACAAGATCTATCCCTCATAAACTCTTTCTCAAGAATCTTAAGCTACTGCATATGATGTTTTCGAGCTACATAAATAGCTACTTTCAAGTTTACAGATCTGATCAATTTAAAAACATATGGACAATGACTTTTTTCCTCATTTCAAGCAATATTTTTATATGGTTTTTCCAATAGTCGTAACAATCTCAAACAAGAAGACAATAAATTAGTTAGTTGATTGCATGCCCAACACATCTCTTTCTTGAAAAAAATAACCTCATACTTGTGTTGGTACCAAGTACCAACTACTATGGAAGCTTCAAAGCTTAATTTTTGTTTCAATGGTACAAAGTTGCAAATGAAAGTGGGGTAGAAAGAAGGAGGTTTATGGGTTTGTTACTAGCTCACTAGACAACGAAAACTAACCAAATGAAACCAAACCTTGAAAGTAACTTTTGACCTGCAGAACGAGTTTTCAACGGTCCCATAATATTGATATCACTTGACCTGCTATAGCAAGTAACTTAATGAGGTCCACCAATGGTCCATTTAAATTGAGGTCCATATATTATGAGCAATTATTAAATACCGTTAGATTGAATGTGATACATGATATTATAGTGTACCGTTAGTATCATATTTATTTTTATTTTTGTGAAAAAGTTTTTGATTTTTTCGGAAAAAAGTTTTCGATATTTTTTTGGGAATTTTTTTTTCATTTTTTGGGAAAAAAGTTTCGATTTTAGATAAAAACAATTTCAGAGTGTTTTTTGGAAAAAAAGTTTCCGATCTTTTGTCGGAAAAAAGTTTCGATATTTTATTCGAAAAAAAAGTTTCGGATATTTTCCGAAAAAAAGTTTCCGATTTTTTTTCTAGAAAAAGTTCCGATATTTTATTTGGATATCGGAAAAAAAAGTTTCAAATATTTTCGAGAAATTTTTTTTTGAAACAAAGTTCCCGATTTATTCGGGGAAAACAGTTTCGAAATATTTACCTAAAAAAATATTGCTGATATACAAAAGAGAGTGTAAAAAAAATAAAAAAAAAATTATATAATACTGACGATACACCATAATATCATGCATCAGATTCAATCCGATACATAAAACTTGTGATGCACCGGTGAAAGATATGAGATGGTCTCTCACTCTACCGTGAGCCCTTTATAAAATGCATCTCCACTAAAACTTTAAGTTTCCAAATTAAATTATAAGTTATATTCATCACAATGCTCAACTTCATTATTCAATCATACTAGAAAAAACCATGGAGCACCAAAAGGTATGCATAGCCATGGTTCCTTGTCCAGGATTAAGCCATTTAATCCCACTTGTAGAATTTGCAAAACTACTTATTCTTCATCACAAAAATTTCCATGTCAAATTCCTCATTCCAACACTAGGTCCCCCAACACTTTCAACCAAATCAATCTTAAACTCTCTTCCACCAAACATTGATTTCATGTTCCTTCCTCAAATCAACATCCATGACCTTCCTCCTAACATTCACATGTCAACACAAATGAAACTCACAGTTAAACACTCCCTACCCTCTTTGTACCAAGCTATTAACACAATTTTAACTTCTTCACAATTAGAAAACAACAACCTTGTTGCTTTGGTTTTTGATGTTTTCTCAAGTGATGTTATTGATATAGCTAAAAAGTTCAACCTTTTGTCTTATTTCTTTGCTACTTCATCAGCTATAGGAATTCAGTTTTGTCTTGGTCTTCCAAAACTTGATGAAACTCTTTCATCTGAGTTTATAGACACAACAAAAACTTTTGACATTCCAAATTCTAAGGTTTCTTTTAAGGTAAAAGATTTTCCTGACCCTGTTCTTTTTGGAAGATCTAGTGAAACATACAAAGCATTTCTTCTTTTGTGTCAAAGATTCTCTTTGGTAGATGGTATCATCATCAATAGCTTCAAAGATTTGGAACTAGATGCAATAAGATCTATGGAGGATTTTCTCAATGTTTACCCTGTGGGACCCATCATTCAAAAAGAGTCAAAGAGTAAGGAAAATGAGTCAAAGTGTATTACATGGTTGAACAAGAACCCTAAAAAATCTGTTTTGTTCATTTCTTTTGGGAGTGGTGGAACACTCACTAATGAACAAATCAATGAAATAGCTTTTGGGTTAGAATTAAGTGGTTGCAATTTTTTGTGGGTTTTAAGAGTTCCAAGTAAGCAATCCAATTCTGCTTATTTTAGTGAATCATCACCAAAAGGTAATCATGATTTTGATGATGACCCATTAAAATATTTGCCATTGGGTTTTTTGGAAAGGACTAAAGATCAAGGCTTGATAATTCCTTCATGGGCCCCACAAGTTGAAATTCTGAGTCATGGTTCGATAGGTGGTTTTTTGACTCATTGTGGTTGGGGTTCATCTTTAGAGGGTTTGGTTTTTGGTGTGCCTATGATTTGTTGGCCATTGTTTGCTGAGCAAAGAATGAATGCAGCAACTCTTACAGATGTTTTTAAAGTGGCAGTGAGACCAAAAATTGATGAGGAAGATGGGATTATAAAAGGAGAGGAAGTTGCTAGAGTTATAATGATTATAATGGACCAATGTTCAAGGGATGGTGAAGGCTTGCAATTAAGGAGAAGAATTGAAGATTTGAGAGTTGGAGCTGCTACTGCTGTGAGTGAAAATGGTTCCTCTAGAAGGGCATTATCTAATTTAGTGCTCAAATGGGAAGAAAGAGTGATAACTCAAAAATTGAAATGTTTTCCACACATGAATTAGTTTATTATGTATTTTTGCATGTAATTTATATTACTAATAATTGATTATTCATCAATGTTTCATACTTTCTTCAACACAAATATAATATTAATGTTTGATACTTTGAATTTAGTTTTATATTTCTTAGGTCCATTTATAAAATTTCATGGTCACCTGGTGGTGATCATGATGAGTTCGAATATTATGCATGAATGGAGAATGTCTTAGACTCAAACTTTATTTGAACAAAAAAAAAATCATGTGTACATCGCGGAATGATAACTAAACAGTAAACACATAATTTAGACACATATATACAATGTTATGCATAGAAGAACAATTTCGTAACATAAAGGGCAAATCTCATAAACATAAGTGTGAGTTCTCTCGGCTTTTCTCTATTATTTCATCTATGTTTTCCCTCTTGGCACCCACGATGTCCACTACTAGCCACCTCCGTCAAACTGGAGCCGCTTAGGAGCGGAGGAGCTGCAAACTTCGTTAGTCATTTGATGTGTTCTTCAGGTCTTGAAATCAGGCTTGCTGGAATTACAGCTCGCGACATTCGACAATGACTCACAAAAACCTCAGAACACTATAGTTTTCAAAGATGAAACCAACTTCATTAACGGAAATAGCAAATTTATTTAATTGGATTTTTTTTTGGTACAATATTTAATTGGAATTTTTCTTTCATTTAATTAGAACTTTAGTGCTTAGATTACTGGTTCTCTTGCTGGGCATTGGGGAAGAAAAAAATTTGAAATCATCGGTTCTCTTGCTAGACGTAGTAATAATCAAAGTAACTCATTCTAAAATTACTCTCCTTAACATTTCTTTGTAGACTGGTTTGTGTTGTGTTGTATTTGACAGGTTTCTTACTGGTTGTGGTTTGGGAATTAATCCACCTTTGTACTTAGCTTTCCCTTTTACTAGTTTTTTGGGACATGCTATTTTAATTTTATTTTAATAAAATTTGCATCTTTAAAAAAATTCTTTGCAGATATTGAATTTCACGCGTGTGTATAGATATACCATTCTCAATTACGGGATACTTTTACAAAATTTTTTTATAAAATATTTAAACTTTTAGGGATAGTTTATCACTATTTGAATCCCACAAAATTCAAGGAATCAATCTCTACAGTTGCACGTAGAAGATGGTTTACGCAAAAAAAAATTGAAATAATTAAATTATCATTAAAATATTTTTTCCTAACAAATTAATTTTTAAGATTTTTCAAATATAAAATTAGCGAATATTTGTTATATATTAAGTAATTTTACTAATTTTAAAAAATATATTAAAATGAATTAAGTTTATAAATAATACAGTATACATGTTTAATCTCAAATTTCAAAAATAAAATAAGTGAAATAAATAAATTTTTAGTTTAGTGTTATACATACGGCTTTTAGAGATGAGTTCTTGGTATGCGGTGTTTGGCTGAAAATAAGTAAACTCTTTCGAAGAATCTTCCTCCCACAGAATTTTCATGCCCCATAAGAAGTTAAATGTTTCTATAATCGCCATTTTAACAGCGACAACTAGAACATATCAATACTCAAAAAGAGGTTTCATTTACTCCGTATGTCTCTAAGAAAACTAAAAAACAAAACCTATAGATTCTGCGCAATGTTGAGAGTTATCATACCAGTCTAAGAGTCCACCTCCGCCATACTCTTGATGATTCCTTTATAGGAGTATTAGAGTGGAATGAGAAATTGTTGGCAAGTTGATTTCTCTTCGGCACATTACATAGCTTTTCTTTTTTGAGAAACTTAACCTCTTGTCTTCATGATAACTAGTTTAATGATAGTCTCTCTAATTTTGGATTTGTGTTTTTGTTCTTTGTTTTGCTTTTTATCTAGGTAAAGTTTAATCCTCCACTTTGTATAATTTTTTATTTATTTTATATATTATATATGAATAAAAATGCATAAAATTATTGCTACTATATGACCCTCTACTATTTACTACTCACTATAACGTTTTATAATGCTTTTAATTTACCTAAAAAAAATAATAATGGTTCTATGTTATAGACTTTTTCTCAATATTTTAGTGCATGAAAATTAAATTTTTTAAAATATTAACAATAAAATAATAAAATAGTTTTCGGTTGAATAATTGAAAATATTCTAAAAGCAATTCAACAAATGAAAAAAGAAAATATTTTTAATTTTTTATTATATATATATTTTTTAAAACAGTCTAATCCATTCTTCAAAAAACAGTCTAATCCATGTACCGAAAAAAAAAAAAAGCCTAATCAAAAGAAATGATAAACCCTGCGATTACATCACATCATCACATCGCATATAAACCGAAGAAGAAGAAGAAGGAGAAGAAAAAGGATTAAGGTTCAAAGTTCAAACCTTCTTCACAATATACATTTATTCATTCATTTCATTTTCATTTCCCTCCAATTCTTTCCACTCCATTCCAATGTCTTTCACTACTTCTCTTTCTCCTCACTTTCTCTCTCTCCCAAACAAAACCCCATCCCTAACCCCTTTCAATTCATCTAAACCCTTATCATTATTCCCTAAACTCCACCCAAAACCACTCATCACAAAAGCTTCATCGTCGTCGTCGAAAAACCCTAACCCTAATCAACCCAAAGAAAACGAAATTGTTGAAGTTGAAGTAGAAGAAGAACTTCCATGGATTCAGGAAAAAGCTCTTGACCTTGTTGAGTTCACTGGTTCGGTTACACAAGCTATTCCTGGACCTAGAGTGGGTCCCACTTCGTTGCCGTGGATTCTCGCTGTTCCTCTTGGTTATGTTGGTGTTACTTTTGTTATTGCGTTTGTTAAGACTGTTAAGAAGTTTACTTCTCCTAAAGCACAGCGACGTAAATTGGTTGGTTTCTTGTTTCTTTCGAACCTTCCTTTTTTGTTCAGTAAACTAAACCACCAAATTTTATGAATATTTCCAAAAAGGGAATTTATAATGTTTTTTGTTTGTTTGTTTTAGGTTGGTAAAAATGCGATGCTGTGTAAGTCGGTGGATGAGTTGTTGTTACAAAGAGGAAGAGATGAAGTTAAGGTTGATGATCTCAAGGCAATTGCGGATAAGGTGAGGTGTATAATATGAAAAATATCTTGTTTAAAGACAATGGCCAATGTTTTATATTCTATCCTATGTATATGTAGTTGTGTATGGTTCTAAATTGTGCTTGTGGTTACATTGAGAATCTTGATATTGCGGCAAAATGCAAGCAAATGTGGCTGCAATTGCAATTGTGATGCTGTTGTTAGGAGTTAGGACCTCTGAAAAATTTATATTGCGGCAGGCAGCAATTGTGGTTGCAGTCTTGCAGACCATACAACAACCAAGTCTTATCCCGCTAAGTGGGACTGACTACATGGATCAAATGACCGCCTGTATGCAGACCATAGTTTGGAACTATTTGCGTCGCAATTTTGATATTATGAAAAATCGTAGTTAAATGTGGCTTCAACTGCGGTCACTTTGTAGGCATAGAGACATAAAAAACTGTTAATATTGAAGGTTTATATTGCAGTTGTGGACCTTTTTTTGAAAAACCTTGAATATGGCATGTAGTCACTATTTGTTGTTGAATAATGTATGGCCCCCTTATTCTGTTCTGGATGGTAATGGAATCACTTTTTAAATTGGTGTCTACTAACTGTAGAGAATGATCGTTCTTCCACATGTATGTTGAGTGCTACCTTGAGAGAAATTACACGAAGAAACTCGCAGTAGTTCTAGTAGTAATAATTGACAACAGAATACAGTCTTTGTATCTGTTGAGAATTAGTATCAGTCATACAATGCTAGTGTAAGAGAATAAAAAACTATCACGAACAGATGCAGTTAACTTGAGTGACAATAGTTTTCATTTTGATGATATTTTTTATAGTATATAGACTAAGAGTCTGAATCTGACATATTGCATCTTTATCCTGTCTAACCTTAGGTGAAATTTTTGTTGTTAATGTGTACTCCCTCCGGTTCTGAATATAAGCAAAAAATAACATTCTAGGTTTATTGAATAAAACATGTATCTGGACCATTTTATTCAATGAACCTAGAAAGTTATTGTTTTCTTATATTTAGAACCGGAGTAGTATATGCTTTGTTTCCTAATCATGATATGTTTTTCGGTGCAATTGAGTAGACAATTAAGCAGCTACCTTTGTGGCTTTTCTAATATAGGTATCATGCCAGCTGTCTAGATAAAAAATTAGTTCTTACATTTCATTTTGCTAGCTGAGGAAAATCTGATGGAAGATCTTGTTTCTGTTTGCTTGCTTCCCGTAATTTTGTCTTTCTGTGCATATGTGCCATCTGATTTTATGTAACAACTGCAAATTCATATCCAGACAGGTTTTGGTTTGCAAGAAATTTTGCGCAAATATATCCGGTATGTTCTGAATGAGAAACCATTCAACCCTGATGTTGTAGCTGATTTAATTCAGCTAAGGAGAGCTTCTACGTTAAATGACTCACAAGTTGCTGAGATTCTAAATGAAATTTCACGAAGAATTGTGCGAGACAAAGGTAATATATAATGTATTCTTAATATTAGACAAAATTTTCATCTGAGTAGTTCTTGTGCATGGTAGTATATTTTGGCCAAGGCTGCATAGGAAAGTATACTGATGAACTGTAGCGAAAATGATTATTTCTCTCTGGCCTTAAAATTATCAAAACTTCTGCAACTTCACAAGAGATGTCTGTGGACCAGAACCAGAGTTAGTTGAACCTGAAACTTCAAATCCTCACAAAACAATAGAGGCAATGGTTGTGAAATGCATGATGTGAAATTTTCCTTTTCAAATGGGTAACACATGAAGGACAAGATGGATGTTACCGTGTTTAGGCTAGTTAAAAGTGATGGGTGACCTGCCCATCTGTTTGAATAACCTGGGGATTAAATTGTCATTGAGTATTTTGGTTTGTGACCTGAATCTTGGGGTTGCAAGTTTGCAAATTGAACAAAACCCAATCACCTACTTGAAAGTGAACATTCAATCTGCGCTTATCTGATTGAGTTTTCATTTTGGCCCAAGTATGACACAGATTCACCTTCAAAACTGCTGGCATGGCATCCTGTTCACCAGCCATATAACTTCCCCAGTTGCTGAGGGAAAAGTAGTTCCTTTCGGTAACATAGAAGGGTCTTGGTCATATTAGGTCACATTTGTGCCATTGATTTGTTTTTTCATCTGTCGAGCTTCTCATATCGATCTCCAAACACTTATTCATCACTTTTGATTGGCCGTTTGATTTCAGATAGTAAGTAAAACATAATTTGTTTGTTTGCCTTGGATGTATAAGGCTGGCTTGGTGGTTGGGGTGGAGAAACTCATCCGGCCTCATTAACTGGTCAATGTTACCAAAACTTGATTATATGTTTGTTGGTGAAATTTATATCATGGGATCAGAATTGGAATAAAAAAAAATAAAAAAAATCTGAATTTCTTTGGTACCAGCTAAGTGAAACAACCTAAATAAAAAATGTCACCTTGCCTCAGTCCATGACTCGATGCTGAAAACCAGGCAACTGAACCACCTCTTTGAGAAAAGTCTCAACTAGATCCTTTGAAGTAAAACAATGAGTTAGATAAATAACATGATAAAATCCAACCACCAGCAGAATTTTGTCTTCAAGATTAACTTTTTGTAAACTGCCCATGATAAAATCCATCAAGATCCCCGCAATATGTGGGTAGGAATAGGTAAAGGCTGTAGACTCCCTGCAAGGATCGGATAGACTCTGATATATGTTTCTCTGAACAGAACAATGTCACAGGCTGCCTTAAACTGTTGAATGTCCTGTTTCATCCTACCTAGCAAATCAACCCATACATCTTTTGTTGCAAGTTTGGGGAAAAAAATAGAAAACTACCAATAGTGGAACTAAAAAATTTGGATAAAATAACAGTCGAAAAAAGGAATTTTAGTAACATCAGCTGGTCTGGTCAAACTCCCACAACAGTGAAATGCAACACCAGCTGATTCTCACAGTGGCCGGAGGCTCTGACATGCCAATCTGCCACTAATGATAATATGCATGGAATTGCAACTATGTATCTATCGAGATTGCTTTTTTCTTAGTCTGTTTCTCTGTCGGCAGCATACTGAGGGTTGTATACTTTGGTTTTCCATTACTATAAAGCTATTTTGAAGCTAACACACTTTTAAATAATAGCAAGTTCTATGTCAGAACAGACATATACTGAATCATTTTTTCTCAGTCCATGAAATTGTTTTTTTCTGCTAATATTTAGTTAAATTAAGAAGTAGGCATTTTTATATCTATTCTCTGACTCTAATTTTTTTAAATGATTTCTAGGCCCAATTGTAATGAATAAATCAGGTTATACTGAAAAGGGTTTCAAGAGAAAACTAGCTGTTCAGGCCCTTTTTGGAAAGGTCTTCTATCTATCTGAGGTGAGTCGCCTTAAACAGTCCATTCGACACAATTATTTTTGTCTTTCTTTCTGTATGTCAAATACAATATCTGCAATTATGTGTAGTGCTCAGAGCCATTAAGAGGCTCTGATACCATCTGATATGGTAACCTCAATTGTGGTTTCTGAATTTGTTCAACAATTTATATGGGCCAATAATACGGAAATTGTTCTAGGCTGGGAGATGTGAAAATCCCAATAATACACCATACCACAAGTACTATGACTTGAGTATCTTGAATCCATCATACAAAATGCCAAGGAAATAGGGAGAGAGAGGTAAACCATAGGGTTCAAGTAAGGTGGATGAAACATAAGAATGCTTCAGTGTAGTTTGATGCAAAATTACCACACATGCCTAACAAGGCAGAGTATCGTGGCTTTGGTGGTTTGGACATGTTGGAAATTCTGCCTTGATTGCAGTCCATCCCTAGCTGCTTAATGGCGGCATTTGTGTTGCCTTCATTGCTGCCTCCAGCACCTTCATTGTGCTGGGTGTGACCGGGGATTTTGTCCCACGTTGCCGGAAGACATTGCTTAAGTAGTGATTATATAGTTTGGACAGTCCTCATCTTATACGCTAGTTTTGTAGGATTGAGTTAGGCCCAATCCAAATTCTAAGAGGACATGTGCGAAGAAGATCTAAACAAGAAACATTAAAGAAGGGTAGATAAGATAAAAATAAAGAAACTATGATTCAATTGTTAGTGATGGGGATAGACCACATACAAATATAGGTCACCAAGAAATATCTGGTTTTAAATGATGTCATTAGACATGATTCATAATAGCCCATGCCACTTAAAGGGTAAAGGTTATGGTTTTTGCAATGTTTATTTTGACTTTTGGGGAAATGCTTAAAAGGTCGTATATAGTTATTTTTGGAAAGGAGTGGTTCTATTTGCTGGTTTTAGGAAGATACCTTGTCGTTAACTATTGGGTATATATATTATATTTTAACATTGAATAATTTAGTTGTTTTCAAATCTGAAATTTCTCATACTTTTTAATATATATGTTTTAGGTGAAAGGCTAATAATGTACATTCTTGTTATTGAGTTTCTTGTTTTTAATATATGATGATGAATTGATTAGATTTTTTCCTTTTATTCTGATTCCAGCTGCCAGAGTTCTGTTCAAGTGATAGCTCTTTAGTTGTCAAGGAAATCTTCGGGGTTACAGAGTATGCGTTTATATGGTTTTTTCGTTCATACTAGTTAGTTTGATTGAAAAAAAAAAGTGTGAAGAATCGATGCTTTACATTTTACTTCTAACTATTATTCCCACTCTGAAGTTTCTTAAAGAACTTGATATCTCTATCAGCATTCTCACATAAAATGAACTTAATGTCTCACATAACTTTTTCTCGTAAAAAAATTAACAATAGATACTAGCTATGAATGTACATGCTAGAAATCCATTGAACTTTTTTTTATCAATAGTACTGTCTCTGTTGTCAGAATACTAAAGTATCATGCTCAGAAAGAAATGTTTCTTGGTTTTCTTTTTCCTCAGTGAAGACGCCGACCTACTCAGATTACAGACAACTTCTGAAGCTGGCAACCTAGATGCACTTGAGAAGATGGCTGATATTTCAGATTCAGAAGATTCTAGCGAGGCTTCATGATGCAAATATACTTCAGGGTTTTGAATTCGAAAAGGTTGAGGAATCTGTTCTGCAAGATATCTTCTCATTACGTGGTGCTGCAAAATCTACATTACCATCATCATCTCCCATCCAAAACATGGAAGTAAAAAATTTCAATGTGTAGGGCAGGGGTTTTTTCTTAATTTCTTTTTTACGATACAACTTATGTACTTTCAGCTTCCTTCAGGATTAAATTTTGTGCTTGACATTTTCATTAGTGTCCTAGAAGTCAGTCTTTTACAGATATAATGCTACTGTTGAGAAATTGAATTAACAAGTGTAATAAAAACACATTTCGGTATATGGATATAGAATGAATGAATGATATTTTGTGTTCGTTTAGGAATATCACTTCAATAATAGGAGGCATTTTCTCCCCCATTTTAACATCAAATGGTATGGTTGGGCTGTGAGTTTGTTAACTCAATTTCTTCTATTGAAACAACTTTGGCCACCTTCCACTTTTCCAAAAATACCTCTTTGGAAGTGTATTTTGTACAAGACAAAACCTGTATTTTTTGTGCAAAGGTACAGATCTGAACACTACAAACTCATAACGCTACAAATAATTTGCATAAGGTTTGATATGAGGAGCGTGGGAACTGATTTGGGAGCTTCTGGGTCGATGAAGAACCATTCTTTCCACTAGTTTGTAGATCATCCATATAAATTTTTTGATGCTATTGAGATTTATAAAGGTTAAAAAGTATATCTGTTTTTATTGAACATCGTCAGTGCTCTCGGATTCAATATTTATTTTATGAGAACCGGAGTGGCTATAATATATTCATGTTGTTCGTGCCTTAAAATCTCAAGATTCCATGATAGAGGAAATTTCAGTTTACGTCTCTTGCGTGTGGGCGCATTAGGCATGCGCGGGGTGCATAAGGTCCGTTGTTTTCTTGGTTTTGGATTGTGCCGGTTACGCATGGAAGCATGGATCACCCGCAGAGCGTAGAAATTATTCACGGGGAGCATTTGCCAGATATGGTATAAAAACCTGTTTTTTCTTACAGTTTTCTTGGGATGTGTGCTAGGGTTTTAGGAATCTTAGAGAGACAAAAAGAGAGAATCATTGGGTCATTAATAATCAATGATTGAGAGCTTTTTGAGGTATATCTAGGATTGAGAAACACATTACAAACATCTTGGAAGTGAGATATATTGTTCATCTTTGTTCTTGAGTGAAGAGTAAAACGTAAAGAAAATAGGTATTGTTCTTGGAGAACAATTCTAAATATTTTCTTGGTACATTTTCTTAAGTCTCTTGTTCAAGGGAAGAGATTGAGAAATGGGTAGAAACTATGATTGTTCTTGGAGAACTTTTGTAGCTAATTTCTTATAACCCATTTTATCTCTTGTAAACAAACTTGGAATAGTGAATTGGAGAGTAGCTCTCTCCCCCAAACGTATGCCATTGTTGGAGCGAACTGGGTAACAAATTTATCGATGTTTGTTCTTTCTTTACTTGTTTTTGCCTTGTGGGTTGTGGCATGCACTTAGGTTGTTAGAACTTTAATTGTTTGACTTGCATGGTATTGGTTACTATTGATATTTGCTCCACTCTTTGCTAGTGTTGATTTGGACAAAGAGGTTCCCAATTCACAACAATCCAATTTAAAAATTGTACTACCTTTGTTTTATATTATATAAAGTTGTTTTGACAATTTCATACAAATCAAGAAATGTAAATTTTTTTTGGTTACCAATCAAGAAATGTAAATAATTTCATTTGAAAAAGGAAAATTATAGATAATTTTACAAAATTATTCTTCATTAATGATATGAAAAAGGTAAAGAGAGAATATACTTTCATCCAGTCTCATATATAAACAAAAAATATCTAATAATCGATGTATTTCTGGAGAAAGTAAATAATTAAGGGTATAAAAAAATAATATTAAATCTTCATTAATTTTGTAAATGATTTATAATTTGTGAAATTGTGAGTATTATAAAGTTGGAAGGAGGGAATAGTGGCTTTGTAACATTTCTTTTCCTCATGTATAATAGTTGCTTCCATTGATCACACCACACCACTATGATAATCTCTTCTAATAACCAAACTTAAACCACACTATTACCTATGAATTCATCATTAATTCGAACACTCTCCAACACAAAACAACATTACCAAAAACAAATAACCTCATCACAATACCAACTCCAACAACTACTCTCTAATTGCACCAACCTAACTCACCTTCAACAAACACATTCCTTCATGCTCAAAACATCACTCGACCAAAACGACATCAACCTCTCCCGTTTCATTCACAAATCCGCTTCACTCAATTTCCCAAACTACTCTTACTCTATTTTCACTTCCAATCACAACCGTCCATTACCCATCTTTGTCTACAACAACGTTATTTGGGCTCTTTCTTCATCTAACCCTACACGTGCCGTTTCGTTATTCAACGTTGTTCGTAGTTTTGGATTGTCGTTTGATTCTTATTCTTTGCCTTATGTTATGAAAGCTATTGTTTCATTAAACGACGTTGTTTTGGGAAAACAGGTTCATTGTGTTGGTATTGTTACTGGTTTGGATTGTTATTTATCTGTTGTTAGTTCGATTATTCAAATGTATTCTTGTTGTTGTAATGATGTTGTTTCTGCTCGGAAGATGTTTGATGATGATCATGGGTTTGGAAAAAATGGGTCTGTTTGGAATGCTATGATTGCTGCTTATGCTAAAGTTGGTGATGTTTGTAATGCACGGAAGTTGTTTGATTCTATGCCTCAAATGGATAAGGATGTTATTTCATGGACCACTCTTATTTCGGGTTACACGCAGGTAATTTTGGAATGTAACAGGAATTGTTTTGTTCTATTGGGACATTAGTAAATTGGAAATGGAATCCGGGTCGTTGGAATATTCTGCATTCATGCGATTTGTGCATTGGTGATTGTTGGATGTAGATATCGACATTTTTTGAAATAATGAACTTGGAACTTTTACTGTTTGATCTTGACCCGACAACCACTGATGTGTTGATTGATTGCATGAATGTTCTGTCGACTAAAATTTTCGGACTTGGATTCTTCATGGTCAAGAAAAGCAAGCAGTCGTGCGATGAAGGAGTCTTGGCTGTTAGATGAATATAAGAGGACTCTAAATTCATCAAATTGGCTTTAAAATACATTTTGGAATATGAAATATCTGATTTTCATGTGACGGTCGAAATCTACAAATGTGTGAGTACATGACTAGAGAGAATCAAAATCTTGAATTGTCTTAAACTAATGTGTGTTGAAGAGTTTAATTGATTTACACTGTCAGTGTAAATTAGTTTTATGTTGATATCAAACTATTTTCATGTCATTCAATTAATTCAAAAATACAGTTACAAAAGCGAGGTGATGTGGTAAAATAGTGAATTTTTATTGGATGTCGGTGTAATTTACACAATATATATTCAGTTTTGCACTTTTCTAATATGTTTACCAAATGTCTTTGCAGACTCATAATCCCAATGAAGCTATTAAGCTCTTCCGTAGAATGCAGCTAGAGAATGTGAAACCAGATGAAATTGCAATTTTGGCTGTACTATCTGCCTGTGCTGATTTGGGTGCTCTTCACTTGGGAGAGTGGATTCACAACTACATTGAAAAGCACAAGTTGAACAAGATTGTTCCTATTTACAACTCACTCATAGACATGTATGCCAAATCCGGCAACATACACAAAGCACTACAATTATTTGAGAATATGAAGCATAAAACAATTATAACATGGACAACAATGATCACCGGGCTTGCTTTACACGGTCTAGGAAAGGAAGCCATTCATATATTTTCCTGCATGGAGAAAGAGGGTCGAGTGAAGCTCACTGAAGTCACCTTTATCGCCGTCCTTTCTGCTTGTAGCCATGTTGGATTGGTAGAACTAGGCCGCGATTATTTCACGTCTATGAGGTCTAGATATGGAATTGAACCTAAGATTGAGCATTATGGTTGCATGATTGATTTGCTTGGACGTGCTGGCCATCTTCAAGAAGCGAAAGAACTGGTTTTGAGGATGCCCTTTGAACCAAATGCAGCTATATGGGGATCACTGCTTGCTGCCTCAACTAGATGTAGTGATGCTGAGCTAGCAGAGGAAGCTTTGCGCCATCTCACGGTGTTGGAGCCTGGCCATAGCGGAAATTATTCACTCTTGTCCAATACCTATGCTTCACTCGGTAGATGGAGTGAATCTCGGGAGGCAAGAAAGGTTATGCGGGATGCAGGTGTCGAAAAGATGCCGGGTGTCAGTTTTATTGAGGTGAACAGTAGAGTATATGAATTCATTGCTGGAGACAAATCAAGCATTTACTTTGTTGACATATTTGATATCTTGCATAACTTAGATTTGCAAATAAAAATACAGACCCATTAGATATTTATGGGAGTTGATTTCCTTGCTGCTGGATTCCAATTTGTGTGACTGTAAATTCCTGACTTGAGTTTTTTAATACCATCTTGTCCCGTACATATCCCAGCTCTTTTTAAGAAGATAGGTTTGTTGATTTCTTAAATATACCTGAATATATACATCTCTCCATTCTAATACCGGAATTTCCTTAATTGTATGTATCATGTATTTATGGTTTTCTATCATCACACCAAAAAAAAAAAAATATCTGCTAAGGGGGGAGACTGTTAGGCCAAATTATAAAAGAACACGGCGATTAAAGAAAGAAAAATGCTAGATATCGCGAGAGTATATTTCACGAATAATAGCGAATGACGTCTCACCTAACAATTTTAAACATAATAAAAAAAAACTTGAAGTTTCAAAATAACATTATAGTATCTTACAATTTTAAATATTAAAAAAAAAAACAACTTGAATTTCCATAACATCACAATACCGACAAAAGTTGTTTATCTAAAATTACATTACAACACCAAAATAACATCACAGCACAAAAAATAAAAACAACTTGAAGTTCAATTAATTTGTTCGACTGACTTGGTAATTGGGCTATGTATATTGGAATATAAATATATAATAGTAACTTAATGCGGTTTTTGCGGTACCTTAGTTTTTACGGTTTGCGGTTTTTGCGATTTGCGGTTTAGTAAGAAAGTCATCCAAATACATCCAAATCAAATGCGGTTTTTGTGGTTTGGTTTGGTTCGGTTTGCGGTTTTACTTTTGGATTTTTTCGGATACGATCACCCCTACTACTGGTGAATGAAACATCATAGCAGGTGAACCGCATCAATGAAGCCATCAGATCAATCCAATGGCTCATATATTAATTGGATTAAATAATGTTTCGTATATGATTAAATCATCACATCTATGTTATTTACATTGATTTTTCATATATGAGATGCCTTACGATGGCTCACATCAATGAATGTTAGATGCGATCATTTCACACATATTATTTGGCGGTGATGCACATAATATATATTTGCCTCAAAATATAACATGAGATTAATTCAGAAATATAATGAATTTTATGTTTTTTATATTATTTCTCGATAATTTAGAGGTATTTATGCAACCATCGAATAAAACAAGTCATATGAATGTAAGGTAAAATTTGATTAAAAACTAGTTATAAATATTACATATAAATCTACTTATATAATTTATTCTTATTGTTTGTTGGGTAAATGTCCTAAATTTATTGATCCGTATATGAGTCATTGGATTGATCTAAGGCTTCATTTATGCGGTTCAGCTGCTGTGATGCTTCATTCACCATTAGTTTCTCATAACCATTCATCTTATATTGACAACCCATGTGATGTGACTCTACATCATTCAACAATAGTATCTCATAACCATTCATCTTATATTGGCAACACATGTGATGTGACTTTATAGTCTACTAATCATGCAGTTTCACATGGTAATAATTTTGGTTGTTGATTTGAGATTGGACAGTCTAAATTACTTACACGAAATTATCTCAATGGTCTATTTAGATCGGACGATTGAGAACTATAATTGTGTGCCGCAGTTACATTAGAAAATCCAATTTCGATTATATGTTCGATAAATCCCAAGTCTTGAAACCGAGTGAGAATTTAAGGGTACAATTTCAAACATCATATCTTTGGTTAGACATTGATTACAATGACACTTAAATTTCTATAAGGATCAATGATTATGTAGTGTATCTAAAATTACCATATATACTTAATACACCATTCACAAATCTTTTAAACATTGAATCATGAAAACACTCTTCTTTCTTCCTGCATAAATGTAAACTCATGCAATAAATAATTTTATGTAAACCCATTAAGTATCTATGGTAATTTCAGGGACTTGTTACGAGTTTTTTTTTTTGTTGTATCCAATGTTTAAACATTCATTGCTTGACTAATTGCTATCACCTCCATATGGCAATAAATAACACTGTTTCCAAATCACTTCAGTAAAACGCAAAGCTGCATGCATGCACAAGTAATTGGAACACATAATGATGACCTTTGTTGCAGCCATTCCGAGGATGAGATTAATTGCTATCAAAGAATGAGACTACACATGAATATGTTTTTGCATTAAACTGATCCCATTTTAGCATCGAAAGAAGCAAGGATCGAAACCACCATGATAGTTCCGTAACACTCTTGTCTTCCGCAGCCTGTTACACCTGTCGACGTACTCAATAATGATTTCTTTAATATATATCTTCATGCATGTATAGACTCACATAAAAATAGGAAAAAAAACAAAAAATTATAGAAAGTTTAGTCTATAAAAAAATTATAGAAAAATAAAATAAATAGGAACATCTACTACTAAGCTACTAAATATATATATTAAAAGTAATTATAAGATTTTAACAGAAATATATGATTTTAACATTTACTGCTAATCTACCCAATGTTAAAATGTACGATTTTAAAATCTAGGTTTAATTGCATATTTGGTCCTTATGTTTATTTTAGGTTTCAATTTGATCACTTATGTTTAAAAAGTTTCAAGTTGGTCCTTTTAGCAAAAAAATTATTTAAATCGTCTACGTGACTAATGTATTTGCATAGGCGGACAACTTAGGAGTGTACTATGTGAAAGTTTAGAAGAAATTAACTCAAAATTTAACAAAAGATTAGAAAAAATTAGCTCAAAATTTAGTGAAAAGGACGAACTTATGTTGACATCAATAACATAAGGGATCAACTTGAAACTTTTTAAACATAAGTGACCAAATTAAAACCTAAAATAAACATAAGAGACTAAATATGCAATTAAGGTTAAAATCTACTACCAAGCTACCAATTGCCGGTATTATTTTTATTTGGTTACCTTAAAATGGGTTAATCGAAGAATGAAAGAAATATTATTTTCTTGAAAGAAAGTGATATTGCAAATGACTCTATTTAACACCATTTTTGGTCCATGTATGCATTGTTTCTATCATTTAGGTAAACTCATTATCATATTTTAGTAACATATAACAACCTTAGTGGAATCTTAGTTGAACTCACTCTTGTTCAACTTTTCTTCTTCTTTAATAATAAAAAATTTATCCGGACAATATATGATAAAATTATTATTATTTTTCTTAAAATTAAATAATTACTCTTAAATTCATCATAAAACCTTATTATTCAATAGTCTAGTGGCTTAGTTTATTAATTTTTGAATGTTACACACCTAATTCATACCTAATTTTTTATTTTTTTAATGACAAATATATTATACAGAATTATATATAAATATAAAAATGAAAAGTAAAAAAGGTAAAGACAAAATTCAGTAAAAGACAAATATATTACATTATTTAACCTAGTTATTATACGAGCCATTTGATTGATATGAAGGATTCATTGATGCGGTTCAGCTGCTGTGATGTTTCATTCACCATTAATATCTCATAAACCATTCATCTTATATTGGCAACCCATGTGAAGTGACTTTACAGTCCACTATTCATGCTGTTTCACGAGGTAATTTGGATTGTTGATTTGAGATTGGGCTGTCTAAATCACTTACATAAAATTATCTCAATGATCTATTTAGATCGGACGATTGAAAACTGTAACTGTGTGACGCAATTACATTAGAAAATCCAATTCCGACTATATGTTCAGGTTCACATTCATAATTCATAATTGTTTTAAAACTAAGGGGTATATTTGATTGAGATTTCAATGGATTTTAAGAGACTTTTTTATGATAAAATAATCTTGTGATATCCAATTAAAACAAATATGAATTTTTTTTAATGGCAACGAAATCCGCCGGCAATGAATTGAGATTTCTTATGATTTATAAAATGTCTCTTGGTATTAAAAAGTCTATGAATTTGAATGGATTCTTTCAAAGAGTGGATTTTGTGAGACATTTTAGTTAAAAATACACATACTGCACTCATCCAACCATCTCACTCAAACCCTCAAGATTTTGCCTACCTTCCAAAGTCTTTTTTCCTTCAGTCAGTTCTTTTTTTTTTTTCACCAAAACTTTCTATTGTTCACATATAGTACTATGTCGTCGGTCATAGGGCCGAGCTATAGGCAACCCAAGACCTAGCTATGTGTGATAAGAGATAATGAGATCCTGAATCAGAGAATTATAGACAATATAATGATCGTCTAAATGAAAAGACGCATCTGCTACGTAATTAAAGTTAGTTTGCAATGTGAAAGATTTTTGGAACAGTAGACGGTAGTCCATGCATCTTATGCATGCGAGAAAAATTATAGAGTTTGAGACCCGCGTCTGAAAATTATCGCGCGGTGTTAAGCTGAAAAATTAAGGTGTAGCAATGTTGACAATTACTATTTGTGTAGGAATCAATGTTCTAAGAGAAGGACATATCCATAAAAGTTATTGTCATCATATAAATGCGTAGGAATCAATGTTATTAAAGAAGGACATATACTGGGGTTGAAGTAGATGTGTTGGTTTTGGCGCCACCGGTGAGGTTGATGTTGTGTGTGACTGGTTTTTCTCGATACGGGATTCTCTGACCGCTTACAAATCTGTTGAGATTTGCAAGACTCATTTTTGAGTCTCTGAGAGTTTCCAAATCTGCTGAGATTTGCAAGTTTCTTTGTATTTTTTCGACCTTTTTCGCATCGGTGTTGACTGCGAGCTGGGGATTTAACTGCCTAAGTTTTCATTCTACCGTTGCCCCATTAATTTTTGTCTCGCTACGCTGCTTTTTTTTATTCTGATGGTCGATCACTTGTGATTTGAGATCGAGAGTTAGAGTCTTATGGCATCTTTTTGGGTCGGGTTGATGGTCCTCTTTGGTGGTCTGGTGTTTTTGTTGTGTGCTCTAGGTGGTCTGGTGACTGTGGAGTGTGTACTAGGTGGTGTCCGTCTTTTTGCTTTCTCATTGGTATTTCGCTTATATACGGCGCCTCTGTTTTGTAATTCCGTTTATCCCGACCTCTGTTCATCTTGTGCAGAGATCGATTATTATTAATAATATTTTTCCGTTTAAAAAAAATAAAAATAAAAGGTAATGTCATCATATAAATGATGATGCTCGTTGCTTATATAGTAAGTTGGAATAAATATATTTTATTCAATAAAAAAAAAAGGGTTGAAAAATTACAACGGTAAAATTGAAAATTTCATAAGATATAGGAGTTGGGAATTTGGTACGAGATATAAAATTAAAAAAATAAAGCTCTATGAATTTTAAAAATCTTATCAAACCGACTAAAAATAAAAGATTACTAAAGAAAGTGGGCTTATGGAAACGATGTAATATTTTATGATAGAATATTTTATGTTGATTATATGATAGATAGGATGAAACTTAAATCTTAAAAATGGTTTATTAGTAAAAGTTATGGCACCCCATTCCTTCTATGAGTGGGGGGTATTATATTGATATTTTAAAGAATTTTAAGAGATTTTTTAATGATAAAATAATCTTCTGGTATTCAATTAAGATATATTTTTGTTTTTTAGTTCAGTGATGAGTGTAGTGATTAGAGTAGAGAGAAAAGGAGGATTTGGGAACAGAGTTCTATCTGAATTCGTTTATATTCAACCAAGACTTTTATAAAGTTTAAATAAATCTTGTGGTATTCAATTAAGACAATTATTAATTTATTATAACTTAATTACCTTAAAAATGGACTATTCTAATGAAAGAAATATTATTTTTCTGAAAGAAAGTGATATTGCCATGGCTCTATTTAACACCATTTTTGGTCCATGCATGCTTTGTTTCCATCGGTTAATTAGGTAAAATCATTATCATATTTTTGTAACATAGCAATCTTACTTGAATTAGATGTTGAACTCACAAATGAGTGTATTTAGCTTGTTCAACTTTTCTTCTTCTTGAATAATAAAAAATTTATCCGGACAATATATGATAAAGTAATAATTATTTTTCTTAAAATTAAATAATTACCTTTAAATTCATCATAAAACCTTATTATTCAATAATCTAGTAGCTTAGTTTATTAATTTTAGAATGTTACACGCCTAATTCATAGATAATTTTTTACTTTTTTAATGACAACATTATTATTCTCATAAAAAAATTATACATTATTATATATAAATATAAAAACGAAAAGAAAAAAAAAGTAAAGACAAAATTCAGTAAGATTCAGTAAAAGAAAAACAAATATAATACATTATTTAAACCAATTAATATATAAGTCATTGGATTGATTTGAAGGCTTGGTTGATGCGGTCAACTGCTATGATGTTTCATTCACCGTTAGTATCTTATAAATCATTCATCTTATATTGGCAACTCATGTGATGTGACTCTACGGTCCACTATTCATGCGGTAATAATTTACAATTTTGATTTGAGATCGAACGGTCTACATCATATGAATTATCTCAATGATCTATTTAGATCGGATGTTTGAGAACTGTAACTGTGTTACACAGTTACATTAGAAGATCCAATTCCGACTATATATGTTGAGGTTCAAATTCATAATTGTTTTAAGGAAAATTCTAAACAGTGCCCCCGGACACTGGTTACGCATGTTAAAGTAGAAATTCTGTCTTGAAATGCGTGTATTCAATACCTCAAAAGTATAAAAAATTGTCTTTTCCTTATTAATTTTATTTTTATCTCCTTTTTTGTTATGCTTAACAAGTGCCCCGAGACACTGTTTAGCATGACCCTTTAAAACTGATAGGTGTATTGGATTGTGATTTCAAAAAAATTTAAGAGACTTTTTTATGATAAAATAATCTCGTGGTATTCATTATCATATTTTTGTAACATAACAATCTTACTTAAATTACACGTTGAACTCACAAAAGAGTGTAATTGGCTTGTTCAACTTTTCTTCTTTTTATAATAAAAAATTTATCCGGACACTTAACAAAAAAAAAAATATCCGAACAATATGTGATAATTAAATTAATAATTTTTTTTTTAAACTTAATAATTACCCTTAAATTCATAGTAAAATTTTATATTATTCAATATTCTCGTAGCTTAGTTTAGGTAATTCTTTTTTCTTTGAAACATTAGTTTAGCAATAAATAATACGGTTGTATTTTAAGTTAGTTTTTTTTTTTTTTTTCGTACAGTGTTTTAAGTTAGTTTTATTTAAACCAAATGTGCTAAGTACACGTGTTATGCATCTTTATCTCTTATTCAGTAATGTTTATTTGTTTTTACTTACTCTTATCCATTTGATGACGCAACCAAAAAATGCCACTACTTTAGTTTCAAAACTAATATTTCCTATATTCATGGAATATTATAGAACTTAATATTTTTTACGGTCATGTTTGTTTTAGTTAAAGTTTATATTGATACAAATTGGGACATCAAATTACATACCTTTTTTCTATTACCAAAGGAGAAAGGTGGGTTGGGAGTTAAGAACTTAGGTTTGTTTAATCAGCTGTTATTATGTAATTGGAAATGGCTGTTTCTATCTGATGGCGATGCTGTGTGGAGTGATTTTTTATGTTTTAGGTAGGGTCATTTACCAACTCAGTTGTTGGACAGAGACACTGTGAGGTCTAATGCAAGGTCGTTTTTTTGGTGAGCAGAGACACTGTGAGGTCTAATGCAAGGTCGTTTTTTTGGTGGAAGGATGTCATAGGTCTGGGCAGGGGGATGGAGACTGATGGGTTTAAAGAAAATGTAATGATAGCTTAAATGGTTTGGGAATGGTCAGGACATTGGATTTTGGAAGTTTAAATGGTTTGAGAATCATACTTTTCGAAATTTATTCCCTAATCTTTTTACTAAAGAGGCTTCTCAAGATGTAATGATAGCTCAGAGGATAAAAGGGAATGGAGTGTCTTTACCGTGGTATTGTCTGAGCATTTAACCGCTAGCGAAGAACAACTTTTGGAAGCCCTTAAGGAGTTGCTGGTGGGTTTATGTTACAACCAAACATGGGAGATACATGGGATGGGCTCTTGGTAAAACAGGTCAGTTTTCTGTAAAGTCTTGTTATGATTGGTTATTAGAACATAGACAGGTTGAGGGTTGAACTCTAATGTGTTATCTGCTATTCAGAAGCTATGGAGGAATGATGTACCGTCAAAGGTACATGTATTTGGCTGGAGATTATTATTAGAAAGGTTGCCAATGAGATCTGCACTTCATCACAGAGGTATTTTAGCTAATTCACATGAGTTGTCCTGTGCTTTTTGCTTTCTTAATAACCAGGATTGCAGCCATCTATTCTTTCTTGGTAAACTATTCTTAATTTTTTCATCTATTCAAACTACTTCACAAACATCAAAGTTACATTCTCTTTTCTATATAAACTGTTATCTATTCTGTACCAAAAAAAATTATCTATTCTGATTCATGGTAAACTAGTATCAACAACAACAAAAACTACAAAGAAACAATGAGTCACATCACCACAAATTAAAACTCATCAAATCAACCACCATAATGAGAAAGGGGTATACGTGTGTATATTTACATACGGACACACATACCTACATTCAATTTGAATTAAAATCCAGTTGTACTAACAATTGATCACTCATCTCCTCTTCTTCCTTATATATATCACTCATCTCCTCTTGTTCAGTATATTCTACAATTGCAATTACAATTGATCACTCATATACTCTTCTTGTTGGGTTTTGTGTTTGGCTACATTTTGTAAAAGCCAACTTTGCCAGATGCTGGACAAAGATGCTGCAGCATCCTCGTACAGCATCCTGATGCTCTGTTTTAAGTGCAGAATTTTTTCTGTCAATCTCGTTCAAGATTTGCTTCAAATATTAATTCCAGCACGTGTGTATATGCAAGACGAGACTTACTGCACAAGAATTGTCCAAGTCGGCCTAAGGAAAGTTATTAAAAACAAAAATATAATTATATTATATTTTTGTTCGATTTTTTTTGTTTGGTACAACACAAAACATATTTTCAATTTTAATCTAGGTTTGGCCGCAATTCTCACAGCTGTACAAGTCTGAAGACCTAACTTGCCCATCAAGACAATTGAAGACTATAAATATGTGAAGCCTCAAGGCTATTGTGCTTGCGATTTTCTAAACCTTGTATTTCATAAAGCGTGCGTTTTAAGGTTTAGTGTGTGTGTCTTTTGTGAGCCTTTCTTGTATCATTCTGATGCAAGTTTAGGACTGGGTTTGTGTTGTTTATTGTAAGCTGCTCCTAAGCTTTTAAGCACGGAGTTAGTGTGTGTGATTCACTCATAAGCTTTTAAGCAAGAGTGTGGTCTAGTTTTTAGGAGAGTGTCTCCATCCTGATTATTATTATTGACAGCAACATGGTATGTGTTGTTAGAGGGAATTTGGGACGGGGTCTCATTATCTAAGAGGTTCTTAGATAGGATTGCATTGGTAGTGTCTAGGTGATAAGTCAAGTACCGGGTGTTGGTCGAGGGCTTTGAACTAGAGCTATTATAGTGGATTCATTCCTGGATTGGTATCCCCCAGAGTAGGTGACGTTGCACTGAACTGGGTTAACAATTTCCTGTCTTATTTATTGTTCTGCAATTTATTTATTTATTTACTGTGTTCTGCGACTGTCGTGCTGCAACGTGTGCTATAGCATCTTGTGCAGCATTGTGTTCACTGCGTGCCAGATTTCAATTGGCATCAGAGCAGGCACCCTTTCTGGTTATAGGGTGAGCTCCAGGGAAAATGTCTGGCAACATTGAAAAGGAAGGAGGGCTTGTAAGCAGACCACCGCTTCTAGTTGGTGTCTCCAACTATGATTATTGGAAATCACGCATGATTGCTTTCCTAAAATCTATGGATAGCAAAACTTGGAAGGCTGTTCTGAAAGGATGGGACCCCCCCGTGGTCATTGACAAGGATGGAAAGCCAACACTTAAACTAAAAGCTGAGGAGGACTGGTCTAAAGAAGAGGATGAGCTTGCTTTGGGAAACTCAAAAGCATTATATGCATTATACAATGGGGTAGATAAACACATCTTCAAACTAATCAAAAAATGTGTCTCAGCAAAGGAAGCTTGGAAGATTCTTGAAACTGTTCATGAAGGTACTCCTCAGGTAAAAATGTCTAAATTACAGATTCTTACTACTCAGTTTGAAAATTTACGTATGAAGGAGGAGGAAACAATTCAAGATTTTCATATGACTATTCTAGACTATGATAATCAATTTGATGCTTTGGGGGAGAAAATTCCCGAAGAAAAGTTAGTAAGAAAAATGCTTAGATCACTTCCAAAGAAATTTGATATGAAAGTCACAGCTATGGAAGAAGCCAAAAACATATCTGAGATGAAGCTGGATGAACTGGTTGGATCACTCCAAACTTATGAAAGTGTTGCAAATGGAAGAAGTGAAAAGAAAAATAAGAGCATTGCCTTCTCATCTAAAAATAATGAAGAAGAACTGGAGGATGAAGAAGAATCTAATGAGAGTATCTCTGAGGCCATGGTGTTATTGGGAAAACAATTCAACAAAGTTCTGAAACGAATGGATAAGAGACCCAGATCAAATTTCAAAAACAATGCTCCAAGCACTATGCGCAGCAATGAGAGTCAAGGAAAACCAAAGGGTGATGAAAAATCAAACTTAAACAGAAACATTCGATGTCACGAATGTGAAGGATATGGTCACATCAGACCTGAGTGCCCAACATATCAGAAGAGAGCAAAGAAAGGACTAACTGTCAGTTGGTCTGAGGATGATGACTCAGAAGATGATACAGCATCTGTAACTGCTAAACATATCTCAGTCTTAACAGGTATTGTTACATCTGATACAGAATCTGATGATGGAGAGGTAACCTATGAAGAGCTTGCTGCATCCTACAAGGAACTTTGTCTTAAAAGTGAAGAAATCTGCAGGGTTATTGAGAAACAAAAGGTAACCATCAATGAGTTAAAAGCAGAAAAATCTGAGAATATCTCAAAAATAGAGGAACTTCAAAAGAAGGTAAATTTTCTATCCTCTGATCTTGAGATCTGCAGGGTTATTGAGAAACAAAAGGTAACCATCAATGAGTTAAAAGCAGAAAAGTTTGAGAATACCTCAAAGATGGAGGAACTTCAAAAGAAGGTAAACTATCTATCCTCTGATCTTGAAGAAGCTAAAGAAGTCATTGAAAAATTAAATACTGACATTTGGCGGCTGAGAAAATTCTCTGACATGTTGTATAAAGATGATGAGCATCTTGACAAACTTCATAAGGCTGATGGACAACTGGAGGAAATCTTAGAGAAAAATGTTCGAAAGCCTAGAAATATTGGGCTTAGCTATGAAAATGTCAACAAATTCAAAAATTACAGTCCTAACCTCATGTACATGGAGCCTAAAGAAACTCAAAAGCAAAGGATGCCTTATCAGAAGCCGCAGCATCATCCGCAGCATCCCATGTCAAGAAATAGAAGAAAGCACCATGCTTGGAGATGTCATTACTGTGGTAGAAAAGGGCACATAAGGCCCTACTGCTACAAACTATATGGGTACCCTAACAGACGTCCTCAGCACAAACCTGTTTCCACAACTGCTCCTACTCAACAAGAATGGAAACCTAAAGGAGAAAATGAGAAGAAAAGTGATACAACTCAACCTGAAGAAGAGATTACTGCTCTGATTGCTCACACATCACTTAGAGCTTCATCAAGGGAAGACTGGTATTTCGATAGTGGCTGTTCAAGACACATGACCGGAATAAGTAAATTTCTTGTTGGAATAAAGTCTTATTCAGCTAGCTTTGTTACCTTTGGTGATGGTGCAAAAGGAGAAATTGTTGGGATAGGGGAGCTCAGAAGTAATAGCTTGCCTAAACTAAACAATGTGCTGTTAGTAAGAGGATTGACTGCAAATTTGATAAGTATTAGTCAACTATGCGACCAAGGAATGAAAGTAAACTTCACCAAATCTGAATGTCTGGTTACAAATGACGAAGGTGAGATTTTGATGAAAGGTGTCAGATCAAAAGACAACTGCTATCTATGGGTTCCCCAAGAAGAAGCAAATCTGTCAACATGCTTAATCACTAAAGAAGATGAAGTAAAAATATGGCACCAAAAGCTTGGTCATCTTAATCTAAGAAGCATGAAGAAAGCAATATCTAAAGAAGCCATCAGAGGACTGCCAAATCTCAAAATTGAAGAAGGTAGTATATGTGGAGATTGTCAGATTGGAAAGCAAACCAAGATGCCACATCCAAAGCTGCAGCATCTTACCACTACCAGAGTTCTTGAACTTCTACACATGGACTTGATGGGTCCTATGCAAACTGAAAGCCTGGGAGGTAAAAGGTACGCATATGTTGTTGTTGATGACTTTTCTAGATACACCTGGATAAATTTTATTAGAAAGAAATCAGAAACCTTTGATATGTTCAAAGATCTATGTACTCAACTTCAAAGGGAGAAAAACAATGTGGTATTAAGGATCAGAAGTGATCATGGTAAGGAGTTTGAGAACTCCAGTTTCTCTGACTTCTGTGCCTCTGAAGGCATCATACATGAATTCTCATCTCCCATTACACCACAACAAAATGGTGTAGTAGAAAGGAAAAATAGAACTATACAAGAGTCTGCAAGGGTAATGTTACATGCAAAGAAGCTTTCACATGGTTTTTGGGCAGAAGCTATGAATACTGCCTGCTATATTCATAATCGTGTCACCCTGAGATCAGGAACAACAACTACTCTGTACGAATTATGGAAGGAAAGGAAACCTACTGTTAAGCACTTCCATGTGTTTGGTAGTAAATGCTACATCTTGTCTGATAGAGAACCAAGAACCAAAATGGATCCTAAAAGTGATGAGGGCATATTCTTGGGATACTCAACAAATAGTAGAGCCTACAGAGTATATAATAATAGAACCAAAACCATGATGGAGTCTATAAATGTGGTAATAGATGACACCTCAAGTGAAACTGCTGAAGATGATGCAGAAGATGCTACAGCATCTATACCAGGTGATGTAGATTGTGAAACTACTAATGAATCAAAGAATGATACAGAGGTTACTGCATCTGACCAAATCTCTGCTACTCCAAAGAAAGGACCTTCTACTCGTACTCAAAAGAATCATCCTACAGACCTGATTATTGGTAATCCCAATCAAGGAATTACTACTAGAAGGACACTTGACATAGTTTCTAATGCTTGTTTTGTGTCTAAATTTGAGCCAAAAAATGTGAAGGAAGCTCTGACTGATGAGTTCTGGATAAATGCTATGCAAGAAGAGCTAAATCAGTTCAAGAGGAATGAAGTTTGGGACTTGGTTCCTAGACCTGAAAATGCAAATGTAATTGGTACCAAATGGGTCTACAAGAACAAGTCTGATGAAAGTGGAACTGTGACCAGAAACAAGGCAAGGCTGGTTGCACAAGGATATTCACAGATTGAAGGGATAGATTTTGATGAGACTTTTGCTCCGGTTGCTCGTCTTGAATCCATTAGATTACTTCTAGGAGTGGCATGCATTCTAAAATTCAAGTTATTCCAAATGGATGTGAAAAGTGCCTTCCTCAATGGGTACTTAAATGAAGAAGTATATGTGGAACAACCAAAGGGGTTTGTTGATCCAAGCTTTCCAAATCATGTTTACAAATTAAAGAAAGCTCTTTATGGATTAAAACAAGCACCTCGAGCATGGTATGAAAGATTGACTGAGTTCCTTACTAGTCAAGGCTACAGGAAAGGAGGAAATGACAAGACTCTATTTGTGAAAGAAGATCAAGGCAAATTTCTAATAGCACAAATCTATGTTGATGACATTGTCTTTGGAGGAATGTCTAGTGAGATGGTACAGCATTTCGTGCAGCAAATGCAGTCTGAGTTTGAGATGAGTCTTGTAGGTGAACTAACCTACTTTCTTGGGCTCCAAGTAAAGCAGATGGAAGATACTATTTTTATCTCCCAAAGCAAGTATGCAAGAAATATAGTGAAAAAGTTTGGTATGGAAAGTGCTGCTCATAAAAGAACACCTGCAGCAACCCATTTAAAGCTTACCAAAGATGAAAAGGGAGTTGATGTAGATCAAAGTCTTTATAGAAGCATGATAGGAAGCTTATTATACCTTACAGCCAGCAGGCCTGATATTACTTTTGCTGTAGGAGTATGTGCTAGGTACCAAGCTGAGCCAAAGATGAGTCATCTTGCTCAAGTGAAAAGAATTTTGAAGTATGTGAATGGTACATGTGATTATGGGATCTTGTATACTCATGGTGAGAACTCTATGCTAGTAGGATATTGTGATGCTGATTGGGCAGGTTGTGCAGATGATAGAAAAAGCACCTCAGGAGCTTGTTTCTTTTTGGGCAACAACCTTATATCTTGGTTCAGCAAGAAACAGAATTGTGTATCCTTATCTACAGCTGAAGCAGAGTACATAGCTGCTGGTAGCAGCTGCTCCCAGCTATTATGGATGAAACAAATGTTGCTGGAGTACAATGTGGTACAAGATGCTATGGCATTGTACTGTGACAATCTTAGTGCCATCAATATTTCAAAGAATCCTATCCAACATAGCAGGACGAAGCATATTGATATTAGACACCACTTTATTAGAGACCTAGTTGAAGAAGGTATTGTGACTCTTGAGCATATTGCCACTGAAGAACAACTGGCTGATATTTTTACTAAGGCTCTAGATGCGGTCCAATTTGAAAAATTGCGAGGCAAACTTGGGATTTGCCTATCTGAAGAGTTATAGCAATTATTGCAAGTGTGGCGTGCAGTTTTCTCTTCAACTTATTTAGTAATGCACGCTGTTATGGGTAATGTTGAAACATCTGAAGATTTGGTAAGAATTGTGTGTTTGTTGATGATAAGGATGTTTCTTGTGGTGAGAAAGTATTTGTCAGAGAAAGTTATGTGGTGTTCTTCCCTACTGTGTTTAACATTTGTTGGTAATGATATTAGCGCTCCAATTGAGGTCAAAGATGACTCTGTATTGGAACATGTCAAGAAGAGTGTTCCTGAGAAAGATGCTGCACATGATGCTACAACATCTGCAGCACGGGAAAATTTGGATAACATCTTGATACCCGAGTCTCCAGATGATGTTATTGTTCCTGACAAAGAAAAGGGTTCTGAAGCAACTACTACTGATAATGTTTTTGTTCATGATATCTATGTGATCCCTTATGTTGATGATAGTGGTAAAACTATGTCTGTTCCTTTGAATGTTGATGAATCTGCTGAGAAAGATTCAAATGTTATTTATGTGGACAATCTCAACCTTACTGAGAGGACTCCTGCTTCTAGTACTAGGAGGTTAAAGAAGGCTTGATGTGGAAAGGAATTTAAGTGAAGATTTTTTACAATGCCAAAAGCTTGTTGATTTGATCAATGCAGCTGGATTGATGAAAACTGCAACTGGGCTCCAACTACTCATTCCAATACTGTGGCTACAGGTTTGGCTAGGTTTATATATGTTGTAGGGACCAGATCACCTTTTGCCTTTGGTTCTTATGTTCTTGATGAAACTGTTCTGCATGGTAAGTCATGTACTGTGAAGATGTCTATAGTCTTTCCTACACTGATGTGTGACATTATTCTAGCTCAACATCCTGACATTTGTACTAAGGCTGGTGTTCCTAGTAAGAGAGGTTGTGATTTGTCTTTTGATTTTAGACTGTTTGAGGGTACACATGCTGCAGACTGTGCTGCATCATCTGTCAATCAGTCAAACTGATGTTTTGCCTAGGAAGCAAATGATTGTTGACCTCAAGGTGTTTTCCAATGTCAATCCTGGTGTTCTCGATTATAATACAGGTGGTGATACTGAGGTAGAGGATGAGGACTCTGATGCAAGTCCTTCTATGTGACCTGCTTATGCTTTATTTGCATGCCCTTTTGGATTTTAATTTGTTAGGCTACGCCCTGATGCTCTCTGGATTGTAACATGCACAATCCATGTCTTTTGGCTCCGACACTCCAGGTTCTCTTTGCCATGATGGTTTGTATATGCACTTTATGAGTTCCTATGCTCTGATTCTCTCTGCACTCTATGTTTCTCTATGATCTGATAACTCTGTGGAAGTTCTGCTCCTACTGTGTGGTACTGACTTTATTTGTCAGAATTTATGGCTAAAAAGGGGGAGTAAAAGTGTTTGTGTGCATGATGTGATGAAAAATGCTATAGCATCTAGTATAGCATGTTTTATGTGATATGCATATTTTGAGGGGGAGTGAAGTCTATGCATATTTTCAGGGGGAGTAGGTAGAATTTATTTTTCTACTACTTTTAATATGCATGCTTATATAGGAATTTATTTTTCCTATTCTCTGTGGCGTTGCTTAAATTTTAAGGAGTTTATTTCTCCGATCTTGAATCCACTATGTGAGAGTTTATTTCTCTCTGTCTGTACTTTGAGGCTAAGATGTGTTATGTTCCGCTGTTGCATGCCTCTGATGCTTACATGCTAGCTACCTTTTCATCTGATGAAATTTTACTTTCTTTCCTAGTTGTGTGCTCATGTTGACTTGAAGGAAAGTTTAAATAGCCTAGCATTGTTCTACTTTCTTTCCTAGTTGTGTGTTTATGTTGACTCGAAGGAAAGTCTAGACAGTATCTCTCCATGCACTGGGCCAAAGTTGTTTTAGCCAAAATTTGCCAAAGGGGGAGATTGTTGGGTTTTGTGTTTGGCTACATTTTGTAAAAGCCAACTTTGCCAGATGCTGGACAAAGATGCTGCAGCATCCTCGTACAGCATCCTGATGCTCTGTTTTAAGTGCAGAATTTTTTCTGTCAATCTCGTTCAAGATTTGCTTCAAATATTAATTCCAGCACGTGTGTATATGCAAGACGAGACTTACTGCACAAGAATTGTCCAAGTCGGCCTAAGGAAAGTTATTAAAAACAAAAATATAATTATATTATATTTTTGTTCGATTTTTTTTGTTTGGTACAACACAAAACATATTTTCAATTTTAATCTAGGTTTGGCCGCAATTCTCACAGCTGTACAAGTCTGAAGACCTAACTTGCCCATCAAGACAATTGAAGACTATAAATATGTGAAGCCTCAAGGCTATTGTGCTTGCGATTTTCTAAACCTTGTATTTCATAAAGCGTGCGTTTTAAGGTTTAGTGTGTGTGTCTTTTGTGAGCCTTTCTTGTATCATTCTGATGCAAGTTTAGGACTGGGTTTGTGTTGTTTATTGTAAGCTGCTCCTAAGCTTTTAAGCACGGAGTTAGTGTGTGTGATTCACTCATAAGCTTTTAAGCAAGAGTGTGGTCTAGTTTTTAGGAGAGTGTCTCCATCCTGATTATTATTATTGACAGCAACATGGTATGTGTTGTTAGAGGGAATTTGGGACGGGGTCTCATTATCTAAGAGGTTCTTAGATAGGATTGCATTGGTAGTGTCTAGGTGATAAGTCAAGTACCGGGTGTTGGTCGAGGGCTTTGAACTAGAGCTATTATAGTGGATTCATTCCTGGATTGGTATCCCCCAGAGTAGGTGACGTTGCACTGAACTGGGTTAACAATTTCCTGTCTTATTTATTGTTCTGCAATTTATTTATTTATTTACTGTGTTCTGCGACTGTCGTGCTGCAACGTGTGCTATAGCATCTTGTGCAGCATTGTGTTCACTGCGTGCCAGATTTCAGAACTAATGAAGGAAGGACTGGAAAAGGGGGAAAAGTTTGACAGGTATATTCGAGACACCGCAGTCAATCTTTTAATTGCAGGAAATGGAACAATTAGTTCTGGTCTCAGTTGGTTTTTTTGGCTTGTTTCAATTCATCCTATTGTAGAAGCTAAAATTATTCAAGAGATTAGAGATAATTGTTTAACACAAGGGGAGAACTTAATCACTAATTTCAGTGTAGAAGTTCTTGATAAGCTAGTTTACCTTCATGGAGCTATAAGTGAAGCCTTAAGGCTTTTTCCTCCACTAGCATTTCAACACAAATGTGCAATCAAATCTGATAAACTACCTAGTGGAGACCATGTTAAGCCAAATACAAAGTTAATATACTCTTTGTATGCAATGGGAAGGACGGAACAAATATGGGGAGAAGATTGTCTGGAATTTAAACCGGAGAGATGGATATCAGATAGAGGACAAATTAAACATGTACCATCTTACAAGTTCATTGCATTCAATGCTGGCCCAAGAAGTTGTCTTGGGAAAGATATTAGCTTTGTTGAAATGAAAATGGTTGCAATTTCTATTTTATGGAAGTTCCGCATACATGTTGTGGAAGGTCACTCTATAGCTCCAAAAGTTTCTATTGCTCTTCGCATGAAAGATGGCTTGAAGATCAAAATAAATAAAAGATATGATTGATATAGATTAAACATGACTTTGTAATGTACCCTTAAATAATGATCTTTGTACATCTTGTGTTTAGCCTTGATCCTTTTAATAATTTTTCTTTTCTAAAAAATAAATAGATATAAACATATGCATAATAATAACAACATATTTTAATGATAGTGAAAGAATAATTTTATAGCTAATACTTATGATCCGTCTCACATCAATGAAAGTTAGATGTGATCATTTCACACTTTGGAGGTGATGCAGATAATATATATATCTACTTCAAAATATAAGAAACTTTGGCACATAAAATTAATTAAGAAATATAATAAATTTTATGTTTTTACATAATTTCTCGATAATTTAAAGGTATTTATGCAACCATCGAATAAAACAAGTCATATGAATGTGAGGTAAAATTTGATTAAAAGCTAGTTATAAATACTACATATAAATCTACTTATATAATTTATTTTTATTGGTTGTTGGGTAAATGTCCTAAAATTATTGATCCATATATGCAAGGCCGGCCCTGTGGGTGTGCAAGGTGAGCCACCGCGCAGGGCCTCAAACAATTAGGGGCCTCTAATTGTTTATATCGATCTATTAAAAAATTTATATATGTAAAAAAAATTTAATAACTTTGTTACTACTAAAAATATTTTATTACTTTAAAAAAATAAAAAATTTAATGGACATACTCTTAATTTTATAAGTAATTTGCGGTTGATTGTAAAAAAAAAGAAGCAACATTATAAGAAAATTCCTAAGGAAATGTAAAGTTGATAATGATATTATATTGAAGATGTATTTTAATGTTATTGATTAAAATATGTTGCTTTTAAATGTTATTTACTATGATAACTATTTCTTATGCTATTTACAATTTAAATAGAGAATGACTTTTAAAAAAAATTATATTTTTATTAAAGATACATTTTTAATTTTCAAACAGGGCCTCCAAATACTCGGGACCGGCCCTGCATATATGAGTCATTAGATTTATTTGAATGCTTCATTGTTCGGTTCAGTTGCTGTGGTGCTTCATTCACCATTAATATCTCATAACCATTCATCTTATATTGGCAATTCATGTGATTTGACTCTACGATCCACTATTCATCAACTTTATGCAAAGCATTTGTTAAAAGTAAATTATTGAAGATTTAAGTTTTTTTTTTAATATCATGATATCGATACAAAGTTTCCATCACCGTAATGTAGAGTGGAATGTCCGGCAGTCTGTGCATTGTGTAATGTGGAGGAAGAGGATAGTAAGCAGTGTTTTTCAATTGTCCTAGTAGTCAAAATGTGTGGAGTATGTTTGTCTTTTTTCAGGTGGTGTCTAACGCTGCCAATAGTGACAACTGACAATGATGGTAAAACCGTGATTTTTCATATTTTGCAACAATTGTTAAAGAATGATGCAGCCTTGTTTGCATGTATTTTCCGGAGTATTTGGAAGCAATGCAACAATCAAATTTGGAATAATGTCTCCGATGCTCAGAGTTTTGTGTTTTCTCGTGTTGTTTCAATGTTGCAGGACTAGAGAGCAGTGCGCGATGCAGCTGCTACATCAGGTACAGCAGCAACGCATGCTGAAATGCAGCGAACTTGGCGTAAACTGATGGTTGGACGGATAAAATGCAACACAGATGCTTCATTTCCGGTTAATTCTAATAGAGGCGGTATTGTTGGTATTTGTATTAGATGAACATGGAGCCTTCATGTTGGTGAAGGATGTGGGCTACTGTCTACACTTAATTGGGTGCACAAGTTTAATTTAGGACCGGTAGAGTTTGAGTTGGATTCTAAGAGAGTGGTTGATAGATTCCGTTCTTCAAGTCGAGACTTTACTGAATTTGGTGTTATTATGGATCATTATAAATTAATTTTCTCTACTTATTATAGAAACTCTAGTGTAGAGTTTTTGAGGAGACAGATAAATGATATTGCTCATAATCTAGCTAAAGCGGCTACATTGTCTGCTAGTTTCCAAATTTTGGTTGATATACTAAATTGTATAATGAAATGTTATAAGCAACCTTCAGAGTGCATGTTTATGATATTTACATTGTCGTGAACAGAAAGATGGAATTTGGGTTTGCCAATGTCATTTGCTTGCTGGTTACTATAAAATATAAATTTGATTAATATTTTTATTTCTTTAGAGAAGCCTTCAGTGTGTATCTAGTTTAAGATTTTACTGTGCATTTTGTTTGTAATTTCTTCAGTTTTCTTGAATATCCCTTATGATGCCAAGATTAGAGCATTTTTCAAATTTAACGTCATACAAGTAATCAACTTACTATTTGTCAAAAAAAAAAAAGTAATCAACTTACTAGTTTACCGATCAATTTATAACTACTTATTAGAGTGCATGTTTGTGATGTCTTCAGGCATTATTGTAGGACTGAAACAAAGCTGATAATGAGATTAATACGAATCATGGGTCAAAACAAAATTTTATTATTTGCAACAAGGAGCAAACAAATTCTAAACATAAACTTTGCATTTAAAACTAGTCAAGGTGTGAAAAACATAGTTTGCATGTCTCGACTATTTCGAGGTAATGCACAAGAATCTATTGCAAAAAACTATGCCATAACCATAAATTAAACCATGAAACTTGCAAATAAATAAGGATCATGCAACTGATGCACTTGAGTTTTGACGGTTAGATTTGTTTTTTCTGCCCCAAACAGGAGTTGTCTCGATAAGTTGGTGCGGCACAAGTTGACTCTCCCTCTTAGTGCGCTTCTTAAAGTTGTGGACCTTCAGCCTAGCAATCTCTGCCTCTTCTTCAGGGGTTATCTCTCTTACTACAACAGTAAGCCTACATTCCGGTTTGTGCATGATTCCAGATCTTCCTTTGCCATGGTAGGAAACTCTCTTCTTAAAATCTCCTTTTCCTACGAATGCTTCAGCTGTAAGAAACATGAACACCGCATCATCAGTAAAGAGAAAACAAGGCAACAAAATAAAAAAAAACAACTTCACCCCTAACAATTTAGCGCATAAAAAATATTACCAACAATGAGGCGTTCTGGATCCAAACCATGATTGTGAGAAGCGTTTGCTCAGGCTGAATGAATAACCTGCAATTTGTATGAAACTTTCGAGCATGTTTTTCCTATAACTAGGAATAGAAGAACCTTCCTCTTCAATTAAAATCGTAAAGACCTCAAATTAAATTTAACAATAGCTGATGCATATCCCAGATCTTGGAAAGCAATTAAAATATATAGTTTTTACAATCTTGTCAAATTAGGTGACAAAGAACACAATAACAAGTGTTACTACCTGATATACAGTTTTTGATGCCCGCTTTATTGTCACTTGCAACTGCAGCAATGCATCTTTAACAAGCATACCACGAACCAAAGTAGCAACTAAGTTGACCTTCTTTGGACTCTAAAATACAGTTTGAAAAATGAACATAAATTAAACCCTTGAAACATAAACCATGATAACAGTTTCCAGAGTAATAAAGATCTATAAGAGAGGCATTTCAACGGATAGAAAATTAGATGGCAAATTGTCTGCAAAATATTGTTGCAAACTGAATAAAATAACAGTTTCTTATCAAGTAGATGTGATTTTGACACGTCCAAATGAAAAAGGGCGGTCTGAAGCTTGGGGCAAAGGAGGCAGTGCAGAGGAGGGATGAGATCGGAGTCGATGGAGAGAGGGGAGGGGGGGTGAGAGACAGAGTAGGAAGGGTAGCAGTAGAAGAGGTAATTGGGAATGAGATAGTAATAGAGGGAATAATGTGTGGTAGGTGGCCATTGTGGATGGAGAGAGAAAAGGAAGGGATGGATGCTAGGGTTATATCTATTCTTATTTCTTTCTTCTCTGTATCTCATCTTCATCTCCATTTTCATATGCATAGCTATAGTAGTATCAGAGATTGATTTGAAGAGGATAAGTTTGCAATTTGCATAAATTATGTATCTAACCTCCTACAAGACAGAGGTGATGAATCTCCACCATCTATTAAACATATATTATATTTAATGCCACCGGGTTATGGTCTACAGGCCCACCAAACTGGACGTGGCGCTAAACGCTGAAATAAAACAATTCCATCTTTTCAATATCCACGTCATTACTATGATATGAATATACTATTGGTGAAGCTTCTTGTGTCCACTTTAACAAGCTTGATAAACACATTAAATTTAAATACGTACCTAACCAAAGATAACACAAAAAGGAAAACACGTGATATTTAAAAAAAATAGTGTAATGTTTTGCTGTACTACATCATCTTTGATTCCTTGGGTTTTTGCCTAGTTCCCCCAAGCTACTTATTTTTCTTTATTTTACTTCAATGAATTTATTAGGGTGCTGTATAGGATAGGTGGTTGCCTTGAGGTTTCAACATAGTTCGGATGTCATCCTTTACCATGTGATGCCTTTGCACTCTAATTTTTGCCTTAAAAAAAGCATTTGCCTCTAAAACATTTAATATAAAAAGTCTAACGCTGAAGCAAAAATAAGCTATGGATTTTAAGCAATTACATCAGAATTTGCCATAACCATAACACAATCTATCCTGAACAGAACCTAAATTCATATCAGATTGAATTATACGCAGTTACACCTGAATGGAGTACAATAATGAACTGCAAATGAAATAAAGTATTTCAAAAATTAAAGCCTATTTGATCATTTTAGGATGAACTGAAAATATTCAACAATGAATTGTAGATCTGAAAGTGTGTTACTCTCCTATTTCAAAGGAGTATAGCAGAAAGAGTTGGACGGGTATTGGTGGAATTGTACTGGTTGCTAAGGTTGAGAAGTCTGAAAATAGTAGGAAGTTTGTGCGTAACCAACTTTTACACAGGGAAGGGAACGTCGGAAGTGCTAGGAGAAAGTTAGTACTATAAAAAAATGAGGCTATGCACGAGTTGAGATATGGGGAAAGGCCCAGCAGATCCTTGAAGTTCTGCCTCAGTCTACTTTCCAATTTTGGGTGGTTCATTTGGATACTACATATGCTTTACTCATCATGTTACTCATAAGTTATAACAGTGACAGGAGTCTGCTTCAAAATTTATACAGTTTGTATATCAACACTTTGATTTTCCCGTTTCTATCAGAATATGTGATATTAAAAATCCAATTCCGACTATATGTTCAGGTTCACATTCATAATTCATAATTTTTTAAAACTAAGGGGTATATTTGATTGAGATTTCAATGGATTCACTACAAGAAAATACGGGATTAGCTACGACTACATTTGTAGCCAGTTCGTAGCTAATGTCTAGTAAAACAGTGTTAGCTACAGATTTGTTGTGAATTAGCTGTTATATAGGTCGTAGCATGGATTGGGCGGCAAATCATCTATCAAAAAATTTCCTAGCTAATCTGCAACTAATATAAAGAAAATCCTAGCTAGTTCCCAACTAATACCTAGTTAAATAATGTTCAAAAGTTTGTGTTTCCTAACAAAATCGCTAGGATATTGTTGCAACGATTTCGCAATAAATCTCTAGCTACATATTCCTAGCGATTTCGCAGCCAAATTCAAGCTTTTTACAATAATAAACTACATTATAATTATAAACTGCTAATTATGAAGGCATGCCCAAAACAAAGCTAATTATAAATTAATTATCGTCCATTAAAAAATCAAAAAAAGCTAAATTAAATATGCACGATATACACTCATTACATCTTGTTACCAGCAAATGAAGCAAATATGTTATACTTAAAGATATTGATCATGCTTAAAATCTAATCTAAACTATAACATTTATAAAATTTTCAACTACAATAATTTTTTATGGCATTGTTACACACCCAATTAAGTATGATCCTCTCAATTAAGTATGATACACCAAATGAAGCAAATATGCATAAAGATTGATCATGCTTAAAATCTAATCTAAAAACATACATTTATAAAATTTTCAACTACAATAATTTTTCATTTACCTTTACTTTTTCCAGTAAACTGGTAATTGCCTCTGCCCTTTTCTTCTTATAGAGTTCATCCCTCTTAGAAATACTCCTTAGGTTCTCAGCTTATTTCTTCGCAGTTTGTTCTAACAGAGAATTTGACAATAAAATTACAAATAGAGAAAGACGCTCAGCTAATTGAAATAGGAAACAATAAGGGCAGAGAGCTCTTTGTAATGGACGATGATACACTAGGGGACTAAGGATGCTAAATTGCAGTACAAATGCTGCATTGCAAACAAAAAATATCTAAAAATATGCAAACCAAGGGACTAAGGATGTCTGTTCTTAACGAATGAATATATGTACCTCAACTTGGAGTCTTGAGGTCTAAACAGTAGAAATAGAAGAGAAAGAATATGTTACCATTGCAAAATCAAAATTGTACTGAAGCTAAATGAGGAAAGAATGAATTTCAAGTGCTTACCTTCCAAATATTAATGAGACTTTAGGACGGTCCTCTAGTTTATCTTGCATTAAACATTATTACTGCAAAAGAAGGAAAACTATGAGGATTAGTGTTGGTCAAAACTACTTGTACAACAAGGAATATGTTTTAGGGAAAGTGGGGCAAAGAGCTCAAACTTTGATAATAAGAGAACTGCCTAAAAACAAACAACATTGACTCCTATTGTTTACCTTTAATTGTGTCTGCCCAGCTATGCCTTTAATCACACTAAGTGAGAAACTAACTAGTTCTAGCACAGTACCTTGCTCAATGTGAAGCTGCAGCACATAAGAAACGGATTAGTAAATTCCCATGAGCTAGTGAAATTATTGATTCAAACAACACTATAAATGAATACTGCAAATAGATGTGATCAAAACCAGAGAGTGAGAAGGAATTTTACAAAGTAGATGACAAGAACTTACCAGCGTAGAGGGACAATTTAATGCTATAATTACCTCAGGTTGCTCATGCTCAACATGTTCTAAAACAAAGCAGTCACTGTTGCCACTTTTAAAAGAACCTTCAAACTTTATCATAAACCTTTTACCCCTGAATCATAAAAAATTAAAGGACAATAGCACCATAGCAGCATGTAACTTAAATATAAAAAAATAAGTATAGCAGCAAGTATAAATTGATTGTATTCTTATTATATAAATAAACATTATATGCATTTGGAAGAGCTTATTTACAGTTTATCTTATGCATAAGTGGTTGTCTAAATTACTACTACTATATTAAAATAGTTCAACTATATTTCAGAAATAGTTTATAAAGTGTTTATAAGACAAACACTTACTCATAGTATTGTGTAGTGGTGAGTGACTAGCCTTGTAATCTTAAGGAACTGTGTTCAAATTCTCTCAGACACAGCCTTGTAATCTTAGTGGTGAGTGACTAGCCTTGTAATCTTAAGGAACTGTGTACAAATTAGTTAAGCATCATACCCAAGTATGATTATGATGATTTTCACTTGTAATTTCTACCTTGAGTAGTGGAATTTCATCTCTTGAAGTGACAAGCCTAATAAGTTTTGCCACTGACTGTATCTGGTATGGCTGAAGTAATGACCTGCAATAAAGAAGAAATATGTAAAGATAGATACTTATTTACAACTAAAATGATGATCCTTGTGTAAGGCCGCATTTGATCTTCGGGCTTCTTTTCCTCCTTTGTAATAATCAACTTAACTAGATGGATAGTTATAGTTATATTTGTCATGCTGATTAATATTTGAAAATGGAAGATGGAAAAGACAGGGTGCCTTAAATATCTGAACAAGAGCATCAGGTCAGGACTCAAATATAATCAGGACACCCAGTTGAAACACGAGTCATCTAGTCCCGAGTTGCATGATAGTTGCAAATTATTTCCCGAGTGCAGAGAATCCAAATTAGTGTTTGGACATGTTGTGACATCCCCTTTTTAGTTTAACCAATATGTAACACTCTTTTCTTTTATGTCTCATCTATATTCTATTCTACATTTAGGACATAATTTGTAGGGATAAACAACCTAATGAAGCGCTTATAACATATGCACTAACCATATAAGTGCTTATGCATAAGTTATTTCCGTGATAAAAGATAAAACAAAATCAAAATGTTTTCATATAAGTTGTAAATTATTTTCATGAGCTGTCTTGGAGAGCTTGAGGCAATAATAACACTCTCAAGTGCAAGCTAGCTTAGACATATGAAATACTTGTACAAATACAACATGACTTATCTCATCAGCAAATTAACAAAATAGAAGAAGTAATTTTATTAAAAGAAATCAACAACAATAAAAATACTGTAGAAAAAAGGCAAACCTACAAAGATGAACAGGGGAATGTAGAACAGAACAAGGCTCTATCACAAAGTGTCAATCATTGTGATCCAAAATAGTTGTATATTGTAAAATTCTTGTATTACTTGAACTGTACTTGTAAAATTCTTGTAAGCTTAGAGATGGATACCTATGCTTTGTATTCAGCTTGGAACCTGCATCTTCAAATCAAAGAAATGCAAAATGCAAAAGTGTCTTGTTTGAAGACAGTGAGACGGTGAGTCAAAGTTATAACACATAATAAACACACTATGTTATTTTCCTGGGGATCCGCAATTACTTCTACAGCTTGTGATGGTCTAGGTGATTAAACAACTTATTTTGGATGAGGGCTAAACTTAACACTCTTGCTTCAGGAATAGTGCTGACCTTGTATAAAAAGGTCATTTAAGACTTTAAAGCATTCCAGCTCAGTCATACAAAGTTTTGTATGGAACTCATGATAGATGGTTACAATTAAGAGGTTTTGTATAATTTCTAAGATAAATGTGAACCAATAACTTATGTATAACATGCAACAAACAAGCACTGATTTAAGGCAACTGATTTTCCATCAACTTACTTAAACCAAAAACTCAAGACTAGGTTAAAAGATAAAACAAACTGCTACCACTAATTCAAAGTACTCCAGGTACTTTCTTACAATGCACAAGAAGCAATAATATGAAATAATTGTGCCATATTTTATTATAAGCTATGTATTCTTCTAGCACTAAAAGGCTTCGCAGGCTTGAAGCATGTCTTACACATATATGACCAAAGAATCATGCCGAACATCATTCAAGAATTAATGTAATGTCCTAATGTCAATTGTTCCTGTTCGTAACCACGCAGTTTCGGTAAATACTCGATTATTTTCTGAAACAAATTGAAACAGAAACTTACCATCCATTGACTTGATGCAATGGAATCAGAGACAACAAGTGCAAATTCTTTGAAATAATGTACTCCATGGTACTTTGTGTTGAATTGATCAAACACCTAGACAATTTTACGAGAATAAAATTATAAACAGGCCTTTACAAAGGTTCATATCATTGCATATTTAACATGTAACGGTTTGACAAATTCATTGCATTACTAATGTCCAGTATCAACAAATATTTTAAGAGACTTTTTATGATAAAATAATCTTGTGATATCCAATTAAAACAAATATGAATTTTTTTTAATGGCAACGAAATCCGCCGGCAATGAATTGAGATTTCTTATGATTTATAAAATGCCTCTTGGTATTAAAAAGTCTATGAATTTGAATGGATTCTTTCAAAGAGTGGATTTTGTGAGACTTTTTTAGTTAAAAATACACATACTGCACTCATCCAACCATCTCACTCAAACCCTCAAGATTTTGCCTACCTTCCAAAGTCTTTTTTCCTTCAGTGAGTTCTTTTTTTTCCACCAAAACTTTCTATTGTTCACATATAGTACTATGTCGTCGGTCATAGGGCCGAGCTATAGGCAACCCAAGACCTAGCTATGTGTGATAAGAGATAATGAGATCCTGAATCAGAGAATTATAGACAACATAATGATCATCTAAATGAAAAGACGCATCTGCTACGTAATTAAAGTTAGTTTGCAATGTGAAAGATTTTTGGAACAGTAGACGGTAGTCCATGCATCTTATGTATGCGAGAAAAATTATAGAGTTTGAGACCCGCGTCTCAAAATTATCGCGCGGTGTTAAGCTGAAAAATTAAGGTGTAGCAATGTTGACAATTACTATTTGTGTAGGAATCAATGTTCTAAGAAAAGGACATATCCATAAAAGTTATTGTCATCATATAAATGCGTAGGAATCAATGTTATTAGAGAAGGACATATACGGGGGTTGAAGTAGATGTGTTGGTTTTGGTGCCGCCGGTGAGGTTGTTGCTGTGTGTGACTAGTTTTTCTCGATACGGGATTCTCTGACCGCTTACAAATCTGATGAGATTTGCAGGACTCGTTTTTGAGTCTCTGAGAGTTTCCAAATCTTCTGAGATTTGCAGATTTCTTTGTATCTAGTCGACCTTTTTCGCATCGGTGTTGACTGCGAGCTGGGGATTTAACTGCCTAAGTTTTCATTCTACCGTTGCCCCATTAATTTTTGTCTCGCTAAGCTGCTTTTTTTATTCTGATGGGTCGATCACTTTTGATTCGAGATCGAGAGTTAGAGTCTTATGGCATCTTTTTGGGTCGAGTTGATGGTCCTCTTTGGTGGTCTGGTCCTTTTTTAGTATAATGTGCAAATACAAACCTTGAATTGTGTGCGTTGATTTTAAAACTTCCCCTTCACTAGTTTTGGAAAACGCAATGCTGCAGGGTCTTTTTATAATTAATAAAAGTTTCATTGCTAAAATTGAAAACAAATTGTCATCTTAATGACATTGAAATTGGATATTTCTCAACCACTCTTTTCGTGACAGCTAGGATGGGCTGATCAGCCCAATTTTTATGGATGGGCAACTAAGTTGTCACCCAAAATTTGTGTTTGAATAAGATACTTCATTCCTTAAGAAAAATGTTATGCAAACACATTTATTTGACAAAAAATACAACTAATATACTTTTTTGATTTTTTTAATATTTTTTGCATAAATCGTTTTGCGTGTTTGTGAGTAGAAAGAGAGTTATATTAATTTTGTGTCTCAAAATTTGTGTTTGAATAAGACATCTCTTTCCTTAAGGGAAAATGTTATGTAAACACATTTATTTGACAAAAATACAACAAATATACTTTTTTAATTTTTTTAATATTTTTTGCATACATCGTTTTACGTGCTTGTGAGTAGAAAGAGAGTTATGTTAATTTTTTGTCTCAATTTGTGTTTGAATAAGACACCTCTTTCCTTAAAGAAAATGTTATGTAAACACATTTATTTGACAAAAATACAACAAATGTACTTTTTTAATTTTTTTAATATTTTTTGCATACCTCGTTTTGCGTGCTTGTGAGTAGAAAGAGAGTTATGTTAATTTTGTGTCTCAAAATTTGTGTTTGAATAAGACACTTCTATCCTTATAATTGTATGTATCATGCATGTATTTATGGTTTTTTATCATCACACCAAAAAATATATATATATCTGCTAAGGGGGAGACTGATAGGCCAAACTATAAAAGAATACGACGATCAAAGAAAGAAAAATGCTAGATGTCGTGAGAGTATATTTCACGAATCATAGCGAATGACGTCTCACCTAACAATTTTAAACATAAAAAAAAAAACTTGAAGTTTCAAAATAACATTATAATATCTTACAATTTTAAATATTAAAAAAAAACAACTTGAATTTCCATAACATCACAATCCCAATAAGAGTTGTTTATCTAAAATTACATTACAACACCAAAATAACACCACAACACAAAAATAAAAACAACTTGAAGTTCAATTAATTTGGTCGACTGACTTGGTAATTGGGCTATGTATATTGGAATATAAATATATAATAGTAACTTAATGCAATTTTTGTGGTACCGCCGTTTTTACGGTTTGCAGTTTTTGCGATTTGTGGTTTAGTAAGAAAGTCATCCAAATACATCCAAACCAAATGCAGTTTTTGCGGTTTGATTCGGTTTGCGGTTTTACTTTTAGATTTTTTCGGATACGGTCACCACTACTTCTGGTGATCATGAAACATCATAGCAGGTGAACCGCATCAGTGAAGCCATCAGATCAATCCAACGGCTCATATATTAATTGGATTAAATAATGTTTCATATATGATTTAATGATCACATCTATCTATGTTATTTACATTGATGTTTCATATATGAGATGCCTTAGGATGGCTCACATCAATGAATGTTAGATGTGATCATTTCAAACATATTATTTGGCGGTGATGCAGATAATATATATCTGCCTCAAAATATAAGAAACTTTGGCACATGAGATTAATTAATAAATATAATGAATTTTATGTTTTTTATATTATTTCTCGATAATTTAAAGGTATTTATGCAACCATAGAATAAAACACGTCATAGAATGTGAGGTAAATTTGATTAAAAGCTAGTTATAAATATTACATATAAATCTACTTATATAATTTATTCTTATTGTTTGTTGGGTAAATGTCCTAAATTTATTGATCCGTATATGAGTCATTGGATTGGTCTAAGGCTTCATTGATGCGGTTCAGCTGCTGTGATGCTTCATTCACCATTAGTATCTCATAACCATTCATCTTATATTGGCAACACATGTGATGTGACTTTACAGTCTACTAATCATGCAGTTTCACGCGGTAATAATTTAGGTTGTTGATTTGAGATCGAACAGTCTAAATTACTTACACGAAATTATCTCAATGGTCTATTTAGATCGGACGATTGAGAACTGTAATTGTGTGCCATAGTTACATTATGAAATCTGGCACGCAGTGAACACAATGCTGCACAAGATGCTATAGCATACGTTGCAGCAAGACAGTCGCAGAACACAGGAAATAAATAAATAAATTGCAGAATAATAAATAAGACAGATAGTTGTTAACCCAGTTCAGTGCAACGTCACCTACTCTGGGGGATACCAATCCAGGAATGAATCCACTATAATAGCTCTAGTTCAAAGCCCTCGACCAACACCCGGTACTTGACTTATCACCTAGACACTACCCGTGCAATCCTACCTAAGAACCTCTTAGATAATGAGACCCCGTCCCAAATTCCCTCTAACAACACGTACCATGTTGCTGTCAATAATAATAATCAAGATGGAGACACTCTCCTAGAAACTAGACCACACTCTTGCTTAAAAGCTTATGAGTGAATCACACACACTAACTCCGTGCTTCAAAGCTTAGGAGTAGCTTACAATTAACAACCAAAACACAGTCCTAAACTTGCATCAAATTGATACAAGAAAGGCTGACAAAAGACACAAACTCTAAACCCTAAAAACTCACACTTTGTAAAGAACACGGTTTAGAATACATGAGTAGAATAGCTTGAGGCTTCACATATTTATAGTCTTCAATTGTCTTGATGAGCAAGCTAGGTCTTCAGACAAATACAGCTGTGAGAATTGCTGCCCAACCCTAAATTAATTTCAAAAATATAATTTGTTTGTTTCATGTTGTACCAAACAAAAAAAACGCCAAAAATATAATATAATTATATTTTTGTTTTAAATAACTTTCCTTTGACCGACTTCAATAAAACTTGCTGAGTAAGGCTCGTTTTGCCCAGACGCACGTGCCTGAATATATAATTGAAGCAAATCTTGACTCAGATTTGAAATAAAAATTCTGCACGAAAACAGAGTATCAGTATGCTGTACTATAATGCTACAGCATCTCAGTCCAACATCTGGCTGGTTGGCTTTTGCAAAATGTAGCCAATCAAAACACCAACAATCTCCCCCTTTGGCAAATTTTGGCTAAAACAACCTTAGGCCAGTGCATAGAGAGATACAGTCTAAACTTTCCTTCGAGTCAACATAAGCACACAACTAGGAAAGAAAGTAGAACGATGCTAAGCTATTTGAACTTTCCTTCGAGTCAACATACGCACACAACTAAGAAAGAAAGTAGGAAATTCATCAGATGAAAAGATAGCTAGCACGTAAGCATCAGAGGCATGCAACAGCGGAACATAACACATCTTAGCCTCAAAGTACAGATAGAGAGAAATAAACTCTCACATAGTGGATTCAAGATCGGAGAAATAAACTCCTTAAAATTTAAGCAACGCCACAGAGAATAGGAAAAATAAATTCCTATGAAAACACTTCAGACATGCATATCATAAGTAGTAGAAAAATAAATTCTACCTACTCCCCCTCAATATATGCATAAACTTTCACTCCCCCTCAAAACATGCATGTAAACCAAACATGCTATACTAGATGTTATAGCATTCTTCATCACATCATGCACATATACATTTTACTCCCCCTTTTTAGCCATAAATTCTGACAAATAAAGTCAGTATCACATAGTAGGAGCAGAATACACACTTCCACAGAGTTATCAGAGCATAGAGAAACACACAGTGTAGAGAGTATCAAAGCATAGGAACTCATAAAGTGCATATTACAGATCATGAGGGGATAAAAAACCTGGAGTATCGGAGCCAACAGACATGGATTGTGCATGTTACAATCCAGAGAGCATCAGGGCGTAGCCCACAAAATTAAAATCTGAAAGGACATGCAAATAAAGCATAAGCAGGTCACATAGAACGACTTGCATCAGAGTCCTCCTCCTTTACCTCAGTATTACCACCTGCAATATCATCGAGAACACCAAGATTGACATTGGAAAACACCTTGAGGTCGACAATCATTTGCATCCTAGGCAAAACATCAATTGACTGATTGACAGATGATGCAACATAGTCTGCAGCATGTGTACCCTCAAATAGTCTAAAATCAAAAGACAAATCACAACCTCTCTTGCTAGGCACATCAGCCTCACTATAGATGCTAGGATGTTGAGCTAGAATAGTATCACACATCAGTGTAGGAAAGGCTATAGGCATCTTCGCAGCACATGACTTAACATCCAGAATAGTTTCATCAAGAATATAAGAACCAAAGTCAGAAGGTGATCTGGTCCCTACAACATATATAAACCGAGTCAAACCTGTAGTCAGAGTATTGGAATGAGTAGTTGGAGCCGGTTGCAGTTTTCTGCTTTAATCAAATCAACAAGCTTTTGGCATTGTAAAAAATCTTCACTTAAATTCCTTTCCACAACAAGCCTTCTTTTTATCAAAAATTTCCACCTGTCAATATTTTAAACTCGATGAAAGGAAATGTTGCCCATGGGTACAAGGGATACATTCTTGAGGGATCATCTTTTTCTTCACAGATTTCTTTGAGGATGCTTCAGGAGATGTTGTAGCATGTTGGTCTTCCTCAAACTCTGAATCACTAGAGGAAATAGTCTTCCTCCTCAAAAGCTTCTTCTTTGGCTCAGAGGGCCTAGTAATCTTACTCCACTGTCTTTTAAGACCATAGATTTTCTTTTCCTTGGCAGTCTTGACAGGAACATTAGAAACAGCTACACCTTTACCAGCATTGCTCCTTAACCTCCTAGTACTAGAAGCAGGAGTCCTCTCAGTAAGGTTGAGATTGTCCACATAAATAACATTTGAATCTTTCTCAGCAGATTCATCAACATTCAAAGGAACAAACATAGTTTTACCATGAACAAAAACATTATCAGTAGTAGTTGCTTCAGAACCCTTTTCTTTGTCAGGAACAATAACATCATCTGGAGACTCGGGTATCACGATGTTATCCAAATTTTCCCGTGTTGCAGATGTTGTAGCATCATGTGCAGCATCTTTCTCAGGAACACTCTTCTTGACATGTTCCAACACAAAGTCATCTTTGACCTCAGTTGGAGCGCTAATATCATTACCAACAAATGTTAAACACAGCAGGGGAGAACACCACATAACTTTCTCTGACAAATACTGTAACGACCCATTTTTCGTATTCGTATATTTTATTAAATGTTATTTTATTTATTAATTGGCTTTTATTATTTTAGTGAGCGGCGAATAATTATTTAGCCGAACGTAAGTTATTAGGCGCGAGGACCTTGTTTTGGGCTTAAATGGGCGTGAGAGGCATGGGCCTAAGCCATTTGGGCTTGGTTCATGACAAATGAGAAGTAGTATAAGTAGCAAGTCAAACATATGAATAGTATCATAAATTCATTTCTTTGAGTTTGAGTGAGTAGAAGCAAGATAGAGCAAGAGCTAGGGTTTTGGCTAAGAGAAAGCTTGAGCAAGAGAAGGCTTGAATCATCACCAAACTTAAGGTAAGAGATTAGAATTCATGATTCTTGAGTGGCAAGGAGAGGGGAGATTGTCTATGTCTCCGTTCCCGAACTCTCCCACTCAATTTCTTTTAGACTTTGATTAAGCTTTTGTATGTGAGTATGATGTTCTTCATCATCACTTTGTATGTGTTAATCACTAGCTTGATTCCATGAAGAATATGTATGTGTTGGGATCATTTTTGTTAAGTTTATAAAAGTTACTTAAAACCCAAGAAATTGCCATGATTTTGATTATTTGAGGTAATTGGATGTTTGGAAGGGATGATTAATGTTCCTTGATACCATATATGTTTGGAATAGCTGTTTATATGAATTTATAACATGTTTGGATGAATTTTTGAGTTGATTTGAGGTTAAACCGCCTTAGATAACTCAAGAACAGATATTCTGTTCTGGTGTGGTTCGCTAAGCGACCAGGAGTTCGCTGTAGCGAACAGGTTCGCTGGATCTCGCCGAAGCTCGCTATGAGCAGGTGACTTCCTGGTGAGGTTCGCCAAGTCTCGCTAAGGCTTCGCTTAGCGAAGGCCTCTGTGACAGCAATTTTTGTTGATGTTTGTAAGTGTAATTAGGCACTTGTAACATGATTTAAAAGTATCCTTACATGATTGTTGATACATGTTGATGCTGTTAAGGCTTATTGTTAATCGTTATATGATTGATAAACGTGTATGCAATAAGTTGTAGCTTAATGTGAGCAATGTTATGTTTTGGCATTAATTTGCAATGTTAAGTGAATGTGTTAGGATTGTGTTCCCGCATTCATAAAAGAGTAGCTTCGAGCTAGAGAAATATCATATTGATGATATGTGTAAACATACATGCATTCATGTATATATATGTTGAATTGGAAACTAGGGTTCCAATAGATTTAAATGGATTTTTGAGTCCATAAGGAAGCCGAGGATCGGATTAGATGAATCCATAAGATCTAGAGCTGCTATCCAGCAGGATATAAAACTGTTTAACTTATCCATGAGGGATATGAAGGTTTGGTAAGTTCCGAACAATCCGGCAAGATGTAAAACTGTTTAACTTATCCATGAGGGGTAAAAGGCAATTGGTACCACATGCATTAGTCGTGTCTAGGGATGACATGACATAGAATGATTGGCATTAGATACATTAGGGTAAATGCGCATATATTTGATAAATGGTATGTGACATTATCTGGTTGAACTGTGCTAAACTTTATTAATTGATAACTGTTTGGTGCGATGTTTTGACGTGAGTTAGAATATGTATGATGTAGTTTGAAAGTGTAAGACCTTTCTTATACTCGTATGATATGCGGTTATGTTTTCTAACTCTCTGCTTTGTGTTATTTGCTGGACCTTTGGGGGTTCAGATATTCAGGCTGAGGACGGTGCCGACGTTTAGACTGCGGTTTTAGCGTGGTGTTGAAGTACCTTTTGGTGAGGAGACTTAGAATAGATTACTCCTCTTAGTACTAGCTTTTGACTAGAGTTTGTAAATAGTAAATGCTCTGGTAATGTAACATCGAGTCGGGGTTTACGCTTGGATTTCATCGTATATCGGTGTTACCTTTTGATATGCTAGTTCTTGTATAAGTGACATCCTTAGGGATGAATATGGCTTATGTATATATATATGTATATATATGCATGCTTGGTTTGAATGAATCCGCTGTTGCTTTTCATGTTAAAGTTCATGACGCTCTGTGTGTATGTATTGTGTTTTAATTACCGCGTGGCACTCTGCCTTTACACTTGTTGAAAAGTTTTTAAAATTACGTTTTTAAGGGTAGTATGGGTTAGGGTGTTACAATAGTGGTATCAGAGCAGGTCGGTTCGTGTGAACCAATTAGGACTTTTCTTTTCCCCGTATGAGCATGTGTAGGGAACACTGTTAGTACTTTCTAACGTCTAGTTGTGATTCGTTCAGGAATCATGGCTGCTGCGAGAACGAATGCTCAGATTGCAGAGGCTTTGGCCGCACTCACCAACATTGTGGTTAGAGATCATCAACCTGGAAGAGAGGTAGAGATGAGGTTGGAAAGGTTCATGAAGCAGAAACCGCCAACATTTACCGGAGGTTACAACCCGGATGGAGCTCACAAGTGGCTGGAGGAACTTGAAATAATTTTTGAAGCAATGGATTGTTCCGAGGAAGGGAAGACAACCCTTGGGACATATGTGTTGCGTGAGGAAGCGAACGTGTGGTGGAAGAACGCCAAGTTGAGGCTAGGACCCGGTGGTATGGCTATACCATGGGCAATGTTTAAAAGAGAATTTTTGGTTAAGTATTTTCCTGTGGATGTGAAGAACAAGAAGGTGGTGGAATTCATGGAATTGAAACAGGGAAATATGACGGTAGCTGACTATGCCGTCAAGTTTGAGACTTTGTGTGCGTTTAGCCCGCATTACAACACTTTGGAAGCGGAGAACGACAAGTGTGTGAAGTTTGAAAGTGGTCTACGTCCAGACATTAAGCATATGATTGGATTTTCACAGATAAGGGATTTTGCGACCCTTGTGAACAAGAGTAGGATCTGTGATGAAGATGGTATGACAAAGGTGAACTACTACAAAGCTGTGAACGACCGAAAAGGGAAAGGACAAGAGCGCGGAAAACCTTATGATAACCGCGGTAGGGGTAATACAAGTGGTGGTAAGAAGCCGGTGAATGGAAGTTGTTACAAATGTGGAGAGCGGGGTCATATGTCGTATGATTGCCCGAAGAAATTGGACAAGTGTTTGAATTGTGGGAAGTTAGGCCACAAAACTGAAGTGTGTAGGACAAGAGTGTTTTGTTTCAACTGTGGTGAGGAGGGCCACAAGAGTATAATCTGCAAGAAGCCCAAGAAGGTGGTGGGCAAGGTGTTTGCTTTGAGTGGAGAGGATGCTAGCCTTGAGGACAATCTCATTAGAGGTACGTGTTTCATCTATGACACTCCTTTAATTGCGATTATAGATACGGGAGCGACGCATTCTTTTATTTCTTTGGATTGTGCGAAGCGTCTTAGTATTCCTTTAACGGATATGATGGGTAGGATGGAAATAGAAACTCCTGCTAATGGTTCAGTGATTACCCGACAAGTATGTCGTAACTGCCCCGTAACCATTTTTGGTAGGCATTTTGGTATGGATTTAGTGTGTATTCCACTTAGTGGTATGGATGTGATTTTTGGTATGAATTGGTTAATCTTCAACCGAATTCATATCAACTGTCGTGAGAAGGCCGTTGTTTTTCCGAAGCCGGAGGAGAACTTGCATTTGATGAGCGGGAAGGAAGTATCGGAAGCATTGAAAGAACATGCCGAGATGTTCATGATGTTTGCATCATTGAAGCTCGAAGGAGGAGTTAAGATAGAAGAGTTACCGATCGTTTATGAATTCCCAGATGTGTTTCCAGATGACATATCTGACGTGCCTCCAAAGCGAGAGGTAGAGTTTTCTATCGACCTAGTACCTGGAACTAGTCCGATATCGATGGCGCCGTATCGAATGTCAGCGTCTGAGTTGAATGAGTTGAAGAAGCAACTTGAAGAGCTGCTTGAGAAGAGGTTTGTTCGACCGAGTGTTTCGCCATGGGGAGCGCCGGTATTGCTTGTGAAGAAGAAGGATGGAAGCATGAGATTATGTATAGACTATCGTCAGTTGAACAAAGTGACGATCAAGAATAAATATCCACTCCCGAGGATAGATGATTTGATGGATCAACTAGTTGGAGCTTGTGTGTTTAGTAAGATCGATTTGAGATCTGGATACCATCAGATTAGAGTGAAGACGGAAGACATACCTAAGACTGCATTTAGGACGAGGTATGGGCACTACGAGTATTCAGTTATGCCGTTTGGTGTGACCAATGCACCTGGAGTTTTCATGGAGTATATGAACCGAATTTTCCATTCATTTTTGGATAGATTCGTGGTGGTGTTCATTGACGACATTTTGATTTACTCAAAATCCGAGGAAGAGCACGAGGAGCACTTGAGGATTGTTTTGCAAGTCTTGAAGGAGAAGAAGTTGTATGCCAAGTTGTCGAAGTGTGAATTTTGGATGAAAGAGGTGAGTTTCCTAGGGCATATAATTTCGAGTGGAGGAATCGCGGTAGATCCTGCGAAGGTTGAAGCTGTGTCACAGTGGGGAACGCCGGAATCTGTTTCAGAGATTAGAAGTTTCCTTGGTTTAGCCGGTTATTATAGAAGATTCATCGAAGGTTTTTCGAAGTTGGCTTTACCGTTAACCAAGTTAACGAGGAAGGATCAAGCGTTTGTTTGGGATGGTATTTGTGAGAAGAGTTTCCAAGAGCTCAAGAGAAGATTGACTACTGCACCCGTGTTGATTTTACCTGATGCCAAAGAGTCGTTCGTCGTGTATTGCGATGCTTCGAAGTTAGGACTTGGTGGAGTGCTTATGCAAGGGGGTAACGTGGTAGCATATGCTTCAAGGCAACTGAAGGTTCACGAGAGGAACTATCCAACGCATGATTTGGAGTTAGCCGCCGTGGTGTTTACTTTGAAAGCGTGGAGACACTACTTGTATGGATCGAGGTTTGAAGTGTTTAGTGATCACAAGAGTCTGAAGTACTTATTCGACCAGAAGGAGTTGAATATAAGGCAACGTAGATGGCTCGAATTCTTAAAGGACTACGATTTTGAATTGAGTTATCACCCCGAAAAAGCCAATGTGGTGGCCGATGCATTAAGTAGGAAAACTTTGCATATGTCATCATTGATGGTGAAAGAGTTAGAGTTGATTGAAGAATTCCGAGACTTGAGTCTTGTGTGCGAGGTTACTTCTACAAGTGTGAAGCTTGGAATGTTAAGATTGACGAATCCTTTTCTTGAAGATATTAAAGAACGTCAGAAATCGGATAAGAGATTGATGGAGAAGATGGTACTCATCAATGAAGGTAAGGAGACCAATATCAAGATTGACGAAAGTGGAGTCATGAGATTTCACGGAAGAGTTTGTGTACCGGATGTACCCGAAATGAAGAGAATGATCATGGAAGAAGGTCACAGAAGTGGTTTGAGTATTCATCCTGGAGTAACCAAGATGTATCAGGATTTGAGGAAGTTATTTTGGTGGCCGGGAATGAAGAGGCAAATTTCTGAATTTGTTTATTCATGCTTAACTTGTCAGAAATCGAAGATTGAGCATCAGAAGCCGTTTGGTTTGTTACAACCAATGTTTATACCCGAATGGAAATGGGATAGCATTGCAATGGATTTTGTGGGAGGTTTACCAAAGACCAAGAAAGGTCACGAGGTGATTTGGGTAGTGGTAGATCGTCTGACGAAGTGTGCTCACTTCATTGCTATCAGGAAAGGTACTTTGGTGCCTAAGTTGGCCGAGATTTATGTGGAGCAGATTGTGAAGCTACATGGTATTCCAACAAGTATTATTTCGGATAGAGATCCGAGATTTACTTCTAGATTTTGGGAAAGCTTGCAAGAAGCTTTAGGAACGAAGTTGAGGTTGAGTTCAGCGTATCATCCTCAGACAGATGGTCAGTCGGAGAGGACGATACAATCCTTAGAGGATTTGTTGAGAGCTTGTGTTTTGGAGCAAAACGTGAATTGGGATTCTTGTATGCCGTTGGTAGAGTTTACATACAACAACAGTTACCATTCTAGTATCGGAATGGCACCGTTTGAGGCTTTGTATGGGAGAAGGTGTAGGACACCTCTGTGTTGGTATGAAACTGGAGAAGGTGCAATTCTTGGACCAGAGATTGTACAAGAAACAACAGAGAAGATTCGGATGATTCGTGAGAAGATGAAAACATCTCAGAGTCGACAGAAGAGTTATCATGATAAGAGGAGGAAGGACATTGAATTCCAAGAGGGGGATCATGTATTCCTACGAGTTAAATCGACTACTGGAGTAGGACGTGCGTTGAAGTCAAGGAAGTTAACATCGAGGTTTATTGGGCCGTTTGAGATTTTGAAGCGAGTTGGGAAAGTTGCGTATAGGATTGCATTACCGCCATCATTGGCGAATTTGCACGATGTTTTTCATGTATCACAGTTGCGCAAGTATGTGTCTGATCCGACACACGTGATTGAATCGGACAATGTTCAAGTGAGGGATGACTTGACCATTGAGACTGTGCCTTTGAGAATCGAAGGAAGAGAAGTGAAGAGGTTGAGAAACAAAGAGATTGCATCCGTGAAAGTCGTGTGGGGAGGACCGGCTGGTGAGAATGCGACGTGGGAGTTGGAAAGCAAGATGAGAGATTCTTATCCCGATCTGTTTCTAGGTAATTTCGAGGGCGAAATTCTTTTAAGGGGGGTAGGATTTGAAATCTGGCACGCAGTGAACACAATGCTGCACAAGATGCTATAGCACACGTTGCAGCAAGACAGTCGCAGAACACAGTAAATAAATAAATAAATTGCAGAACAATAAATAAGACAGGAAATTGTTAACCCAGTTCAGTGCAACGTCACCTACTCTGGGGGATACCAATCCAGGAATGAATCCACTATAATAGCTCTAGTTCAAAGCCCTCGACCAACACCCGGTACTTGACTTATCACCTAGACACTACCAATGCAATCCTACCTAAGAACCTCTTAGATAATGAGACCCCGTCCCAAATTCCCTCTAACAACACGTACTATGTTGCTGTCAATAATAACGATAAGGATGGAGACACTCTCCTAGAAACTAGACCACACTCTTGCTTAAAAGCTTATGAGTGAATCACACACACTAACTCCGTGCTTAAAAGCTTAGGAGCAGCTTACAATAAACAACCAAAACTCAGTCCTAAACTTGCATCAAAAACGACACAAGAAAGGCTCACAAAAAGGGACACACTAAACCTTAAAAAAACTCACGCTTTAGTAATACACGGTTTAGAAAATACATGAAAATAATAGCTTGAGGCTTCACATATTTATAGTCTTCAATGTCTTGATGTCCAAGTTAGGTTTGCAGACAAAAACCCTTGCAACAGCTGCGGCCAAACCTAGATTAAAATTGAAAATATGTTTTGTGTTGTACCAAACAAAAAAAAGCGAACAAAAATATAATATAATTATATTTTTGTTTTTAATAACTTTCCTTAGGCCGACTTGGACAATTCTTGTGCAGTAAGTCTCGTCTTGCATATACACACGTGCTGGAATTAATATTTGAAGCAAATCTTGAACGAGATTGACAGAAAAAATTCTGCACTTAAAACAGAGCATCAGGATGCTGTACGAGGATGCTGCAGCATCTTTGTCCAGCATCTGGCAAGGTTGGATTTTACAAAATGTAGCCAAACACAAAACCCAACAATCTCCCCCTTTGGCAAATTTTGGCTAAAACAACTTTGGCCCAGTGCATGGAGAGATACTGTCTAGACTTTCCTTCGAGTCAACATAAACACACAACTAGGAAAGAAAGTAGAACAATGCTAGGCTATTTAAATTTTCCTTCAAGTCAACATGAGCACACAACTAGGAAAGAAAGTAAAATTTCATCAGATGAAAAGGTAGCTAGCATGTAAGCATCAGAGGCATGCAACAGCGGAACATAACACATCTTAGCCTCAAAGTACAGATAGAGAGAAATAAACTCTCACATAGTGGATTCAAGATCGGAGAAATAAACTCCTTAAAATTTAAGCAACGCCACAGAGAATAGGAAAAATAAATTCCTATATAAGCATGCATATTAAAAGTAGTAGAAAAATAAATTCTACCTACTCCCCCTCAATATATGCATAAACTTTCACTCCCCCTCAAAACATGCATATCACATACAACATGCTATACTAGATGCTATAGCATTCTTCATCACATCATGCATATTCACATATTTTACTCCCCCTTTTTAGCCAGAAATTCTGACAAATAGGAGCATAGAATAGGAGCAAAACAAAGATCCATAGAATACCAAGTAGCTGAAAGTCACAGATGTCAGAGCATAGGGAATCACATGGTACATATTACAACCCAAGAGGCCCTAAGCCTTCAAAAAACAAAATCCAGATAAAGACAGAAACAATACAGCCAAAAGAAAAAAAATGAGCAGTTCATACGGAGGGGCTTTCATCAGAGGCCATCTCCTCTTCTACAGTGTCACCACCTGCAAGATCATCATAATGAGAAACATCATGGGAAGGACCAACTCCATCCTCATTTGCCTTTGTCTGCTCAAGCTCCAAGGCTTGGATTACACCATCTATCAGCTCCTTCTTCTCACCTAGCATATTACTAACCTCCCTGAGATTAGCAATCATCTGTCTCTTGGTCATACCTACAGCTGGTGTCTTCAAAGATGCTACAGCAATGTCTGCAGCATGTTTTCCTTCCAATAATCTAAAATCCATGGTTAAAGCTGAGGGTCTAGAGACAGGCACATCAGAGTTAGTGCAGATGTCAGGATGTTGAGACAAGATAATACTACAGATCAGAGTGGGAAATGCTATAGGCATTTTTACAGCAGTAGAAGAGCCATGGAGAATTGTAGCATGAAAAATATGAGTGCCATAATCATAGCATGTACCAGTACCTACAGCATATATAAATTTTGCCAGACCTGTAGCTACACTGTTGGAATGTGTAGTGGGGACCCAGTTAGAAGCTGCAATTTTGTTGAGAAGTGCATATTTGGCAGTCAATTTTGCAGCAGGCAACTTTCCAGTCCTAGGCCAAGTCTTCATACCACCACCTGTGAGAATGCTGCAGATCTTTTTCATAGATACTTCTAACTCAGGTGAGGGATCAGTACTCCTTCCCAGACTTTGATTGATGATGGCTGGAGAGAAGTCCACACACCTTCCTCTAACAAAAACTTTCAAGTACTCAGAGCTCAGAGGATTACCACACTCAGCTGTAACATTGACCAAGAATTCTCTGGTCAATTTCTCATAACAGTTTCCAAGACCAGTCACAGTCTTCAGCAGCCCAGCCTTATTGATCAAGTCCATAACCTCTTGACATTCAAGAAAGTCTTCATGCAAGTTTCTTTCCAAAGCTAATCTTCTGTTAACCACAATTTTCCACCTTTCTGCATTTTCTACACGATGGAAGGATATATTATCAATAGGAACAGGAGGAATATCTTCCACAGTCTTCTTTTTCTTAGCAGCCTTCTGTGAGGATGCTGCAATAGGTGCTGCAGCATCATCCTCAAAGTCTGAATCACTTGAGGAGACAACTTTTCTCTTCACATTCTTCTTCTTACTGTCAGAGGGCACAGTGACCTTGCTCCACTGTTTCTTAGGCCCAATTTTAGTTTTGGTGGCCCCTAGAGGAGTGGCTATCTCCTTTCCTGTATTACTCCTCAGCCTCCTAGATATACCAGCCCTAGGAGTACTCTTGACTTGTAGGTTTTCAACATCAACTACATTTGCCTCTCTTGTATCAGGCATACTCGCAGTTTTACCCTTATCCTGAGTAATGACATCAGCAGGGGTGGTGGTTTCAGTACCCTTTTCATTAACAGGAACCACAGGAGAGTTTGGTGAATCAGGGACTACAGAGGCACTAATATCAACATGTGCTTCAGATGCTGTAGCATCATTTGCAGCATCTAGCCCAGAACCTGCATTCTCATCAACTGTCATCTCAGACACAAAATTGGCCTTAGAGTTAGCGCCAATTTCATCAACAACAACATTAGGGTTTTCCAAGGAGGTTTCCCCCAATTTCTCAGCAGACCTAGGTTTTTCTAATCCTAGGGTTTCAGTTAAATCCAATTCAGAGCTTAAATTCTTCTTACTAGAATCAGATGCTTCAACATTAACATCAACATTTGCAGTAGCAGGATTGTCGAGATACAGTTCACGCATTGTATGAACCGTTTTAAGAGTAGATTTAGATTTTGATTTCTTACCCGTTTTTGAAGCAGATGCGTCACGCGAAGTAGTTTTCTTTGGCGTTGGCTTCTTCGCTGAAATCTTCTTTCTCTTCGTTGTTTCCTCAGGAAAAATGGTAGTGAGAGGATAAGCGATGGTGATTTGTTGAGGGAGAGAATCGTATGAAGGTGATATGGTGGTTTGTGAATGAACAGTTTCGTCGTTTTTGGAAGGGGATGAAGTTTGATGACTTGACATGGTGGTTTGTATTTTTGGAGGAAGGTTTTCAATAATGGCGGTTGAGAGGAGAAGTTGAGTGGTTGTTGAAGAGAGAGAATGAAGATAGATAGTGTGATGGAGGAGATGATGAGGTTGTAGCGCGTGAAAGGGGAAGTTAAGGAAATTTTTGATTACTTCCCTTAATTTGCGTGCACCAATGAATGAAGTGAGGAGAACCACTTCAACTGCACGCCTTTTGTGCTGTAACTGCTACAAATCTTCAAATAGGCAAATACCAAGTTTGCCTCGCAATTTTTCAAATTGAACTGCATCTAGAGCTTTAGTGAATATATCAGCCAATTGTTCTTCAGTTGAGATATGCTCAAGAGTCACAATACCTTCTTCAACTAGTTCTCTAATAAAATGGTGCCTAATATCAATATGCTTCGTCCTGCTATGTTGGATAGGATTTTTTGAAATATTGATGGCACTAAGGTTGTCACAGTACAATGCCATAGCATCTTGTACCACATTGTACTCCAGCAACATTTGTTTCATCCATAATAGCTGGGAGCAGCTGCTACCAGCAGCTATGTACTCTGCTTCAGCTGTAGATAGAGATACACAATTCTGTTTCTTGCTGAACCAAGATATAAGGTTGTTGCCCAAAAAGAAACAAGCTCCTGAGGTGCTTTTTCTATCATCTGCACAACCTGCCCAATCAGCATCACAATATCCTACTAGCATAGAGTTCTCACCATGAGTATACAAGATCCCATAATCACATGTACCATTCACATACTTCAAAATTCTTTTCACTTGAGCAAGATGACTCATCTTTGGCTCAGCTTGGTACCTAGCACATACTCCTACAGCAAAAGTAATATCAGGCCTGCTGGCTGTAAGGTATAATAAGCTTCCTATCATGCTTCTATAAAGACTTTGATCTACATCAACTCCCTTTTCATCTTTGGTAAGCTTTAAATGGGTTGCTGCAGGTGTTCTTTTATGAGCAGCACTTTCCATACCAAACTTTTTCACTATATTTCTTGCATACTTGCTTTGGGAGATAAAAATAGTATCTTCCATCTGCTTTACTTGGAGCCCAAGAAAGTAGGTTAGTTCACCTACAAGACTCATCTCAAACTCAGACTGCATTTGCTGCACGAAATGCTGTACCATCTCACTAGACATTCCTCCAAATACAATGTCATCAACATAGATTTGTGCTATTAGAAATTTGCCTTGATCTTCTTTCACAAACAGAGTCTTGTCATTTCCTCCTTTCCTGTAGCCTTGACTAATAAGGAACTCAGTCAATCTTTCATACCATGCTCGAGGTGCTTGTTTTAATCCATAAAGAGCTTTCTTTAATTTGTAAACATGATTTGGAAAGCTTGGATCAACAAACCCCTTTGGTTGTTCCACATATACTTCTTCATTTAAGTACCCATTGAGGAAGGCACTTTTCACATCCATTTGAAATAACTTGAATTTTAGAATGCATGCCACTCCTAGGAGTAATCTAATGGATTCAAGACGAGCAACCGGAGCAAAAGTCTCATCAAAATCTATCCCTTCAATCTGTGAATATCCTTGTGCAACCAGCCTTGCCTTGTTTCTGGTCACAGTTCCACTTTCATCAGACTTGTTCTTGTAGACCCATTTGGTACCAATTACATTTGCATTGTCAGGTCTAGGAACCAAGTCCCAAACTTCATTCCTCTTGAACTGATTTAGCTCTTCTTGCATAGCATTTATCCAGAACTCATCAGTCAGAGCTTCCTTCACATTTTTTGGCTCAAATTTAGACACAAAACAAGCATTAGAAACTATGTCGAGCGTCCTTCTAGTAGCAATTCCTTGATTGGGATTACCAATAATCAGGTCTGTAGGATGATTCTTTTGGGTACGAGTAGAAGGTCCTTTCTTTGGAGTAGCAGAGATCTGATCAGATGCAGTAACCTCTGTATCATTCTTTGATTCATTAGTAGTTTCACAATCTACATCACCTGTTATAGATGCTGTAGCATCTTCTGCATCATCTTCGGCAGTTTCACTTGAGGTGTCATCTATTACCACATTTATAGACTCCATCATGGTTTTGGTTCTATTATTATATACTCTGTAGGCTCTACTATTTGTTGAGTATCCCAAGAATATGCCCTCATCACTTTTAGGATCCATTTTGGTTCTTGGTTCTCTATCAGACAAGATGTAGCATTTACTACCAAACACATGGAAGTGCTTAACAGTAGGTTTCCTTTCCTTCCATAATTCGTATAGAGTAGTTGTTGTTCCAGATCTCAGGGTAACACGATTATGAATATAGCAGGCAGTATTCATAGCTTCTGCCCAAAAGCCATGTGAAAGCTTCTTTGCATGTAACATTACCCTTGCAGACTCTTGTATAGTTCTATTTTTCCTTTCTACTACACCATTTTGTTGTGGTGTAATGGGAGATGAGAATTCATGTATGATGCCTTCAGAGGCACAGAAGTCAGAGAAACTGGAGTTCTCAAACTCCTTACCATGATCACTTCTGATCCTTAATACCACATTGTTTTTCTCCCTTTGAAGTTGAATACATAGATCTTTGAACACATCAAAGGTTTCTGATTTCTTTCTAATAAAATTTATCCAGGTGTATCTAGAAAAGTCATCAACAACAACATATGCGTACCTTTTTCCTCCCAAGCTTTCAGTTTGCATAGGACCCATCAAGTCCATGTGTAGAAGTTCAAGAACTCTGGTAGTGGTAAGATGCTGCAGCTTTGGATGTGGCATCTTGGTTTGCTTTCCAATCTGACAATCTCCACATATGCTACCTTCTTCAATTTTGAGATTTGGCAGTCCTCTGATGGCTTCTTTGGATATTGCTTTCTTCATGCTTCTTAGATTAAGATGACCAAGCTTTTGGTGCCATAGTTTTACTTCATCTTCTTTAGTGGTTAAGCATGTTGACATATTTTCTCCTTCTTGGGGAACCCATAGATAGCAGTTGTCTTTTGATCTGACACCTTTCATCAAAATCTCACCTTCGTTATTTGTAACCAGACATTCAGATTTGGTGAAGTTTACTTTCATTCCTTGGTCGCATAATTGACTAATACTTATCAAATTTGCAGTCAATCCTCTTACTAACAATACATTGTTTAGTTTAGGCAAGCTATTACTTCTGAGCTCTCCTATCCCAACAATTTCTCCTTTTGCACCATCACTAAAGGTAACAAAGCTAGTTGAGTAAGACTTTATTCCGACAAGAAATTTACTTATTCCGGTCATGTGTCTTGAACAGCCACTATCGAAGTACCAGTCTTCCCTTGATGAAGCTCTAAGTGATGTGTGAGCAATCAGAGCAGTAATCTCTTCTTCAGGTTGAGTTGTATCACTTTTCTTCTCATTTTCTTCTTTAGGTTTCCATTCTTGTTGAGTAGGAGCAGTTGTGGAAACAGGTTTGTGCTGAGGACGTCTGTTAGGGTACCCATATAGCTTGTAGCAGTAAGGCCTTATGTGCCCTTTTCTACCACAGTAATGACATCTCCAAGCATGGTGCTTTCTTCTATTTCTTGACATGGGATGCTGCTGATGATGCTGCGGCTTCTGATAAGGCATCCTTTGCTTTTGAGTTTCTTTAGGCTCCATATACATGAGGTCAGGACTGTAATTTTTGAATTTATTGACATTCTCATAGCTAAGCCCAATATTTCTAGGCTTTCGAACATTTTTCTCTAAGATTTCCTCCAGTTGTCCATCAGCCTTATGAAGTTTGTCAAGATGCTCATCATCTTTATACAACATGTCAGAGAATTTTCTCAGCCGCCAAATGTCAGTATTTAATTTTTCAATGGCTCCTTTAGCTTCTTCAAGATCAGAGGATAGATAATTTACCTTCTTTTGAAGTTCCTCCATCTTTGAGATATTCTCAAATTTTTCTGCTTTTAACTCATTGATGGTTACCTTTTGTTTCTCAATAACCCTGCAGATCTCAAGATCAGAGGACAGAAAATTTACTTTCTTTTGAAGTTCCTCTATTTTTGAGATATTCTCAGATTTTTCTGCTTTTAACTCATTGATGGTTACCTTTTGTTTCTCAATAACCCTGCAGATTTCTTCACTTTTAAGACAAAGTTCCTTGTAGGATGCAGCAAGCTCTTCATAGGTTACCTCTCCATCATCAGATTCTGTATCAGATGTAACAATACCTGTTAAGACTGAGATATGTTTAGCAGTTACAGATGCTGTATCATCCTCTGAGTCATCATCCTCAGACCAACTGACAGTTAGCCCTTTCTTTGCTCTCTTCTGATATGTTGGGCACTCAGGTCTGATGTGACCATATCCTTCACATTCGTGACATCGAATGTTTCTGTTTAAGTTTGATTTTTCATCACCTTTTGGTTTTCCTAGACTTTCATTGCTGCGCGTAGTGCTTGGAGCATTGTTTTTGAAATTTGATCTAGGTCTCTTATCCATTCGTTTCAGAACTTTGTTGAATTGTTTTCCCAATAACACCATGGCCTCAGAGATACTCTCATTAGATTCTTCTTCATCCTCCAGTTCTTCTTCATTATTTTTAGATGAGAAGGCAATGCTCTTATTTTTCTTTTCACTTCTTCCATTTGCAACACTTTCATAAGTTTGGAGAGATCCAACCAGTTCATCCAGCTTCATCTCAGAGATGTTTTTGGCTTCTTCCATAGCTGTGACTTTCATATCAAATTTCTTTGGAAGTGATCTAAGCATTTTTCTTACTAACTTTTCTTCGGGAATTTTCTCCCCCAAAGCATCAAATTGATTATCATAGTCTAGAATAGTCATATGAAAATCTTGAATTGTTTCTTCTTCCTTCATACGTAAGTTTTCAAACTGAGTAGTAAGAATCTGTAATTTAGACATTTTTACCTGAGGAGTACCTTCATGAACAGTTTCAAGAATCTTCCAAGCTTCCTTTGCTGAGACACATTTTTTGATTAGTTTGAAGATGTGCTTATCTACCCCATTGTATAATGCATATAATGCTTTTGAGTTTCCCAAAGCAAGCTCATCTTCTTCTTTAGACCAGTCCTCCTCAGCTTTTAGTTTAAGTGTTGGCTTTCCATCCTTGTCAATGACCACGGGGGGGTCCCATCCTTTCAGAACAGCCTTCCAAGTTTTGCTATCCATAGATTTTAGGAAAGCAATCATGCGTGATTTCCAATAATCATAGTTGGAGACACCAACTAGAAGCGGTGGTCTGCTTACGAGCCCTCCTTCCTTTTCAATGTTGCCAGACATTTTCCCTGGAGCTCACCCTATAACCAGAAAGGGTGCCTGCTCTGATACCAATTGAAATCTGGCACGCAGTGAACACAATGCTGCACAAGATGCTATAGCACACGTTGCAGCAAGACAGTCGCAGAACACAGTAAATAAATAAATAAATTGCAGAACAATAAATAAGACAGGAAATTGTTAACCCAGTTCAGTGCAACGTCACCTACTCTGGGGGATACCAATCCAGGAATGAATCCACTATAATAGCTCTAGTTCAAAGCCCTCGACCAACACCCGGTACTTGACTTATCACCTAGACACTACCAATGCAATCCTACCTAAGAACCTCTTAGATAATGAGACCCCGTCCCAAATTCCCTCTAACAACACGTACTATGTTGCTGTCAATAATAACGATAAGGATGGAGACACTCTCCTAGAAACTAGACCACACTCTTGCTTAAAAGCTTATGAGTGAATCACACACACTAACTCCGTGCTTAAAAGCTTAGGAGCAGCTTACAATAAACAACCAAAACTCAGTCCTAAACTTGCATCAAAAACGACACAAGAAAGGCTCACAAAAAGGGACACACTAAACCTTAAAAAAACTCACGCTTTAGTAATACACGGTTTAGAAAATACATGAAAATAATAGCTTGAGGCTTCACATATTTATAGTCTTCAATGTCTTGATGTCCAAGTTAGGTTTGCAGACAAAAACCCTTGCAACAGCTGCGGCCAAACCTAGATTAAAATTGAAAATATGTTTTGTGTTGTACCAAACAAAAAAAAGCGAACAAAAATATAATATAATTATATTTTTGTTTTTAATAACTTTCCTTAGGCCGACTTGGACAATTCTTGTGCAGTAAGTCTCGTCTTGCATATACACACGTGCTGGAATTAATATTTGAAGCAAATCTTGAACGAGATTGACAGAAAAAATTCTGCACTTAAAACAGAGCATCAGGATGCTGTACGAGGATGCTGCAGCATCTTTGTCCAGCATCTGGCAAGGTTGGATTTTACAAAATGTAGCCAAACACAAAACCCAACAGGATTGTAACGACCCATTTTTCGTATTCGTATATTTTATTAAATGTTATTTTATTTATTAATTGGCTTTTATTATTTTAGTGAGCGGCGAATAATTATTTAGCCGAACGTAAGTTATTAGGCGCGAGGACCTTGTTTTGGGCTTAAATGGGCGTGAGAGGCATGGGCCTAAGCCATTTGGGCTTGGTTCATGACAAATGAGAAGTAGTATAAGTAGCAAGTCAAACATATGAATAGTATCATAAATTCATTTCTTTGAGTTTGAGTGAGTAGAAGCAAGATAGAGCAAGAGCTAGGGTTTTGGCTAAGAGAAAGCTTGAGCAAGAGAAGGCTTGAATCATCACCAAACTTAAGTTAAGAGATTAGAATTCATGATTCTTGAGTGGCAAGGAGAGGGGAGATTGTCTATGTCTCCGTTCCCGAACTCTCCCACTCAATTTCTTTTAGACTTTGATTAAGCTTTTGTATGTGAGTATGATGTTCTTCATCATCACTTTGTATGTGTTAATCACTAGCTTGATTCCATGAAGAATATGTATGTGTTGGGATCATTTTTGTTAAGTTTATAAAAGTTACTTAAAACCCAAGAAATTGCCATGATTTTGATTATTTGAGGTAATTGGATGTTTGGAAGGGATGATTAATGTTCCTTGATACCATATATGTTTGGAATAGCTGTTTATATGAATTTATAACATGTTTGGATGAATTTTTGAGTTGATTTGAGGTTAAACCGCCTTAGCAAGAACAGATATTCTGTTCTGGTGTGGTTCGCTAAGCGACCAGGAGTTCGCTGTAGCGAACAGGTTCGCTGGATCTCGCCGAAGCTCGCTATGAGCAGGTGACTTCCCGGTGAGGTTCGCCAAGTCTCGCTAAGGCTTCGCTTAGCGAAGGCCTCTGTGACAGCAATTTTTGTTGATGTTTGTAAGTGTAATTAGGCACTTGTAACATGATTTAAAAGTATCCTTACATGATTGTTGATACATGTTGATGCTGTTAAGGCTTATTGTTAATCGTTATATGATTGATAAACGTGTATGCAATAAGTTGTAGCTTAATGTGAGCAATGTTATGTTTTGGCATTAATTTGCAATGTTAAGTGAATGTGTTAGGATTGTGTTCCCGCATTCATAAAAGAGTAGCTTCGAGCTAGAGAAATATCATATTGATGATATGTGTAAACATACATGCATTCATGTATATATATGTTGAATTGGAAACTAGGGTTCCAATAGATTTAAATGGATTTTTGAGTCCATAAGGAAGCCGAGGATCGGATTAGATGAATCCATAAGATCTAGAGCTGCTATCCAGCAGGATATAAAACTGTTTAACTTATCCATGAGGGATATGAAGGTTTGGTAAGTTCCGAACAATCCGGCAAGATGTAAAACTGTTTAACTTATCCATGAGGGGTAAAAGGCAATTGGTACCACATGCATTAGTCGTGTCTAGGGATGACATGACATAGAATGATTGGCATTAGATACATTAGGGTAAATGCGCATATATTTGATAAATGGTATGTGACATTATCTGGTTGAACTGTGCTAAACTTTATTAATTGATAACTGTTTGGTGCGATGTTTTGACGTGAGTTAGAATATGTATGATGTAGTTTGAAAGTGTAAGACCTTTCTTATACTCGTATGATATGCGGTTATGTTTTCTAACTCTCTGCTTTGTGTTATTTGCTGGACCTTTGGGGGTTCAGATATTCAGGCTGAGGACGGTGCCGACGTTTAGACTGCGGTTTTAGCGTGGTGTTGAAGTACCTTTTGGTGAGGAGACTTAGAATAGATTACTCCTCTTAGTACTAGCTTTTGACTAGAGTTTGTAAATAGTAAATGCTCTGGTAATGTAACATCGAGTCGGGGTTTACGCTTGGATTTCATCGTATATCGGTGTTACCTTTTGATATGCTAGTTCTTGTATAAGTGACATCCTTAGGGATGAATATGGCTTATGTATATATATATATGTATATATATGCATGCTTGGTTTGAATGAATCCGCTGTTGCTTTTCATGTTAAAGTTCATGACGCTCTGTGTGTATGTATTGTGTTTTAATTACCGCGTGGCACTCTGCCTTTACACTTGTTGAAAAGTTTTTAAAATTACGTTTTTAAGGGTAGTATGGGTTAGGGTGTTACAATAGTGGTATCAGAGCAGGTCGGTTCGTGTGAACCAATTAGGACTTTTCTTTTCCCCGTATGAGCATGTGTAGGGAACACTGTTAGTACTTTCTAACGTCTAGTTGTGATTCGTTCAGGAATCATGGCTGCTGCGAGAACGAATGCTCAGATTGCAGAGGCTTTGGCCGCACTCACCAACATTGTGGTTAGAGATCATCAACCTGGAAGAGAGGTAGAGATGAGGTTGGAAAGGTTCATGAAGCAGAAACCGCCAACATTTACCGGAGGTTACAACCCGGATGGAGCTCACAAGTGGCTGGAGGAACTTGAAATAATTTTTGAAGCAATGGATTGTTCCGAGGAAGGGAAGACAACCCTTGGGACATATGTGTTGCGTGAGGAAGCGAACGTGTGGTGGAAGAACGCCAAGTTGAGGCTAGGACCCGGTGGTATGGCTATACCATGGGCAATGTTTAAAAGAGAATTTTTGGTTAAGTATTTTCCTGTGGATGTGAAGAACAAGAAGGTGGTGGAATTCATGGAATTGAAACAGGGAAATATGACGGTAGCTGACTATGCCGTCAAGTTTGAGACTTTGTGTGCGTTTAGCCCGCATTACAACACTTTGGAAGCGGAGAACGACAAGTGTGTGAAGTTTGAAAGTGGTCTACGTCCAGACATTAAGCATATGATTGGATTTTCACAGATAAGGGATTTTGCGACCCTTGTGAACAAGAGTAGGATCTGTGATGAAGATGGTATGACAAAGGTGAACTACTACAAAGCTGTGAACGACCGAAAAGGGAAAGGACAAGAGCGCGGAAAACCTTATGATAACCGCGGTAGGGGTAATACAAGTGGTGGTAAGAAGCCGGTGAATGGAAGTTGTTACAAATGTGGAGAGCGGGGTCATATGTCGTATGATTGCCCGAAGAAATTGGACAAGTGTTTGAATTGTGGGAAGTTAGGCCACAAAACTGAAGTGTGTAGGACAAGAGTGTTTTGTTTCAACTGTGGTGAGGAGGGCCACAAGAGTATAATCTGCAAGAAGCCCAAGAAGGTGGTGGGCAAGGTGTTTGCTTTGAGTGGAGAGGATGCTAGCCTTGAGGACAATCTCATTAGAGGTACGTGTTTCATCTATGACACTCCTTTAATTGCGATTATAGATACGGGAGCGACGCATTCTTTTATTTCTTTGGATTGTGCGAAGCGTCTTAGTATTCCTTTAACGGATATGATGGGTAGGATGGAAATAGAAACTCCTGCTAATGGTTCAGTGATTACCCGACAAGTATGTCGTAACTGCCCCGTAACCATTTTTGGTAGGCATTTTGGTATGGATTTAGTGTGTATTCCACTTAGTGGTATGGATGTGATTTTTGGTATGAATTGGTTAATCTTCAACCGAATTCATATCAACTGTCGTGAGAAGGCCGTTGTTTTTCCGAAGCCGGAGGAGAACTTGCATTTGATGAGCGGGAAGGAAGTATCGGAAGCATTGAAAGAACATGCCGAGATGTTCATGATGTTTGCATCATTGAAGCTCGAAGGAGGAGTTAAGATAGAAGAGTTACCGATCGTTTGTGAATTCCCAGATGTGTTTCCAGATGACATATCTGACGTGCCTCCAAAGCGAGAGGTAGAGTTTTCTATCGACCTAGTACCTGGAACTAGTCCGATATCGATGGCGCCGTATCGAATGTCAGCGTCTGAGTTGAATGAGTTGAAGAAGCAACTTGAAGAGCTGCTTGAGAAGAGGTTTGTTCGACCGAGTGTTTCGCCATGGGGAGCGCCGGTATTGCTTGTGAAGAAGAAGGATGGAAGCATGAGATTATGTATAGACTATCGTCAGTTGAACAAAGTGACGATCAAGAATAAATATCCACTCCCGAGGATAGATGATTTGATGGATCAACTAGTTGGAGCTTGTGTGTTTAGTAAGATCGATTTGAGATCTGGATACCATCAGATTAGAGTGAAGACGGAAGACATACCTAAGACTGCATTTAGGACGAGGTATGGGCACTACGAGTATTCAGTTATGCCGTTTGGTGTGACCAATGCACCTGGAGTTTTCATGGAGTATATGAACCGAATTTTCCATTCATTTTTGGATAGATTCGTGGTGGTGTTCATTGACGACATTTTGATTTACTCAAAATCCGAGGAAGAGCACGAGGAGCACTTGAGGATTGTTTTGCAAGTCTTGAAGGAGAAGAAGTTGTATGCCAAGTTGTCGAAGTGTGAATTTTGGATGAAAGAGGTGAGTTTCCTAGGGCATATAATTTCGAGTGGAGGAATCACGGTAGATCCTGCGAAGGTTGAAGCTGTGTCACAGTGGGGAACGCCGGAATCTGTTTCAGAGATTAGAAGTTTCCTTGGTTTAGCCGGTTATTATAGAAGATTCATCGAAGGTTTTTCGAAGTTGGCTTTACCGTTAACCAAGTTAACGAGGAAGGATCAAGCGTTTGTTTGGGATGGTATTTGTGAGAAGAGTTTCCAAGAGCTCAAGAGAAGATTGACTACTGCACCCGTGTTGATTTTACCTGATGCCAAAGAGTCGTTCGTCGTGTATTGCGATGCTTCGAAGTTAGGACTTGGTGGAGTGCTTATGCAAGGGGGTAACGTGGTAGCATATGCTTCAAGGCAACTGAAGGTTCACGAGAGGAACTATCCAACGCATGATTTGGAGTTAGCCGCCGTGGTGTTTACTTTGAAAGCGTGGAGACACTACTTGTATGGATCGAGGTTTGAAGTGTTTAGTGATCACAAGAGTCTGAAGTACTTATTCGACCAGAAGGAGTTGAATATAAGGCAACGTAGATGGCTCGAATTCTTAAAGGACTACGATTTTGAATTGAGTTATCACCCCGAAAAAGCCAATGTGGTGGCCGATGCATTAAGTAGGAAAACTTTGCATATGTCATCATTGATGGTGAAAGAGTTAGAGTTGATTGAAGAATTCCGAGACTTGAGTCTTGTGTGCGAGGTTACTTCTACAAGTGTGAAGCTTGGAATGTTAAGATTGACGAATCCTTTTCTTGAAGATATTAAAGAACGTCAGAAATCGGATAAGAGATTGATGGAGAAGATGGTACTCATCAATGAAGGTAAGGAGACCAATATCAAGATTGACGAAAGTGGAGTCATGAGATTTCACGGAAGAGTTTGTGTACCGGATGTACCCGAAATGAAGAGAATGATCATGGAAGAAGGTCACAGAAGTGGTTTGAGTATTCATCCTGGAGTAACCAAGATGTATCAGGATTTGAGGAAGTTATTTTGGTGGCCGGGAATGAAGAGGCAAATTTCTGAATTTGTTTATTCATGCTTAACTTGTCAGAAATCGAAGATTGAGCATCAGAAGCCGTTTGGTTTGTTACAACCAATGTTTATACCCGAATGGAAATGGGATAGCATTGCAATGGATTTTGTGGGAGGTTTACCAAAGACCAAGAAAGGTCACGAGGTGATTTGGGTAGTGGTAGATCGTCTGACGAAGTGTGCTCACTTCATTGCTATCAGGAAAGGTACTTTGGTGCCTAAGTTGGCCGAGATTTATGTGGAGCAGATTGTGAAGCTACATGGTATTCCAACAAGTATTATTTCGGATAGAGATCCGAGATTTACTTCTAGATTTTGGGAAAGCTTGCAAGAAGCTTTAGGAACGAAGTTGAGGTTGAGTTCAGCGTATCATCCTCAGACAGATGGTCAGTCGGAGAGGACGATACAATCCTTAGAGGATTTGTTGAGAGCTTGTGTTTTGGAGCAAAACGTGAATTGGGATTCTTGTTTGCCGTTGGTAGAGTTTACATACAACAACAGTTACCATTCTAGTATCGGAATGGCACCGTTTGAGGCTTTGTATGGGAGAAGGTGTAGGACACCTCTGTGTTGGTATGAAACTGGAGAAGGTGCAATTCTTGGACCAGAGATTGTACAAGAAACAACAGAGAAGATTCGGATGATTCGTGAGAAGATGAAAACATCTCAGAGTCGACAGAAGAGTTATCATGATAAGAGGAGGAAGGACATTGAATTCCAAGAGGGGGATCATGTATTCCTACGAGTTAAATCGACTACTGGAGTAGGACGTGCGTTGAAGTCAAGGAAGTTAACATCGAGGTTTATTGGGCCGTTTGAGATTTTGAAGCGAGTTGGGAAAGTTGCGTATAGGATTGCATTACCGCCATCATTGGCGAATTTGCACGATGTTTTTCATGTATCACAGTTGCGCAAGTATGTGTCTGATCCGACACACGTGATTGAATCGGACAATGTTCAAGTGAGGGATGACTTGACCATTGAGACTGTGCCTTTGAGAATCGAAGGAAGAGAAGTGAAGAGGTTGAGAAACAAAGAGATTGCATCCGTGAAAGTCGTGTGGGGAGGACCGGCTGGTGAGAATGCGACGTGGGAGTTGGAAAGCAAGATGAGAGATTCTTATCCCGATCTGTTTCTAGGTAATTTCGAGGGCGAAATTCTTTTAAGGGGGGTAGGATTTGAAATCTGGCACGCAGTGAACACAATGCTGCACAAGATGCTATAGCACACGTTGCAGCAAGACAGTCGCAGAACACAGTAAATAAATAAATAAATTGCAGAACAATAAATAAGACAGGAAATTGTTAACCCAGTTCAGTGCAACGTCACCTACTCTGGGGGATACCAATCCAGGAATGAATCCACTATAATAGCTCTAGTTCAAAGCCCTCGACCAACACCCGGTACTTGACTTATCACCTAGACACTACCAATGCAATCCTACCTAAGAACCTCTTAGATAATGAGACCCCGTCCCAAATTCCCTCTAACAACACGTACTATGTTGCTGTCAATAATAACGATAAGGATGGAGACACTCTCCTAGAAACTAGACCACACTCTTGCTTAAAAGCTTATGAGTGAATCACACACACTAACTCCGTGCTTAAAAGCTTAGGAGCAGCTTACAATAAACAACCAAAACTCAGTCCTAAACTTGCATCAAAAACGACACAAGAAAGGCTCACAAAAAGGGACACACTAAACCTTAAAAAAACTCACGCTTTAGTAATACACGGTTTAGAAAATACATGAAAATAATAGCTTGAGGCTTCACATATTTATAGTCTTCAATGTCTTGATGTCCAAGTTAGGTTTGCAGACAAAAACCCTTGCAACAGCTGCGGCCAAACCTAGATTAAAATTGAAAATATGTTTTGTGTTGTACCAAACAAAAAAAAGCGAACAAAAATATAATATAATTATATTTTTGTTTTTAATAACTTTCCTTAGGCCGACTTGGACAATTCTTGTGCAGTAAGTCTCGTCTTGCATATACACACGTGCTGGAATTAATATTTGAAGCAAATCTTGAACGAGATTGACAGAAAAAATTCTGCACTTAAAACAGAGCATCAGGATGCTGTACGAGGATGCTGCAGCATCTTTGTCCAGCATCTGGCAAGGTTGGATTTTACAAAATGTAGCCAAACACAAAACCCAACAGGATTGTAACGACCCATTTTTCGTATTCGTATATTTTATTAAATGTTATTTTATTTATTAATTGGCTTTTATTATTTTAGTGAGCGGCGAATAATTATTTAGCCGAACGTAAGTTATTAGGCGCGAGGACCTTGTTTTGGGCTTAAATGGGCGTGAGAGGCATGGGCCTAAGCCATTTGGGCTTGGTTCATGACAAATGAGAAGTAGTATAAGTAGCAAGTCAAACATATGAATAGTATCATAAATTCATTTCTTTGAGTTTGAGTGAGTAGAAGCAAGATAGAGCAAGAGCTAGGGTTTTGGCTAAGAGAAAGCTTGAGCAAGAGAAGGCTTGAATCATCACCAAACTTAAGTTAAGAGATTAGAATTCATGATTCTTGAGTGGCAAGGAGAGGGGAGATTGTCTATGTCTCCGTTCCCGAACTCTCCCACTCAATTTCTTTTAGACTTTGATTAAGCTTTTGTATGTGAGTATGATGTTCTTCATCATCACTTTGTATGTGTTAATCACTAGCTTGATTCCATGAAGAATATGTATGTGTTGGGATCATTTTTGTTAAGTTTATAAAAGTTACTTAAAACCCAAGAAATTGCCATGATTTTGATTATTTGAGGTAATTGGATGTTTGGAAGGGATGATTAATGTTCCTTGATACCATATATGTTTGGAATAGCTGTTTATATGAATTTATAACATGTTTGGATGAATTTTTGAGTTGATTTGAGGTTAAACCGCCTTAGCAAGAACAGATATTCTGTTCTGGTGTGGTTCGCTAAGCGACCAGGAGTTCGCTGTAGCGAACAGGTTCGCTGGATCTCGCCGAAGCTCGCTATGAGCAGGTGACTTCCCGGTGAGGTTCGCCAAGTCTCGCTAAGGCTTCGCTTAGCGAAGGCCTCTGTGACAGCAATTTTTGTTGATGTTTGTAAGTGTAATTAGGCACTTGTAACATGATTTAAAAGTATCCTTACATGATTGTTGATACATGTTGATGCTGTTAAGGCTTATTGTTAATCGTTATATGATTGATAAACGTGTATGCAATAAGTTGTAGCTTAATGTGAGCAATGTTATGTTTTGGCATTAATTTGCAATGTTAAGTGAATGTGTTAGGATTGTGTTCCCGCATTCATAAAAGAGTAGCTTCGAGCTAGAGAAATATCATATTGATGATATGTGTAAACATACATGCATTCATGTATATATATGTTGAATTGGAAACTAGGGTTCCAATAGATTTAAATGGATTTTTGAGTCCATAAGGAAGCCGAGGATCGGATTAGATGAATCCATAAGATCTAGAGCTGCTATCCAGCAGGATATAAAACTGTTTAACTTATCCATGAGGGATATGAAGGTTTGGTAAGTTCCGAACAATCCGGCAAGATGTAAAACTGTTTAACTTATCCATGAGGGGTAAAAGGCAATTGGTACCACATGCATTAGTCGTGTCTAGGGATGACATGACATAGAATGATTGGCATTAGATACATTAGGGTAAATGCGCATATATTTGATAAATGGTATGTGACATTATCTGGTTGAACTGTGCTAAACTTTATTAATTGATAACTGTTTGGTGCGATGTTTTGACGTGAGTTAGAATATGTATGATGTAGTTTGAAAGTGTAAGACCTTTCTTATACTCGTATGATATGCGGTTATGTTTTCTAACTCTCTGCTTTGTGTTATTTGCTGGACCTTTGGGGGTTCAGATATTCAGGCTGAGGACGGTGCCGACGTTTAGACTGCGGTTTTAGCGTGGTGTTGAAGTACCTTTTGGTGAGGAGACTTAGAATAGATTACTCCTCTTAGTACTAGCTTTTGACTAGAGTTTGTAAATAGTAAATGCTCTGGTAATGTAACATCGAGTCGGGGTTTACGCTTGGATTTCATCGTATATCGGTGTTACCTTTTGATATGCTAGTTCTTGTATAAGTGACATCCTTAGGGATGAATATGGCTTATGTATATATATATGTATATATATGCATGCTTGGTTTGAATGAATCCGCTGTTGCTTTTCATGTTAAAGTTCATGACGCTCTGTGTGTATGTATTGTGTTTTAATTACCGCGTGGCACTCTGCCTTTACACTTGTTGAAAAGTTTTTAAAATTACGTTTTTAAGGGTAGTATGGGTTAGGGTGTTACAAATACTTTCTCACCACAAGAAACATCCTTATCATCAACAAACACACAATTCTTACCAAATCTTCAGATGTTTCAACATTACCCATAACAGCGTGCATTACTAAATAAGTTGAAGAGAAAACTGCACGCCACACTTGCAATAATTGCTATAACTCTTCAGATAGGCAAATCCCAAGTTTGCCTCGCAATTTTTCAAATTGGACCGCATCTAGAGCCTTAGTAAAAATATCAGCCAGTTGTTCTTCAGTGGCAATATGCTCAAGAGTTATAATACCTTCTTCAACAAGATCTCTGATAAAATGGTGCCTAATATCAATATGCTTCGTCCTACTATGTTGGATAGGATTCTTTGAAATATTGATTGCACTAAGGTTATCACAGTACAATGCCATAGCATCTTGTACCACATTGTACTCCAACAACATTTGTTTCATCCATAATAGTTGGGAACAGCTACTACCAGCAGCTATGTACTCTGCTTCAGCTGTAGATAAAGATACACACTTTTGTTTCCAGGATATAAGATTGTTGCCTAAAAAGAAACAAGTTCCTGAGGTGCCTTTTCTATCATCTGCACAACCTGCCCAATCAGCATTACAATACCCCTCTAGCATAGACTTGTTCTTGTAGACCCACTTGGTACCAATCACATTAGTATTTTCTGGTCTAGGAACTAAGTCCCAAACTTCATTCTTCTTGAACTGATTTAGCTCTTCTTGCATAGCATTTATCCAAAACTCATCAGTGAGGGCATCCATCACATTTTTGGGTTCAAACTTAGAAACAAAACAAGCATTAGGAACTAAGTCAAGTGTCCTTCTAGTAGTAATTCCATGATTAGGATTACCAATAATCAGATCTGTAGGATGATTCTTTTGAGTACGAATGGATGACCCTTTCTTTAAAGTAGCAAAGATTGGTTCAGGTGTAGTAATCTCTGTATCATTCTTGAATTCCTCAATAGTTTCAGAATCTATACTACCTGGGATAGATGCGGTAGTATCTTCTGTATCATCTTTCACAACTTCACTTGAAATACCATCTATTACTACATTTATAGATTCAATCATGGTTTTGGTTATGTAGTTATATACTATGTAGGCTCTGCTATTTGTTGAGTATCCCAAGAATATGCTTTCATCACTTTTAGGATCCAATTTAGTTCTTGGTTCTCTATCAGACAAGATATAACATTTACTTCCAAACACATGAAAGTACTTAACAGTAGGTTTTCTACCTTTCCACAATTCATACAGAGTAGATGTAGTTCCAGATCTCAAGGTGACACGATTATGAATATGACAAGCAGTGTTCATAGCTTCTGCCCAAAAACCATGAGAGAGTTTCTTTGCATGTAACATTACTCTTGCAGACTCTTGTATAATTCTATTCTTTCTTTCTACTACACCATTTTGTTGTGGTGTAATGAGAGATGAAAATTCATGGATGATGTCTTCAGAGGCACAAAAGTCAGAGAATCTAGAGTTTTCAAACTCCTTTCCATGATCACTTCTGATCCTTAACACAACATTGTTTTTCTCTCTTTGAAGTAGAATACATAGATCTTTGAATACGTCAAAGGTCTCTGATTTCTTTCCAATAAAATTTATCCAGGTATATCTAGAGAAATCATTTACAACAACATAGGCATACCTTTTTCCTCCTAAGCTTTCAGTTTGCATAGGTTCCATCAAATCCATGTGTAGAAGCTCAAGAACTCTGGTAGTGGTAAGATGCTGCAGCTTTGGATGTGGCTTCTTGGTTTGTTTTCCAATTTGACATTCACCACAAATGCTTCCTTCTTCGATCTTGAGATTTGGCAAGCCCTTGATGGCTTCTTCAGGTATAGCTTTCTTCATGCTTCTTAGGTTGAGATGACCAAGTTTTTGGTGCCACAATTTTATTTCATCTTCTTTCGTGATTAAGCATGTCGACACATTTGCCTCTTCTTGGGGAACCCATAAGTAGCAGTTGTCTTTTGATCTGACGCCCCTCATCAAAATTTCACCCTCATCATTTGTAACCAAACATTCAGACTTGGTGAAGTTTACCTTCATCCCTTGGTCGCATAATTGACTGATGCTTATTAAATTTGCAGTCAATCCTTTTACTAACAACACATTGCTTAGTTTAGGCAAGCTATTACTGTTGAGCTCCCCTATACCAACAATTTCTCCTTTAGTACCATTACCACAAGTTACAAAACTAGTTGAGTAAGACTTTAAATCAACAAGAAATTTTCCAATTCCGGTCATGTGTCTTGAACAACCACTATCGAAATACCAGTCTTCCCTTGATGAAGCTCTAAGTGATGTGTGAGCAACCAGAGCAGTAATCTTCTTCTCAAGTTGAGTACCATCATTGGTCTTCACATTCTTACCTTTAGGTTTCCATTCTTGTTGAGTGGAGGCAGTTGTGGAAACTGGTTTAGGCTGATGATGCCTGTTAGGGTATCCAAACAATTTGTAACAAAAAGGTCTTATATGCCCTTTTCTACCACAGTAGTGACATATCCAAGAGTGATGTTTTCTTTTGTTTTTTGACAAGGGATGCTGCTTATGATGTTGTAGCATCTGTTGAGGCATTTTTTGCTTATGAGTTTCTTTTGGATGCATGTACGTGAGATCTGAGCTGTAACCTTTATGTTTGTTGACATTCTCATAACTAAGCCCAATATGTTTAGGCTTTAGAATATTTTTCTCTAAGATTTCTTCTAGTTGACCATCAGCTTTATGAAGTTTATCAAGATGATCATCATCTTTATACAACATGTCGGAGAATTTTCTCAAACGCCAAATGTCAGCATTTAATTTTTCAATGACTTCCTTAGCTTCATTAAGATCAGAGGATAGATAATTTACCTTCTTCTGGAGCTCATCCATCTTTGATATATTTTCAAATTTTTCTGCCTTCAATTGATTGATGGTTACCTTTTGTTTCTCAATGACTCTGCATATTTCTCCACTCTTGAGGCAGAGTTCTTTGTAAGAATCAGCAAGTTCTTCGTAGGTTACCTCTCCATCACAAGATTCTGTATCAGATGTAATAGTACCTGTTAAGACTGAGATATGTTTGGCAGTCACAGATGCTGTATCATCTTCTGAGTCATCATCATCAGACCAACTGACAGTTAGTCCTGTCTTCGTTCTTTTCTGATATGTTGGACATTCAGGTCTGATGTGACCATATCCCTCGCATTCATGACATTGAATATTCTTGTTTAAGCTTGACTTTTCATCACTCTTAGGTTTTCCTTGATTCACAATGCTGTGCATAGTGCCTGGAGCATCATTCTTAGAATTTGGTCTAGGTCTTTTGTCCATTTGTTTTAGAACTTTGTTGAACTGTTTTCCCAGCAACTCCATAGCTTCAGAGATACTTTCATTAGATTCTTCATCCTCCTCCAGTTCTTCTTCATTATTTTTAGATGAGAAGGCAATGCTCTTATTTTTCTTTTCACTTCTTCCATTTGCAGCACTTTCATAAGTTTGGAGTGATCCAACCAGTTCATCCAGTTTCATCTGAGATATGTTTTTGGCTTCTTCCATAGCTGTGACTTTCATATCAAAATTTCTTTGGAAGTGATCTAAGCTTTTTTCTTACTAACTTTTCTTCGGGAATTTTCTCCCCCAAAGCATCAAATTGATTATCATAGTCTAGAATAGTCATATGAAAATCTTGAATTGTTTCCTCCTCCTTCATGCGTAAATTTTCAAACTGAGTAGTAAGAATCTGTAATTTAGACATTTTTACCTGAGGAGTACCTTCATGAACAGTTTCAAGAATCTTCCAAGCTTCCTTTGCTGAGACACATTTTTTGATCAGTTTGAAGATGTGTTTGTCTACCCCATTGTATAATGCATATAATGCTTTTGAGTTTCCCAAAGCAAGCTCATCCTCTTCTTTAGACCAGTCCTCCTCAGCTTTTAGTTCAAGTGTTGGCTTTCCATCCTTGTCCATGACCACAAGGGGGTCCCATCCTTTCAGAACAGCCTTCCAAGTTTTGCTATCCATAGATTTTAGGAAAGCAATCATGCGTGATTTCCAATAATCATAGTTGGAGACACCAACTAGAAGCGGTGGTTTGCTTACAAGCCCTCCTTCTTTTTCCATGTTGCCAGACATTCTCCCTGGAGCTCACCCTATAACCAGAAAGGGTGCCTGCTCTGATACCAATTGAAATCTGGCACGCAGTGAACACAATGCTGCACAAGATGCTATAGCATACGTTGCAGCAAGACAGTCGCAGAACACAGGAAATAAATAAATAAATTGCAGAATAATAAATAAGACAGATAGTTGTTAACCCAGTTCAGTGCAACGTCACCTACTCTGGGGGATACCAATCCAGGAATGAATCCACTATAATAGCTTTAGTTCAAAGCCCTCGACCAACACCCGGTACTTGACTTATCACCTAGACACTACCCGTGCAATCCTACCTAAGAACCTCTTAGATAATGAGACCCCGTCCCAAATTCCCTCTAACAACACGTACCATGTTGCTGTCAATAATAATAATCAAGATGGAGACACTCTCCTAGAAACTAGACCACACTCTTGCTTAAAAGCTTATGAGTGAATCACACACACTAACTCCGTGCTTCAAAGCTTAGGAGTAGCTTACAATTAACAACCAAAACACAGTCCTAAACTTGCATCAAATTGATACAAGAAAGGCTGACAAAAGACACAAACTCTAAACCCTAAAAACTCACACTTTGTAAAGAACACGGTTTAGAATACATGAGTAGAATAGCTTGAGGCTTCACATATTTATAGTCTTCAATTGTCTTGATGGGCAAGCTAGGTCTTCAGACAAATACAGCTGTGAGAATTGCGGCCCAACCCTAAATTAATTTCAAAAATATAATTTGTTTGTTTCATGTTGTACCAAACAAAAAAAACGCCCAAAATATAATATAATTATATTTTTGTTTTAAATAACTTTCCTTTGACCGACTTCAATAAAACTTGCTGAGTAAGGCTCGTTTTGCCCAGACGCACGTGCCTGAATATATAATTGAAGCAAATCTTGACTCAGATTTGAAATAAAAATTCTGCACGAAAATAGAGTATCAGTATGCTGTACTATAATGCTACAGCATCTCAGTCCAGCATCTGGCTGGTTGGCTTTTGCAAAATGTAGCCAATCAAAACACCAACACATTAGAAAATCCAATTCCGATTATATGTTCGATAAATCCCAAGTCTTGAAACCGTGTGAGAATTTAAGGGTAGAATTTCAAACATCATATCTTTTGCTTAGACATTGATTACAATGACACTTAAATTTCTATAAGGATCAATGATTAGGTAGTGTATCCCTAAAATTACCATATATACTTAATACACCATTCATAAATCTTTTAAACATTGAATCTTGAAAACACTCTTCTTTCTTCCTGCATAAATGTAAACTCATGCAATAAATAATTTTATGTAAATGTAAACCCATTAAGTATCTATGGTAATTTCAGGGACTTGTTAGGAGTTTTTTTTTTTGTTGTGTCCAATGTTTAAACATTCATTGCTTGACTAAATGCTATCACCTCCATATATAACACTGTTTCCAAATCACTTCAGTAAAACGCAAAGCAGCATGCATGCACAAGTAATTGGAACACATGATGATCTTTGTTGCAGCCATTCCGAGGATGAGATTAATTGCTATCAAAGAATGAGACTCCACATGAATATGTTTTTGCATGAAACTGGTCCCATTTTAGCAACGAAAGAAGCAAGGATCGAAACCACCATGATAGTTCTGTAACACTCCTGTCCTCCGCAGCCTGTTACACCTGTCGATGTACTCAATAATGATTTCTTTAATATATATCTTCATGCATGTATATTCTCACATAAAAATAGGAAAAACAAACAAAAAATTATAGAAAGTTTAGTCTATAAAAAAATTATAGAAAAATAAAATAAATAGGAACATCTACTATTAAGCTACTAAATATATATTAAAAGTAATTATAAGATTTTAACAGAAATATATGATTTTAACATTTACCGCTAATCTACCCAATGTTAAAATGTAAGATTTTAAAATCTAGGTTTAATTGCATATTTGGTCCTTATATTTATTTTAGGTTTCAATTTGGTCACTTATGTTTAAAAAGTTTCAAGTTGATCCTTTTAGCAAAAAAATTATTTAAATCATCTATGTGACTAATGTATTTGCATAGGCGGACAACTTAGGAGTGTACTATGTGAAAGTTTGGAAGAAATTAACTCAAAATTTAACAAAAGATTAGAAAAAATTAGCTCAAAATTTAGCGAAAAGGACCAGCTTATGTTGACATCAATAACATAAGGGACCAACTTGAAACTTTTTAAACATAAGTGACCAAATTAAAACCTAAAATAAACATAAGAGACTAAATATGCAATTAAGCTTAAAATCTACTACCAAGCTACCAATTGCCGGTATTATTTTTATTTGGTTACCTTAAAATGGGTTAATCGAAGAATGAAAGAAATATTATTTTCTTGAAAGAAAGTGATATTGCAATGACTCTATTTAACACCATTTTTGGTCCCTGTATGCATTGTTTCTATCATTTAGGTAAACTCATTATCATATTTTAGTAACATAACAATCTTAGTGGAATTAGATGTTGAACTCACAAAAAAGTGTAATTAGCTTGTTCAACTTTTCTTCTTCTTGAATAATAAAAAATTTATCCCGACAATATATGATAAAATAATTATTATTTTTCTTAAAATTAAATAATTACTCTTAAATTCATCATAAAACCTTATTATTCAATACTCTAGTAGCTTAGTTTATTAATTTTTGAATGTTACACACCTAATTCATACCTAATTTTTTATTTTTTAATGACAAATATATTATACAGTATTATATATAAATATAAAAACGAAAAGAAAAAAAGGTAAAGACAAAATTCAGTAAAAGAAAGACAAATATATTACATTATTTAACCTATTTATTATACGAGTCATTTGATTGATCTGAAGGATTCATTGATGCGGTTCAGCTGCTGTGATGTTTCATTCACCATTAATATCTCATAAACCATTCATCTTATATTGGCAACCCATGTGAAGTGACTTTACATGTACAGTCCACTATTCATGCTGTTTCACGAGGTAATTTGGATTGTTGATTTGAGATTGGGCTGTCTAAATCACTTACATAAAATTATCTCAATGATCTATTTAGATCGGACTTCGAAAATTGTAACTGTGTGACGCAATTACATTAGAAAATCCAATTCCGACTATATGTTCAGGTTCACATTCATAATGCATAATTTTTTAAAACTAAGGGGTATATTTGATTGAGATTTCAATGGATTTTAAGAGACTTTTTATGATAAAATAATCTTGTGATATCCAATTAAAACAAATATGAATTTTTTTTAATGGCAACGAAATCCGCCGGCAATGAATTGAGATTTCTTATGATTTATAAAATGCCTCTTGGTATTAAAAAGTCTATGAATTTGAATGGATTCTTTCAAAGAGTGGATTTTGTGAGACTTTTTAGTTAAAAATACACATACTGCACTCATCCAACCATCTCACTCAAACCCTCAAGATTTTGCCTACCTTCCAAAGTCTTTTTTCCTTCAGTGAGTTCTTTTTTTTCCACCAAAACTTTCTATTGTTCACATATAGTACTATGTCGTCGGTCATAGGGCCGAGCTATAGGCAACCCAAGACCTAGCTATGTGTGATAAGAGATAATGAGATCCTGAATCAGAGAATTATAGACAACATAATGATCATCTAAATGAAAAGACGCATCTGCTACGTAATTAAAGTTAGTTTGCAATGTGAAAGATTTTTGGAACAGTAGACGGTAGTCCATGCATCTTATGTATGCGAGAAAAATTATAGAGTTTGAGACCCGCGTCTCAAAATTATCGCGCGGTGTTAAGCTGAAAAATTAAGGTGTAGCAATGTTGACAATTACTATTTGTGTAGGAATCAATGTTCTAAGAAAAGGACATATCCATAAAAGTTATTGTCATCATATAAATGCGTAGGAATCAATGTTATTAGAGAAGGACATATACGGGGGTTGAAGTAGATGTGTTGGTTTTGGTGCCGCCGGTGAGGTTGTTGCTGTGTGTGACTAGTTTTTCTCGATACGGGATTCTCTGACCGCTTACAAATCTGATGAGATTTGCAGGACTCGTTTTTGAGTCTCTGAGAGTTTCCAAATCTTCTGAGATTTGCAGATTTCTTTGTATCTAGTCGACCTTTTTCGCATCGGTGTTGACTGCGAGCTGGGGATTTAACTGCCTAAGTTTTCATTCTACCGTTGCCCCATTAATTTTTGTCTCGCTAAGCTGCTTTTTTTATTCTGATGGGTCGATCACTTTTGATTCGAGATCGAGAGTTAGAGTCTTATGGCATCTTTTTGGGTCGGGTTGATGGTCCTCTTTGGTGGTCTGGTCCTTTTTAAGTATAATGTGCAAATACAAACCTTGAATTGTGTGCGTTGATTTTAAAACTTCCCCTTCACTAGTTTTGGAAAACGCAATGCTGCAGAGTCTTTTTATAATTAATAAAAGTTTCATTGCTAAAATTGAAAACAAATTGTCATCTTAATGACATTGAAATTGGATATTTCTCAACCACTCTTTTCGTGATAGCTAGGATGGGCTGATCAGCCCAATTTTTATGGATGGGCAACTAAGTTGTCACCCAAAATTTGTGTTTGAATAAGATACTTCATTCCTTAAGAAAAATGTTATGCAAACACATTTATTTGACAAAAAATACAACTAATATACTTTTTTGATTTTTTTAATATTTTTTGCATAAATCGTTTTGCGTGTTTGTGAGTAGAAAGAGAGTTATATTAATTTTGTGTCTCAAAATTTGTGTTTGAATAAGACATCTCTTTCCTTAAGGGAAAATGTTATGTAAACACATTTATTTGACAAAAATACAACAAATATACTTTTTTAATTTTTTTAATATTTTTTGCATACATCGTTTTACGTGCTTGTGAGTAGAAAGAGAGTTATGTTAATTTTGTGTCTCAATTTGTGTTTGAATAAGACACCTCTTTCCTTAAAGAAAATGTTATGTAAACACATTTATTTGACAAAAATACAACAAATGTACTTTTTTAATTTTTTTAATATTTTTTGCATACCTCGTTTTGCGTGCTTGTGAGTAGAAAGAGAGTTATGTTAATTTTGTGTCTCAAAATTTGTGTTTGAATAAGACACTTCTTTCCTTAATTGTATGTATCATGCATGTATTTATGGTTTTTTATCATCACACCAAAATATATATATATATATATATATATATATGCTAAGGGGGAGACTGATAGGCCAAACTATAAAAGAATACGACGATCAAAGAAAGAAAAATGCTAGATGTCGTGAGAGTATATTTCACGAATCATAGCGAATGACGTCTCACCTAACAATTTTAAACATAAAAAAAAAAACTTGAAGTTTCAAAATAACATTATAATATCTTACAATTTTAAATATTAAAAAAAAACAACTTGAATTTCCATAACATCACAATACCAATAAGAGTTGTTTATCTAAAATTACATTACAACACCAAAATAACACCACAACACAAAAATAAAAACAACTTGAAGTTCAATTAATTTGGTCGACTGACTTGGTAATTGGGCTATGTATATTGGAATATAAATATATAATAGTAACTTAATGCAATTTTTGTGGTACCGCCGTTTTTACGGTTTGCAGTTTTTGCGATTTGTGGTTTAGTAAGAAAGTCATCCAAATACATCCAAACCAAATGCGGTTTTTGCGGTTTGATTCGGTTTGCGGTTTTACTTTTAGATTTTTTCGGATACGGTCACCACTACTTCTGGTGATAATGAAACATCATAGCAGGTGAACCGCATCAGTGAAGCCATCAGATCAATCCAACGGCTCATATATTAATTGGATTAAATAATGTTTCATATATGATTAAATGATCACATCTATCTATGTTATTTACATTGATGTTTCATATATGAGATGCCTTAGGATGGCTCACATCAATGAATGTTAGATGTGATCATTTCAAACATATTATTTGGCGGTGATGCACATAATATATATCTGCCTCAAAATATAAGAAACTTTGGCAGATGAGATTAATTAATAAATATAATGAATTTTATGTTTTTTATATTATTTCTCGATAATTTAAAGGTATTTATGCAACCATAGAATAAAACACGTCATAGAATGTGAGGTAAATTTGATTAAAAGCTAGTTATAAATATTACATATAAATCTACTTATATAATTTATTCTTATTGTTTGTTGGGTAAATGTCCTAAATTTATTGATCCGTATATGAGTCATTGGATTGGTCTAAGGCTTCATTGATGCGGTTCAGCTGCTGTGATGCTTCATTCACCATTAGTATCTCATAACCATTCATCTTATATTGGCAACACATGTGATGTGACTTTACAGTCTACTAATCATGCAGTTTCACGCGGTAATAATTTAGGTTGTTGATTTGAGATCGAACAGTCTAAATTACTTACACGAAATTATCTCAATGGTCTATTTAGATCGGACGATTGAGAACTGTAATTGTGTGCCATAGTTACATTAGAAAATCCAATTCCGATTATATGTTCGATAAATCCCAAGTCTTGAAACCGTGTGAGAATTTAAGGGTAGAATTTCAAACATCATATCTTTTGCTTAGACATTGATTACAATGACACTTTAATTTCTATAAGGATCAATGATTAGGTAGTGTATCCCTAAAATTACCATATATACTTAATACACCATTCATAAATCTTTTAAACATTGAATCTTGAAAACACTCTTCTTTCTTCCTGCATAAATGTAAACTCATGCAATAAATAATTTTATGTAAATGTAAACCCATTAAGTATCTATGGTAATTTCAGGGACTTGTTAGGAGTTTTTTTTGTTGTTGTGTCCAATGTTTAAACATTCATTGCTTGACTAAATGCTATCACCTCCATATATAACACTGTTTCCAAATCACTTCAGTAAAACGCAAAGCAGCATGCATGCACAAGTAATTGGAACACATGATGATCTTTGTTGCAGCCATTCCGAGGATGAGATTAATTGCTATCAAAGAATGAGACTCCACATGAATATGTTTTTGCATGAAACTGGTCCCATTTTAGCAACGAAAGAAGCAAGGATTGAAACCACCATGATAGTTCTGTAACACTCCTGTCCTCCGCAGCCTGTTACACCTGTCGATGTACTCAATAATGATTTCTTTAATATATATCTTCATGCATGTATATTCTCACATAAAAATAGGAAAAACAAACAAAAAATTATAGAAAGTTTAGTCTATAAAAAAATTATAGAAAAATAAAATAAATAGGAACATCTACTATTAAGCTACTAAATATATATTAAAAGTAATTATAAGATTTTAACAGAAATATATGATTTTAACATTTACCGCTAATCTACCCAATGTTAAAATGTAAGATTTTAAAATCTAGGTTTAATTGCATATTTGGTCCTTATATTTATTTTAGGTTTCAATTTGGTCACTTATGTTTAAAAAGTTTCAAGTTGATCCTTTTAGCAAAAAAATTATTTAAATCATCTATGTGACTAATGTATTTGCATAGGCGGACAACTTAGGAGTATACTATGTGAAAGTTTGGAAGAAATTAACTCAAAATTTAACAAAAGAATAGAAAAAATTAGCTCAAAATTTAGCGAAAAGGACCAGCTTATGTTGACATCAATAACATAAGGGACCAACTTGAAACTTCTTAAACATAAGTGACCAAATTAAAACCTAAAATAAACATAAGAGACTAAATATGCAATTAAGCTTAAAATCTACTACCAAGCTACCAATTGCCGGTATTATTTTTATTTGGTTACCTTAAAATGGGTTAATCGAAGAATGAAAGAAATATTATTTTCTTGAAAGAAAGTGATATTGCAATGACTCTATTTAACACCATTTTTGGTCCATGTATGCATTGTTTCTATCATTTAGGTAAACTCATTATCATATTTTAGTAACATAACAATCTTAGTGGAATCTTAGTTGAACTCACAATGATCTATTTAGATCGGACGATTGAAAACTGTAACTGTGTGACGCAATTACATTAGAAAATCCAATTCCGACTATATGTTCAGGTTCACATTCATAATTCATAATTGTTTTAAAACTAAGGGGTATATTTGATTGAGATTTCAATGGATTTTAAGAGACTTTTTTATGATAAAATAATCTTGTGATATCCAATTAAAACAAATATGAATTTTTTTTAATGGCAACGAAATCCGCCGGCAATGAATTGAGATTTCTTATGATTTATAAAATGCCTCTTGGTATTAAAAAGTCTATGAATTTGAATGGATTCTTTCAAAGAGTGGATTTTGTGAGACTTTTTAGTTAAAAATACACATACTGCACTCATCCAACCATCTCACTCAAACCCTCAAGATTTTGCCTACCTTCCAAAGTCTTTTTTCCTTCAGTCAGTTCTTTTTTTTTTCCACCAAAACTTTCTATTGTTCACATATAGTACTATGTCGTCGGTCATAGGACCAAGCTATGGGCAACCCAAGACCTAGCTATGTGTGATAAGAGATAATGAGATCCTGAATCAGAGAATTATAGACAACATAATGATCGTCTAAATGAAAAGACGCATCTGCTACGTAATTAAAGTTAGTTTGCAATGTGAAAGATTTTTGGAACAGTAGACGATAGTCCATGCATCTTATGTATGCGAGAAAAATTATAGAGTTTGAGACCCGCATCTGAAAATTATCACGCGGTGTTAAGCTGAAAAATTAAGGTGTAGCAATGTTGACAATTACTATTTGTGTAGGAATCAATGTTCTAAGAGAAGGACATATCCATAAAAGTTATTGTCATCATATAAATGCGTAGGAATCAATGTTATTAGAGAAGGACATATACGGGGGTTGAAGTAGATGTGTTGGTTTTGGCGCCGCCGGTGAGGTTGATGCTGTGTGTGACTGGTTTTTCTCGATACGGGTTCTCTGACTGCTTACAAATCTGTTGAGATTTGCAGGACTCGTTTTTGAGTCTCTGAGAGTTTCCAAATCTGCTGAGATTTGCAGGTTTCTTTGTATCTGGTCGACCTTTTTCGCATCGGTGTTGACTGCGATCTGGGGATTTAACTGCCTAAGTTTTCATTCTACCGTTGCCGCATTAATTTTTGTCTCGCTAAGCTGCTTTTTTTATTCTGATGGGTCGATCACTTTTGATTCGAGATCGAGAGTTAGAGTCTTATGGCATCTTTTTGGGTCGGGTTGATGGTCCTCTTTGGTGGTCCGGTGTTTTTGTTGTGTGCTCTAGGTGGTCTGGTGACTGTGGAGTGTGTACTAGGTGGTGTCCGTCTTTTTGCTTTCTCATTGGTATTCCGCTTATATACGGCGCCTCTGTTTTGTAATTCCGTTTATCCCGACCTATGTTCATCTTGTGCAGAGATCGATTATTATTAATACTATTTTGCCGTTTAAAAAAAATAAAAATAAAAGGTAATGTCATCATATAAATGATGATGCTCGTTGCTTATATAGTAAGTTGGAATATATATATTTTATTCAATAAAAAAAAAAAAAGAGAAAAATGGGTTGAAAAATTACAATGGCAAAATTGAAAATTTCATAAGATATAGGAGTTGGGGATTTGGTACTGGGATATAAAATTAAAAAAATAAAGCTCTGAATTTTTAAAATCTTATGAAACCGACTAAAAATAAAAGATTACTAAAGAAAGTGGGCTTATGGGATGTAATATTTTATGATAGAATATTTTATGTTGATTATATGATAGATAGGGTGAAACTTAAATCTCAAAAATGGTTTATTAGTAAAAGTTATGGCACCCTATTCCTTCTATGACTGGGGGGATATTATATCGATATTTTAAAGGATTTTAAGAGATTTTTTAATGATAAAATAATCTTGTGGTATTCAATTAAGATATATTTTTGTTTTTTAGTTCAGTGATGAGTGTAGTGATTAGAGTAGAGAGAAAAGGAGGATTTGGGAACAGAGTTCTATCTGAATTTGTTTATATTCAACCAAGACTTTTATAAAGTTTAAATAAATCTTGTGGTATTCAATGAAGATAATTATTAATTTATTATAACTTAATTACCTTAAAAATGGACTATTCTAATGAAAGAAATATTATTTTTCTGAAAGAAAGTGATATTACCAAGGCTCTATTTAACACCATTTTTGGTCCATGCATGCTTTGTTTCCATCGGTTAATTAGGTAAAATCATTATCATATTTTTGTAACATAGCAATCTTACTTGAATTAGATGTTGAATCACAAAAGAGTGTATTTTGGCTTGTTCAACTTTTCTTCTTCTTGAATAATAAAAAATTTATCCGGACAATATATGATAAAATAATAATTATTTTTCTTAAAATTAAATAATTACCTTTAAATTTATCATAAAACCTTATTATTCAATAATCTAGTAGCTTAGTTTAGTAATTTTAGAATGTTACACGCCTAATTCATAGATAATTTTTTACTTTTTTAATGACAACCTTATTATTCTCATAAAAAAATTATACATTATTATATATAAATATAAAAACGAAAAGAAAAAAAAAAAGTAAAGACAAAATTCAGTAAGATTCAGTAAAAGAAAAACAAATATATTACATTATTTAAACCAATTAATATATAAGCCATTGGATTGATTTTAAGGCTTCGTTGATGCGGTCAACTGCTATGATGTTTCATTCACCGTTAGTATCTTATAAATCATTCATCTTATATTGGCAACTCATGTGATGTGACTCTACGGTCCACTATTCATGCGGTAATAATTTGCAATTTTGATTTGAGATCGAACGGTCTACATCACATGAATTATCTCAATGATCTATTTAGATCGGATGTTTGAGAATTGTAGCTGTGTGACACAGTTACATTAGAAGATCCAATTCCGACTATATATGTTGAGGTTCAAATTCATAATTGTTCAAATCCATAATTCTGTCTTGAAATATGTATATTCAATACCTCAAAAGTATAAAAAATTGTCTTTTTCATATTAATTTTATTTTTATTTCCTTTAAAACTGATGGGTGTATTGGATTGTGATTTCAAAAAAATTTAAGAGACTTTTTTATGATAAAATAATCTCGTGGTATTCATTATCATATTTTTGTAACATAACAATCTTACTTAAATTACACGTTGAACTCACAAAAGAGTGTAATTGGCTTGTTCAACTTTTCTTCTTTTTATAATAAAAAATTTATCCGGACACTTAACAAAAAAAATATCCGAACAATATGTGATAATTAAATTAATAATTTTTTTTTTAAACTTAATAATTACCCTTAAATTCATAGTAAAATTTTATATTATTCAATATTCTCGTAGCTTAGTTTAGGTAATTCTTTTTTCTTTGAAACATTAGTTTAGCAATAAATAATACGGTTGTATTTTAAGTTAGTTTTTTTTTTTTTTTTCGTACAGTGTTTTAAGTTAGTTTTATTTAAACCAAATGTGCTAAGTACACGTGTTATGCATCTTTATCTCTTATTCAGTAATGTTTATTTGTTTTTACTTACTCTTATCCATTTGATGACGCAACCAAAAAATGCCACTACTTTAGTTTCAAAACTAATATTTCCTATATTCATGGAATATTATAGAACTTAATATTTTTTACGGTCATGTTTGTTTTAGTTAAAGTTTATATTGATACAAATTGGTACATCAAATTACATACCTTTTTTCTATTACCAAAGGAGAAAGGTGGGTTGGGAGTTAAGAACTTAGGTTTGTTTAATCAGTTGTTGTTATGTAATTGGAAATGGCTGTTTCTATCTGATGGAGATGTTGTGTGGAATGATTTTTTATGTTTTAGGTAGGTCATTTACCAACTCAGTTGTTGGGCAGAGATACTGTGAGGTCTAATGCAAGGTCAATTTTTTGGTGGGCAGAGACACTGTGAGGTCTACTGCAAGGTCATTTTTTTGGTGGAAGGATGTCATAGGTCTGGGCAGGGGGATGGAGACTGATTGGTTTAAACAAAATGTAATGATGGCTTAAATGGTTTGGGAATGGTCAGGACATTGGATTTTGGAAGTTTAAATGGTATGGGAATCATACTTTTCGAGATTTATTCCCTAATCTTTTTGCTAAAGAGGCTTCTCAAGATGTAATGATAGCTCAAAGGATAAAAGGGAATGGAGTGTTTTACAGTGGTATTGGCAGTGGTCTGAGCATTTAACGGCTAGCGAAGAACAACTTTTGGAAGACCTTAAGGAGTTGCTGGTGGGTTTATGTTACAACCAAACATGGGAGATACATGGGATGGGCTCTTGGTAAAACAGGTCAGTTTTCTGTAAAGTCTTGTTATGATTGGTTATTAGAACATAGACAGGTTGAGGGTTGAACTCTAATGTGTTATCTGCTATTCAGAAGCTATGGAGGAATGATGTACCTTCAAAGGTACATGTATTTGGCTGGAGGTTATTATTAGAAAGGTTGCCAATGAGATCTGCACTTCATCACAGAGGTATTTTAGCTAATTCACATGAGTTGTCCTGTGCTTTTTGCTTTCTAAAAAAAATAAAAAAAAATTGTTATCTATTTTGGTTCATGGTAAACTAGTTTCAGCAACAACAAAAACTACAAAGAAATAACGAATCACACCACCACAAATTAGAAATCATCAAATCAACCGCCATAAAGAGAAAGGGGGTATACGTGTGTATATTTACATACGGACACACATACCTACATTCAATATGAATTAAAATCCAGTTGTACTCCAACAATTGATCACTCATCTCTCTTCTTCCCACTAGTAAAAATATGACATATTACTTAAGAAGTTTACATCTGTGGAACATATGTCAGATGTAATAAGCTATATGGAGTAGGGTTTTCATCTGGTTTCAATATCCACAGAAGTGAAAAATACATAGACACAACTTTTTACATCTGGTCATAATATAACCAGAAGCAAGGCTGAATGCGGTGGCAATCCTGTAATTATGGTGAGAATTGTGTAACTCGCAGTACTATCATGATCTCACTCATCTCTCTCACGCACTGCTCACTCGATTTCTCTCACTTCTCACTCGAACCCTAGCGGCCATATCTCTCTCACGATCGATCTCGTCTTCTCTCTCACTAATCTCACTCGAACTCGGCGGCGTCATCTCTCTCACCGACCTCACGTACTCGCTCATCTTTGTCGTCTCTCTGTCTCACTGAAACACGAATTGATGGCTGAATCGGAAATTCCAAAACCCAGTGAAACATGAATTGAAGGTTGAAGCACTCATATCTGTCTTCTCTCTCGTTTCATCTTCTCTAGCCCTAAACCCAGAGAAAAGGTCAAACCCTAATTTACTCATGGTTTTTTTGAGTTAATTACTTTGGTTGGTTTTTGATTTCAATGGTATTGAGGAGTGATATATTATGAATTATGAATAATTTTTTGTTTGATTATGAATAATTTTTTTAGTTGGGTTTTTGAATTTAGTGGTATTGTGTTCAAATTAGCTTCAATTTTATGGTTTTCATAATTAAATTAGGTCATTTGAGTGATTCAGTTTGTGTTCAACTTATTGTTCAATTGTTTTACTCTATAATCCTCTTATTGATAGTGTGTATGGAAAACATGGAAGATCAATCCCTTGAATCTACAGTTTTTATTCAGGAGGAAAATCATAATCACATGGCTGTATTTAAATTGCAGAAAGCATACAAGAGTTTTCGCACACGAAGAAAGCTACCTGAGTATGCAATTCTTCTTGAACAAATCTGGTATGTTATATTTACTTAATATTGGGAAGTTTTGCACTCAATTGTACACAAATTTAATTTCATGTGTTTTAATTTTGATCTTTTGTTTTAACCATATATAGGTGGAAGCTTTTAGATTTTGTTGAACTAAAGCAGCTCGATACCTTTCTTTGACATTGAGAAACATGAAACTATGATTTTGCGTTGGTCTATAGCTAGGACAATAGCTACTAAGGTTAGTAAAGGTTTATCAAAACATGTTAAAGTTAGTTAAGGTTGAACTAAAGATTTACAAATTACAAGAACAAGAAAATCAAAATGATTCCAGTCAAATTACAAGAGCAAGAAAATCAAAATGAGATCTTGTTCATGAGTTTCATATTCATTGGGATCCTTTGAGTGTAAATTATATTGTTTTCTAAGATATGTTCTGTTTTGTGAAAGCCACTGGTAGTGTGTAGTAATTACATTTATTGGAAAGTGGAAACTATGTTTGATAATGATATAGTATATTTTTTCAAGGTCACTTACATGCTTCATGAATACGAGATCATTAAGGATTTGAAGAAGTTACTGAATTGGTGTCTGACTTACCTTTAAATATATCTAAAAATATATCTGAAGCTTGTACAATATTGGGACTGCATTGTGTTCTTGTTACTTGTCAATGCATTAATTTGGCTTTCAGCTAGCTGAAGTTGTTTTGTTGCGTTCCTCTGTACAGTGAGTTTGATTCGTGTCAGTGCGCATTGAATTATGCTTTTATATGTTCAACAAAGCCTGATTTTCTTGGACTGTGATTTTGTAGGACCAGTTGCAGCAAACAGAAGTGGATTGTGCGTATTTGAATAGATGTTGTGAGATACTGACAGAAGAGACTAAGAGTTTACATAAAGAACTTCAAATTTGGAGCAGTTTCTCTCCGGTTCATTTTGTTATTGTACTAGTAAGCATTCTGCTTAGGTAAGATGACCTACATTCTATCAAAATATTTTGACAGATTCGGCAGTTTCGTGACTCTTATAACTTTTACAGTTGAATGATTGAAGAAGGGATCCAGACTATGAGAAACAATTGGGATATTGATGGAAGCAATTTGTTGGATATCTATGCAGGTATGTAGTGTAGGTTCTGATATTCAAAAAAAAAAGATGTAGTGCAGATTCTGGCCACAACCTATCATATAAACATGATCCAATTATGTATTGTATGTTTTGTTATTAAAATTATTTTAGCCTCTGATGTGACTTTTATTTTTGTTGGACTGCTTTGATATCCATGTGTGATGTCTTTCCATCTGCTGACCGTGATAATTTTTGCTCTCGGACAACGCTTTGGTGGTGGTCCTCTTGATCTAATCTCCGGATTCACCGTCATCATCAATGTTAGTCCATTGTGAGTCTTGAATAAGATTGAGATGGTTCTCTTTTCTAACACAGTCTTGAATAAATATCACTTTGTATTAATTTCATGTCCTGTTGGTAACTTAATTTAACATGTTAGCTATTACCATGTTCTTGATGTCACATGTAGGGAGTTATTATGCATGTATAAATATTCAATATGAATGTATTTATTTTGCAATAATACTTGATCATTATCCCTTACATTCCAATAATACAATTTATGCTTTTGAAAGTGAACTAAAATTTCACTTTGACTTGATTACATTTGTGTTTTAACTCATTTGATTGAAGTATTGAATTTGTAGAGTATAGAGAAGTATAGTTAAAAATAACATGATCCAGTCATTGACTAAGCATCTCTTCAACAAGGTTTGTCTTCTAAGTTTACTCTGGTATAATCAGCCACCATGACTCTTTTTTTCAGGTAGTAGTTTGATTTTGTTATGTCTCTTTGATTTCAGCTTGTAGGACTAGGTTTTGATGCAATTTTGGCTTTCATATTCACTAATGTATAACACCAAGGCTCTGCAGCTTTTTTCTATTTTTTTAGTTAGTTTTAGACTCTCTTTGTTTTTTTTTACAAAAGAGTTAGTTTTAGACTTTTAGTAGTCACAATTTGTTGAATTCTGTTTTTGGTGAGTTTATCATGAAATTCTGTTTGCATGTTCTTTGTTGAATTCATATGAGAATTCCATTCCAATATCAATTTCTACAGCTTCCTCATTGCTTATATTTTTCCTCTTTGATTGCTTCCTAGACAGTATATGGACTATGTAAATCTTAAATGATGTTTCAGGCAACTACAAGATACTGTGTTTTTATTTTACAAAATGAATTTATATGGACTTTCATTGATGTTGTTTTCAGGATTTTTAAACCTTGTTGAAGGAGAAAGACAAATTCAAACCTGGATGTTTTCAAGAAGGAGAAAGACAAATTCAAACCTGGATCTAAGGTAGAAGAAAATTAAGGGTTGTTTAAGAACAAGTGGAGTGGCAGCAAAAGCTGCGTTTCTGTTACTGAACAGCTCGTCTAGCCTGTGTGTGTTGTTCTTTCCCCTATCCAACCATTCTTGATCATAGGTAAGAAAACTCAAGCTCTTTTCCTTCTCTCCAGGATTATTCTATTCTTTTGGTGTTAGAAATATCACTAATCCCATTCACTAATTTGTCTCTTATGTCTGCAGCTTCACATTGAGTAGGGTACTGTGCTCCCCCCCCCCCCCCCCCCAAAAAAAAAGAGACTGCAGCTATTTAGGAGCGAGGCCGGGTTTCTCTCTTATTTGACGTTGTACATTGTTTAGCTTAAGTTTTGGTAAGTTGCTATATAGGAGCTCTTAGATCTTGCGAACTGTCTTGATTTTGATGACAATATTAGTGATGCAATTTAGGAAAGGGATGTATAGTATAGTGCTATTGTACATATGTGATTTGAATTTAATAAGTATTAGGCTTTGGCATTTTAGTGTGGTGAACTATCTTGATTTAGGAAGGGATCTAGGTATGTGTGAAGTTATTGTATGGTGAATTGTTTTGATATTAATTTTGGATGTTGAATGGTACATATTAGCATTGTTAACATTACTATTTGCCTTAATTCGAATGTAGTGTCATGTTCTTGATTTTTAATTTTGGATGTTTGTTGTGAAATTATGTTTATATATGCAAGTTATGTTATATATATATATATATAGTCTTGCTGGCTTGTGGGTTAGATTTTAAAAAAATCAGGATTTAAAATTAAAAAAAAAAGGTGAAGTTTTCACATCTGGTGGAAAGCTTGGCCAGATGTAAAAAGTCCAATTTAATTTAAAAAAATAATAATTGAAGCACGAGAACAGAGGTAAAAAGTGTTGATTTTACATCTGGCTAAGTCAGATGTAAAACGAGTAAACTTATTATATCTTGTGCGTCTACATCTGACAGGCTGCAGATGTAAAATGGGTTTTTGGCCAGATGTAAAAAGTGTTTTCTGTACTAGTGTCCTTATATATATCACTCATCTCCTCTTGTTCAGTATATTCTACAATTGCAAATACAATTGATCACTCATATCCTCTTCTTGAATTTTACTTGCACTCTAAGTACAATCACCATGTTTCACTATATTACAATATTTGTTGCCATTTTTTTCATCATATTCTACAATATATGGAAACACACCAAAAATGCACTTTTACCAAATTGGCCAATAATTGGCATGCTACCATCAATTTTGCATAATCAATCCAATATTCATGATTATGTAGCCTGGATTTTGAAACATCATGGAGGAACTTTTCAGTTTAAAGGACCTTGGTTCACAAACATTGCCAACTTTATCCTCACTAGTGATCCCATGAATGTGCACCACATCACTAGCAAGAATTTCACAAACTATGGAAAAGGGTCTGATTTCCATGAGATTTTTGAACTTCTTGGTCTTGGTATTTTCAATTTGGATTCCGATGAATGGAAGCACGAAAGGACACTACTTCATTCATTGCTCAAAAATAAAAACTTTGAGATATTCCTCCAACAAATCTTTCAAAATAAGCTAGAGAATTGCTTATTACCATTTCTTGATCAAGCATCTAAAGGAGTACAAGTACTTGACTTGCAAGATATTCTTGAAAGGTTCACCTTTGATACTGCTTGCACTTCTTTATTTGGATTTGATCCTAATTGCCTTCCTTACAACTTTAACGAGTTATCAGAAATTGCTTATGTAAAAGCTATTTCTGTGCTTGAGGATATGATATTGTTCAGGCACTATATTCCAAAATGCATTTGGAAGCTACAAAAATGGTTAAACATTGGTCAAGAGAAGAAGGGCAAGGTAGCTCAAGAAACTCTTCACCAATTTTTATACAAATGTATAAATTATTACAAAGACAATGAAGATGTGGATGAAAGTCATTCTTGCTTGTTAAAGGAACTAATGAAGGAAGGACTGGAAAAGGGGGAAAAGTTTGACAGGTATATTCGAGACACCGCGGTCAATCTTTTAATTGCAGGAAATGGAACAATTAGCTCTGGTCTCAGTTGGTTCTTTTGGCTTGTTTCAATTCATCCTATTGTAGAAGCTAAAATTATTCAAGAGATTAGAGATAATTGTTTAACACAAGGGGAGAACTTAATCACTAATTTCAGTGTAGAAGTTCTTGATAAGCTAGTTTACCTTCATGGAGCTATAAGTGAAGCCTTAAGGCTTTTTCCTCCACTAGCATTTCAACACAAATGTGCAATCAAATCTGATAAACTGCCTAGTGGAGACCATGTTAAGCCAAATACAAAGTTAATATACTCTTTGTATGCAATGGGAAGGACGGAACAAATATGGGGAGAAGATTGTCTGGAATTTAAACCGGAGAGATGGATATCAGATAGAGGACAAATTAAACATGTACCATCTTACAAGTTCATTGCATTCAATGCTGGTCCAAGAAGTTGTCTTGGGAAAGATATTAGCTTTGTTGAAATGAAAATGGTTGCAATTTCTATTTTATGGAAGTTCCGCATACATGTTGTGGAAGGTCACTCTATAGCTCCAAAAGTTTCTATTGCTCTTCGCATGAAAGATGGCTTGAAGATCAAAGTAAATAAAAGATATGATTGATATAGATTAAACATGACTTTGTAATGTGCCCTTAAATAATGATCTTTGTACATCTTGTGTTTAGCCTTGATCCTTTTAATAATTTTTCTTTTCTAAAAAATAAATAGATATAAATTTTATGTTTTTACATAATTTCTCGATAATTTAAAGGTATTTATGCAACCATCGAATAAAACAAGTCATATGAATGTGAGGTAAAATTTAATTAAAAGCTAGCTAGTTATAAATACTACATATAAATCTACTTATATAATTTATTTTTATTGGTTGTTGGGTAAATGTCCTAAAATTATTGATCCATATATGCAGGGCCGGCCCTGTGGGTGTGCAAGGTGAGCCACCGCGCAGGGCCTCAAACAATTAGGGGCCTCTAATTGTTTATATCGATCTATTAAAAAATTTATATATGTAAAAAAAATTTAATAACTTTGTTACTACTAAAAATATTTTATTACTTTAAAAAAATAAAAAATTTAATGGACATACTCTTAATTTTATAAGTAATTTGCGGTTGATTGTAAAAAAAAAAAAAAGCAACATTATAAGAAAATTCCTAAGGAAATGTAAAGTTGATAATGATATTATATTGAAGATGTATTTTAATGTTATTGATTAAAATATGTTGCTTTTAAATGTTATTTACTATGATAACTATTTTTTATGCTATTTACAATTTAAATAGAGAATGACTTTTAAAAAAAATTATATTTTTATTAAAGATACATTTTTAATTTTCAAACAGGACCTCCAAATACTCGGGAACAGCCCTGCATATATGAGTCATTAGATTTATTTGAATGCTTCATTGTTCGGTTCGTTGCTGTGGTGCTTCATTCACCATTAATATCTCATAACCATTCATCTTATTGGCAATCCATGCAGTGGCGGAGCCAGGATTAAAACAAAAAAAAAAACTAGAAAAAACCAACAAAACATGAGTCAAATAAGAGGAATAAAATATAACATACCAATAGTATACTACATAAAATTAGGAGGTAAATGCCCTTTCCGAGACTTCTTTGCGGTGAAGGATCGGATAATATCAATATCATCAAGTGACTTGAATATCTCCCGCTCGGTATAACATATCACCAAGCTCTCCCATAATCACCTTCATAACTTCAGCTGCACAAGACGTTGCAAAGTCCTTTTGAATGTCACCGCAAATCATTTTGCAATCATTTGAACCACGGTCATAAGCATCTCTCACTTTTTCATCATTAGATTTTACCCAATCTACCATCTCTCTAAAATTGCCCTTGTTTAGAGAAGTAACGGATTCATCATGGCCACGGAAAGCCATGCCTTGTGCTATGAGATATCTTGAACAATCTAAGGAACAAGTCAAACGAATCTTATACAATTCTTCAGATTCTCTAGTTGCTCTAAGAAACTTAGCCCCTATACTTTGTCTTTGATTATTATAATCATCATAGTCCTTCATACACGAGTTGTGCATACTACCATGACCACCAACATGACCTTGCAAGCCTTTAGATGCATGCTTCCAATCTTTATATCCGGATTTGGTGAAGACTTCAAAACCAAATTGCTCACTCCTCCCGGGTTTCTTAAAGAGAAAGCAATGGAAACAATAAGCTGCATCCTTGAACTCACTATATTCTATCCATGTATACTTTTCATACCATGATTTACAAAATGCCCTTGTTCTTGGTTCTCTAGCAAATTGAGTGCGAGGAAATTTTTCCAAAATTGGTTGTGTTGGACCCTTCAATATATATGCCCTCCTCACTTGGTCTTGAATATCCGGAGCATACTCATGAATTTGTTTCCTAAGACCCGGATCACGCACAATCTCATTTGAATTAAACTCATTGACCACATTAGGTGGTGGTTCTTCTACTTCGGCTTCCGATTGCACAACATTCACATTCTCAATACTTGCTCTAGGAACCAAAAACCTCCTCATCTCTGAAATAAAAGTTGCAGAAATCTTAAACTTTGAAGTGAACAATCAAAATATAATAACAGAGTTACAGAACCAGAAACTGAATTTAAAAATTCAGCTTAACAATCAAAATAGCTTAACAGAAACAACTTAACGAATTTAAAATTCAAAACAAAACAACAGAAAATAGAAACATTTAAAATTCAAAACAAAACAACTTAACAATCTTTAAACTTCAAAGTATACAATCACAGAAAATAGAGCAACAGCTTAACAATTATTCATATAATCATTTAAAATTCAAAACAACTTAATAGGTAACAAAAACATAAACAGAAAATAGAGCAAGGAAACAGAGACAGAAACATAAACACCATCAAGTTTAGTTAGGATTTGAGAAGGAACAAACAGAGCAAGGAAGAAAATAAGGTTTTAGGGTTTGCTTACCTCAAACAGAGGCTAGGCTGCGATTCTGCAAAAGCGAGAGAGAGTGAGAGCGGTGGCAGTCGGCAGAGATTGAGCGGCGAGAGATTGAAGGAAACGAAGACTAGCCGAGAGAGAAAGAACGAGAGCGGTTGATTTCTTTGGTTACAGAGCGGTGGAGTGGAAGTCGTACGCGTATCTTCTTTCTTTATTTTTTTAGTGTATCTTTTTCTGGTTTCTATTTATATAAAAAAAAAAATAAATAATAGTTTGGGCAGCTCGGGCACGTGCCCGAGCATGATATCGATACAAAGTTTCCATCACCGTAATGTAGAGTGGAATGTCCGGCAGTTAGGGACGGACATAAGGGGGGCAAGTAGGGGCTGAGGCCCCCCCCCTCTTGTCGTATTTTTTTTTCATATACTTGTTCTTGATACATATGTACACATAAATTGATATTTGAGAGATGTGTTTAAATATTGGTAACTACCGTTTGGTGTAAAACATGTACCCAGAGCATAGTAATTGTAACAATTTACTTTAAAATATTTTGATAATATATATTATACACTACTAAAGTCTAAATTCAATTAAGTTAGTTCTGATTGTTTGCTACAAGTGAAAGATTATTTTCTGTTATGAAGATTGTCAAAAATAGGTTGAGAAACAAGATAGAAAATGAATTTCAAACTAATTATGTGATTACTTACACCGAGAGAAGAATTGCTAAAAAATTTAATACAAATTCAGTTGTTGATGAATTTTATAATATAGAGCAATGTCGTCTACAATTTAGATAAACAATGTCATGTATTTTTATTTTTTATTGAGTATATTTAAATACTATTATAATTATTATTTATTTAATATTTATTATTTAGTTATTCCGGCCCCCCGTTTTATAGATTCCTGGATTCGTCCCTGCCGGCAATCTGTGCATTGTGTAATGTGGAGGAAGAGGATAGTAAGCATGTGTTTTTCAATTGTCCTAGTAGTCAAAATGTGTGGAGTATGTTTGTCTTTTTTCAGGTGGTGTCTAACGCTGCCAATAGTGACAACTGACAATGATGGTAAAAGCTCTTGACCTTGTTGAGTTCACTGGTTCGGTTACACAAGCTATTCCTGGACCTAGAGTGGGTCCCACTTCGTTGCCGTGGATTCTCGCTGTTCCTCTTGGTTATGTTGGTGTTACTTTTGTTATTGCGTTTGTTAAGACTGTTAAGAAGTTTACTTCTCCTAAAGCACAGCGACGTAAATTGGTTGGTTTCTTGTTTCTTTCGAACCTTCCTTTTTTGTTCAGTAAACTAAACCACCAAATTTTATGAATATTTCCAAAAAGGGAATTTATAATGTTTTTTGTTTGTTTGTTTGTTTGTTTTAGGTTGGTAAAAATGCGATGCTGTGTAAGTCGGTGGATGAGTTGTTGTTACAAAGAGGAAGAGATGAAGTTAAGGTTGATGATCTCAAGGCAATTGCGGATAAGGTGAGGTGTATAATATGAAAAATATCTTGTTTAAAAGACAATGGCCAATGTTTTATATTGTAGATGTAGATGTAGTTGTGTATGGTTCTAAATTGCGGTTGTGGTTACATTGAGAATCTTGATATTTGCGGCAAAATGCAACCAAATGTGGCTGCAATTGCAATTGTGATGCCGTTGTTAGGAGTTAGGACCTCTGAAAAATTTATATTGCGGCAGGCAGCAAGCAATTGTGGTTGCAGTCTTGCAGACCATACAACAACCAAGTCTTATCCTGCTAAGTGGGACTGGCTACATGGATCAAATGACGCCTGTATGCAGACCATAGTTTGGAACTATTTGCGTCGCAATTTTGATACTATGAAAAATCGTAGTTAAATGTGGCTTCAACTGCGGTCACTGTGTAGGCATAGAGACATAAAAAAACTGTTAATATTGAAGGTTTATATTGCAGTTGTGGACCTTTTTTTGAAAAACCTTGAATATGGCATGTAGTCACTATTTGTTGTTGAATAATGTATGGCCCCCTTATTCTGTTCTGGATGGTAATGGAATCACTTTTTAAATTGGTGTCTACTAACTGTAGAGAATGATCGTTCTTCCACATGTATGTTGAGTGCTACCTTGAGAGAAATTACACGAAGAAACTCGCAGTAGTTCTAGTAGTAATAATTGACAACAGAATACAGTCTTTGTATCTGTTGAGAATTAGTATCAGTCATACAATGCTAGTGTAAGAGAATAAAAAACTATCACGAACAGATGCAGTTAACTTGAGTGACATAGTTGACTGCTTATCAATTACAATAGAAACATTATGTTTTCTTTCACTTAGTTATGTGTAAGGTTGAGTATTTGCTTGTATATTTTCTCAGTTTTGGTTTGTTTATCATCTAGTGTCGTGCCATGTCATCTGCCTGGAATCCATGCTTCGTACTAGTCGATAATAATATGTCTTAGTTTTACAAAATAAGAACAATGATTGCACTGAAAGACCATAAATACTAATATAGTATTGTAAATAATTACTACCATCAATTCATTTTGATGATATTTTTTATAGTATATAGACTAAGAGTCTGAATCTGACATATTGCATCTTTATCCTGTCTAACCTTAGGTGAAATTTTTGTTGTTAATGTGTACTCCCTCCGGTTCTGAATATAAGCAAAAAATAACATTCTAGGTTTATTGAATAAAACATGTATCTGGACCATTTTATCCTGACATACATGCTTTATTCAATGAACCTAGAAAGTTTTTTTTTCCTTATATTTAGAACCGGAGTAGTATATGCTTTGTTTCCTAATCATGATATGTTTTTCGGTGCAATTGAGTAGACAATTAAGCAGCTACCTTTGTGGCTTTTCTAATATAGGTATCATGCCAGCTGTCTAGATAAAAAATTAGTTCTTACATTTCATTTTGCTGGCTGAGGAAAATCTGATGGAAAATCTTGTTTCTGTTTGCTTGCTACCCGTAATTTTGTCTTTCTGTGCATATGTGCCATCTGATTTTATGTAACAACTGCAAATTCATATCCAGACAGGTTTTGGTTTGCAAGAAATTTTGCGCAAATATATCCGGTATGTTCTGAATGAGAAACCATTCAACCCTGATGTTGTAGCTGATTTAATTCAGCTAAGGAGAGCTTCTACGTTAAATGACTCACAAGTTGCTGAGATTCTGAATGAAATTTCACGAAGAATTGTGTGAGACAAAGGTAATATATAATGTATTCTTAATATTAGACAAAATTTTCATCTGAGTAGTTCTTGTGCATGGTAGTATATTTTGGCCAAGGCTGCATAGGAAAGTATACTGGTGAACTGTAGCGAAAATGATTATTTCTCTCTGGCCTTAAAATTATCAAAACTTCTGCAACTTCACAAGAGATGTCTGTGGACCAGAACCAGAGTTAGTTGAACCTGAAACTTCAAATCCTCACAAAACAATAGAGGCAATGGTTGTGAAATGCATGATGTGAAATTTTCCTTTTCAAATGGGTAACACATGAAGGACAAGATGGATGTTACCGTGTTTAGGCTAGTTAAAAGTGATGGGTGGGTGACCTGCCCATCTGTTTGAATAACCTTGGGATTAAATTGTCATTGAGTATTTTGGTTTGTGACCTGAATCTTGGGGTTGCAAGTTTGCAAATTGGGCAAAACCCAATCACCTACTTGAAAGTGAACATTCAATCTGCGCTTATCTGATTGAGTTTTCATTTTGGCCCAAGTATGACACAGATTCACCTTCAAAACTGCTGGCATGGCATCCTGTTCACCAGCCATATAACTTCCCCAGTTGCTGAGGGAAAAGTAGTTTCTTTCGGTAACATAGAAGGGTCTTGGTCATATTAGGTCACATTTGTGCCATTGTTTTGTTTTTTCATCTGTCGAGCTTCTCATATCGATCTCCAAACACTTATTCATCACTTTTGATTAGCCGTTTGATTTCAGATAGTAAGTAAAACATAATTTGTTTGTTTGTCTTGGATGTATAAGGCTGGCTTGGTGGTTCGGGTGGAGAAATTGAAGAGTGAAATAACTTACTAACATTCACCATAAAAAAAAATCTGAATTTCTTTGGTACCAGCTAAGTGAAACAACCTAAATAAAAAATGCCACCTTGCCTCAGTCCGAGACTCGATGCTGAAAACCAGGCAACTGAACCACCTCTTTGAGAAAAGTCTCAACTAGATCCTTTGAAGTAAAACAATGAGTTAGATAAATAACATCGACATATTTTTGCATGTAATTCAACCACCAGCAGAATTTTGTCTTCAAGATTAACTTTTTGTAACCTACCCATGATAAAATTCATCAAGATCCCCGCAATATGTTGGTAGGAATAGGTAAAGGCTGTAGACTCCCTGCAAGGATCGGATAGACTCTGATATATGTTTCTCTGAACAGAACAATGTCACAGGCTGCCTTAAACTGTTGAATGTCCTGTTTCATCCTACCCAGCAAATCAACCCATAAATCTTTTGTTGCAAGTTTGGGGAAAAAAATAGAAAACTAACAATAGTGGAACTAAAAAATTTGGATAAAATAACGGTCGAAAAAAGGAATTTTAGTAACATCAGCTGGTCTGGTCAAACTCCCACAACAGTGAAATGCAACACTAGCTGATTCTCACAGTGGCCGGAGGCTCTGACATGCCAATCTGCCACTAATGATAATATGCATGGAATTGCAACTATGTATCTATCGAGATTGCTTTTTTCCTAGTCTGTTTCTCTGTCGGCAGCATACTGAGGGTTGTATACTTTGGTTTTCCATTACTATAAAGCTATTTTGAAGCCAACACACTTTTAAATAATAGCAAGTTCTACGTCAGAACAGACATATACCGAATCATTTTTTCTCAGTCCATGAAATTGTTTTTTTCAGTTAATATTTAGTTAAATTAAGAAGTAGGCATTTTTATATCTATTCTCTGACTCTAATTTTTTTAAATGATTTCTAGGCCCAATTGTAATGAATAAATCAGGTTATACTGAAAAGGGTTTCAAGAGAAAACTAGCTGTTCAGGCCCTTTTTGGAAAGGTTTTCTATCTATCTGAGGTGAGTGGTCTTAAACAGTCCATTCGACACAATTGTTTTTGTCTTTCTTTCTGTATGCTCAGAGCCATTAAGAGGCTCTGATACCATCTGATATGGTAACCTCAATTGTGGTTTCTGAATTTGTTCAACAATTTATATGGGCCAATAATACGGAAATTGTTATAGGCCGGGAGATGTGAAAATCCCAATAATACACCATACCACAAGTACTATGACTTGAGTATCTTGAATCCATCATACAAAATGCCAAGGAAATAGGGAGAGAGAGGTAAACGATAGGGTTCAAGTAAGGTGGATGAAACATAAGAATGCTTCAGTGTAGTTTGATACAAAATTACCACACATGCCTAACAAGGCAGAGTATCCTGGCTTTGGTGGTTTGGACATGCTTAATGGCGGCATTTGTGTTGCCTTCATTGCTGCCTCCAGCACCTTCATTGTGCTGGGTGTGGCCGGGGATTTTGTCCCACGTTGCCGGAAGACATTGCTTAAGTAGTGATTATATAGTTTGGACAGTCCTCATCTTATAAGCTAGTTTTGTAGGAGATTGAGTTAGGCCCAATCCAAATTCTAAGAGGACATGTGCGAAGAAGATCTAAACAAGAAACAATAAAGAGGATAGATAAGATAAAAATAAAGGAACTATGATTCAATTGTTAGTGATGGGGATAGACCACATACAAATATAGGTCACCAAGAAATATCTGGTTTTAAATGATGTCATTAGACATGATTCATAATAGCCCATGCCACTTAAAGGGTAAAGGTTATGGTTTTTGCAATGTTTATTTTGACTTTTGGGGAAATGCTTAAAAGGTCGTATATAGTTATTTTTGGAAAGGAGTGGTTCTATTTTCTGGTTTTAGGAAGATATATATTATATTTTAACATTGAATAATTTAGTTGTTTTCTAATCTGAAATTTCTCATACTTTTTAATATATATGTTTTAGGTGAAAGGCTAATAATGTACATTCTTGTTATTGAGTTTCTTGTTTTTAATATATGATGATGAATTGATTAGATTTTTTCCTTTTATTCTGATTCCAGCTGCCAGAGTTCTGTTCAAGTGATAGCTCTTTAGTTGTCAAGGAAATCTTCGGGGTTACAGAGTATGCGTTTATATGGTTTTTTCGTTCATACTAGTCAGTTTGATTGAAAAAAAAAAGTGTGAAGAATCGATGCTTTACATTTTACTTCTAACTATTATTCCCACTCTGAAGTTTCTTAAAGAACTTGATATCTCTATCAGCATTCTCACATAAAATGAACTTAATGTCTCACATAACTTTTTCTCGTAAAAAAAAAATTAACAATAGATACTAGCTATGAATGTACATGCTAGAAATCCATTGAACTTTTTTTTATCAATAGTACTGTCTCTGTTGTCAGAATACTAAAGTATCATGCTCAGAAAGAAATGTTTCTTGGTTTTCTTTTTCCTCAGTGAAGACGCCGACCTACTCAGATTACAGACAACTTCTGAAGCTGGCAACCTAGATGCACTTGAGAAGATGGCTGATATTTCAGATTCAGAAGATTCTAGCGAGGCTTCATGATGCAAATATACTTCAGGGTTTTGAATTCGAAAAGGTTGAGGAATCTGTTCTGCACGATATCTTCTCATTACGTGGTGCTGCAAAATCTACATTACCATCATCATCTCCCATCCAAAACATGGAAGTAAAAAATTTCAATACTTACTACTTAATCACCATGATCAAAGCCATGACGTGCTGGAACATATATTGGGATTGCCCTTTATTATCGCCACGAGGTGTCTCTATTTTCTTTCTCGTGCTATATATTATGAATAAAAAATAGTAGTCAATATTTATTTTTCCTCAAAAATAAATACAGTCAATATTGGGAGATATACTGTATGGTTCTTCTTTTTTATTTTGAAGGGAAATATTCCAATACTATACTCCAGCCAAAAAAATATTCCTTACTATACCTGTTCTATACTCCACCAACATCATGTGGTATACGGATGTAAAAGCTATATGTTCATGCATCTATGCAATATTCATTCGTAAAGGAAATGTTATACGCTTTTAACAAATATTTTAAACGTGTTTTTAGCTATTTTAAATGGAAAATTATATTACAATACTTTTAAAGATATTAAAAATTAATAAGACGTATTTGATAAATTGAAAGACATTATCATAATTTTTTTACAAAAAGGTAGCAGTGGTCAGCAATATACTGTTATTTAATTTTTTTTTACAATAAGCAATATCTTATTTTAATACTTTTAAATACATGTTTTTTTACATGTTTAATTTCTTTTTTACGATACAACTTATGTACTTTCAGCTTCCTTCAGGATTAAATTTTGTGCTTGACATTTTCATTAGTGTCCTAGAAGTCGGTCTTTTACAGATATAATGCTACTGTTGAGAAATTGAATTAACAAGTGTAATAAAAACACATTTCGGTATATGGATATAGAATGAATGATATTTTGTGTTCGTTTAGGAATATCACTTCAATAATAGGAGGCATTTTCTCCCCCATTTTAACTTCAAATGGTATGGTTGGGCTGTGAGTTTGTTAACTCAATTTCTTCTATTGAAACAACTTTGGCACCCTTCCACTTTTCCAAAAATACCTCTTTGGAAGTGTATTTTGTACAAGACAAAACCTGTATTTTTTGTGCAAAGGTACAGATCTGAACACTACAAACTCATAACGCTACAAATAATTTGCATAAGGTTTGATATGAGGAGCGTGGGAACTGATTTGCGAGCTTCTGGGTCGATGAAGAACCATTCTTTCCACTAGTTTGTAGATCATCCATATAAATTTTTTGATGCTATTGAGATTTATAAAGGTTAAAAAGTATATCTGTTTTTATTGAACATCATCAGTGCTCTCAGATTCAATATCCATTTTATGAGAACCGGAGTGACTATAATATATTCATGTTGTTCGTGCCTTAAAATCTCAAGATTCCATGATAGAGGAAATTTCAGTTTACGTCTCTTGCGTGTGGGCGCATTAGGCATGCGCGGGGTGCATAAGGTCCGTTGTTTTCTTGGTTTTGGATTGTGCCGGTTACGCATGGAAGCATGGATCACCCGTAGAGCGTAGAAATTATTCACGGGGAGTATTTGCGAGATATGGTATAAAAACCTGTTTTTTCTTACCGTTTTCTTGGGATGTGTGCTAGGGTTTTAGGAATCTTAGAGAGACAAAAAGAGAGAATCATTGGGTCATTAATAATCAATGATTGAGAGCTTTTTGAGGTATATCTAGGATTGAGAAACACATTACAAACATCTTGGGAGTGAGATATATTGTTCATCTTTGTTCTTGAGTGAAGAGTAAAACGTAAAGAAAATAGGTATTGTTCTTGGAGAACAATTCTAAATATTTTCTTGGTACATTTTCTTAAGTCTCTTGTTCAAGGGAAGAGATTGAGAAATGGGTAGAAACTATGATTGTTCTTGGAGAACTTTTTTAGCTAATTTCTTATAACCCATTTTATCTCTTGTAAACAAACTTGGAATAGTGACTTTGAGAGTAGCTCTCTCTCCCAAACGTATGTCATTGTTGGAGTGAACTGGGTAACAAATTTATCCGTGTTTGTTCTTTCTTTACTTATTTTGCCTGGTGGGTTGTGGCATGCACTTAGGTTGTTAGAACTTTAATTGTTTGACTTGCATGGTATTGGTTACTATTGATATTTGTTCCACTCTTTGCTAGTGTTGATTTGGACAAAGAGGTTCCGAATTCACAACAATCCAATTTAAAAATTGTACTACCTTTGTTTTAAATTATATAAAGTTGTTTTGAGTTTTGACAATTTCATACAAATTAAGAAATGTAAATAATTTCATGTGAAAAAGGAAAATTATGGGTAATTTTACAAAATTATTCTTCATTAATGATATGAAAAAGGTAAAGAGAGAATATACTCTCATCCAGTCTCATATATAAACAAAAAATATCTAATAACCGATGTATTTCTGGAGAAAGTAAATAATTAAGGGTATAAAAAAATAATATTAAATCCTTCATTAATTTTGTAAATGATTTATAATTTGTGAGGATTATATATAAAAAGTTGGAAGGAGGGAATAGTAGCTTTGTAACATTTCTCCTCATGTACAGTATAATAGTTGCTTGCTTCAACATCCATTGATCACACCACTATGATAATCTATTCTAAATAACCAAACTTAAACCGCACTATTACCTATGAATTCATCAGTAATTCGAACACTCTCCAACACAAAACAACATTACCAAAAACAAATAACCTCATCACAATACCAACTCCAACAACTACTCTCTAATTGCACCAACCTAACTCACCTTCAACAAACCCATTCCTTCATGCTCAAAACATCACTCGACCAAAACGACATCAACCTCTCCCGTTTCATTCACAAATCCGCTTCACTCAATTTCCCAAACTACTCTTACTCTATTTTCACTTCCAATCACAACCGTCCATTACCCATCTTTGTCTACAACAACGTTATTTGGGCTCTTTCTTCATCTAACCCTACACGTGCCGTCTCGTTATTCAATGTTGTTCGTAGTTTTGAATTGTCGTTTGATTCTTATTCTTTGCCTTATGTTATGAAAGCTATTGTTTCATTAAACGACGTTGTTTTGGGAAAACAGGTTCATTGTGTTGGTATTGTTACTGGTTTGGATTGTTATTTATCTGTTGTTAGTTCGATTATTCAAATGTATTCTTGTTGTTGTAATGATGTTGTTTCTGCTCGGAAGATGTTTGATGATGATGGGTTTGGAAAAAATGGGTCTGTTTGGAATGCTATGATCGCTGCTTATGCTAAAGTTGGTGATGTTTGTAATGCACGGAAGTTGTTTGATTCTATGCCTCAAATGGATAAGGATGTTATTTCATGGACTACTCTTATTTCGGGTTACACGCAGGTAATTTTGGAATGTAACAGGAATTGTTTTGTTCTATTGGGACATTAGTAAATTGGAAATGGAATCCGGGTCGTTGGAATATTCTGCATTCATGCGATTTGTGCATTGGTGATTGTTGGATGTAGATATCAACATTTTTTGAAATAATGAACTTGGAACTTTTCCTATTTGATCTTGATCCGACAACCACTGATGTGTTGATTGATTGCATGAATGTTTTGTCGACTAAAGGGACTTAGAGTCCCAACAAAATTTTCGGACTTGGATTCTTCATGGTCAAGAAAAGCAAGCAGTCGTGCGATGAAGGAGTCTTGGCTGTTAGATGAATATAAGAGGACTCTAAATCATCAAATTGGCTTTAAAAAACATTTTGGAATATGAAATATCTGATTTTCATGTGACGGTCGAAATCTACAAATGTGTGAGTACATGACTAGAGAGAATCAAAATCTTGAATTGTCTTAAACTAATGTGTGTTGAAGAGTTTAATTGATTTACACTGTCAGTGTAAATTAGTTTTATGTTGATATCAAACTATTTTCATGTCATTCAATTAATTCAAAAATACAGTTACAAAAGCGAGGTGATGTGGTAAAATAGTGAATTTTTATTGGATGTCGGTGTAATTTACACAATATATATTCAGTTTTGCACTTTTCTAATATGTTTACCAAATGTCTTTGCAGACTCATAATCCCAATGAAGCTATTAAGCTCTTCCGTAGAATGCAGCTAGAGAATGTGAAACCAGATGAAATTGCAATTTTGGCTGTACTATCTGCCTGTGCTGATTTGGGTGCTCTTCACTTGGGAGAGTGGATTCACAACTACATTGAAAAGCACAAGTTGAACAAGTTTGTTCCTATTTACAACTCACTCATAGACATGTATGCCAAATCCGGCAACATACACAAAGCACTACAATTATTTGAGAATATGAAGCATAAAACAATTATAACATGGACAACAATGATCACCGGGCTTGCTTTACACGGTCTAGGAAAGGAAGCCATTCATATATTTTCCTGCATGGAGAAAGAGGGTCGAGTGAAGCCCACTGAAGTCACCTTTATCGCCGTCCTTTCTGCTTGTAGCCATGTTGGATTGGTAGAACTAGGCCGCGATTATTTCACGTCTATGAGGTCTAGATATGGAATTGAACCTAAGATTGAGCATTATGGTTGCATGATTGATTTGCTTGGACGTGCTGGCCATCTTCAAGAAGCGAAAGAACTGGTTTTGAGGATGCCCTTTTGTTCACGTATGTAAACATAAGATTAATACAAGAGGTGAGCTGCCCTAGAGAATTCTAGAACACTCAAGAGAATGACTATTACAATATATTGTTTTGAACCTAGAATGGATCCCCCCTTTTTCCTTCGAAGTGTCTCCTTTTATAGTGCAATATTCCTTGACCTAATGGGCCTTGTTTTGGGTTGAGGTGGCTAGGCCCAATAAGTTATAACACTGAGATCCATAAGCAGCTCGTCCGTACAAGACACATGGAGTTAAAGCACGTGTAGCTCACGTGATTCGTTCATGCAGATCAGGTGGAGCTGCGTAGCTCATGTCACTATGTTCCTTGGTACGAGACACATTACTTTAAACTTAGCTAGACCTAAATGATCATGTTGAGCTTGTCATGATGGAGGTTGGGTTCACCATAACCTGAGGTGAGTTAAACATGCTGAAGGTGGAGCTCGTGATGGGGTTGAGTTGGGATGGAGCTCATGATGAAGTTGAGCTAGGTCTGTGGAAGTGGAGCTCATGATGAAGTTGAGCTAGACCTGCTGAAGTGAAGCTCATAATGAAGCTGAGCTAGACCTTCGGAAGTGGAGCTCATGATGAAGTTGAGCTAGGCCTGCGGAGGTGGAGCTCACGATGACATGGATGGTCAAAGTATAATATAATTCATATGGTATGGTCTCCATATAAGTCCACAGTCCACCAGGCGTCAAGTTTGTTAAAGCGTAGACGTTTGTCAATCAGGTCGGCTCAGTCCACCTTTGAACCAAATGCAGCTATATGGGGATCACTGCTTGCTGCCTCAACTAGATGTGGTGATGCTGAGCTAGCAGAGGAAGCTTTGCGCCATCTCACGGTGTTGGAGCCTGGCCATAGCGGAAATTATTCACTCTTGTCCAATACCTATGCTTCACTCGGTAGATGGAGTGAATCTCGGGAGGCAAGAAAGGTTATGCGGGATGCAGGTGTCGAAAAGATGCCGGGTGTCAGTTTTATTGAGGTGAACAGTAGAGTATATGAATTCATTGCTGGAGACAAATCAAGCATTTACTTTGTTGACATATTTGATATCTTGCATAACTTAGATTTGCAAATAAAAATACAGACCCATTAGATATTTATGGGAGTTGATTTCCTTGCTGCTGGATTCCATTTTGTGTGACTGTAAATTCCTGACTAGAGTTTTTTAATACCATCTTGTCCCGTACATATCCCAGCTCTTTTTAAGAAGATAGGTTTGTTGATTTCTTAAATATACCTGAATATATACATCTCTCCATTCTAATACCGGAATTTCCTTAATTGTATGTATCATGTATTTATGGTTTTCTATCATCACACCAAAAAAAAAAAAAAATATCTGCTAAGGGGGGAGACTGTTAGGCCAAATTATAAAAGAACACGGCGATTAAAGAAAGAAAAATGCTAGATATCGCGAGAGTATATTTCACGAATCATAGCGAATGACGTCTCACCTAACAATTTTAAACATAATAAAAAAACTTGAAGTTTCAAAATAACATTATAGTATCTTACAATTTTAAATATTAAAAAAAAAAAACAACTTGAATTTCCATAACATCACAATACCGACAAAAGTTGTTTATCTAAAATTACATTACAACACCAAAATAACATCACAACACAAAAAATAAAAACAACTTGAAGTTCAATTAATTTGTTCGACTGAATTGGTAATTGGGCTATGTATATTGGAATATAAATATATAATAGTAACTTAATGCGGTTTTTGCGGTACCGCAGTTTTTACGGTTTGTGGTTTTTGCGATTTGCGGTTTAGTAAGAAAGTCATCCAAATACATCCAAATCAAATGCGGTTTTTGTGGTTTGGTTCGGTTTGCGATTTTACTTTTAGATTTTTTCGGATACGATCACCCCTACTACTGGTGAATGAAACATCATAGCAGGTGAACCGCATCAGTGAAGCTATCAGATCAATCCAATGGCTCATATATTAATTGGATTAAATAATGTTTCATATATGATTAAATGATCACATCTATGTTATTTACATTGATTTTTCATATATGAGATGCCTTACGATGGCTCACATCAATGAATGTTAGATGCGATCATTTCACACATATTATTTGGCGGTGATGCACATAATATATATTTGCCTCAAAATATAACATGAGATTAATTCAGAAATATAATGAATTTTATGTTTTTTATATTATTTCTCGATAATTTAGAGGTATTTATGCAACCATCGAATAAAACAAGTCATATGAATGTAAGGTAAAATTTGATTAAAAACTAGTTATAAATATTACATATAAATCTACTTATATAATTTATTCTTATTGTTTGTTGGGTAAATGTCCTAAATTTATTGATCCGTATATGAGTCATTGGATTGATCTAAGGCTTCATTTATGCGGTTCAGCTGCTATGATGCTTCATTCACCATTAGTTTCTCATAACCATTCATCTTATATTGACAACCCATGTGATATGACTCTACATCATTCACCAATAGTATCTCATAACCATTCATCTTATATTGGCAACACATGTGATGTGACTTTACAGTCTACTAATCATGCAGTTTCACATAGTAATAATTTAGGTTGTTGATTTGAGATTGGACCGTCTAAATTACTTACACGAAATTATCTCAATGGTCTATTTAGATCGGACGATTGAGAACTGTAATTGTGTGCCGCAGTTACATTAGAAAATCCAATTCCGATTATATGTTCGATAAATCCCAAGTCTTGAAACCGAGTGAGAATTTAAGGGTATAATTTCAAACATCATATCTTTGGTTAGACATTGATTACAATGACACTTAAATTTCTATAAGGATCAATGATTATGTAGTGTATCCCTAAAATTACCATATATACTTAATGCACCATTCATAAATCTTTTAAACATTGAATCATGAAAATACTCTTCTTTCTTCCTGCATAAATGTAAACTCATGCAATAAATAAATGTAAACTCTTTTTAAAAATGGACTATTCTAATGAAGAAATATTATTTTTCTGAAAGAAAGTGATATTGCAAAGGCTCTATTTAACACCATGTTTGGTCCATGCATGCTTTGTTTCCATCGGTTAATTAGGTAAAATCATTACCATATTTTCGTAACATAGCAATCTTACTTGAATTAGATGTTGAACTCATAAAAGAGTGTATTTGGCTTGTTCAACTTTTCTTCTTCTTGAATAATAAAAAATTTATCCGGACAATATATGATAAAATAATTATTATTTTTCTTAAAATTAAATAATTACCTTTAAATTCATCATAAAACCTTATTATTCAATAATCTAGTAGCTTAGTTTAGTAATTTTAGAATGTTACACGCCTAATTCATAGATAATTTTTTACTTTTTTAATGACAACATTATTATTCTCATAAAAAAAATTAAACTTTATTATATATAACGAAAATGCTAAACAGTGCACCCGGACACTGATTAAGCATGTTAAAGTAGAAATTTTGTCTTGAAATGCGTGTATTCAATACCTCAAAAATATAAAAAATTGTCTATTCCATATTAATTTTATTTTTTATTTCTTTTTTTGTTATGCTTAACAACTGATGGGTGTATTGGATTGTGATTTCAAAAAAATTTAAAAGATTTTTTTATGATAAAATAATCTCGTGGTATTCATTATCATATTTTTGTAACATAACAATCTTACGTAAATTAGAAGTTGAACTCACAAAAGAGTGTAATTGGCTTGTTCAATTTTTCGTCTTTTTATAATAAAAATTTTATGCGGATACTTAACAAAAAAAAATCCGAACAATATGTGATAATTAAATTAACAATTTTTTTTAAACTTAATAATTACCCTTAAATTCATAGTAAAATTTTATATTATTCAATATTCTCGTAGCTTTAGTTTAGGTAATTTTTTTTTCTTTGAAACATTAGTTTAGCAATAAATAATACGGTTGTATTTTAAGGTAGTTTTATTTAAACCAAATGTGCTAAGTACATGTGTTATGCATCTTTATCTCTTATTAAGTAATGTTTATTTGTTTTTACTTACTCTTATCCATTTGATGACGCAACCAAAAAATGCCACTACTTTAGTTTCAGAACTAATATTTCCTATATTCATGGAATATTATAGAACTTAATTTTTTACGGTCATGTTTGTTTTAGTTACAAGTTTAAGTTGATACAAATTGGTACATCAAATTACATACCTTTTTTCTATTACCTAAAGAGAAAGGTGGGTTGGGAGTTAATAATCGGACGTTGTTATGTAAATGGAAATTGTTGTTTCTATCTGATGGTGATGCTGTGTGGAATGATCTTTTATGCTTTAGGTACGGTTATTTACCAACTCAGTTGTTGGGCAGAGACACTGTGAGGTCTGATGCAAGGTAGTCTTTTTGGTGCAAGGATGTCATAGGTCTGGGGAGGGGGGTGGAGATTGGTTTAAACAAAATGTAAGAAGTTGTGTTGGTAATGGTCAGGACATTGGATTTTGGAAGTTTAAATGGTTTGGGAATCATACTTTTCGAGATTTATTCCCTAATCTTTTTGCTAAAGAGGCTTCTCAAGATGTAATGATAGCTGAGAGGATAAAAGGGAATGGAGAGCATTTAACCACGAGCAAAGAACAACTTTTGGAAGACCTTAAGGAGTTGCTGGTGGGTTTATGTTACAACCAAACATGCCAGATACATGGCGATGGGCTCTTGGTAAAATAGGGTAAAGTCTTGTTATGATTGGTTATTAGAACATAGACAGGTTGAGGGTTGAACTCTAATGTGTTATCTGCTATTCATAAACTATGGAGGAATGATGTACCTTCAAAGGTACATGTATTTGGCTGGAGGTTATTATTAGAAAGGTTGCCAACAAGATCTGCTCTCCATCACAGAGGTATTTTAGCTAATTCACATGAGTTGTCCTGTGTTTTTTGCTTTCTTAACAACTAGGATTGCAGCCATCTATTCTTTCTTTGTCCATTCAGCAAGGGTGTGTGGGAGACAATTTATAGGTGGTTGGGTAACTATCTTCCATTCGACAAAGAAGGTTGGAATCACTTTGAATTGTTCGGCGATATGGTTCATTCAAAGAAAGGAGGGAGTGTTAGACACTTGATTTGGTTGGCTACTACTTGGAATCTTTGGAAACATAGAAATAATGTGATTTTTAATGGAGTTTTCTCAAGTGCTTCCCAACTTGTAGAAGATATTAAATTTAGTTCTTGGAATTTTTGGAAACATAGAAATAATTCTAGTTATTCTTTTTCGGATTGGTATCATGAACCTATGAGTTGTATCCGAATAAAAATACAGATCCATTAGATATTTATGGGAGTTGATTTCCTTGCTGTCGGGGTATTCGAAGTCACCTGGCCAGCTCATGAAGTGCAGTGTGTGCAGTGCAGATATTGATATTTTTTCTTTTCAAATCTGAGTTTTCGAGCATAAGATTAGTGAATTCATCTAATATTTGATTGAAGGATTCTAATTTGTGTGACTGTAAATTCCTGACTAGAGTTTTTTAATACCATCTTGTCCCGTACATATCCCAGCTCTTTTTAATTAGAAGATAGATTTGTTGATTTCTTAAATATACCTGAATATATACATCTCTCCATTCTAATACCGGAATCGTTTTGCGTGCTTGTGAGTAGAAAGAGAGTTATGTTAATTTTGTGCCTCAAAATTTGGGCAAATTCTTATCTACCCATCATGGGAAAATGGGCTGAGTTACCCATCTTAGTTGTAAGAATTAGAATGGTCCAAATTAATATCATTTTTTATTTCTGTTAAAAAATGTGTAGTTTTTAATTTTAGCCATTTATTTACTGTAATTGCAATTCAGCCTCATTTGCATTAATGATTTATTTGTTCAAGGAAGAGAAGAGTTTTTTTATTTTTGATCAAAGGAAGAGAAAAGTTATGTTCCATGTTTTAAACCATCTTCTCAGTGTAAAAAAAAAGCATCTTCTTCTCTCTCACATGAGCTTTGCGCAGCTTAATTTCTATATGCATACAAGAATTATTTAAGGAAAAAAATTGTAAATGAATGTTGGGATAGTTCTATACACAGCAAAAAGAGATAATTTCTTAAAAAAAAAAAAAAAAACCATAGAGAAAAATCATCTTCCACCAACTTTCAGATCTGTCACCATGTCTACGGCTTCCTTAACTGCGTTTGCTCGTAGTCCATTGATACCATTAAATTTTATGTTTTCAATCCAAACTAATATGGAAATCATTTGTAAATGTACTGTATTTTCTAAAAATTTTATGATTTTATATGATGTTGTAATTAGACAGAATCCTCTGGATTTTTAAACTGGTACATACATGAGTGTTTTTTTTAACGTAACTACAGCATGACTGTTGTTTATTAACAAAAAGGTGAATATTTAATCTCAGGTCAATTTTAGACTAGTATCTAAAAAATATTTAAAATATTATTGATAATATACGTTCATCTTTAAAAATAATGGTTATTTTTATTTTTATGATTAAATAATAACTTAATCAACAACGATTTGATTAAAATAACATATAATAAAGATATAACTTTTACTGAATTGGCGTTAATAATGTCATTTTTTTAACCATAAAAACGAGAAAAGTCGTGATTTTTACTTTTAAAAATTATTAACGACAGACATTCAAATTTATGATAATTTTAAGCATTAGTCCACGGTGAACCACTTGTAAAACTACTCCGCTGTAACGTTGGCCTTAATCTTAGCAGCACTTACAGATAAATTCTAATATGGACCACTTCGTCAAGTGGTCCATGGTGGATCACTCATAAATAACGTTATAACGAATACGAATTTTAAAAATTCACCGTTGGATTTAAAGTTTATATCATATAGATCATCAAAAAATTTAGAAAAATTGAAAATAATTTGATATGTTATTGAAACTCATTAAGATTAACGGTTTATGAGTTTTCTTAAATACCGTTAATCTTGATACTCAATAACATATCAAATGATTTTCAATTTTTCTAAATTTTTTATCGATGACCTATACGATGGCATGTAATTTTGCCTCATCGTGGCCACGATGGATCATATCGTGGTACGATGGAAGATTTGATCAGGATTTTCTATTTTCTTCAACCGCCTTTCATCGTGCCACGATGACAAGTCATCGTGGTATGATGGGAAAGATTTGTTGCAGATTTTCTTTAATTTAAACTGTCTTCTCATCGCGTCACGCTGGATCGCATCTTAGGTACGATGGTGCACACTGTTTATTACGTTTTTGCCTTTTTTGCTGCTTTTTCCACTTTTCTTGCTTATGGGCCAAGTAACTTCACTATTTCAGGTATTTGCTTGCTTTTGGGCTTCAATTGCTATTAAATCTACCCTAATCTACTACTAAAAACATCATATAATTGACTGTCATCACCCATATTTTTTTATATTTATAAAAAAAAATTAAATAGTTAAATAATCAAACTAATAATATTTTAAGGTCTTAATAATGATATGTTTCAAAAAAATCATTTAGTGAGACATAAACTTTTGAAAGGAAAAAAAAAGGAGTTAGATTTGAAAACTAAAAATTTAGGGGACTAAAATTTGAAGGAGATTTTAGTGGGACTAAATATGAAATTTGATATATTTATATAGAGGTATGATTGATTCTCTACTTTATTTAACTGCTTCTAGACCTGACATTCTTTTCGGTGTGTGTTTTTATGTGCTAGATTTCAATCTTAGAGAATCCCTTTGTTGTATTTATAAGTAGTAAAAAAGTACTTAATCAATTTAAATAAATAAAAATTTATTTAAAAATATGACCATACCTATATTTTTATATCGCATTTTTTTTAACAAGCCAATAAACATCTTTTTATCACGTGTTATTCCTTCCATGAATTTTGTTTATATAGACTAAATACATTAGTTATACAATGAACATAAAAACTGAATTTTATTTATATTTTATCAGAAAGGGAGTATGTATTATGTTTGAATTTGTTACCGTAAAAAAAAAATGTTTGAATTTGTTAAATCAAATTGAAAAGAGTGCCAAAAAATAAAAATAATAAAAGAAGAGTGAGTGAATGTTTCTATTAGTTTGTGTTACTAGTTTGTACAAGTATTTTTATTATAATTTCTCCGATCACTATTATAATTTTTTTTTTACATAGACGAAATGACAAAGCTATTGGAAACTCACACACAGTGGAGTGACCGGGGTTCGAACGAACCCCGATCATGACATCTGACCTAGTAATTTCGACACTTCTGTCAGTTGAGCTAAAATTCGTGGACTAAATATTTTTTTTTCAAAGATAAATTTAGTTTTTAACTTTTTTAAAAATTGTTTATGAATTAAATACATCAATTTTTCAATATATAAAATGTCAAATTTATTTATAATTATGACAAAAAATTTCAATATATAAAATGTCAAATTTATTTATAATTATGACAAAAAAGAGTATATATTCGTTGATAATTGCTATTAGTCAAAAAATATTGCTATTAGAATTAGAATATAAAACGTGTACTACTGTATCTAGGGCTCTAGGCAGTTGAATTTTATTGTAAATTTTTAGTATAATGTGCAAATACAAACCTTGAATTGTGTGCGTTGATTTTAAAACTTCCCCTTCACTAGTTTTGGAAAACGCAATGCTGCAGGGTCTTTTTATAATTAATAAAAGTTTCATTGCTAAAATTGAAAACAAATTGTCATCTTAATGACATTGAAATTGGATATTTCTCAACCACTCTTTTCGTGACAGCTAGGATCGACTGATCAGCCCAATTTTTATGGATGGGCAACTAAGTTGTCACCCAAAATTTGTGTTTGAATAAGATACTTCATTCCTTAAGAAAAATGTTATGTAAACACATTTATTTGACAAAAAATACAACTAATATACTCTTTTGATTTTTTTAATATTTTTTGCATAAATCGTTTTGCGTGTTTGTGAGTAGAAAGAGAGTTATATTAATTTTGTGTCTCAAAATTTGTGTTTGAATAAGACATCTCTTTCCTTAAGGGAAAATGTTATGTAAACACATTTATTTGACAAAAATACAACAAATATAATTTTTTGATTTTTTTAATATTTTTTGCATACATCGTTTTACGTGCTTGTGAGTAGAAAGAGAGTTATGTTAATTTTGTGTCTCAATTTGTGTTTGAATAAGACACCTCTTTCCTTAAAGAAAATGTTATGTAAACACATTTATTTGACAAAAATACAACAAATGTACTTTTTTAATTTTTTTAATATTTTTTGCATACCTCATTTTACGTGCTTGTGAGTAGAAAGAGAGTTATGTTAATTTTGTGTCTCAAAATTTGTGTTTGAATAAGACACTTCTTTCCTTAATTGTATGTATCATGCATGTATTTATGGTTTTCTATCATCACACCAAAAAATATATATATATCTGCTAAGGGGGAGACTGATAGGCCAAACTATAAAAGAATACGACGATCAAAGAAAGAAAAATGCTAGATGTCGTGAGAGTATATTTCACCAATCATAGCGAATGACGTCTCACCTAACAATTTTAAACATAAAAAAAAACTTGAAGTTTCAAAATAACATTATAATATCTTACAATTTTAAATATTAAAAAAAAAACAACTTGAATTTCCATAACATCACAATACCAATAAGAGTTGTTTTATCTAAAATTACATTACAACACCAAAATAACACCACAACACAAAAATAAAAACAACTTGAAGTTCAATTAATTTGGTCGACTGACTTGGTAATTGGGCTATGTATATTGGAATATAAATATATAATAGTAACTTAATGCAATTTTTGTGGTACCGCCGTTTTTACGGTTTGCAGTTTTTGCGATTTGTGGTTTAGTAAGAAAGTCATCCAAATACAGCCAAACCAAATGCGGTTTTTGCGGTTTGATTCGTTTTGCGGTTTTACTTTTAGATTTTTTCGGATACGGTCACCCCTACTTCTGGTGATCATGAAACATCATAGCAGGTGAACCGCATCAGTGAAGCCATTAGATCAATCCAACGGCTCATATATTAATTGGATTAAATAATGTTTCATATATGATTAAATGATCACATCTATCTATGTTATTTACATTGATGTTTCATATATGAGATGCCTTTGGATGGCTCACATCAATTAATGTTAGATGTGATCATTTCAAACATATTATTTGGCGGTGATGCACATAATATATATCTGCCTCAAAATATAAGAAACTTTGGCACATGAGATTAATTAATAAATATAATGAATTTTATGTTTTTTATATTATTTCTCGATAATTTAAAGGTATTTATGCAACCATAGAATAAAACAAGTCATAGAATGTGAGGTAAAATTTGATTAAAAGCTAGTTATAAATATTACATATAAATCTACTTATATAATTTATTCTTATTGTTTGTTGGGTAAATGTCCTAAATTTATTGATCCGTATATGAGTCATTGGATTGGTCTAAGGCTTCATTGATGCGGTTCAACTGCTGTGATGTTTCATTCACCATTAGTATCTCATAACCATTTATCTTATATTGGCAACACATGTGATGTGACTTTACAGTCTACTAATCATGCAGTTTCACGCGGTAATAATTTAGGTTGTTGATTTGAGATCGAACAGTCTAAATTACTTACACGAAATTATCTCAATGGTCTATTTAGATCGGACGATTGAGAACTGTAATTGTGTGCCATAGTTACATTAGAAAATCCAATTTCGATTATATGTTCGATAAATCCCATGTCTTGAAACCGTGTGAGAATTTAAGGGTAGAATTTCAAACATCATATCTTTTGCTTAGACATTGATTACAATGACACTTAAATTTCTATAAGCATCAATGATTATGTAGTGTATCCCTAAAATTACCATATATACTTAATACACCATTCACAAATCTTTTAAACATTGAATCTTGAAAACACTCTTCTTTCTTCCTGCATAAATGTAAACTCATGCAATAAATAATTTTATGTAAATGTAAACCCATTAAGTATCTATGGTAATTTCAGGGACTTGTTAGGAGTTTTTTTTTGTTGTGTCCAATGTTTAAACATTCATTGCTTGACTAAATGCTATCACCTCCATATATAACACTGTTTCCAAATCACTTCAGTAAAGCGCAAAGCAGCATGCATGCACAAGTAATTGGAACACATGATGATCTTTGTTGCAGCCATTCCGAGGATGAGATTAATTGCTATCAAAGAATGAGACTCCACATGAATATGTTTTTGCATGAAACTGGTCCCATTTTAGCAACGAAAGAAGCAAGGATCGAAACCACCATGATAGTTCCGTGTCCTCCGCAGCCTGTTACACCTGTCGATGTACTCAATAATGATTTCTTTAATATATATCTTCATGCATGTATATTCTCACATAAAAATAGGAAAAACAAACAAAAAATTATAGAAAGTTTAGTCTATAAAAAAATTATAGAAAAATAAAATAAATAGGAACATCTACTATTAAGCTACTAAATATATATTAAAAGTAATTATAAGATTTTAACAGAAATATATGATTTTAACATTTACCGCTAATCTACCTAATGTTAAAATGTAAGATTTTAAAATCTAGGTTTAATTGCATATTTGGTCCTTATATTTATTTTAGGGTTCAATTTGGTCACTTATGTTTAAAAAGTTTCAAGTTGATCCTTTTAGCAAAAAAATGATTTAAATCATCTATGTGACTAATGTATTTGCATAGGCGGACAACTTAGGAGTGTACTATGTGAAAGTTTAGAAGAAATTAACTCAAAATTTAATAAAAGATTAGAAAAAATTAGCTCAAAATTTAGCGAAAAGGACCAGCTTATGTTGACATCAATAACATAAGGGACCAACTTGAAACTTTTTAAACATAAAATAATCTTGTGATATCCAATTAAAACAAATATGAATTTTTTTTAATGGCAACGAAATCCGCCGGCAATGAATTGAGATTTCTTATGATTTATAAAATGCCTCTTGGTATTAAAAATTCTATGAATTTGAATGGATTCTTTCAAAGAGTGGATTTTGTGAGACTTTTTAGTTAAAAATACACATACTGCACTCATCCAACCATCTCACTCAAACCCTCAAGATTTTGCCTACCTTCCAAAGTCTTTTTTCCTTCAGTCAGTTCTTTTTTTTTTCCACCAAAACTTTCTATTGTTCACATATAGTACTATGTCGTCGGTCATAGGACCAAGCTATGGGCAACCCAAGACCTAGCTATGTGTGATAAGAGATAATGAGATCCTGAATCAGAGAATTATAGACAACATAATGATCGTCTAAATGAAAAGACGCATCTGCTACGTAATTAAAGTTAGTTTGCAATGTGAAAGATTTTTGGAACAGTAGACGATAGTCCATGCATCTTATGTATGCGAGAAAAATTATAGAGTTTGAGACCCGCGTCTCAAAATTATCGCGCAGTGTTAAGCTGAAAAATTAAGGTGTAGCAATGTTGACAATTACTATTTGTGTAGGAATCAATGTTCTAAGAGAAGGACATATCCATAAAAGTTATTGTCATCATATAAATGCGTAGGAATCAATGTTATTAGAGAAGGACATATACGGGGGTTGAAGTAGATGTGTTGGTTTTGGCGCCGCCGGTGAGGTTGATGCTGTGTGTGACTAGTTTTTCTCGATACGGGATTCTCTGACCGCTTACAAATCTGATGAGATTTGCAGGACTCGTTTTTGAGTCTCTGAGAGTTTCCAAATCTTCTGAGATTTGCAGATTTCTTTGTATCTAGTCGACCTTTTTCGCATCGGTGTTGACTGCGAGCTGGGGATTTAACTGCCTAAGTTTTCATTCTACCGTTGCCCCATTAATTTTTGTCTCGCTAAGCTGCTTTTTTTATTCTGATGGGTCGATCACTTTTGATTCGAGATCGAGAGCTAGAGTCTTATGACATCTTTTTGGGTCGGTTTGATGGTCCTCTTTGGTGGTCCGGTGTTTTTGTTGTGTGCTCTAGGTGGTCTGGTGACTGTGGAGTGTGTACTAGGTGGTGTCCGTCTTTTTGCTTTCTCATTGGTATTCCGCTTATATACGGCGCCTCTGTTTTGTAATTCCGTTTATCCCGACCTCTGTTCATCTTGTGCAGAGATCGATTATTATTAATAATATTTTGCCGTTTAAAAAAAATAAAAATAAAAATAATGTCATCATATAAATGATGATGCTCGTTGCTTATATAGTAAGTTGGAATATATATATTTTATTCAATAAAAAAAAAAAAGAGAAAAATGGGTTGAAAAATTACGATGGTAAAATTGAAAATTTCATAAGATATAGGAGTTGGGAATTTGGTAGAGATATAAAATTAAAAAAATAAATCTCTATGAATTTTTAAAATCTTATCAAACCGACTAAAAATAAAAGATTACTAAAGAAAGTGGGCTTATGGAAACGATGTAATATTTTATGATAGAATATTTTATGTTGATTATATGATAGATAGGGTGAAATTTATATCTTAAATATGGTTTATTAGTAAAAGTTATGGCACCCCATTCCTTCTATGAGTGAGGGGATATTATATCGATATTTTAAAGGATTTTAAGAGATTTTTTAATGATAAAATAATCTTGTGATATTCAATTAAGATATATTTTTGTTTTTTGGTTCAGTGGTGAGTGTAGTGATTAGAGTAGAGAGAAAAAGAGGATTTGGGAACAGAGTTCTATCTGAATTTTTTTATATTCAACCAAGACTCTTATAAAGTTTAAATAAATCTTGTGGTATTCAATTAAGACAATTATTAATTTATTATAACTTAATTACCTTAAAAATGGACTATTCTAATGAAAGAAATATTATTCTAGTAGCTTCGTTTAGTAATTTTAGAATGTTACACGCCTAATTTATAGATAATTTTTTACTTTTTTAATGACAACATTATTATTCTCATAAAAAAATTATACATTATTATATATAAATATAAAAACGAAAAGAAAAAAAAAGTAAAGAAAAAATTCAGTAAGATTCAGTAAAAGAAAAACAAATATATTACATTATTTAAACCAATTAATATATAAGCCATTCGATTGATTTGAAGGCTTCGTTGATGCGGTCAACTGCTATGATGTTTCATTCACCATTAGTATCTTATAAATCATTCATCTTATATTGGCAACTCATGTGATGTGACTCTACGGTCCACTATTCATGCGGTAATAATTTGCAATTTTGATTTGAGATCGAACGGTCTACATCACATGAATTATCTCAATGATCTATTTAGATCGGATGTTTGAGAACTGTAACTGTGTGACACAGTTACATTAGAAGATCCAATTCCGACTATATATGTTGAGGTTCAAATTCATAATTGTTTTAAGGAAAATGCTAAACAGTGCCCCGGACACTGATTACGCATGTTAAAGTAGAAATTCTATCTTGAAATATGTGTATTCAATACCTTAAAAGTATAAAAAATTATCTTTTTCATATTATTTTTATTTTTATTTCCTTTAAAACTGATGGGTGTATTGGATTGTGATTTCAAAAAAATTTAAGAGACTTTTTTATGATAAAATAATCTCGTGGTATTCATTATCATATTTTTGTAACATAACAATCTTACTTAAATTACACGTTGAACTCACAAAAGATGGAATTGGCTTGTTCAACTTTTCTTCTTTTTATAATAAAAAATTTATCCAGACACTTAACAAAAAAAAAATATCCGAACAATATGTGATAATTAAATTAATAATTTTTTTAAACTTAATAATTACCCTTAAATTCATAGTAAAATTTTATATTATTCAATATTCTCGTAGCTTAGTTTAGGTAATTCTTTTTTCTTTGAAACATTAGTTTAGCAATAAATAATACGGTTGTATTTTAAGTTAGTTTTTTTTTTTTTTCGTACAGTGTTTTAAGTTAGTTTTATTTAAACCAAATGTGCTAAGTACACGTGTTATGCATCTTTATCTCTTATTCAGTAATGTTTATTTGTTTTTACTTACTCTTATCCATTTGATGACGCAACCAAAAAATGCCACTACTTTAGTTTCAAAACTAATATTTCCTATATTCATGGAATATTATAGAACTTAATTTTTTACGGTCATGTTTGTTTTAGTTAAAGTTTATATTGATACAAATTGGTACATCAAATTACATACCTTTTTTCTATTACCAAAGGAGAAAGGTGGGTTGGGAGTTAAGAACTTAGGTTTGTTTAATCAGTTGTTGTTGTGTAATTGGAAATGGCTGTTTCTATCTGATGGCGATGTTGTGTGGAATGATTTTTTATGTTTTAGGTAGGGTCATTTACCAACTCAGTTGTTGGGCAGAGACACTGTGAGGTCTAATGCAAGGTCGTTTTTTTGGTGAGCAGAGACACTGTGAGGTCTAATGCAAGGTCGTTTTTTTGGTGGAAGGATGTCATAGGTCTGGGCAGGGGGATGGAGACTGATGGGTTTAAAGAAAATGTAATGATAGCTTAAATGGTTTGGGAATGGTCAGGACATTCGATTTTGGAAGTTTAAATGGTTTGGGAATCATACTTTTCGAGATTTATTCCCTAATCTTTTTGCTAAAGAGGCTTCTCAAGATGTAATGATAGCTCAAAGGATAAAAGGGAATGGAGTGTTTTACAGTGGTATTGGCAGTGGTCTGAGCATTTAACGGCTAGCGAAGAACAACTTTTGGAAGACCTTAAGGAGTTGCTGGTGGGTTTATGTTACAACCAAACATGGGAGATACATGGGGATGGACTCTTGGTAAAACAGGTCAGTTTTCTGTAAAGTCTTGTTATGATTGGTTATTAGAACATAGACAGGTTGAGAGTTGAACTCTAATGTGTTATCTGCTATTCAGAAGCTATGGAGGAATGATGTACCTTCAAAGGTACATGTATTTGGCTGGAGGTTATTATTAGAAAGGTTGCCAATGAGATCTGCACTTCATCACAGAGGTATTTTAGCTAATTCACATGAGTTGTCCTGTACTTTTTGCTTTCTAAAAAAAAATAAAAAAAAATTGTTATCTATTTTGGTTCATGGTAAACTAGTATCAGCAACAACAAAAACTACAAAGAAATAATGAGTCACACCACCACAAATTAGAACTCATCAAATCAACCACCATAAAGAGAAAGGGGGTATACGTGTGTATATTTACATACGGACACACATATCTACATTCAATATGAATTAAAATCCAGTTGTACTCCAACAATTGATCACTCATCTCTCTTCTTCCTTATATATATCACTCATCTCCTCTTGTTCAGTATATTCTACAATTGCAATTACAATTGATCACTCATATCCTCTTCTTGAATTTTACTTGCACTCTAAGTACAATCACCATGTTTCACTATATTACAATATTTGTTGCCATTTTTTTCATCATATTCTACAATATATGGAAACACACCAAAAATGCACTTTTACCAAATTGGCCAATAATTGGCATGCTACCATCAATTTTGCATAATCAATCCAATATTCATGATTATGTAGCCTGGATTTTGAAACATCATGGAGGAACTTTTCAGTTTAAAGGACCTTGGTTCACAAACATTGCCAACTTTATCCTCACTAGTGATCCCATGAATGTGCACCACATCACTAGCAAGAATTTCACAAACTATGGAAAAGGGTCTGATTTCCATGAGATTTTTGAACTTCTTGGTCTTGGTATTTTCAATTTGGATTCCGATGAATGGAAGCACGAAAGGACACTACTTCATTCATTGCTCAAAAATAAAAACTTTGAGATATTCCTCCAACAAATCATTCAAAATAAGCTAGAGAATTGCTTATTACCATTTCTTGATCAAGCATCTAAAGGAGTACAAGTACTTGACTTGCAAGATATTCTTGAAAGGTTCACCTTTGATACTGCTTGCACTTCTTTATTTGGATTTGATCCTAATTGCCTTCCTTACAACTTTAACGAGTTATCAGAAATTGCTTATGTAAAAGCTATTTCTGTGCTTGAGGATATGATATTGTTCAGGCACTATATTCCAAAATGCATTTGGAAGCTACAAAAATGGTTAAACATTGGTCAAGAGAAGAAGGGCAAGGTAGCTCAAGAAACTCTTCACCAATTTTTATACAAATGTATAAATTATTACAAAGGCAATGAAGATGTGGATGAAAGCCATTCTTGCTTGTTAAAGGAACTAATGAAGGAAGGACTGGAAAAGGGGGAAAAGTTTGACAGGTATATTCGAGACACCGCAGTCAATCTTTTAATTGCAGGAAATGGAACAATTAGTTCTGGTCTCAGTTGGTTTTTTTGGCTTGTTTCAATTCATCCTATTGTAGAAGCTAAAATTATTCAAGAGATTAGAGATAATTGTTTAACACAAGGGGAGAACTTAATCACTAATTTCAGTGTAGAAGTTCTTGATAAGCTAGTTTACCTTCATGGAGCTATAAGTGAAGCCTTAAGGCTTTTTCCTCCACTAGCATTTCAACACAAATGTGCAATCAAATCTGATAAACTACCTAGTGGAGACCATGTTAAGCCAAATACAAAGTTAATATACTCTTTGTATGCAATGGGAAGGACGGAACAAATATGGGGAGAAGATTGTCTGGAATTTAAACCGGAGAGATGGATATCAGATAGAGGACAAATTAAACATGTTCCATCTTACAAGTTCATTGCATTCAATGCTGGTCCAAGAAGTTGTCTTGGGAAAGATATTAGCTTTGTTGAAATGAAAATGGTTGTAATTTCTATTTTATGGAAGTTCCGCATACATGTTGTGGAAGGTCACTCTATAGCTCCAAAAGTTTCTATTGCTCTTCGCATGAAAGATGGCTTGAAGATCAAAGTAAATAAAAGATATGATTGATATAGATTAAACATGACTTTGTAATGTACCCTTAAATAATGATCTTTGTACATCTTGTGTTTAGCCTTGATCCTTTTAATAATTTTTCTTTTCTAAAAAATAAATAGATATAAACATATGCATAATAATAACAACATATTTTAATGATAGTGAAAGAATAATTTTATAGCTAATACTTATGATCCGTCTCACATCAATGAAAGTTAGATGTGATCATTTCACACTTTGGAGGTGATGCAGATAATATATATCTACCTCAAAATATAAGAAACTTTGGCACATAAAATTAATTAAGAAATATAATAAATTTTATGTTTTTACATAATTTCTCGATAATTTAAAGGTATTTATGCAACCATCGAATAAAACAAGTCATATGAATGTGAGGTAAAATTTGATTAAAAGCTAGTTATAAATACTACATATAAATCTACTTATATAATTTATTTTTATTGGTTGTTGGGTAAATGTCCTAAAATTATTGATCCATATATGCAGGGCCGGCCATGTGGGTGTGCAAGGTGAGCCACCGCGCAGTGCCTCAAACAATTAGGGGCCTCTAATTGTTTATATCGATCTATTAAAAAATTTATATATGTAAAAAAAATTTAATAACTTTGTTACTACTAAAAATATTTTATTACTTTAAAAAAATAAAAAATCTAATGGACATACTCTTAATTTTATAAGTAATTTGCGGTTGATTGTAAATAAAAAAAGCAACATTATAAGAAAATTCCTAAGGAAATGTAAAGTTGATAATGATATTATATTGAAGATGTATTTTAATGTTATTGATTAAAATATGTTGCTTTTAAATGTTATTTACTATGATAACTATTTTTTATGCTATTTACAATTTAAATAGAGAATGACTTTTAAAAAAAATTATATTTTTATTAAAGATACATTTTTAATTTTCAAACAGGGCCTCCAAATACTCGGGAACAGCCCTGCATATATGAGTCATTAGATTTATTTGAATGCTTCATTGTTCGGTTCAGTTGCTGTGGTGCTACATTCACCATTAATATCTCATAACCATTCATCTTATATTGGCAATCCATGTGATGCGACTCTACGATCCACTATTCATCAACTTTATGCAAAGCATTTGTTAAAAGTAAATTATTGAAGATTTAAGTTTTTTTTTATTATCATGATATCGATACAAAGTTTCCATCACCGTAATGTAGAGTGGAATGTCCGGCAGTCTGTGCATTGTGTAATGTGGAGGAAGAGGATAGTAAGCATGTGTTTTTCAATTGTCCTAGTAGTCAAAATGTGTGGAGTATGTTTGTCTTTTTTCAGGTGGTGTCTAACGCTGCCAATAGTGACAACTGACAATGATGGTAAAAGCTCTTGACCTTGTTGAGTTCACTGGTTCGGTTACACAAGCTATTCCTGGACCTAGAGTGGGTCCCACTTCGTTGCCGTGGATTCTCGCTGTTCCTCTTGGTTATGTTGGTGTTACTTTTGTTATTGCGTTTGTTAAGACTGTTAAGAAGTTTACTTCTCCTAAAGCACAGCGACGTAAATTGGTTGGTTTCTTGTTTCTTTCGAACCTTCCTTTTTTGTTCAGTAAACTAAACCACCAAATTTTATGAATATTTCCAAAAAGGGAATTTATAATGTTTTTTGTTTGTTTGTTTTAGGTTGGTAAAAATGCGATGCTGTGTAAGTCGGTGGATGAGTTGTTGTTACAAAGAGGAAGAGATGAAGTTAAGGTTGATGATCTCAAGGCAATTGCGGATAAGGTGAGGTGTATAATATGAAAAATATCTTGTTTAAAAGACAATGGCCAATGTTTTATATTGTAGATGTAGATGTAGTTGTGTATGGTTCTAAATTGCGGTTGTGGTTACATTGAGAATCTTGATATTGCGGCAAAATGCAACCAAATGTGGCTGCAATTGCAATTGTGATGCCGTTGTTAGGAGTTAGGACCTCTGAAAAATTTATATTGCGGCAGGCAGCAAGCAATTGTGGTTGCAGTCTTGCAGACCATACAACAACCAAGTCTTATCCTGCTAAGTGGGACTGGCTACATGGATCAAATGACGCCTGTATTCAGACCATAGTTTGGAACTATTTGCATCGCAATTTTGATACTATGAAAAATCGTAGTTAAATGTGGCTTCAACTGCAGTCACTGTGTAGGCATAGAGACATAAAAAAACTGTTAATATTGAAGGTTTATATTGCAGTTGTGGACCTTTTTTTGAAAAACCTTGAATATGGCATGTAGTCACTATTTGTTGTTGAATAATGTATGGCCCCCTTATTCTGTTCTGGATGGTAATGGAATCACTTTTTAAATTGGTGTCTACTAACTGTAGAGAATGATCGTTCTTCCACATGCATGTTGAGTGCTACCTTGAGAGAAATTACACGAAGAAACTCGCAGTAGTTCTAGTAGTAATAATTGACAACAGAATACAGTCTTTGTATCTGTTGAGAATTAGTATCAGTCATACAATGCTAGTGTAAGAGAATAAAAAACTATCACGAACAGATGCAGTTAACTTGAGTGACATAGTTGACTGCTTATCAATTACAATAGAGACATTATGTTTTCTTTCACTTAGTTATGTGTAAGGCTGAGTATTTGCTTGTATATTTTCTCAGTTTTGGTTTGTTTATCATCTAGTGTCGTGCCATGTCATCTGCCTGGAATCCATGCTTCGTACTAGTCGATAATAATATGTCTTATTTTTACAAAATAAGAACAATGATTGCACTGAAAGACCATAAATACTAATATAGTATTGTAAATAATTACCACCATCAATTCATTTTGATGATATTTTTTATAGTATATAGACTAAGAGTCTGAATCTGACATATTGCATCTTTATCCTGTCTAACCTTAGGTGAAATTTTTGTTGTTAATGTGTACTCCCTCCGGTTCTGAATATAAGCAAAAAATAACATTCTAGGTTTATTGAATAAAACATGTATCTGGACCTTTTTATCCTGACATACATGCTTTATTCAATGAACCTAGAAAGTTTTTTTTTCCTTATATTTAGAACCGGAGTAGTATATGCTTTGTTTCCTAATCATGATATGTTTTTCGGTGCAATTGAGTAGACAATTAAGCAGCTACCTTTGTGGCTTTTCTAATATAGGTATCATGCCAGCTGTCTAGATAAAAAATTAGTTCTTACATTTCATTTTGCTGGCTGAGGAAAATCTGATGGAAGATCTTGTTTCTGTTTGCTTGCTACCCGTAATTTTGTCTTTCTGTGCATATGTGCCATCTGATTTTATGTAACAACTGCAAATTCATATCCAGACAGGTTTTGGTTTGCAAGAAATTTTGCGCAAATATATCCGGTATGTTCTGAATGAGAAACCATTCAACCCTGATGTTGTAGCTGATTTAATTCAGCTAAGGAGAGCTTCTACGTTAAATGACTCACAAGTTGCTGAGATTCTGAATGAAATTTCACGAAGAATTGTGCGAGACAAAGGTAATATATAATGTATTCTTAATATTAGACAAAATTTTCATCTGAGTAGTTCTTGTGCATGGTAGTATATTTTGGCCAAGGCTGCATAGGAAAGTATACTGGTGAACTGTAGCGAAAATGATTATTTCTCTCTGGCCTTAAAATTATCAAAACTTCTGCAACTTCACAAGAGATGTCTGTGGACCAGAACCAGAGTTAGTTGAACCTGAAACTTCAAATCCTCACAAAACAATAGAGGCAATGGTTGTGAAATGCATGATGTGAAATTTTCCTTTTCAAATGGGTAACACATGAAGGACAAGATGGATGTTACCGTGTTTAGGCTAGTTAAAAGTGATGGGTGGGTGACCTGCCCATCTGTTTGAATAACCTTGGGATTAAATTGTCATTGAGTATTTTGGTTTGTGACCTGAATCTTGGGGTTGCAAGTTTGCAAATTGGGCAAAACCCAATCACCTACTTGAAAGTGAACATTCAATCTGCGCTTATCCGATTGAGTTTTCATTTTGGCCCAAGTATGACACAGATTCACCTTCAAAACTGCTGGCATGGCATCCTGTTCACCAGCCATATAACTTCCCCAGTTGCTGAGGGAAAAGTAGTTTCTTTCGGTAACATAGAAGGGTCTTGGTCATATTAGGTCACATTTGTGCCATTGTTTTGTTTTTTCATCTGTCGAGCTTCTCATATCGATCTCCAAACACTTATTCATCACTTTTGATTAGCCGTTTGATTTCAGATAGTAAGTAAAACATAATTTGTTTGTTTGTCTTGGATGTATAAGGCTGGCTTGGTGGTTCGGGTGGAGAAATTGAAGAGTGAAATAACTTACTAACATTCACCATAAAAAAAAATCTGAATTTCTTTGGTACCAGCTAAGTGAAACAACCTAAATAAAAAATGCCACCTTGCCTCAGTCCGAGACTCGATGCTGAAAACCAGGCAACTGAACCACCTCTTTGAGAAAAGTCTCAACTAGATCCTTTGAAGTAAAACAATGAGTTAGATAAATAACATCGACATATTTTTGCATGTAATTCAACCACCAGCAGAATTTTGTCTTCAAGATTAACTTTTTGTAACCTACCCATGATAAAATTCATCAAGATCCCCGCAATATGTTGGTAGGAATAGGTAAAGGCTGTAGACTCCCTGCAAGGATCGGATAGACTCTGATATATGTTTCTCTGAACAGAACAATGTCACAGGCTGCCTTAAACTGTTGAATGTCCTGTTTCATCCTACCCAGCAAATCAACCCATAAATCTTTTGTTGCAAGTTTGGGGAAAAAAATAGAAAACTAACAATAGTGGAACTAAAAAATTTGGATAAAATAACAGTCGAAAAAAGGAATTTTAGTAACATCAGCTGGTCTGGTCAAACTCCCACAACAGTGAAATGCAACACTAGCTGATTCTCACAGTGGCCGGAGGCTCTGACATGCCAATCTGCCACTAATGATAATATGCATGGAATTGCAACTATGTATCTATCGAGATTGCTTTTTTCCTAGTCTGTTTCTCTGTCGGCAGCATACTGAGGGTTGTATACTTTGGTTTTCCATTACTATAAAGCTATTTTGAAGCCAACACACTTTTAAATAATAGCAAGTTCTACGTCAGAACAGACATATACCGAATCATTTTTTCTCAGTCCATGAAATTGTTTTTTTCAGTTAATATTTAGTTAAATTAAGAAGTAGGCATTTTTATATCTATTCTCTGACTCTAATTTTTTTAAATGATTTCTAGGCCCAATTGTAATGAATAAATCAGGTTATACTGAAAAGGGTTTCAAGAGAAAACTAGCTGTTCAGGCCCTTTTTGGAAAGGTTTTCTATCTATCTGAGGTGAGTGGTCTTAAACAGTCCATTCGACACAATTATTTTTGTCTTTCTTTCTGTATGCTCAGAACCATTAAGAGGCTCTGATACCATCTGATATGGTAACCTCAATTGTGGTTTCTGAATTTGTTCAACAATTTATATGGGCCAATAATACGGAAATTGTTATAGGCCGGGAGATGTGAAAATCCCAATAATACACCATACCACAAGTACTATGACTTGAGTATCTTGAATCCATCATACAAAATGCCAAGGAAATAGGAACCATAGGGTTCAAGTAAGGTGGATGAAACATAAGAGTGCTTCAGTGTAGTTTGATACAAAATTACCACACATGCCTAACAAGGCAGAGTATCCTGGCTTTGGTGGTTTGGACATGCTTAATGGCGGCATTTGTGTTGCCTTCATTGCTGCCTCCAGCACCTTCGTTGTGCTGGGTGTGGCCGGGGATTTTGTCCCACGTTGCCGGAAGACATTGCTTAAGTAGTGATTATATAGTTTGGACAGTCCTCATCTTATAAGCTAGTTTTGTAGGAGATTGAGTTAGGCCCAATCCAAATTCTAAGAGGACATGTGCGAAGAAGATCTAAACAAGAAACAATAAAGAGGATAGATAAGATAAAAATAAAGGAACTATGATTCAATTGTTAGTGATGGGGATAGACCACATACAAATATAGGTCACCAAGAAATATCTGGTTTTAAATGATGTCATTAGACATGATTCATAATAGCCCATGCCACTTAAAGGGTAAAGGTTATGGTTTTTGCAATGTTTATTTTGACTTTTGGGGAAATGCTTAAAAGGTCGTATATAGTTATTTTTGGAAAGGAGTGGTTCTATTTTCTGGTTTTAGGAAGATATATATTATATTTTAACATTGAATAATTTAGTTGTTTTCTAATCTGAAATTTCTCATACTTTTTAATATATATGTTTTAGGTGAAAGGCTAATAATGTACATTCTTGTTATTGAGTTTCTTGTTTTTAATATATGATGATGAATTGATTAGATTTTTTCCTTTTATTCTGATTCCAGCTGCCAGAGTTCTGTTCAAGTGATAGCTCTTTAGTTGTCAAGGAAATCTTCGGGGTTACAGAGTATGCGTTTATATGGTTTTTTCGTTCATACTTTAGTTTGATTAAAAAAAAAGTGTGAAGAATCGATGCTTTACGTTTTACTTCTAACTATTATTCCCACTCTGAAGTTTCTTAAAGAACTTGATATCTCTATCAGCATTCTCACATAAAATGAACTTAATGTCTCACATAACTTTTTCTCGTAAAAAAAAATTAACAATAGATACTAGCTATGAATGTACATGCTAGAAATCCATTGAACTTTTTTTTATCAATAGTACTGTCTCTGTTGTCAGAATACTAAAGTATCATGCTCAGAAAGAAATGTTTCTTGGTTTTCTTTTTCCTCAGTGAAGACGCCGACCTACTCAGATTACAGACAACTTCTGAAGCTGGCAACCTAGATGCACTTGAGAAGATGGCTGATATTTCAGATTCAGAAGATTCTAGCGAGGCTTCATGATGCAAATATACTTCAGGGTTTTGAATTCGAAAAGGTTGAGGAATCTGTTCTGCACGATATCTTCTCATTACGTGGTGCTGCAAAATCTACATTACCATCATCATCTCCCATCCAAAACATGGAAGTAAACATGGAAGCATAAAGGTACAAGAAATGGCTAAAGTAAGAGTACAAAAAATAGACATCAAACAAACAGAGATAAAACTCAACCTACCACAATCCCTATACAAGCATATGGATTGGACAACAAACAAAAGCCTTTATGCTTAACTTTCATCCACCACCAAGTGTTGATTTTGATATTGTCAAAAAAGTGTAGTTTTTTTTTTGGTACGAAGTAAACCAATGTAGTTGCTGACACATCTTTGCGGTTAATAACTCTATTATGATGCTCTTTTCAAATAAATCAAACAGTCGCTTACCAGGTTGCTTGTAGGTAGCTTCTTGGAATTTTGCGAAAATTGCATGCCCCATAAAACTTAGAAGCCATAGCTATAACATTAGGAAGGATGCAAGGAACCCCTAGACATGAAATTATACCGTTACAAGCCACCCCATATACATAATAATTCTGGAAGAAATGATTCGTATCCTCAACTATATTAATGTGAATGATTCACTTTAGAGTGTAAAATGAGTAATATCAACTTTTAATTAACAAATTAAAGGTAGATATAGAGTGTAAAGAGAGGAACATGAATCACAAAGCTTAATTTTCTCACTTTACACTTTACTTACTTTAAAGTATCTAAATCCTATAAATATTGTCAACAAATAAAAAAAGATGTTGATATTATTAAGGCTCAATTTCTTCACCCTGGTTCGAACTTACAGTTATATGTGTAAATTTGATGCGTGTTTATCAGTTTGTCTATTACAAATACATCTGCATATTACATGCATTGTTCCTGCCAACTGAGTTATATTGACGGGGATATACAAAAGTCAATTTATTCAAAAATAAATGGAAATATTATAACTTACTCCAAGAGGAGGGTTATATTCTATTTAAAGTATGTTTTGATAATCTTGATTTTCAAGTGCAACAAAAGAATAAGTCTCACCTTAACAATTATTATCAATCCATCTTAGCCATTAATTGGAATTAAAATCAAAGGTGAAGATTTGGAGTAAGTTATAAAACTTACTCTTGGAGTCAATATAACCCTCCTCATTAATTAATAGGGTCATGCTAAACAGTGCCCCTGGGGCACTAGTTAAGCATACTAAAAAATGAAACAAATGATAAAGTTAATGATGGGAGAGAATAACTTTTCACATCATTAAAACATTGAATGCACAATTTACGAGATAAAACTTCTATATTTATATCCTTAACTAGTGCCCGGGGCACTGTTTAGCATTTTTCTAATTAATAAAACAAAAAATATCTGTAATCACCCTATTTTTCTCTAAAACTGCTCTGCTAGGGTTTGGAGAAAATGGACTTCACGTTTACAGCCAATCTGCCGCCACCGGCAGAACAACGACTGCCACCGGAACCACCAGATAAAGGAGGAAGTGGTAACGGATCTAATATTGATAAGGTGCATGAAAAAAGAGAGATGATATCCTTTAGGGATAAAGTGTTAGGGAAACAAGCTGTTATCACAAGGGAACGTGTGGATCTATTAGCTAATAAGTTGGCTAAGGTTGAACTGGTAAAAGGAAATCGTTTAATGCCGATGCTCCACGTTGAAGGGAAAGTTATAGAAGAATTGAGTATACCATGGAAGGATGCTTTGGTGATTAAATTATTGGGAAAGAAGTTAGGATACAACACGATGAAGAATAAATTGGAAACTACATGGAAACTAGTAGGAGGCATAGAGTTGATGGATATTGGTAATGCTTTCTACATGGTGAAGTTTGATGGAGAAGATGACAAGAACAAGGTGATAAATGGGGGTCCTTGGATGATCTATGATCACTACTTGGCCGTTAGTCAGTGGTCTCCAACTTTCAACGCGGCTACTGCGACGATCGACAAGACGATGGTGTGGATCCGGGTTCCAAGCCTGAACCTTGTTTATTATGATGAAAGTTTACTTTGGGCCCTGGCATCAATGGTTGGCAATCCTGTAAAGGTTGACCTTCACACGCTGCGAGTAGAACGGGGAAGATTCGCTAGAATGTGCGTTGAAATTGATCTCACAAAGCCGGTAGTTGGTCGAGTAGGAGTCAACGGCGAATGGTATCAAGTTCAATATGAAGGGTTACACATCATATGCACTCAATGTGGATGTTATGGTCACCTTCTAAAAGACTGTGCACAGACAAAAAAGAAGCCAGTTACAGAGGTTGCGAAAACCGCCAATAGTCCCGCAACAGAAGGCACTCCGGTGACACCTCCACAAACTCAAATCGAGGCTAAAATTACGGAGGATAGCGCTTGGAATATGGTTCCCAACAGAGAGGAAGGAGATCCAGATTTTTTGCACGGTGATTGGATCAGAGTGGAGAGAAAGAAACGGGGAAATAAATTTAATGCTAGCAATAATAGTGGGATTCCGTTTCCTACCAACGTGCAAAATCACAGCAAGGAGCTAAACAAGCCTGTAATTGAACACAATAATGGAAATCATGTTAATACAAGTCAACGGTCTGAAGCTGGGCCCAATCAAAATTCAAAAAGGAAATTTAAAAAGAAGAGGCCTAGATATGACACCACTGGTACAAATAAAATTAGTCAGCATGTAACTTCCAAGGTAGATGTTTCTACATCAATGGGAGTATACAATGGTGGACATAATACAATAAATGCCAAGGTTACTCAAATTCCAAACCATATACAAATGGAAAAGAATGCTAGCCTAATTAAGAGTGGAATTCCAAACGTGGAAAATATTCATGGAGCTTCCACTAGTATTGCACAAAAGCATCACAAGGATTATGATATTGGGAATGGTAGTGTAAAACAAAACATTTCAAAATCCACACATGTTGACATGGCTTCAGCAACAATAGTGGGTGCTGCGCAAAATATGTCACCTGAGGAGATGAAGAGCAGTTTTGGTGCTGCGGAGGATACAAGCATGCATCTAAATTAATGGGTTTTATTGCTTTTAACTTAGTGTGTTTTATTTATTATTTTTTTATTTATCTTTTAATGATATTGATAAATTGGAATTGTAGAGGTGCTCAAGGAAAAAATTTCCGTCGAGCACTAAATAATTTCTGCAGGAAAAACAAAGTCGATATGGTAGCTTTGCAAGAGACTCGATGTAGTGGCAACACTGCCATTAACACCATAAGAAAGCTCGGTTTTAAAAACCATTTTCTTGCTGAAGCTAGGGGGTTCTCCGGCGGAATATGGCTTATGTGGAATAGAATGGATATTAAAGTCCATTTAATTAAAAATGATTTTCACTTTCTTCATGTGCAGGTGAATGAGCAAAATACGGAACCATGGTTGCTCACTGTGGTCTATGCTAGTCCTCGAGAACAGGAGAGGGAGGGTACTTGGCAACAACTACGAAATATGGCTGATACCACTACTGAGCCTTGGCTTATGATGGGTGATTTTAATGAGATAGCTAGTCCAGATGAAAAAAAAGGAGGCGCTCAGTTAGATATTAGTAAATGTCAAAAATTCAATTGTTGGATTAATGAGTGCAAATTGATGGAAGTTACTACTGCAGGTACCAAATTTACTTGGAGAGGGCCTAAGTGGAATGGGAGAGATAGAGTCTTCAAGAAGCTTGATCGAGTTCTCTGCAATGTCGAGTGGAGACTTAGATACCAAGAAGCGTTCGGCAGGGTCCTACCTCGTGTGCAGTCTGATCATCATCCCATTATGATTCTTACGGAGGGTGAATCTAATATTAGTAGGAATCGCCCTTTTCGTTTCGAGGCTGCGTGGACTACTCATGCTGATTTTCATCACTTCCTTAAAGATAAATGGAGACGAGACAATAACTTGGTGGAGCAACTTCATCAACTCACTCCCCTTCTGAAGGAATGGAATAAGGATACTTTCGGTAATATTTTTAGAAGAAAGAAAGAGTTACTTGCTAGATTGAATGGTATTCAGAATAGCTCCAGTTATGGTTATAGTACTTTTTTGGATTCACTTGAAAAAGAGCTTCAAGAGAAACTAGCCATTACTTTATACCAAGAGGAGTGCTTATGGTTTCAAAAATCTAGAGGTAAGTGGATCTCAGATGGTGACCGTAATACCAAGTATTATCACTCGAAAACCATTATCCGAAGAAGAAAGAATAAAATTATTTCCTTGCGTAACGAGGCGGGAGATTGGGTGGAAGATTCTGAGACACTTAAAGATATGGTGCGGAATTTCTATATTGACTTATACAAAGAAGAGCAACCAATCAGGGAACCATTGGTTTCTTCGTCTACTTATCCTATGAATCTTGAGGCGAATCAGATTAGGTTGAGTGCTCTGGTTAGTTTTTCAGAGTGCAAACGCGCTTTGTTTGATATGGGACCCCACAAGGCGCCGGGTGAAGATGGCTATCCAGCCATGTTCTTCCAACAATGTTGGGATACGATAGCAAATTCTCTCTATCAGTATGTGAACCAGGTTTGGTCTAACCCTTCTCTTATATCTTTTATTAATAATACTCTTATTGTGATGATCCCCAAAGTTGATAAGCCGGAGTCTGTCTCTCAATTTCGTCCGATTGCCCTATGTAATGTGACTTATAAAATTATTACTAAGGTTATTGTTAACAGACTCAAGCCTTTGCTGGATGACATTATTTCCCCTTATCAATCTAGCTTTATTCCAGGACGTACCATTCACCACAACATCATTGTGGCTCAAGAGATGGTACACTCCATGGCTAAGATGAAAGGTAAACGAATGTTCATGTCTATAAAAATTGATCTAGAAAAAGCTTATGATCGTCTCAATTGGAACTTTATTGAAAATTGTATGACAGAGTGTAAGTTTCCCTCTAAACTTATTAGCATAATTCATTATTGCATTACCTCTCCCTCCTTTAGAATTTTGTGGAATGGGGACAAGACGGATAATTTCTCTCCTACGAGAGGCATTCGTCAAGGAGACCCATTATCACCATATTTATTTGTTATTTGTATGGAACGACTCTCCCATATTATTGCTGATCAAGTGGAGGCTAACTACTGGAAGCCAATGCGAGCAGGTAAATCTGGCCCTCAAATTTCACACCTCCTTTTTGCTGACGATCTTCTTCTTTTTGCAGAGGCTTCGATTGAACAAGCTCATTGTGTGATGCATTGCCTTGACCAGTTTTGCCAAGCGTCAGGCCAGAGGATTAATAATCAAAAGACTCAAATATTTTTCTCCAAAAATGTTGACCAACAGCTCAAAGGTGACATCTTGCAGCATACAGGATTCACACAAGTTGATAGTCTTGGCAAGTATTTGGGGGCTAATATTGCTCCCGGGAGAACAACAAGAGGGAAGTTTGAACATGTTATAAGCAAGATGCAAAACAGGTTAAGTGGGTGGAAACATCAATGTCTGAGTTTTGCTGGTAGACTTACTCTGACAAAATCTGTGTTGAGCTCTATACCGTACTATCATATGCAATATGCTAAGATCCCTAAAACTCTTTGTGATGAGATGGAGAAAATTCAGAGAGGTTTTTTGTGGGGAGACACTGAACAGAAGCGTAGACCTCATCTGATTAGTTGGGATGTTTGTTGCTTGCCAAAGAAAGCTGGAGGACTCGGAATTAAAAGTCCTCATCAAATGAATGATGCCTTCCTTATGAAAATTCTTTGGAACATGATCAACAAACCTGATAACCTTTGGTGTAAGGTCCTTTACAATAAGTATGGTAGGAAGAAGGATCTCCGACAAGCTATTAGTTCTCAACCATACGACTCCCCTCTATGGAAATCCCTTGCTTGCATTTGGGACCAGTTCCAGAACCATACTGTGTGGCAACTAGGAGATGGGAAAAATATAAATTTTTGGTTGGACAAATGGGCTCCTTGTGGTTCATCGCTGATGTTGAATGCTACCCAACAGTTTGTTGACACAACTCTCACTGTCAAAGATGTCGTGACGATTAATGGTCATTGGAATATTGACTTCATAAAGGCACATCTACCCCCTGACAAGGCTAATCAGGTGTTGGCCATTCCTGCACCCATGGAAGCTGATGGTCCTGACTCTCTTGGATGGAAAGGAACTAGTACTCGCCACTTCACAGTTCAAAGCGCCTATGAACTTCAGTGTCAAAATTTAAACCATATTGAAGGGGATTGGCAAAAGATATGGGACTGGAAGGGTCCCCACAAACTCCAAAATTTCATGTGGATAGCGGCACATGAACGTCTCCTAACTAACTATCGCCGAAGCAGATGGGGGATTGGAGTTTCACCCATTTGCCCTAGTTGTGGGAATGGTGACGAAACACTTTTACATGTTTTGCGAGATTGTGTTTACGCAACCCAGGTATGGATCAAGTTAGTTGCCTCAATTCATATTACTAATTTCTTTTCTTTGAATTGCAGGGACTGGATCTTCAAGAACCTCGCCAATCAAGTGTATGGAACACGCAAAGAGGAGTGGCGATCTATATTCATGGTGACCTGTTGGAATCTCTGGACGTGGAGGAACAAATCTATTTTTGAGGAAGACTTTCATCGGCCTACTGATCCTATTCGGGTCATTCTTGATTTGGTTCAAGCTATTGATAGGGGCGGACATCTTCACCTAATAAGAGGGTCGAGACGTATTGACACTATCTACATTGGCTGGAAGAGACCACAAGGAGGTTGGGTTAAACTTAATTGTGATGGAGCCTATAAGGAGTCCTTGGATCTTGCAGGATGTGGGGGCCTTATTCGAGACTGCGACGGTCAATGGCGAACAGGTTATACTCGAAAGATCGGAACATGTGATGCTCTTCATGCTGAGATGTGGGGAATGTATGAGGGGTTAAAGATAGCTAGACGCCAAGGTTTTTCACATATAATTGTGGAAAGTGACTCTAAATTGCTAGTGGACATGGTTACAAATAATTGCCAGATTAATGGTGCTACTCCCGTTCTGATTCGTCGAATCCGAGATCTTATTAATCTTTCTTGGCATGTTCAGGTTAACCATACCTTGCGAGAAGGCAACAGATGTGCTGATTGGTTAGCTTCATATAGTCTAACAAATGATTCATTTTTTCCCATTGTTTTAGAGGCCCCACCGAGGGAGCTGCAGAGTATCTTGTTTGATGACATTTCAGGGACTTGCATGCCTAGAAATGTTCGTCTAATTTCGTAGTTTTTTTTCTTTCTTTTTTTGGGCTTGTTGCCCTCTTTATGTACCAAAAAAAAAAAAAAAAAACAAAAAATATCTGTAGGTTGCTTTGATTAGCAACCGTACGATTACCCTATCGATCATCATCTCATCATCTATTCAATCTCTCCCAAGTTACAGGGAACCGACTATAATAGTTGCTTGCTTCAACATCCATTGATCACACCACTATGATAATCTATTCTAAATAACCAAACTTAAACCGCACTATTACCTATGAATTCATCAGTAATTCGAACACTCTCCAACACAAAACAACATTACCAAAAACAAATAACCTCATCACAATACCAACTCCAACAACTACTCTCTAATTGCACCAACCTAACTCACCTTCAACAAACCCATTCCTTCATGCTCAAAACATCACTCGACCAAAACGACATCAACCTCTCCCGTTTCATTCACAAATCCGCTTCACTCAATTTCCCAAACTACTCTTACTCTATTTTCACTTCCAATCACAACCGTCCATTACCCATCTTTGTCTACAACAACGTTATTTGGGCTCTTTCTTCATCTAACCCTACACGTGCCGTCTCGTTATTCAATGTTGTTCGTAGTTTTGAATTGTCGTTTGATTCTTATTCTTTGCCTTATGTTATGAAAGCTATTGTTTCATTAAACGACGTTGTTTTGGGAAAACAGGTTCATTGTGTTGGTATTGTTACTGGTTTGGATTGTTATTTATCTGTTGTTAGTTCGATTATTCAAATGTATTCTTGTTGTTGTAATGATGTTGTTTCTGCTCGGAAGATGTTTGATGATGATGGGTTTGGAAAAAATGGGTCTGTTTGGAATGCTATGATCGCTGCTTATGCTAAAGTTGGTGATGTTTGTAATGCACGGAAGTTGTTTGATTCTATGCCTCAAATGGATAAGGATGTTATTTCATGGACTACTCTTATTTCGGGTTACACGCAGGTAATTTTGGAATGTAACAGGAATTGTTTTGTTCTATTGGGACATTAGTAAATTGGAAATGGAATCCGGGTCGTTGGAATATTCTGCATTCATGCGATTTGTGCATTGGTGATTGTTGGATGTAGATATCAACATTTTTTGAAATAATGAACTTGGAACTTTTCCTATTTGATCTTGATCCGACAACCACTGATGTGTTGATTGATTGCATGAATGTTTTGTCGACTAAAGGGACTTAGAGTCCCAACAAAATTTTCGGACTTGGATTCTTCATGGTCAAGAAAAGCAAGCAGTCGTGCGATGAAGGAGTCTTGGCTGTTAGATGAATATAAGAGGACTCTAAATCATCAAATTGGCTTTAAAAAACATTTTGGAATATGAAATATCTGATTTTCATGTGACGGTCAAAATCTACAAATGTGTGAGTACATGACTAGAGAGAATCAAAATCTTGAATTGTCTTAAACTAATGTGTGTTGAAGAGTTTAATTGATTTACACTGTCAGTGTAAATTAGTTTTATGTTGATATCAAACTATTTTCATGTCATTCAATTAATTCAAAAATACAGTTACAAAAGCGAGGTGATGTGGTAAAATAGTGAATTTTTATTGGATGTCGGTGTAATTTACACAATATATATTCAGTTTTGCACTTTTCTAATATGTTTACCAAATGTCTTTGCAGACTCATAATCCCAATGAAGCTATTAAGCTCTTCCGTAGAATGCAGCTAGAGAATGTGAAACCAGATGAAATTGCAATTTTGGCTGTACTATCTGCCTGTGCTGATTTGGGTGCTCTTCACTTGGGAGAGTGGATTCACAACTACATTGAAAAGCACAAGTTGAACAAGATTGTTCCTATTTACAACTCACTCATAGACATGTATGCCAAATCCGGCAACATACACAAAGCACTACAATTATTTGAGAATATGAAGCATAAAACAATTATAACATGGACAACAATGATCACCGGGCTTGCTTTACACGGTCTAGGAAAGGAAGCCATTCATATATTTTCCTGCATGGAGAAAGAGGGTCGAGTGAAGCCCACTGAAGTCACCTTTATCGCCGTCCTTTCTGCTTGTAGCCATGTTGGATTGGTAGAACTAGGCCGCGATTATTTCACGTCTATGAGGTCTAGATATGGAATTGAACCTAAGATTGAGCATTATGGTTGCATGATTGATTTGCTTGGACGTGCTGGCCATCTTCAAGAAGCGAAAGAACTGGTTTTGAGGATGCCCTTTGAACCAAATGCAGCTATATGGGGATCACTGCTTGCTGCCTCAACTAGATGTGGTGATGCTGAGCTAGCAGAGGAAGCTTTGCGCCATCTCACGGTGTTGGAGCCTGGCCATAGCGGAAATTATTCACTCTTGTCCAATACCTATGCTTCACTCGGTAGATGGAGTGAATCTCGGGAGGCAAGAAAGGTTATGCGGGATGCAGGTGTCGAAAAGATGCCGGGTGTCAGTTTTATTGAGGTGAACAGTAGAGTATTTGAATTCATTGCTGGAGACAAATCAAGCATTTACTTTGTTGACATATTTGATATCTTGCATAACTTAGATTTGCAAATAAAAATACAGACCCATTAGATATTTATGGGAGTTGATTTCCTTGCTGCTGGATTCCAATTTGTGTGACTGTAAATTCCTGACTAGAGGTTTTTAATACCATCTTGTCCCGTACATATCCCAGCTCTTTTTAAGAAGATAGGTTTGTTGATTTCTTAAATATACCTGAATATATACATCTCTCCATTCTAATACCGGAATTTCCTTAATTGTATGTATCATATATTTATGGTTTTCTATCATCACACCAAAAAAAAAAAAATCTGCTAAGGGCAGAGACTGTTAAGCCAAATTATAAAAGAACACGGCGATTAAAGAAAGAAAAATGCTAGATATCGCGAGAGTATATTTCACGAATCATAGCGAATGACGTCTCACCTAACAATTTTAAACATAATAAAAAAAACTTGAAGTTTCAAAATAACATTATAGTATCTTACAATTTTAAATATTAAAAAAAAAAACAACTTGAATTTCCATAACATCACAATACCGACAAAAGTTGTTTATCTAAAATTACATTACAACACCAAAATAACATCACAGCACAAAAAATAAAAACAACTTGAAGTTCAATTAATTTGTTCGACTGACTTGGTAATTGGACTATGTATATTGGAATATAAATATATAATAGTAACTTAATGCGGTTTTTGCGGTACCGCAATTTTTACGGTTTGCGGTTTTTGCGATTTGCGGTTTAGTAAGAAAGTCATCCAAATACATCCAAATCAAATGCGGTTTTTGTGGTTTGGTTTGGTTCGGTTTGCGGTTTTACTTTTAGATTTTTTCGGATACGATCACCCCTACTACTGGTGAATGAAACATCATAGCAGGTGAACCGCATCAGTGAAGCCATCAGATCAATCCAATGGCTCATATATTAATTGGATTAAATAATGTTTCATATATGATTAAATGATCACATCTATGTTATTTACATTGATTTTTCATATATGAGATGCCTTACGATGGCTCACGTCAATGAATGTTAGATGCGATCATTTCACACATGTTATTTGGCGGTGATGCACATAATATATATTTGCCTCAAAATATAACATGAGATTAATTCAGAAATATAATGAATTTTATGTTTTTTATATTATTTCTCGATAATTTAGAGGTATTTATGCAACCATCGAATAAAACAAGTCATATGAATGTAAGGTAAAATTTGATTAAAAACTAGTTATAAATATTACATATAAATCTACTTATATAATTTATTCTTATTGTTTGTTGGGTAAATGTCCTAAATTTATTGATCCGTATATGAGTCATTGGATTGATCTAAGGCTTCATTTATGCAGTTCAGCTGCTGTGATGCTTCATTCACCATTAGTTTCTCATAACCATTCATCTTATATTGACAATCCATGTGATGTGACTCTACATCATTCACCAATAGTATCTCATAACCATTCATCTTATATTGGCAACACATGTGATGTGACTTTACGGTCTACTAATCATGCAGTTTCACATGGTAATAATTTAGGTTGTTGATTTGAGATTGGACAGTCTAAATTACTTACACGAAATTATCTCAATGGTCTATTTAGATCGGACGATTGAGAACTGTAATTGTGTGCCGCAGTTACATTAGAAAATCCAATTCCGATTATATGTTCGATAAATCCCAAGTCTTGAAACCGAGTGAGAATTTAAGGGTACAATTTCAAACATCATATCTTTGGTTAGACATTGATTACAATGACACTTAAATTTCTATAAGGATCAATGATTATGTCGTGTATCCCTAAAATTACCATATATACTTAATGCACCGTTCACAAATCTTTTAAACATTGAATCATGAAAATACTCTTCTAAATAATTTTATGTAAACCCATTAAGTATCTATGGTAATTTCAGGGACTTGTTAGGAGTTTTTATTTTTGTTGTATCCAATGTTTAAGCATTCATTGCTTGACTAATTGCTATCACCTCCTTAACACTGTTTCCACTTCAGTAAAACGCAAAGCAGGATGCATGGACAAGTAATTGGAACATGATGATCTTTGTTGCAGCCATTCCGAGGATGAGATTAATTGCTATCAAAGAATGAGACTCCACATGAATATGTTTTTGCATGAAACTGATCCCATTTTAGCAGCGAAAGAAGCAAGGATCGAAACCACCATGATAGTTCCGTAACACTCTTGTCCTTCGCAGCCTGTTACACCTGTCGACGTACTCAATAATGATTTCTTTAATGTATATCTTCATGCATGTATAGACTCACATAAAAATAGGAATAAAAACAAAAAACAATAAAAAATTATAGAAAATTTAGTCTATAAAAAAAGTTATAGAAAAATAAAATGAATAGGAACATCTATTACTGAGCTACTAAATATATATTAAAAGTAATTATAAGATTTTAACAGAAATATATGATTTAAACATTTACTGCTAATCTACCCAATGTTAAAATGTAAGATTTTAAAATCTAGGTTTAATTGCATATTTGGTCCTTATGTTTATTTTAGGTTTTAATTTGGTCACTTGTGTTTAAAAAGTTTCAAGTTGGTCCTTTTAGCAAAAAAATTATTTAAATCGTCTACGTGACTAATGTATTTGCGTAGGCGGACAACTTAGGAGCGTACTATGTGAAAGTTTTAGAAGAAATTAACTCAAAATTTAACAAAAAAATTAGAAAAAATTAGCTCAAAATTTAGCGAAAAGGACGAGCTTATGTTGACATCAATAACATAAGGGACCAACTTGAAACTTTTTAAACATAAGTGACCAAATTAAAACCTAAAATAAACATAAGAGACTAAATATGCAATTAAACTTAAAATCTACAACCAAGCTACCAATTGCCAGTATTATTTTTATTTGGTTACCTTAAAATGGGTTAATCGAAAAATGAAAGAAATATTATTTTCTTGAAAGAAAGTGATATTGCAATGACTCTATTTAACACCATTTTTGGTCCATGTATGCATTGTTTCTATCATTTAGGTAAACTCATTATCATATTTTAGTAACATAACAATCTTAGTGGAATTAGATGTTGAACTCACAAAAAAGTGTAATTAGCTTGTTCAACTTTTCTTCTTCTTGAATAATAAAAAATTTATCCCGAAAATATATGATAAAATAATTATTATTTTTCTTAAAATTAAATAATTACTCTTAAATTCATCATAAAACCTTATTATTCAATACTCTAGTAGCTTAGTTTATTAATTTTTGAATGTTACACACCTAATTCATACCTAATTTTTTATTTTTTAATGACAAATATATTATACAGTATTATATATAAATATAAAAACGAAAAGAAAAAAAGGTAAAGACAAAATTCAGTAAAAGAAAGACAAATATATTACATTATTTAACCTATTTATTATACGAGTCATTTGATTGATCTGAAGGATTCATTGATGCGGTTTAGCTGCTGTGATGTTTCATTCACCATTAATATCTCATAAACCAATCATCTTATATTGGCAACCCATGTGAAGTGACTTTACATGTACAGTCCACTATTCATGCTGTTTCACGAGGTAATTTGGATTGTTGATTTGAGATTGGGCTGTCTAAATCACTTACATAAAATTATCTCAATGATCTATTTAGATCGGACTTCGAAAATTGTAACTGTGTGACGCAATTACATTAGAAAATCCAATTCCGACTATATGTTCAGGTTCACATTCATAATTCATAATTTTTTAAAACTAAGGGGTATATTTGATTGAGATTTCAATGGATTTTAAGAGACTTTTTATGATAAAATAATCTTGTGATATCCAATTAAAACAAATATGAATTTTTTTTAATGGCAACGAAATCCGCCGGCAATGAATTGAGATTTCTTATGATTTATAAAATGCCTCTTGGTATTAAAAAGTCTATGAATTTGAATGGATTCTTTCAAAGAGTGGATTTTGTGAGAGTTTTTTAGTTAAAAATACACATACTGCACTCATCCAACCATCTCACTCAAACCCTCAAGATTTTGCCTACCTTCCAAAGTCTTTTTTCCTTCAGTGAGTTCTTTTTTTTCCACCAAAACTTTCTATTGTTCACATATAGTACTATGTCGTCGGTCATAGGGCCGAGCTATAGGCAACCCAAGACCTAGCTATGTGTGATAAGAGATAATGAGATCCTGAATCAGAGAATTATAGACAACATAATGATCATCTAAATGAAAAGACGCATCTGCTACGTAATTAAAGTTAGTTTGCAATGTGAAAGATTTTTGGAACAGTAGACGGTAGTCCATGCATCTTATGTATGCGAGAAAAATTATAGAGTTTGAGACCCGCGTCTCAAAATTATCGCACGGTGTTAAGCTGAAAAATTAAGATGTAGCAATGTTGACAATTACTATTTGTGTAGGAATCAATGTTCTAAGAAAAGGACATATCCATAAAAGTTATTGTCATCATATAAATGCGTAGGAATCAATGTTATTAGAGAAGGACATATACGGGGGTTGAAGTAGATGTGTTGGTTTTGGTGCCGCCGGTGAGGTTGTTGCTGTGTGTGACTAGTTTTTCTCGATACGGGATTCTCTGACCGCTTACAAATCTGATGAGATTTGCAGGACTCGTTTTTGAGTCTCTGAGAGTTTCCAAATCTTCTGAGATTTGCAGATTTCTTTGTATCTAGTCGACCTTTTTCGCATCGGTGTTGACTGCGAGCTGGGGATTTAACTGCCTAAGTTTTCATTCTATCGTTGCCCCATTAATTTTTGTCTCGCTAAGCTGCTTTTTTTATTCTGATGGGTCGATCACTTTTGATTCGAGATCGAGAGATAGAGTCTTATGGCATCTTTTTGGGTCGGGTTGATGGTCCTCTTTGGTGGTCTGGTCCTTTTTTAGTATAATGTGCAAATACAATCCTTGAATTGTGTGCGTTGATTTTAAAACTTCCCCTTCACTAGTTTTGGAAAACGCAATGCTGCAGGGTCTTTTTATAATTAATAAAAGTTTCATTGCTAAAATTGAAAACAAATTGTCATCTTAATGACATTGAAATTGGATATTTCTCAACCACTCTTTTCGTGACAGCTAGGATGGGCTGATCAGCCCAATTTTTATGGATGGGCAACTAAGTTGTCACCCAAAATTTGTGTTTGAATAAGATACTTCATTCCTTAAGAAAAGTGTTATGCAAACACATTTATTTGACAAAAAATACAACTAATATACTTTTTTGATTTTTTTAATATTTTTTGCATAAATCGTTTTGTGTGTTTGTGAGTAGAAAGAGAGTTATATTAATTTTGTGTCTCAAAATTTGTGTTTGAATAAGACATCTCTTTCCTTAAGGGAAAATGTTATGTAAACACATTTATTTGACAAAAATACAACAAATATACTTTTTTAATTTTTTTAATATTTTTTGCATACATCATTTTACGTGCTTGTGAGTAGAAAGAGAGTTATGTTAATTTTGTGTCTCAATTTGTGTTTGAATAAGACACCTCTTTCCTTAAAGAAAATGTTATGTAAACACATTTATTTGACAAAAATACAACAAATGTACTTTTTTAATTTTTTTAATATTTTTTTCATACCTCGTTTTGCGTGCTTGTGAGTAGAAAGAGAGTTATGTTAATTTTGTGTCTCAAAATTTGTGTTTGAATAAGACACTTCTTTCCTTAATTGTATGTATCATGCATGTATTTATGGTTTTTTATCATCACACCAAAAAATATATATATATCTGCTAAGGGGGAGACTGATAGGCCAAACTATAAAAGAATACGACGATCAAAGAAAGAAAATTGCTAGTTGTCGTGAGAGTATATTTCACGAATCATAGCGAATGACGTCTCACCTAACAATTTTAAACATAAAAAAAACTTGAAGTTTCAAAATAACATTATAATATCTTACAATTTTAAATATTAAAAAAAAACAACTTGAATTTCCATAACATCACAATACCAATAAGAGTTGTTTATCTAAAATTACATTACAACACCAAAATAACACCACAACACAAAAATAAAAACAACTTGAAGTTCAATTAATTTGGTCGACTGACTTGGTAATTGGGCTATGTATATTGGAATATAAATATATAATAGTAACTTAATGCAATTTTTGTGGTACCGCCGTTTTTACGGTTTGCAGTTTTTGCGATTTGTGGTTTAGTAAGAAAGTCATTCAAATACATCCAAACCAAATGCGGTTTTTGCGGTTTGATTCGGTTTGCGGTTTTACTTTTAGATTTTTTCGGATACGGTCACCACTACTTCTGGTGATCATGAAACATCATAGCAGGTGAACCGCATCAGTGAAGCCATCAGATCAATCCAACGGCTCATATATTAATTGGATTAAATAATGTTTCATATATGATTAAATGATCACATCTATCTATGTTATTTACATTGATGTTTCATATATGAGATGCCTTAGGATGGCTCACATCAATGAATGTTAGATGTGATCATTTCAAACATATTATTTGGCGGTGATGCACATAATATATATCTGCCTCAAAATATAAGAAACTTTGGCACATGAGATTAATTAATAAATATAATGAATTTTATGTTTTTTATATTATTTCTCGATAATTTAAAGGTATTTATGCAACCATAGAATAAAACACGTCATAGAATGTGAGGTAAATTTGATTAAAAGCTAGTTATAAATATTACATATAAATCTACTTATATAATTTATTCTTATTGTTTGTTGGGTAAATGTCCTAAATTTATTGATCCGTATATGAGTCATTGGATTGGTCTAAGGCTTCATTGATGCGGTTCAGCTGCTGTGATGCTTCATTCACCATTAGTATCTCATAACCATTCATCTTATATTGGCAACACATGTGATGTGACTTTACAGTCTACTAATCATGCAGTTTCACGCGGTAATAATTTAGGTTGTTGATTTGAGATCGAACAGTCTAAATTACTTACACGAAATTATCTCAATGGTCTATTTAGATCGGACGATTGAGAACTGTAATTGTGTGCCATAGTTACATTAGAAAATCCAATTCCGATTATATGTTCGATAAATCCCAAGTCTTGAAACCGTGTGAGAATTTAAGGGTAGAATTTCAAACATCATATCTTTTGCTTAGACATTGATTACAATGACACTTAAATTTCTATAAGGATCAATGATTAGGTAGTGTATCCCTAAAATTACCATATATACTTAATACACCATTCATAAATCTTTTAAACATTGAATCTTGAAAACACTCTTCTTTCTTCCTGCATAAATGTAAACTCATGCAATAAATAATTTTATGTAAATGTAAACCCATTAAGTATCTATGGTAATTTCAGGGACTTGTTAGGAGTTTTTTTTTGTTGTGTCCAATGTTTAAACATTCATTGCTTGACTAAATGTTATCACCTCCATATATAACACTGTTTCCAAATCACTTCAGTAAAACGCAAAGCAGCATGCATGCACAAGTAATTGGAACACATGATGATCTTTGTTGCAGCCATTCCGAGGATGAGATTAATTGCTATCAAAGAATGAGACTCCACATGAATATGTTTTTGCATGAAACTGGTCCCATTTTAGCAACGAAAGAAGCAAGGATCGAAACCACCATGATAGTTCTGTAACACTCCTGTCCTCCGCAGCCTGTTACACCTGTCGATGTACTCAATAATGATTTCTTTAATATATATCTTCAAGCATGTATATTCTCACATAAAAATAGGAAAAACAAACAAAAAATTATAGAAAGTTTAGTCTATAAAAAAATTATAGAAAAATAAAATAAATAGGAACATCTACTATTAAGCTACTAAATATATATTAAAAGTAATTATAAGATTTTAACTGAAATATATGATTTTAACATTTACCGCTAATCTACCCAATGTTAAAATGTAAGATTTTAAAATCTAGGTTTAATTGCATATTTGGTCCTTATATTTATTTTAGGTTTCAATTTGGTCACTTATGTTTAAAAAGTTTCAAGTTGATCCTTTTAGCAAAAAAATTATTTAAATCATCTATGTGACTAATGTATTTGCATAGGCGGACAACTTAGGAGTGTACTATGTGAAAGTTTGGAAGAAATTAACTCAAAATTTAACAAAAGATTAGAAAAAATTAGCTCAAAATTTAGCGAAAAGGACCAGCTTATGTTGACATCGATAACATAAGGGACCAACTTGAAACTTTTTAAACATAAGTGACCAAATTAAAACCTAAAATAAACATAAGAGACTAAATATGCAATTAAGCTTAAAATCTACTACCAAGCTACCAATTGCCGGTATTATTTTTATTTGGTTACCTTAAAATGGGTTAATCGAAGAATGAAAGAAATATTATTTTCTTGAAAGAAAGTGATATTGCAATGACTCTATTTAACACCATTTTTGGTCCATGTATGCATTGTTTCTATCATTTAGGTAAACTCATTATCATATTTTAGTAACATAACAATCTTAGTGGAATTAGATGTTGAACTCACAAAAAAGTGTAATTAGCTTGTTCAACTTTTCTTCTTCTTGAATAATAAAAAATTTATCCCGACAATATATGATAAAATTATTATTATTTTTCTTAAAATTAAATAATTACTCTTAAATTCATCATAAAACCTTATTATTCAATACTCTAGTAGCTTAGTTTATTAATTTTTGAATGTTACACACCTAATTCATACCTAATTTTTTATTTTTTAATGACAAATATATTATACAGTATTATATATAAATATAAAAACGAAAAGAAAAAAAGGTAAAGACAAAATTCAGTAAAAGAAAGACAAATATATTACATTATTTAACCTATTTATTATACGAGTCATTTGATTGATCTGAAGGATTCATTGATGCGGTTCAGCTGCTGTGATGTTTCATTCACCATTAATATCTCATAAACCATTCATCTTATATTGGCAACCCATGTGAAGTGACTTTACATATACAGTCCACTATTCATGCTGTTTCACGAGGTAATTTGGATTGTTGATTTGAGATTGGGCTGTCTAAATCACTTACATAAAATTATCTCAATGATCTATTTAGATCGGACTTCGAAAATTGTAACTGTGTGACGCAATTACATTAGAAAATCCAATTCCGACTATATGTTCAGGTTCACATTCACAATGCATAATTTTTTAAAACTAAGGGGTATATTTGATTGAGATTTCAATGGATTTTAAGAGACTTTTTATGATAAAATAATCTTGTGATATCCAATTAAAACAAATATGAATTTTTTTTAATGGCAACGAAATCCGCCGGCAATGAATTGAGATTTCTTATGATTTATAAAATGCCTCTTGGTTAAAAAGTCTATGAATTTGAATGGATTCTTTCAAAGAGTGGATTTTGTGAGACTTTTTAGTTAAAAATACACATACTGCACTCATCCAACCATCTCACTCAAACCCTCAAGATTTTGCCTACCTTCCAAAGTCTTTTTTCCTTCAGTGAGTTCTTTTTTTTCCACCAAAACTTTCTATTGTTCACATATAGTACTATGTCGTCGGTCATAGGGCCGAGCTATAGGCAACCCAAGACCTAGCTATATGTGATAAGAGATAATGAGATCCTGAATCAGAGAATTATAGACAACATAATGATCATCTAAATGAAAAGACGCATCTGCTACGTAATTAAAGTTAGTTTGCAATGTGAAAGATTTTTGGAACAGTAGACGGTAGTCCATGCATCTTACGTATGCGAGAAAAATTATAGAGTTTGAGACCCGCGTCTCAAAATTATCGTGCGGTGTTAAGCTGAAAAATTAAGGTGTAGCAATGTTGACAATTACTATTTGTGTAGGAATCAATGTTCTAAGAAAAGGACATATCCATAAAAGTTATTGTCATCATATAAATGCGTAGGAATCAATGTTATTAGAGGAGGACATATACGGGGGTTGAAGTAGATGTGTTGGTTTTGGTGCCGCCGGTGAGGTTGTTGTTCTGTGTGACTAGTTTTTCTCGATACGGGATTCTCTGACCGCTTACAAATCTGATGAGATTTGCAGGACTCGTTTTTGAGTCTCTGAGAGTTTCCAAATCTTCTGAGATTTGCAGATTTCTTTGTATCTAGTCGACCTTTTTCGCATCGGTGTTGACTGCGAGCTGGGGATTTAACTGCCTAAGTTTTCATTCTACCGTTGCCCCATTAATTTTTGTCTCGCTAAGCTGCTTTTTTTATTCTGATGGGTCGATCACTTTTGATTCGAGATCGAGAGTTAGAGTCTTATGGCATCTTTTTGGGTCGGGTTGATGGTCCTCTTTGGTGGTCTGGTCCTTTTTTAGTATAATGTGCAAATACAAACCTTGAATTGTGTGCGTTGATTTTAAAACTTCCCCTTCACTAGTTTTGGAAAACGCAATGCTGCAGGGTCTTTTTATAATTAATAAAAGTTTCATTGCTAAAATTGAAAACAAATTGTCATCTTAATGACATTGAAATTGGATATTTCTCAACCACTCTTTTCGTGACAGCTAGGATGGGCTGATCAGCCCAATTTTTATGGATGGGCAACTAAGTTGTCTCCCAAAATTTGTGTTTGAATAAGATACTTCATTCCTTAAGAAAAATGTTATTCAAACACATTTATTTGACAAAAAATACAACTAATATACTTTTTTGATTTTTTTAATATTTTTTGCATAAATCGTTTTGCGTGTTTGTGAGTAGAAAGAGAGTTATATTAATTTTGTGTCTCAAAATTTGTGTTTGAATAAGACATCTCTTTCCTTAAGGGAAAATGTTATGTAAACACATTTATTTGACAAAAATACAACAAATATACTTTTTTAATTTTTTTAATATTTTTTGCATACATCGTTTTACGTGCTTGTGAGTAGAAAGAGAGTTATGTTAATTTTGTGTCTCAATTTGTGTTTGAATAAGACACCTCTTTCCTTAAAGAAAAGGTTATGTAAACACATTTATTTGACAAAAATACAACAAATGTACTTTTTTAATTTTTTTAATATTTTTTACATACCTCGTTTTGCGTGCTTGTGAGTAGAAAGAGAGTTATGTTAATTTTGTGTCTCAAAATTTGTGTTTGAATAAGACACTTCTTTCCTTAATTGTATGTATCATGCATGTATTTATGGTTTTTTATCATCACACCAAAAAATATATATATATATATCTGCTAAGGGGGAGACTGATAGGCCAAACTATAAAAGAATACGACGATCAAAGAAAGAAAAATGCTAGATGTCGTGAGAGTATATTTCACGAATCATAGCGGATGACGTCTCACCTAACAATTTTAAACATAAAAAAAAAAAAACTTGAAGTTTCAAAATAACATTATAATATCTTACAATTTTAAATATTAAAAAAAAAACAACTTGAATTTCCATAACATCACAATACCAATAAGAGTTGTTTTATCTAAAATTACATTACAACACCAAAATAACACCACAACACAAAAATAAAAACAACTTGAAGTTCAATTAATTTGGTCGACTGACTTGGTAATTGGGCTATGTATATTGGAATATAAATATATAATAGTAACTTAATGCAATTTTTGTGGTACCGCCGTTTTTACGGTTTGCAGTTTTTGCGATTTGTGGTTTAGTAAGAAAGTCATTCAAATACATCCAAACCAAATGCGGTTTTTGCGGTTTGATTCGGTTTGCGGTTTTACTTTTAGATTTTTTCGGATACGGTCACCACTACTTCTGGTGATCATGAAACATCATAGCAGGTGAACCGCATCAGTGAAGCCATCAGATCAATCCAACGGCTCATATATTAATTGGATTAAATAATGTTTCATATATGATTAAATGATCACATCTATCTATGTTATTTACATTGATGTTTCATATATGAGATGCCTTAGGATGGCTCACATCAATGAATGTTAGATGTGATCATTTCAAACATATTATTTGGCGGTGATGCACATAATATATATCTGCCTCAAAATATAAGAAACTTTGGCACATGAGATTAATTAATAAATATAATGAATTTTATGTTTTTTATATTATTTCTCGATAATTTAAAGGTATTTATGCAACCATAGAATAAAACACGTCATAGAATGTGAGGTAAATTTGATTAAAAGCTAGTTATAAATATTACATATAAATCTACTTATATAATTTATTCTTATTGTTTGTTGGGTAAATGTCCTAAATTTATTGATCCGTATATGAGTCATTGGATTGGTCTAAGGCTTCATTGATGCGGTTCAGCTGCTGTGATGCTTCATTCACCATTAGTATCTCATAACCATTCATCTTATATTGGCAACACATGTGATGTGACTTTACAGTCTACTAATCATGCAGTTTCACGCGGTAATAATTTAGGTTGTTGATTTGAGATCGAACAGTCTAAATTACTTACACGAAATTATCTCAATGGTCTATTTAGATCGGACGATTGAGAACTGTAATTGTGTGCCATAGTTACATTAGAAAATCCAATTCCGATTATATGTTCGATAAATCCCAAGTCTTGAAACCGTGTGAGAATTTAAGGGTAGAATTTCAAACATCATATCTTTTGCTTAGACATTGATTACAATGACACTTAAATTTCTATAAGGATCAATGATTAGGTAGTGTATCCCTAAAATTACCATATATACTTAATACACCATTCATAAATCTTTTAAACATTGAATCTTGAAAACACTCTTCTTTCTTCCTGCATAAATGTAAACTCATGCAATAAATAATTTTATGTAAATGTAAACCCATTAAGTATCTATGGTAATTTCAGGGACTTGTTAGGAGTTTTTTTTTGTTGTGTCCAATGTTTAAACATTCATTGCTTGACTAAATGTTATCACCTCCATATATAACACTGTTTCCAAATCACTTCAGTAAAACGCAAAGCAGCATGCATGCACAAGTAATTGGAACACATGATGATCTTTGTTGCAGCCATTCCGAGGATGAGATTAATTGCTATCAAAGAATGAGACTCCACATGAATATGTTTTTGCATGAAACTGGTCCCATTTTAGCAACGAAAGAAGCAAGGATCGAAACCACCATGATAGTTCTGTAACACTCCTGTCCTCCGCAGCCTGTTACACCTGTCGATGTACTCAATAATGATTTCTTTAATATATATCTTCAAGCATGTATATTCTCACATAAAAATAGGAAAAACAAACAAAAAATTATAGAAAGTTTAGTCTATAAAAAAATTATAGAAAAATAAAATAAATAGGAACATCTACTATTAAGCTACTAAATATATATTAAAAGTAATTATAAGATTTTAACTGAAATATATGATTTTAACATTTACCGCTAATCTACCCAATGTTAAAATGTAAGATTTTAAAATCTAGGTTTAATTGCATATTTGGTCCTTATATTTATTTTAGGTTTCAATTTGGTCACTTATGTTTAAAAAGTTTCAAGTTGATCCTTTTAGCAAAAAAATTATTTAAATCATCTATGTGACTAATGTATTTGCATAGGCGGACAACTTAGGAGTGTACTATGTGAAAGTTTGGAAGAAATTAACTCAAAATTTAACAAAAGATTAGAAAAAATTAGCTCAAAATTTAGCGAAAAGGACCAGCTTATGTTGACATCGATAACATAAGGGACCAACTTGAAACTTTTTAAACATAAGTGACCAAATTAAAACCTAAAATAAACATAAGAGACTAAATATGCAATTAAGCTTAAAATCTACTACCAAGCTACCAATTGCCGGTATTATTTTTAGGAAAATGCTAAACAGTGCCCCTGGGGCACTCTTTAAGCATCTTAAATAGTAAGTTTTTGTTAAATTTTTATGGAAATGTGTGAAGTCAACGCTTTGGAAATCGAAATGTTTCACTTTTTGGATAAATTATTTCTTTAAAAGGAATGCTTAAAGAGTGCCCCGGGGGCACTGTTTAGCAAGACCCTTATTTTTATTTGGTTACCTTAAAATGGGTTAATCGAAGAATGAAAGAAATATTATTTTCTTGAAAGAAAGTGATATTGCAATGACTCTATTTAACACCATTTTTGGTCCATGTATGCATTGTTTCTATCATTTAGGTAAACTCATTATCATATTTTAGTAACATAACAATCTTAGTGGAATCTTAGTTGAACTCACAAAAAAGTATAATTAGCTTGTTCAACTTTTCTTCTTCTTGAATAATAAAAAATTTATCCGGACAATATATGATAAAATAATTCTTATTTTTCTTAAAATTAAATAATTACTCTTAAATTCATCATAAAACCTTATTATTCAATACTCTAGTGGCTTAGTTTATTAATTTTTGAATGTTACACACCTAATTCATACCTAATTTTTTATTTTTTTAATGACAAATATATTATACAGTATTATATATAAATATAAAAACGAAAAGTTAAAAAGGTAAAGACAAAATTCAGTAAAAGAAAGACAAATATATTACATTATTTAACCTAGTTATTATACGAGCCATTTGATTGATCTGAAGGATTCATTGATGTGGTTCAGCTGCTGTGATGTTTCATTCACCATTAATATCTCATAAACCATTCATCTTATATTGGCAACCCATGTGAAGTGACTTTACAGTCCACTATTCATGTTGTTTCACGAGGTAATTTGGATTGTTGATTTGAGATTGGGCTGTCTAAATCACTTACATAAAATTATCTCAATGATCTATTTAGATCGGACGATTGAAAACTGTAACTGTGTGACGCAATTACATTAGAAAATCCAATTCCGACTATATGTTCAGGTTCACATTCATAATTCATAATTATTTTAAAACTAAGGGGTATATTTGATTGAGATTTCAATGGATTTTAAGAGACTTTTTTATGATAAAATAATCTTGTGATATCCAATTAATCCGCCGGCAATGAATTGAGATTTCTTATGATTTATAAAATGCCTCTTGGTATTAAAAAGTCTATGAATTTGAATGGATTCTTTCAAAGAGTGGATTTTGTGAGACTTTTTAGTTAAAAATACACATACTGCACTCATCCAACCATCTCACTCAAACCCTCAAGATTTTGCCTACCTTCCAAAGTCTTTTTTCCTTCAGTCAGTTCTTTTTTTTTTTCCACCAAAACTTTCTATTGTTCACATATAGTACTATGTCGTCGGCCATAGGACCAAGCTATGGGGCAACCCAAGATCTAGCTATGTGTGACAAGAGATAATGAGATCCTGAATCGGAGAATTATAGACAACATAATGATCGTCTAAATGAAAAGACGCATCTGCTACGTAATTAAAGTTAGTTTGCAATGTGAAAGATTTTTGGAACAGTAGACGATAGTCCATGCATCTTATGTATGCGAGAAAAATTATAGAGTTTGAGACTCGCGTCTGAAAATTATCGCGCGGTGTTAAGCTGAAAAATTAAGGTGTAGCAATGTTGACAATTACTATTTGTGTAGGAATCAATGTTCTAAGAGAAGGACATATCCATAAAAGTTATTGTCATCATATAAATGCGTAGGAATCAATGTTATTAGAGAAGGACATATACGGGGGTTGAAGTAGATGTGTTGGTTTTGGCGCCGCCGGTGAGGTTGATGCTGTGTGTGACTGGTTTTTCTCGATACGGGTTCTCTGACTGCTTACAAATCTGTTGAGGTTTGCAGGACTCGTTTTTGAGTCTCTGAGAGTTTCCAAATCTGCTGAGATTTGCAGGTTTCTTTGCATCTGGTCGACCTTTTTCGCATCGGTGTTGACTGCGATCTGGGGATTTAACTGCCTAAGTTTTCATTCTACCGTTGCCCCATTAATTTTTGTCTCGCTAAGCTGCTTTTTTTATTCTGATGGGTCGATCACTTTTGATTCGAGATCGAGAGTTAGAGTCTTATGGCATCTTTTTGGGTCGGGTTGATGGTCCTCTTTGGTGGTCCGGTGTTTTTGTTGTGTGCTCTAGGTGGTCTGGTGACTGTGGAGTGTGTACTAGGTGGTGTCCGTCTTTTTGCTTTCTCATTGGTATTCCGCTTATATACGGCGCCTCTGTTTTGTAATTCCGTTTATCCCGACCTCTGTTCATCTTGTGCAGAGATCGATTATTATTAATAATATTTTGCTGTTTAAAAAAAATAAAAATAAAAGGTAATGTCATCATATAAATGATGATGCTCGTTGCTTATATAGTAAGTTGGAATATATATATTTTATTCAATAAAAAAAAGAGAGAAAAGTGGGTTGAAAAATTACAATGGTAAAATTGAAAATTTCATAAGATATAGGAGTTGGGGATTTGGTACTGGGATATAAAATTAAAAAAATAAAGCTCTGAATTTTTAAAATCTTATGAAACCGACTAAAAATAAAAGATTACTAAAGAAAGTGGGCTTATGGGATGTAATATTTTATGATAGAATATTTTATGTTGATTATATGATAGATAGGGTGAAACTTAAATCTCAAAAATGGTTTATTAGTAAAAGTTATGGCACCCTATTCCTTCTATGACTGGGGGGATATTATATCGATATTTTAAAGGATTTTAAGAGATTTTTTAATGATAAAATAATCTTGTGGTATTCAATTAAGAGATTTTAAGTGATGAGTGTAGTGATTAGAGTAGAGAGAAAAGGAGGATTTGGGAACAGAGTTCTATCTGAATTTGTTTATATTCAACCAAGACTTTTATAAAGTTTAAATAAATCTTGTGGTATTCAATGAAGACAATTATTAATTTATTATAACTTAATTACCTTAAAAATGGACTATTCTAATGAAAGAAATATTATTTTTCTGAAAGAAAGTGATATTACCAAGGCTCTATTTAACACCATTTTTGGTCCATGCATGCTTTGTTTCCATCGGTTAATTAGGTAAAATCATTATCATATTTTTGTAACATAGCAATCTTACTTGAATTAGATGTTGAACTCACAAAAGAGTGTATTTTGGCTTGTTCAACTTTTCTTCTTCTTGAATAATAAAAAATTTATCCGGACAATATATGATAAAATAATAATTATTTTTCTTAAAATTAAATAATTACCTTTAAATTCATCACAAAACCTTATTATTCAATAATCTAGTAGCTTAGTTTAGTAATTTTAGAATGTTACACGCCTAATTCATAGATAATTTTTTACTTTTTTAATGACAACATTATTATTCTCATAAAAAAATTATACATTATTATATATAAATATAAAAACGAAAAGAAAAATAAAGTAAAGACAAAATTCAGTAAGATTCAGTAAAAGAAAAACAAATATATTACATTATTTAAACCAATTAATATATAAGTCATTGGATTGATTTTAAGGCTTCGTCGATGCGGTCAACTGCTATGATGTTTCATTCACCGTTAGTATCTTATAAATCATTCATCTTATATTGGTAACTCATGTGATGTGACTCTACGGTCCACTATTCATGCGGTAATAATTTGCAATTTTGATTTGAGATCGTACGGTCTACATCACATGAATTATCTCAATAATCTATTTAGATCGGATGTTTGAGAACTGTAACTGTGTGACACAGTTACATTAGAAGATCCAATTCCGACTATATATGTTGAGGTTCAAATTCATAATTGTTTTAAGGAAAATGCTAAACAGTGCCTCCGGACACTGGTTACGTATGTTAAAGTAGAAATTCTGTCTTGAAATGCGTGTATTCAATACCTCAAAAGTATAAAAAATTGTCTTTTCCATATTAATTTTATTTTTATCTCCTTTTTTGTTATGCTTAACAAGTACTCTGGAACACTGTTTAGCATGATCCTTTAAAACTGATGGGTGTATTGGATTGTGATTTCAAAAAAATTTAAGAGACTTTTTTATGATAAAATAATCTCGTGGTATTCATTATCATATTTTTGTAACATAACAATCTTACTTAAATTAGACGTTGAACTCACAAAAGAGTGTAATTGGCTTGTTCAACTTTTCTTCTTTTCATAATAAAAAATTTATCCGGACACTTAACAAAAAAAAATCCGAACAATACGTGATAATTAAATTAATAATTTTTTTTTAAACTTAATAATTACCCTTAAATTTATAGTAAAATTTTATATTATTCAATATTCTCGTAGCTTAGTTTAGGTATTTTTTTTTCTTTGAAACATTAGTTTAGCAATAAATAATACGGTTGTATTTTAAGTTAGTTTTTTTTTTTTTTTCGTAAAGTGTTTTAAGTTAGTTTTATTTTATTTAAACCAAATATGCTAAGTACACGTGTTATGCATCTTTATCTCTTATTCAGTAATGTTTATTTGTTTTTACTTACTCTTATCCATTTGATGACGCAACCAAAAAATGCCACTACTTTAGTTTCAAAACTAATATTTCCTATATTCATGGAATATTATAGAACTTAATTTTTTACGGTCATGTTTGTTTTAGTTAAAGTTTATATTGATACAAATTGGTACATCAAATTACATACCTTTTTTCTATTACCAAAGGAGAAAGGTGGGTTGGGAGTTAAGAACTTAGGTTTGATTAATCAACAATTGTTATGTAATTGGAAATAGCTGTTTCTATCTGATGGGGATGTTGTGTGGAGTGATTTTTTATGTTTTAGGTATGGTCATTTACCAACTCAGTTGTTGGGCAGAGACACTGTGAGGTCTAATGTAAGGTCGTTTTTTTGGTGGGCAGAGACACTGTGAGGTCTAATGCAAGGTCATTTTTTTGGTGGAAGGATGTCATAGGTCTGGGCAGGGGATGGAGACTGATTGGTTTAAACAAAATGTAATGATAGCTTAAATGGTTTGGGAATCATACTTTTCTAGATTTATTCCCTAATCTTTTTGCTAAAGAGGCTTCTCAAGATGTAATGATAGCTCAGAGGATAAAAGGGAATGGAGTGTCTTTACAGTGGTATTGGCAGTGGTCTGAGCATTTAACCGCTAGCGAAGAACAACTTTTGGAAGACCTTAAGGAGTTCCTGATGGGTTTATGTTACAACCAAACATGGGAGATACATGGGGTGGGCTCTTGGTAAAACAGGTCAGTTTTCTGTAAAGTCTTGTTATGATTGGTTATTAGAACATAGACAGGTTGAGGGTTGAACTCTAATGTGTTATCTGCTATTCAGAAGCTATGGAGGAATGATGTACCGTCAAAGGTACATGTATTTGGCTGGAGGTTATTATTAGAAAGGTTGCCAATGAGATCTGCACTTCATCACAGAGGTATTTTAGCTAATTCACATGAGTTGTCCTGTGCTTTTTGCTTTCTAAAAAAAATACTATTATGAGTTTTTTACTTGCATTCTAGATTTTTCAGATTATTTCACATACATCACTTTTCTATATAAATTGTTCTCTACTCTGATTCTTGGTAAACTATTCTTAATTTTTTCATCTATTCAGACTACTTCACAAACATCAAAGTTACATTCTCTTTTCTATATAAACTGTTATCTATTATGTACAAAAAAAAAATTATCTATTTTGGTTCATGGTAAACTAGTATAGCAATGACAAAAACTACAAAGAAACAATGAGTCACACCACCACAAATTAGAACTCATCTAATCAACCACCATAATGAGAAAGGGGTATACGTGTGTATATTTACATACAGACACACATACCTACATTCAATATGAATTAAAATCCAGTTGTACTAACAATTGATCACTCATCTCCTCTTCTTCCTTATATATATCACTCATCTCCTCTTGTTCAGTATATTCTACAATTGCAATTACAATTGATCACTCATATCCTCTTCTTGAATTTTACTTGCACTCTAAGTACAATCACCATGTTTCACTATATTACAATATTTGTTGCCATTTTTTTCATCATATTCTACAATATATGGAAACACACCAAAAATGCACTTTTACCAAATTGGCCAATAATTGGCATGCTACCATCAATTTTGCATAATCAATCCAATATTCATGATTATGCAGCCTGGATTTTGAAACATCATGGAGGAACTTTTCAGTTTAAAGGACCTTGGTTCACAAACATTGCCAACTTTATCCTCACTAGTGATCCCATGAATGTGCACCACATCACTAGCAAGAATTTCACAAACTATGGAAAAGGGTCTGATTTCCATGAGATTTTTGAACTTCTTGGTCTTGGTATTTTCAATTTGGATTCCGATGAATGGAAGCACGAAAGGACACTACTTCATTCATTGCTCAAAAATAAAAACTTTGAGATATTCCTCCAACAAATCATTCAAAATAAGCTAGAGAATTGCTTATTACCATTTCTTGATCAAGCATCTAAAGGAGTACAAGTACTTGACTTGCAAGATATTCTTGAAAGGTTCACCTTTGATACTGCTTGCACTTCTTTATTTGGATTTGATCCTAATTGCCTTCCTTACAACTTTAACGAGTTATCAGAAATTGCTTATGTAAAAGCTATTTCTGTGCTTGAGGATATGATATTGTTCAGGCACTATATTCCAAAATGCATTTGGAAGCTACAAAAATGGTTAAACATTGGTCAAGAGAAGAAGGGCAAGGTAGCTCAAGAAACTCTTCACCAATTTTTATACAAATGTATAAATTATTACAAAGGCAATGAAGATGTGGATGAAAGCCATTCTTGCTTGTTAAAGGAACTAATGAAGGAAGGACTGGAAAAGGGGGAAAAGTTTGACAGGTATATTCGAGACACCGCAGTCAATCTTTTAATTGCAGGAAATGGAACAATTAGTTCTGGTCTCAGTTGGTTTTTTTGGCTTGTTTCAATTCATCCTATTGTAGAAGCTAAAATTATTCAAGAGATTAGAGATAATTGTTTAACACAAGGGGAGAACTTAATCACTAATTTCAGTGTAGAAGTTCTTGATAAGCTAGTTTACCTTCATGGAGCTATAAGTGAAGCCTTAAGGCTTTTTCCTCCACTAGCATTTCAACACAAATGTGCAATCAAATCTGATAAACTACCTAGTGGAGACCATGTTAAGCCAAATACAAAGTTAATATACTCTTTGTATGCAATGGGAAGGACGGAACAAATATGGGGAGAAGATTGTCTGGAATTTAAACCGGAGAGATGGATATCAGACAGAGGACAAATTAAACACGTACCATCTTACAAGTTCATTGCATTCAATGCTGGTCCAAGAAGTTGTCTTGGGAAAGATATTAGCTTTGTTGAAATAAAAATGGTTGCAATTTCTATTTTATGGAAGTTCCGCATACATGTTGTGGAAGGTCACTCTATAGCTCCAAAAGTTTCTATTGCTCTTCGCATGAAAGATGGCTTGAAGATCAAAGTAAATAAAAGATATGATTGATATAGATTAAACATGACTTTGTAATATTCCCTTAAATAATGATCTTTGTACATCTTGTGTTTAGCCTTGATCCTTTTAATAATTTTTCTTTTCTAAAAAATAAATAGATATAAACAAATGCATAATAATAACAACATATTTTAATGACAGTGAAAGAATAATTTTATAGCTAATACTTATGATCCGTCTCACATCAATGAAAGTTAGATGTGATCATTTCACACTTTGGAGGTGATGCAGATAATATATATCTACCTCAAAATATAAGAAACTTTGGCACATAAAATTAATTAAGAAATATAATGAATTTTATGTTTTTACATTATTTCTCGATAATTTAAAGGTATTTATGCAACCATCGAATAAAACAAGTCATATGAATGTGAGGTAAAATTTGATTAAAAGCTAGTTATAAATACTACATATAAATCTACTTATATAATTTATTTTTATTGGTTGTTGGGTAAATGTCCTAAAATTATTGATCCGTATGAGTCATTAGATTTATTTGAATGCTTTATTGTTCGGTTCAGTTGCTGTGGTGCTTCATTCACCATTAATATCTCATTACCATTTATCTTATATTGGCAATCCATGTGATGTGACTCTACGATCCACTATTCATCAACTTTATGCAAAGCATTTGTTAAAAGTAAATTATTGAAGATTTAAGTTTTTTTTTTATTATCATGATATCGATACAAAGTTTCCATCACCGTAATGTAGAGTGGAATGTCCGGCAGTCTGTGCATTGTGTAATGTGGAGGAAGAGGATAGTAAGCATGTGTTTTTCAATTGTCCTAGTAGTCAAAATGTGGAGTATGTTTGTCTTTCTGCAGGTGGTGTCTAACGCTGCTAATAGTGACAATGATGGTAAAACCGTGATTTTTCATATTTTGCAACAATTGTTAAAGAATGATGTAGCCTTGTTTGCATGTATTTTCCGGAGTATTTGGAAGCAATGCAACAATCAAATTTGGAATAATGTCTCCGATGCTCAGAGTTTTGTGTTTTCTCGTGTTGTTTCAATGTTGCAGGACTAGAGAGCAGTGCGCGATGCAGCTGCTACATCAGGTACAGCAGCAACGCATGCTGAAATGCAGCGAACTTGGCGTAAACTGATGGTTGGACGGATAAAATGCAACATAGATGCTTCATTTCCGGTTAATTTTAATAGAGGCGGTATTGGTATTTGTATTAGATGAACATGGAGCCTTCATTTTAGCTAAGAATGAATGGTTTTCTCCAAAAAGTGATATTCATGTTGGTGAAGCATGTGGGCTACTGTGTACTGTCTACACTTAATTGGGTGCACAAGCTTAATTTAGGACCGGTAGAGTTTGAGTTGGATTCTAAGAGAGTGGTTGATAGATTCCGTTCTTCAAGTTGAGACTTTATTGAATTTGGTGTTATTATGGATCATTGTAAATTAATTTTCTCTACTTATTATAGAAACTTTAGTGTAGAGTTTTTGCAGAGACAGATAAATGATGTTGCTCATAATCTAGCTAAAGCGGCCACATTGTCTGCTAGTTTCCAAATTGTGGTTGATATGATAACTTATCAGAGTGCATGTTTATGATATGTACATTGTCGTGAACAGAAAGATGGAATTTGGGTTTGCCAATGTCATTTGCTTGCTGGTTACTATAAAATATAAATTTGATTAATATTTTTATTTCTTTAGAGAAACCTTCAGTGCGTATCTAGTTTAAGATTTTACTGTGCATTTTGTTTGTAATGTCTTCAGTTTTCTTGAATATCCCTTATGATGCCAAGATTAGAGCATTTTTCAAATTTAACGTCATACAAGTAATCAACTTACTAGTTTACCGATCAATTTATAACAACTTATTAGAGTGCATGTTTGTGATGTCTTCAGGCATTATTGTAGGACCGAAACAAAGCTGATAATGAGATTAATACGAATCATGGTTCAAAACAAAATTTTATTATTTGCAACAAGGAGCAAACAAATTCTAATACTCCATAGTTTGCATGTCTCAACTATTTCGAGGTAATGCACAAGAATCTATTGCAAAAAACTATGCCATAACCATAAATTAAACCATGAAACTTTAAAATAAATAAGGATCATGCAACTGATGCACTTGAGTTTTGACGGTTAGATTTGTTTTTTCTGCCCCAAACAGGAGTTGTCTCGATAAGTTGGTGCGGCACAAGTTGACTCTCCCTCTTAGTGCGCTTCTTAAAGTTGTGGACCTTCAGCCTAGCAATCTCTGCCTCTTCTTCAGGGGTTATCTCTCTTACTACAACAGTAAGCCTACATTCCGGTTTGTGCATGATTCCAGATCTTCCTTTGCCATGGTAGGAAACTCTCTTCTTAAAATCTCCCTTTCCTACGAATGCTTCAGCTGTAAGAAACATGAACACCGCATCATCAGTAAAGAGAAAACAAGGCAACAAAATAAAAATAAAAAACTTCACCCCTAACAATTTAGAGCATAAAAAATATTACCAACAATGAGGCGTTCTGGATCCAAACCATGATTGTGAGAAGCGTTTGCTCGGGCTGAATGAATAACCTGCAATTTGTATGAAATTTTAAAGCATGTTTTTCCTATAACTAGGAATAGAAGAACCTTCCTCTTCAATTAAAATCGTAAAGACCTCAAATTAAATTTAACAATAGCTGATGCATATCCCAGATCTTGGAAAGCAATTAAAATATATAGTTTTTACAATCTTGTCAAATTAGGTGACAAAGAACAATAACAAGTGTTACTACCTGATATACAGTCTTTGATGCCCGCTTTATTGTCACTTGCAACTGCAGCAATGCATCTTTAACAAGCATACCACGAACCAAAGTAGCAACCAAGTTGACCTTCTTTGGACTCTAAAATACAGTTTGAAAAATGAACATAAATTAAACCCTTGAAACATAAACCATGATAACAGTTTCCAGAGTAATAAAGATCTATAAGAGAGGCATTTCAACGGATAGAAAATTAGATGGCAAATTGTCTGCAAAATATTGTTGCAAACTGAATAAAATAACAGTTTCTTATCAAGTAGATGTGATTTTGACACGTCCAAATGAAAAAGGGCGATCTGAAGCTTGGGGCAAAGGAGGCAGTGCAGAGGAGGGATGAGATCGGAGTCGATGGAGAGAGGGGAGGGGGGGTGAGAGACAGAGTAGGAAGGGTAGCAGTAGAAGAGGTAATTGGGAATGAGATAGTAATAGAGGGAATAATGTGTGGTAGGTGGCCATTGTGGATGGAGAGAGAAAAGGAAGGGATGGATGCTAGGGTTATATCTATTCTTATTTCTTTCTTCTCTGTATCTCATCTTCATCTCAATTTTCATATGCATAGCTATAGTAGTATCAGAGATTGATTTGAAGAGGATAGGTTTGCAATTTGCATAAATTATGTATCTAACCTCGTACAAGACAGAGGTGATGAATCTCTACCATCTATTAAACATATATTATATTTAATGCCACCGGGTTATGGTCTACAGGTTCACCAAACTGGAAGTGGCGCTAAACGCTGAAATAAAACAATTCCATCTTTTCAATATCCACGTCATTACAATGATATGAATATACTATTGGTGAAGCTTCTTGTGTCCACTTTAACAAGCTTGATAAACACATTAAATTTAAATACGTACCTAACCAAAGATAACACAAAAGGGAAAACACGTGATATTTAAAAAAAAGTAGTGTAATGTTTTGCTGTACTACATCATCTTTGATTCCTTGGGTTTTTGCCTAGTTCCCCCAAGCTACTTATTTTTCTTTATTTTACTTCAATGAATTTATTAGGGTGCTGTATAGGATAGGTGGTTGCCTTGAGGTTTCAACATAGTTCGGATGTCAACCTTTACCATGTGATGCCTTTGCACTCTAATTTTTGCCTTAAAAAAAGCATTTGCCTCTAAAACATTTAATATAAAAAGTCTAACGCTGAAGCAAAAATAAGCTATGGATTTTAAGCAATTACATCAAAATTTGCCATAACCATAACACAATCTATCCTGAACAGAACCTAAATTCATATCAGATTGAATTATAATCAGTTACACCTGAATGGAGTACAATAATGAACTGCAAATGAAATAAAGTATTTCAAAAATTAAAGCCTATTTGATCATTTTAGGATGAATTGAAAATATTCAACAATGAATTGTAGATCTGAAAGTGTGTTACTCTCCTATTTCAAAGGAGTATAGCAGAAAGAGTTGGACGGGTATTGGTGGAATTGTACCGGTTGCTAAGGTTGAGAAGTCTGAAAATAGTAGGAAGTTTGTGCGTAACCAACTTTTACACAGGGAAGGGAACGTCGGAAGTGCTAGGAGCAAGTTAGTACTATAAAAAAATGAGGCTATGCACGAGTTGAGATATGGGGAAAGGCCCAGCAGATCCTTGAAGTTCTGCCTCAGTCTACTTTCCAATTTTCGGTGGTTCATTTGGATACTACATATGCTTTCCTCATCATGTTACTCATAAGTTATAACAGTGACAGGAGTCTGCTTCAAAATTTATACAGTTTGTATATCAACACTTTGATTTTCCCGTTTCTATCAGAATATGTGATATTAAAAATTAAACTATTTGGCATTTAAGTGAAATAGGCTGAGTATATTCAGCTCATTGGCTCAACTGAGTGAATAAAGCAGAAACTAGTTTTCCATCTAAAGCATTAAATGATGATAATTTCTTTACTTATTCCCTATTTATTTCGTGAAAAGCTATTGTTTTTCTTTAATGCACACTTTAGCGCTTAAAATTAAAATCTTTTCATACAAAATACATTCCATTTTAAAAATTTCAGGACTAAAATTTAAATACTGATTTTTTAAGATCTATCAAATAAGTCGATAGTGTAAAATTGAATGTGAAGCACTTGCATCCAAATCAGACATATAAGAAAACCAAAAGCAATCCATCAAGAGCACGAAGAGAAAACGCATCTCAAACCTGCTTTATTTTCTTTAGTACTGCTTGAACTTTTTCAGCCTTAGTAATAGCTTTCTGATTCTGTTCTTCACCTTTTGAACTACCTAATGATGAAATTGGAACTAAAGGCGACGAAACAGGTGCCTCCTCCGATGAATTTTTGAGCAACTGGGTAGAACTTGAAATTCCCTGAAATTGAATTTACAAATAATAAAATACAAAACATGAAGTTGAGAAGAGAACATTTTCAGTAGCAAAATAAATCTTTACAGAGATATAATAGTTATAACACGAGCTCAGTGTGACCCAAGATAGTGATTTGGTTAGTTGAAAGATAAATTTGAACAAACTACTCTATATAAAAGTATGCTCATGAAGTCCAAGAAAATAGGTCGGCACAGTTTAGAAAGAAGCAAGAAGAAAAGTATGTTCCACAATTCTTTTTGGTATGTGGTACGGATTCGGGTACGTGGTACGCAGCTCTTGAAGTATTGGATAAGTGGGGGCATATATACTCTGTGCACTTTTTGGGATCGTGGTACGTTCTAATATTTTAAATGGTACACCAGAAGTGGAACAAGGCTTCCTCTAATATTTATGCACATTAATTACTCATTCTAATTTGATTAACAATTATAAAATAAAAGAGAAACTAACCCAACAACTAGCAATGATAGGATAGTAACAGCCCTACATCGAATGAATGCTAAAACTAAAACCAATATAAGTTTAAGCTTTCAAACTTACATTTTTAAAATAGTCACACATCGGAAATTTCAAAACAACACAGAGGAACATTAGCTATAAAAGAGGTGCATATGTGAAGTGTAATATACTAGTGGGTTAGGAACTGAACGACAGGTTTTTATTAAAAAATAAATAAACAAAAAAGATAGAAAGAAAGAAACCAAACGGCTTCACATGTTTTAAATGCGTTATTTAGGGTTTTTAAAGTCAATGTTGTTTTTTAGTGCGACCCACGAACCACAACTTATGTGCAGCTGTGAAACCTATCAAAAACGCAGAATCACTAGTAGCGTCCGCGTCAACACCGATCCAATCTGCAATAGCGCCCGTGATCCCATCTGCTCCACCGCATTACTCGTCTGCGCCGCTCCGACACGGCTAGAAGCGGTGACCTCATTTTTTCCGCGCTGCGCCACGATAGTGGCCGCTCCAGCCGCTTTAAACAAACAACAGAGGCGGCAAAGCAAAGCTAAAGTGCCAGGCAATTCGAAGCTTATGAGCTGATTCTCATATTCGGCTAATAGCTTTCAGGTTTTAGCCGTTTGATATTGGCCATTTTTTTGTCCAGATTAGTTTCATTGATCCGGTACTTCATTTTCAGTGAATTGTGTGTGTATCGGAGAGAACCTATTTGCAGAAGTACTGTGAATTGGTAACCGTAAACCAATTTGTGGTTCTCTACTTGGTGCAAAAATTATGTGACTATGATCCATAATATAATATTATTCTCATTTATCAGTTTTGTTTTGTTCCTACAATAGTGGCATGTCTAGTCCCAAACGGCAACTCCCTTAAAGGTCAATGGGCCAAGCACTAAAGTGAAACCAACAACCTTAATATTTCCAAAAACAATTCTACAAACATTGAAACACCTCAAAAAGTCCAAGCATTTTTCTACAAGACATGAACCACACAACAACAAAGCACCGTTCCAAATAAGCTTAAACTATTTTTCTTGATCAAACTTCAAACCCTTTAAACCCTATCCCTATGTCAGGAAAGCTCAAGAGACAAACCTAATACTCACCACAGACACCAAACTACCTGTTCTACAAAAAATTAGCAATAAGGCAATGTACAAAATGTATAACTGCATCAGAGTTGATCGTGCACATTATACAAATAATATCAAGGCAAACAACTTCGCCTTAGGAATGTTTTTCCATTTCTTAATAAAATTATCAAGGGAAAACTTATCTATGCTAGAAGAATGAATTTAAAACAAAGTGCTAACTAAAGAAACCACTGGGAGTGAAATTCTCCAACCTGTGAACATGAAAGATCAACACATTCTAGGAAAGATTTTATGTATCAGTGTCCCTATGTCACAATAACAGAGAAAGAATACTCTTGAGATGTGCAAATGTTTACTAAATTGCTTGAGGAGGAATCCTTTGGCATAAATGCACAATCAATTTTAAATGGATAAGATTCACAGTTTAATATTCAAAACTATATAAATAAGGAAAACTCAATCAGCGGGAGCAAAAGCACTTACACTTTTTGCAATAGTATCAATACAATAAGAATCTCATGCAATCTATAGGAGAAAACTGCAAAGTCCCTTTACTTTGAGAAAGCCTTTTTCATTTGGATTACGAAAATATCACCTTATTTTTAAATTGTTTCCTGTTTTCAAACATTTTTTTAAAAAAAAGCTGTTTTCAAACATTTGTACAGGAAACACTGACAGAAAACAGAACACAATTTCTCAAAGTAAACAGGCCCTTGGTGAATAATTTGTGAAGACTAGTTAAAAATAATTGCGTTGCTAGTACTGCATAAATCACACCAGGAACAAACATTTGGTAACATCAAATCAATTTTGTTATACATGAGAATACAAGATGCCCTCAGTTCCAACTAAACCTAAGCACCAAACTTCTAAACCAAGCAGTGTCTCAATCTCATATCGCGGAAAATAGCTGGTTGTTCAATTTCAGCTACGCTACAGTACTATGTTGCAATTATAGCCACTATTTGACAACACTTAGTACTAGATTGTGTATCGCGGAACAATGATGATTTGTTGAAACACGAATTTACCTGATATTGAAAACAATGATAAAAAGGCCTTGAGACACTTGGCAAACTTGTTGACCATTGCCTCTGTAACTGACCTACAATACCCAAAAAAAATGTTTTTCTTAATAAACCCTTACAAAACTAACTCGTGACTAGAAAACTAAAAGAATATCAAAATGGAAACAGAAGAAACACTTTTAACCTTGTGAAAGAGAAGAGCCAAAGCGATAAATTACAAGGTTTGTAGCCGAACTATTAGCATGCTCCACTCCCTTATGAATACGACGAAGAATCGGGAAAATATGCCTCTGCCACTGCACCATAATTGTGTTCTTTTTTTCTGTACAAGAGAATAGGAAATAGTTTCTCAATCAAATTCCAAACATAGAAAACACACTCATTGTCTTGATTCAGTTCCTGGGTATGCAACAGTTCAATACTAAGCACATCAAAGTTAAAAAAGAAAACTACAAAAAATAAAATTATGACATTTAGGTGCGAAAAAGGGGTGAACTAACCCTAAAAAAATTTAGACATAAACGTGTGTGATGCAATGGAACAATAATTGGATTCAGGGAAATGGGTATCGATAAAAAAAGGAGATGAATATATGTGTGATTTCAACGAAACATTTCATCAAACACGTTGTGTGCGTGTGTGTCGAGATACTTATATAACGTGAAAATAAATCAGAGAAAAAAAGATGCATCTTACTGCGTTGGTTTTGTGTTGTTTTTGTGATCTCTTTAATCTGTATCTAAGCTTAGCTTCCTTTTTCCCACAGCTATTCGGCGCTGCTCACTCTCTCAGTAAAATGGAGAAGCCTCTCCCACCTTCGCTCCCAACTTCATTACTTCACGCACATGTTTTTTTTTTATATATATAATTATTTTCTTAAATATTAGTACTATGTTTTTAAAAAATTGTCAAATTTACAAAAAATAAATAATAATAATAATAAGCTGCAAGAAATTATTTTAATTTTTTCCGGTGATGGTATGAACATTGTATTAATATGTATGGTCAGAATTTGAACTCTGATACTCTCCGTTATTCATCTTGAAAGGTGAATTTCTAACTACTAGACTAGAAAAAAATGTCATAAAGTTACAAGAAAATTAATTACAAAAATTCACTTTCAATTATAAAAATTGTTCATTTTTGTAATTTAATTGATAAAATGTAAATAATTAATTCCCTTGAATGATCAAATTGTATGTTATGTCATTTAAAATATATTAAATCATCATTTTTAAGTATAAAAAATTAATTGAGAGACCAAAACTGCGTTATTTTAAAATAGGGTCATTTTTGTGAATGAATGAAAATAAGAGGATAAAAAAAACTATAATTAAGCCTAATATTTTTGACACTTTTTGTTTCCTAGTAGCAGATGCTGTGAATATTTTGATAAGAATTCAAAAAGTCATGCATAGCAATGTGGTGTCTCTTATGTCTCTAGATATAGTATTCAAGAGAATTGGTTTTGCCATTCAAAAAGGATTAGAGGCACAGCTTGTTGCCCCGTTTACCTTCCATTCAAGTGTAATTATCATACGTGTGTGTGTGTATATATATATATATATATTACCAAGATTCCATAATATTTTTCACTTTAATCCGGACTTAAACTTTAATCTTCTTACATCTTAACTGAGTTAACTTTTAGTTAAAACTAGTTCTGCTACCCACCCACCTTCAAAATAACTATTTTTATTTTACTAAAAATTGATATTGAGTCATTCAAGTTGAGTTTTTTTAAGCAAAAAGGTGTGGGTGAACTTGCAACCTCTAAATAGATTAAATAAAAAAGTACAAAAGGTTGGGGGGAGATAGAGTGTAACTCAATCAAAACAGAGAACGAACAACCTATAAAGGGATAATACATAATAATTCTAAATGGTAAAGAAAGGAAATCAACATAAAAGCAAATCAAAGTCCAAAACCTAAAACCCACATTTCAAATGCACAATTCAGCGAATTTGCTACGAGCACGAAACCAAATTGCAAAAAAAAAACAAAAAAAAAAGTGAAGTGTGAGTAATTGAATCCTAAATTTATATTTTGAAAATGGAAAATGAAATTGACCGCCAACACGATAACTATGCTATTGTCAATATCATATAATACTAGCATATAGATTGGCACTAATTGGATGTATGACCATTTGTGTCAATCACTTGTTTTTCTTTCTCTTCTTTGTTGAGTAAAGAAAGGTAAAATTGAAAATAAAATAGTCTAAATGAAGGTTAACATTGAAAGAAAATGTCGTAATATCAAAAGTTAGCATCCCTATAGAAATTCAATTATTTGATTGAGTAATAAACGAAAAAATTATGATTAAATAGTTTAAATCAATAGTAAAATTGGAAGAGAAAATACTACACTCGTAATTCGTATTACTTCTTTTGCCTTAATTCTCTTATTTTCACGAGAATGGAGTATCTTGTAATTTGAAGTTGAACCATAAGGTAAATAAAATATAGTCAATTAATGAGTGTTATAATTAGGATTTGAATTCGTGTGATTTGTCTTTAACTAAAGCTTATTAACCTAGTCACTTGAGTCCAACCACTCATAAATTGTTCTTCACATAAATCTATAATCTATAATATGTAATAAGCCAGACATATTTCCCTTTCTCTCTCCTCTCCTCATTCAACCTCATTTCTCACATTTAATGTTTCTTTTGCAAAATTTATTTAGTCTTTACATTTATGGCAATTGATTCAACATTTAATAGTGGATTTGTCCAATTACTCATTCCCCTATTCAATTTTGTCCATATCATTATCGGTTACTATTATTAAGGATCGCATCAATTTACCATTTAATAGTGGATTTGTCCATATCATGTTATCGTTTACTATTATTAAGGAAATTTTACACCTAATATTAATGACTAATAATTTGTCCATATCATGTCCATCCCAATCACTTTCATAGAAATTTTACACCTAATATTAATGACTAATAATTTTTACCATTCCCCATAAAATCACGTCAAATTCATTCTTCCAATAGAAATTCATTTTAGCCATTATTTTAATATTTTAATGCTCATTGATTAACAATATGTTTCACCCCTAATTCTTGCATCCATATCAAATACATCTAATCATAAAATATTGGTATTATTTGCATTAATACATATTAATTATGACAGCAAATAAATCAGGTTATGAGCATATTAGTCTGAGTATGAATGAGAATGACTCAAATATATATAGATATATATGCACTCTCATATTCTTCACTTTTGAAAATTCATGGTTATGGCTATCGTTACATTCATTTTTTTAATTGGGATTTCACAACTCAAGTAAAACTTATATGCTGATTTTGTACCCAAAAAAATTCATAGGCTGACATGAATACATAAGGAATCCAGTGACAATGGATGTTGCCAAGTGGCCACAGTCTCAAATTCACGGGTACAATTCTTAAACTTTTTGTACCCTTCTCTTTTCCGCTTATTATTCATCTTAATCTATATTCATCATTCTTTTTAATTTTTGCAGAAATGGATCTTAGATGAAGAATATGGTATCTGAACTCTATAGATATTGGATCTGACACTATTGATTAAAATTGATTAGTTTTAAGTGAAGATTATTTTGCCACATAATTATGAATGTTGTAAATTGGTTTTAAAGATGTAATGTGTATTATTATTTTTACATAAAAGTGTAATGTGTATTGTAAATTTTAAGTGACAGTCAAGTTGTGTTGTTTTGGTTGAATGATTACATTATACATTCATGTGATATTGTTATGTTTTTTCATTATGAATTTTCATCCTTAAGTTTTTTTATTATGAACTTTCATCCAATTATGATTTTTAGTATCCGGATTTTTAGTATCCGGAAGTATATTAATATTATATATGCCAACAAAACATTGTGGCTTTAGAAAAAGTCAATGTGACGAAAATGATAATGACGAGGAATACAATCACCCGAAGAATTTTTAGAGTCAATTATTTTTTGGTGGTTGTTGACATGAGAGTAATTTCCTTAAAAAAAAATTAGCAGTTGAATTCAATATTTTTTAAGAATTCAAATTAGGCCCAATTATAAGTTTATCCATAGGCCACCAAAATCATAAAAACGGGTCTGGGCATAATACATGATATATTGCTTACCTTAAGCTTTTAAAAGAAATGATACTCAAATTATTATATTTTTGACTTAACACTTGCATTTGCAAATGTTTTTGTTCCAAGCAAATGAATTTATATAGAGAACGATTTGTTGTTTTAATGAATTTAATTTTGTTAAACCAAAATGATACAATTTTTTTAAAAAGCCCCTATAATAAATGAATTTTTAAAGTGTGCTCTAAAAATGGGTAAAGTAGAAAAAAGAATGTATTTGAAAACCTCATTCTAACATAATGAATGTCTTAGGACCGAAAGAACACTTACAAATAAATGAATGGAGTTTGAATTTGAGATGTCTTTTAACCTATAAAAACTTTTGGAGATAAAATACATGTATTATTATAAAATAAAAAATTAGTTAAATAGATTTGAATAGAATCAAATATCATAATATAATTTAATGTTTTTATTGGAGTATTTCTTTCTTCTCTCAAATAATAGTTTTATATTTAATTCAATTTTTTATTAATAAAATGATAACAAGTATTAAGCATATTTTTACTGATGTGGGTATTTTGTGTGACTTATTAAACATGTTCGCTTTTTATGTTATAATTATAACTTTTAATTTTTTTATTTTTTATTTATGAAAATTTTAATATTTAAATATTATTTATATAGTCACATTTTTACCCGTGCTTAGCACGGGTTTGGGTACTAGGAGATATTAAATTATTCTCTTTTCATAGTAGTATTGAAATTTTTCTCCGTTTTATATTATAAATAAATAAAAAAATACATACTTATTAAGAAAAGTAAAATAGAATAATTTAAAATTAGAATTTGTGTTTTACTTGAAATAAGTTTCATGGAAAAAAGAATTTACAAACACGTTTTTACCCGTGATTTGAGTCCATTTTTTCAAAGAATTTTATACACATGCCATGTCCAAAAGGTTTCTCTTCTCATATGGCTTTGACAATTAATTCACATAATTCACATGAGAAACCAAAAATTCAAATTCTACATAGACAATTGATGATTTATAGTTGTACCATTAATACTAATAATATGAAATTTGGACGTTATTAAAAACATTCTATAATGAAATAGGCGATGCAACATTCTATTAATAGTTGTACAGAAAATTCATATCGTTAAGGAATATTCTTTTTATTGCAAACATTAATTTTATTATATTTATTGTACCGTAAAAATATCCAAAGCAATGTTTTATATTGGATTTAATCATTTATTATATTTTATTTGCAGATGTATAGAAAGACTATGAAAGGAATGAATTAATACCAAGTTGGTTGCGATATAACTTGACGGGATCAATGATATTCTTTTCTTAGAGTAGATTAAATTTATTTGATTAGGTTAAGATTATTTTCTGTATTAATTTTTTATTTATTTAGAGAAGACCAATAATTTCTACCAAAAAAAAAGAGAAGACCAATAATAAAGAGGAGGAAGAGAATTGTTCAAAAAAAAAAGGAGGAAAATAGTACAATTATTTTAAGACATTTATACGGGATTTTAAGACATTCTCCTATTTTTTATTAATTTTCCTATTTTTTTTTATCTATTTTATTTGTTATATTTTTTATCGTGGTTTTATACTTTTATTTTAAGACATTTATACGGGATTTTATACTTTTATTCATATATTAATACATAGACTTATTTTTTTGTATTTTTATGTGGCCTGTGTTCTTTTTATTTTGTTATTTATATATGATCTATTTTTTTTATTTATGTGAGAATTTTGCACATGTATTATTTGGGGATATATATATGCACACGGCGGTCGAACTATTAATTATCAGAGAATTCTTCCCATAAGAACAAGATGGTAAATACCAAAAAGTATATATTTTTGGTAAACGAATACCAAAAAAAAATATTATTATAGGAACCGTATGTTTGTTCATATGTTAATACAGAGACATATTTTTTATTTATAATATATACTAGGTTCTATATTTATGTTATTCGGAGGATATTGATGTGAAAATTAACTAATATAAGATATATTATATTATTTGGACTTTTTTTTAGGGTTTAATGTACACATGACACACTCATATCAATCATCTTCTAGCAGTATTTTGACATTATTATCACTAGCGGCCAGACAGGCGCGTTCCGCGCCTGCCTGTGTCTAACTTATGTCAAAAAAAAAAATATGTCTTATGTTATGGTGAGTTTGTTGATAAAAGATTTTTGCTACTAAAAAAAAGATGTACCTTATGATATGGTGAATTTGTTAATAAAAAAAATAAGGGTATTGTTGGTATTATGAAAAGTCGACACCAAAAATATTTGTATTTTCTTTATATATACTATAGATATAGATATAGATTATGTATAGATATGATGTGACTTTATAGTGTTGCCAATTAGCCAAGGGTATTCTTGGTATTTTAAAAAGTTCACACCAAACTTATGTATCCTCTTTATATTATGTATAGATGTATAGATGTATAGACTATAGATATTGATATAGATATAGATATAGATTATGTATAGATATGATGTGACTTTATAGTGTTGCCAATTAGCCAAGGGTATTCTTGGTATTTTAAAAAGTCCACACCAAACTTATGTATCCTCTTTATATTATGTATAGATATAGATGTATAGACTATAGATATAGATATAGATATAGATTATGTATAGATATGATGTGAATTTATAGTGTTGCCAATTAGCCAAGGGTATTCTTGGTATTTTAAAAAGTCCACACCAAACTTATGTATCCTCTTTATATTATGTATAGATAATCAAATTAATAACAAAGTTGATCTTTCTATCATTAATATGCTTCAAAAAAATAAAAGGAAACAGAGCAATGATCATTTATTTTATCATTATACATTTTGATTCAAATTTCACAATAAGCAATGGTCATTTATTTCTAATTGCAACGTCAATTGCTATTGGAATCTATTGATATATTATTTGATAGCTGTTTTTCAGATACTTTTGTACACATGGCATTTCGATAGTGATCATCTTCTCATATGATTTTGACAATAAATTCACGTAAGCAATATCAATCTCATTCAATGTAAAACGCTGCAATTTATTGATCTTTACTAATAATATATCTTTTTTTTTACAATTTTTTACAAAAAATTACTAATAAGCCAAATATATTTGAGAGAAAAAATATAATATTTTTTAATATAATTAAATGCTTTAAATGCTATAATTTGAGTATTAATCCTTTCTCAAAATATTTGGTAAGGATTGGTTAAAAAAAATATATTTGGTAAGAAAATACTACAATGACGAAAGAAAAAGTATTTAAAAAAGAGATTTAGTAAAAAAATACTATATATAATCAGTAAAAAAAAGTAGTTGATAAACGGGAAGTTAAATTTGAGGAAAAGAATTCATAGTAGTATTGAAATTTTCCTCCGTCTTATATTATAAATAAATAAATAAATTCATATTTATTAAGATAAGTAAAATAGAATAATTTAAAATATGAATTTTTGTGTTTTACTTGCTTGAAATAAGTTTCATGGGAACAAGAATTTACAAACACATTTTTACCCGTGATTTGAGTCCTTTTTTTCAAAGAATTTTGTACACATGCCATGTCCAAAAGGCTTCTCTTCTCATATGGCTTTGACAATTAATCCACATAATTCACATAAGAAACCAAAAATTCAAATTCTACATAGAAAGTTGATGATTTATAACTGTACCATTAATACTAATAATATGCAAATTGGACGTTATTAAAAACATTCTATAATGAAATAGGCGATGCAACATTCTATTAATAGTTGTACAGAAAATTCACATCGTTAAGGAATATTCTTTTTATTGCAAACATTAATTTTATTATATTTATTGTACCGTAAAAATATCCAAAGCAATGTTTTATATTGGATTTAATCATTTATTATATTTTATTTGCAGATGTATAGAAAGACTATGAAAGGAATGAATTAATACCAAGTTGGTTGCGATAGAACTTGACGGGATCAATGATATTCTTTTCTTAGAGTGGATTAAATTTATTTGATTAGGTTAAGATTATTTTATGTATTAGTTTTTTATTTATTTAGAGAAGACCAATAATTTGTACCAAAAAAAAAGAAGAGAAGACCAATAATAAAGAGGAGGAAGAGAATTGTTCAAAAAAAAGAAGGAGGAAAATAGTACAATTATTTGAAGACATTTATACGGGATTTTAAGACATTCTCTTTTTTTTTTTTTTATTAATTTTCCTATTTTTGTTTATCTATTTTATTTGTTATATTTTTTATCGTGGTTATATACTTTTATTTTAAGACATTTATACGGGATTTTATACTTTTACTCATATATTAATACATAGACCTATTTTTTGTATTATTATGTGGCCTATGTTCTTTTTATTTTGTTATTTATATATGATCTATTTTCTTATTTTTGGGAGAATTTTGCACATGTATTATTTGGGGATATATATATGCACATGGCGGTCGAACTATTAATTATCAGAGAACTCTTCCCCTAAGAACAAGATGGTAAATACCAAAAAGTATATATTTTTGATAAACGAATACCAAAAAAATATATTATTATAGGAACCGTATGTTTGTTCATATATTAATACAGAGACATATTTTTTATTTATAATATATACTAGGTTCTATATTTATTTTATTCGGAGGATATTGATGAGAAAATTAACTAATATAAGACATATTATGATAATTTCTTTAGGGTATTTTTGTTTCATATTTATTTTACTATCGAATTTAACTTTTTTTGTTTTTTTTTTTTAAAGTTTACACACGAGTCTATATTTTTACATAAAGATTTACACGGGATTTATATTTATATATTAATACGATATTCTATGTTTTATTTTTTTACTAATACGGGATTTTTTTTTTATGTTTATAAATTTCCATTCTTTTTATTTGAGAATTTTGAAAATTTTAATATTAAAATATTATTTTTGTAGTCTTATTTTACCCGTGCTTGGCACGGGTCCGGATACTAGTTGAACTTAAACTCGGAGAATTTAATATACGCCTCTTCTAAAATATTCACTTTCAAGTATAAAGTAAATAATTTTTTTTTTGGCAAAATATAAAGCAAATAACATCAACAGATGATTAACAAATCAAATATAAATAAATATAAATATTATAGATATCATAATAAATCATGAATTTATCATTGATTTACTCACTCATAGCAAATCTCTTATCATAATTATGTGTCAACGTGACCATCAAATATGGTGGCAACAAAATTACTTATCACGGTGATGTGGGAAAGACTATAGGATTGGTAACTAATCGTGTTGATTCCAAGTTGGTTGATTATCAGGATGATGACGATGAAGTTACTGACAACTTTGAAATTGGATTTGTTGATAAGACATCTGTGGAGTGGACATAATTTCTATGTTGCCAGTGGAATATGCTGACAAGTGTTTGATCTTGATGAGTTAGACGAGCAGTTCCAAAAATAGCAATTGGAAGATGCCCCTAGCATGATAACAGATTTGGATTCCATATAATAGTTTTCTACATTTTTATCTTGTGGCAAAATTTTAGGGTATTTTTGTTTTTCCGACATACATAAATACACCTACATATGCTCGATGTTTGAATGTAGGTGAATTTAAGTACATCAAAACTTGATCTTATACCTAAGGGAAATACACAAACCTGTGTGGAATTCTACATTCTTCAATTTCCCCTCTAACAAGATGAGTGGCTATTTGAAGCCATTGTTCATTCGAGTTGAGATAGATGATGATGTGATAAAGGTTAACAAGGTTTTGATCAATGGTGGAGCTACTGTCACCTAATGTCTGAGAGACTGATGAAGTTAATAAAAACTAAGAAAAACACGGTCACTCATAACATGGAGATCGCTGCTTTTAATGGTAAAACCTCAAAAATATGGTGTGATTACGCTAGATCTAAAAGTAGGATCCATGATTTCAATCAACAATGTTTATAATAGCACCTTCAAAGGAAAATTATAACTTGTTGCTTGTTTGAGAGTGGATTCATATTGTGAGAGTCATTCCTTCTACAGTTCATCATATCTTGGTTCTTTGGAATGAGGAGGGATATGTCGAACACTAGGAAGCTAATGGAATTGCCATCAAAGGATAACACATCAAACTCTACTTCTACTTCATTTTTATAAGGAAAATGCTAAACAGTGCCCCCGGGGCGGTTAGCATGACCCTTTTTATAAATAGGACTTCATTTTTCGACTTCTACCTCCACTCATAATATTTATAGATAAAAATTCAGTCTCATACAACCATCAAATTCAATTCAAAGGAATAAGCGACTTGTTTTCAAGTCAACATACAGGAGATTTTATGAAATTACAGATTACGCATGAGACTCTGAAACATGGCAAAATTAAGATGTTTGCCATATATTCCAGACAATTAATGTAACGGATAAATTAGATTCTAGGGACAAGCCGGTAGAATCAAGTCTCAAGAGTAGAGATTCCAATTATCTAGAATAGAATCCGGTACCAAAGAGAGATTATGCAAAGCATAATATTGAATGAGAAAGGTTTTTTAGAGAAGAAGATAACTTGTTGAATATTGATTCCTTTTCAAAGTGAGGCACAATGCCTTTAAATACAACCTAAAGGATAAAAATGTAAAATGACATAAAATAAACTATTATATAAGATTAAAATAAACTACTTAATTCATGATATTTATTTCCCATTACAATACCCTCCCCTTCAAACATCCTTGTCCTCAAGGATGAACAATCACAAGTGCCGTGTTTAAGAGGCAACACTTTCCATTTGCTTAGAACTTTAGCATCTCGAACATTTCCTCTATTAATCATCTTCCTATGTAGAATAGCCACAACAAAACTAACATTAGTAGCAACCTTCCGCGATCCATTCTTCGGTTGCCAATCCTTCAAGTTGGTTAAAACTTTAGGAGCATGAAAACTACCCTTGTAGATCATCTTCCTCTGCAAAATCAACCATTTATGAACTTCATAATAGGCAGCCTCAAAACAGTGCAGTTTCAAATAAGCAAACAATAGAGCCTTCCGATATATTGTATCTCCTTTAATATATTGAAGCATTTCAAGTGCATAGCAAATTTTGACCAGGAATGTATTGATCTTCATGCAATGTTTCAGACAAACAAAAAATATAGCACTTTCATCTTGTTTTAAATTAAACTTGAGCATTACCAAACTAGTTGAGTTCAATAATTTGAGTGCTAGTAAGTTCTTTTTTCTACCTAAAGGACCACACAAGAGAACACACAATTGATGAATAATCATGTGAGATGATTTTGTCAAAAGCTCCAAGGTCAGTTTTGGATGTCCAAAGTGAATTCGCATTATTTCAAAACATAACAAGCCAATCTCATTACCACCAACCTTAGAAACACAATAAACACATCTGCCATCTGCCCTGTCACCAAAATAACAATGACTTTTTGCCATAATAGAACTACACTCGTCATAAAAAAAACCATTCAAGCAGCTCCAAGTGTGAACATGTTGCATTTCAATTACCATGTGAATATTGCAAGTAGGAAGTTCCGAATTATTGTTGAAACTATCCATGTACACACAACACAGTTGAACGCTATGTGGGATCGCTTGAGCATATGATATGTGAATCAATTTACTGACTAGAGGTTTAACTCCCCTCAATACAAACTTCTTTCCAAATATTAAAAAGTCCATTTGAAGCTTAGAGAAGTTATGAAGAACTGAGCTAAGTGAGTTTAGCCCCCAATTTCCAAAACTTAAATCACAACATTCCAGAGGTAACATCTTCATATCTGATGTGAAAGTAATTGGTGTTATCTTCCAATATGGTTGAGATTTATCATGATAGGCCTCTTGGTTAGGAATAAAAATGCTAATATTCAGAAATTTATCATTAAAGTTCACAACCCCATTTGCTTCCAATATTAGAGTACTAATGAGACCATTTGATTCCTTTGGCATGATCATTTCTCTATGAAAAATAATTATGGGTGACATTTGCTTTAAAAACAATACCGAACTAACCTTTTTCCATTTCCAACCAATTTGATTGTGACTTTTCTTATGTCTAACATCAGTTCTCATGCATATGCGGCCAACACAAGAAAGCTCAAAGCAATTTCTACTATCACCAAGCATGTGCCACTCTTGAAATACCCTGCTGTAAGCATTGTGTGGGCTATAATAAATTGGTTTGTGTTTTCCCTTTAAATCCTCTAAAATTAGAAGACAAAATTCACAGTTATTGTGCAGAAACCATGAATCCATCACCCCTATGCACCTTGAATGATTAGTAGCAGGACATCTATCACAAGGTAAGGTTCCACTCATTCTATAAAGACAACATCCATATTCATTTATGTTAAAATCATCTTCATAATTATCTGGATGTTTCCTAACCTTTAATTCTAAAATAAAATTCATAGTTACCTCAGCTTCATAATGAGCGTGTCTTCCAAAATACCAAAACTCCCAATAGTATAAACTCAACATATTGAATAAGGTATAGTGACTAGGCATAATACACATCCTATTAATGCCTTTGGACAAATCAAATTCAACAGCTTGCTCATTATCCATGCATCTATTGATGATGACACTCCAAACAGCTATGTGGCCCTTTGGCATTTCATCAAACAGTTGGAGGGAACTTTGCAACATTGAAAAATGCTTTGCAGTAGTAACCAACAGAGAAAAATTGAGTGACGATGATTGAACCGCAACCCAATCAGGTGGTTCTGGAGGTATTGGCAATGACATTGTTGATGGAAATTGAACCGAAATAAAAACAGAAGAAATTGGAGGAAACAAGAGAGAAATCATTCCACCGGGATCAAAACATTTGAGCTTGTTGAGGTTTAGAGAAATTGATTGTGCAGACACATCAATTGTGTTAGATGACAGTGGTTTGATTTTTACCTTACTCAAGAGTTGCAGATTGGATGGTGATGAATGTTGTTGTGCAGATTGGAAGGTTTGATTTTTACCTTTTGAGAGTGGGATAGATCCTGTCATAGTTGGTTTTTGGTTCAACGATGTGGATTTCAACTGCTGCATTGTGGGCATATGGTTAAACACTTGGAGTGACAGCCTCGGAACCGCGCTACTATAGTTTAAGAAAGAAGAGTCGTGGTCAAGACTCTTCATCTCTGTGTTCATCTCTAAATTTGAATCTGCCACAACTTTTTCTTCAAGCTGTGCCTTCTTTGTGCAATCATCGGACAATGTCGAATTAGAGAAAACTGTCGTTGAATCGGAGTGTAAAAGTGATTTTGGTGGACATGAAAAGGGAGCTGGGATGTGGTGGTTAAAATCATTATCCCCTTCCTCATCCATCTCTACTACTTTGAATCGAATGCGCTTATGCTTCGATGCATGATCTCGAGTAAAAATTTCATCGCATAATAAACATAAACCCAATTCCATCTTCTCTTCCACTTCGAAAGCACTCAAAATTTTCACGGATTTGTATTTTTCAGCCATCATGAGCGCGCCAAATCAAAGGCTCTAGATACCAATTGTAACGGATAAATTAGATTCTAGGGACAAGCCGGTAGAATCAAGTCTCAAGAGTAGAGATTCCAATTATCTAGAATAGAATCCGGTACCAAAGAGAGATTATGCAAAGCATAATATTGAATGAGAAAGGTTTTTTAGAGAAGAAGATAACTTGTTGAATATTGATTCCTTTTCAAAGTGAGGCACAATGCCTTTAAATACAACCTAAAGGATAAAAATGTAAAATGACATAAAATAAACTATTATATAAGATTAAAATAAACTACTTAATTCATGATATTTATTTCCCATTACAATTAATTTGCACTCCAACATACAATCATCTATATAATGTGAATAATCACGTTTAAGGGAAAGGAAACAAAAAATTAAAAGGAAAAAACTTGACGAGAAACAGAACTGGCTTCGTTAAAGAACTAAAATATTACGAAGTGTCAGAAATCAGCCAACAGACCAAAAAGATCACCATTGGCGTAATCATTGTCCACCAAGCTGACCAAGAAGTAGCTGCTTCCCACCTGCGACACAATTAGAAAGAATTATCAAAACTCTGAAACCTCTACAGCCAAAAACAAAAATACAGCACTGACATGAAGTACATGATGGGGTTGTTTGATTCAATGTTTCAAAAATCGAGCTCGACGGTTCAATCGATTAAACCGTGAACCGGCACTCTCCATGGTTAAGTTATTTGAATGGTTGGATCACGGTTTCGTCACAGTACAAGCAGGTTAAAGTAGTCGAACTATTATTCAAAGGTCTGGCCGATTCAACGTACGGTTTGATTTTAAAATAGTGGTTGTTTTAGTTTTTTAAAACAGGTATTATCTGTTTTGACATTTTAGTTTTAAAAACAATACAATAAGAAACAGTGTTACAGAAAAAGTTAACCAAACAAGTTTTCCAGTTTTAATAAACTGAAGAACATATTTTAAGAAAAATGGAACAAGCCCTATGGGAATCAACCAGGCCCTATAGTATTTCTAAAAAGGTTATGTGCAAGCTTTAAAGGATTTATCGGTCGAAAAACTAACCTCTTCAACCAATTTCCTGGAGGCATCAGCCTCAGGGTACAAGCTCGCCCATGCTCTAGACCAAATTTCAAATGCCTCATCCTTCCATACGCTGAAGCTGACAGGATCCACAATTGTTGGTTGTATTATTTCCTTAGCTGGGAAGACCCCCCATGTCACGGCATTCACATCAGTTTGGCGCACATTAGATTTCCAAACCCCTTCTTTATTCACAGCCATATAAGTTAGGAATGGTCGATCCTTGGTTTTCTCAACAAGTGCATCCAGCTTTTCCTTAGAGCAGAAGAACTCTAAGTATGCCTTCTGGTAAACATACCCACCAGGTCCACCCCAGCCTAGGTAATATGTCAAAATAAAAGAGTTAGTGTATCTCATGTTACCAATAATATGGGTGACATCAATAGCCTAAATCATAATTTTACTGGATTTCTCATACGGATGTTGCCATAGTTTCATAACTAACTTGTAAAAGAAAATTAGTCATATATAGTTAACACAAATTAGAATGCTCAAATCCAACATTCAGAAAAAATCAAGTACGGATACAAAACAATATTTTTCCACCCACCTACAGTAGGAGAATCTGACTTCTCCCCATTGACTGCTGGCTGGCTATTAATGGTGAGAAAGCCCTTTGTGTTAATCTTCTCCAGGTGCTCATTTATGATCTTTGTCTCTGGCTGAAGACCATCAAGTTCTGACCAAGGATTGGTTCTCAACTTTCCCAGGCAAAACAATCTGAATCTCTGATATGTAACAATGAACAATTATTTAGTTGATCTTGAACTGTTGGTAAGAATGCTACATAACAACATTCCAACTAAAGTAATTCTACCTCATAAATATCTTCAACGCTTTTCAAGGGAACAGCCCATTCTTCAATAAGCTTCTTGTCCTTTGCACGTGGCCGCATGAACTGCACATTGTAAAGTAAAAGAAATTGATATCAACAGTGAAAGAAAATAAAAGTGTGACATCAACATATTAAAAGTGGTCATCTGCACCTGATAGTCAGTTAATGCGCCATATGATGGGTTACCGGAATCACCCCAACGCCCATGTGGGTATTGATCCCATCCTATGGTCCTTGATATGTAGCTTTTTGGACGATTTGCCCTACAATGGTTGGATGAAAAAGTGAGAAATGCTTCAAACAAATACAGACACTCCTCTTATACTTGGGAACAAGACGATAGCTGCAACAGTGACATACCAAAAGATTGGGCGAACATCTTCTTTAACACGGAAAACATTTGTAGGGCGTCTCCAAGGTAAGGATCTAGAAATTTTGGATTCTTCAATTAAGCCAAGGCTCTGCAAGTAAAAAAATCAACATCAACTTAAGTAAAGTCTTGCCAAAATAATATGAAAAAAGCTATACATTCACATGCTTTCACACCCAACAACTCAAGCTTTTGGGATATAACATTATATTAGAATCTCTATAACTAAGTGGGATAGAATTTGATCCTTTTTGCATACATTCTTTTAATACAAAATTGCCTTTTTGCACAAGGTAAGTGGACCTGTGCATTACCACACTTAAAGCCCAAAGGGCTCCTGTGGGAAGGGGCATTTTAGATATAAAACCAGTCATTTGCTTTCACCAAACAATTCAATCTTTAAGAATAATTGGTTAATGACAAATCGACGATATACATATCACAAGCTACAATGTTGCATGAAATAAGAGACCAACCATTAGTATTGCCAGTGCTGATTTCTCCATATTTAGCGTATAAAGATGCACCGTCTTAATTCCATGAGCCATGATCTTTTTGCACATTTCAGTTCCCAGGTGTATTCCATAAGCCTTGACAGCTTCTTCATTGTCCTTGATAGGCTCTAGAGCAGCCATTATCTCAGCAGGTATCTAGATTCATTGAAAATGAAACAACATATTACAATTACAATTACAATCCATGACATTGACTACCAAAAACACAACAGTAAAAAGCAAACAAATAGAAAACTATTAACAATTAAGTGAATTTTCATGCCTTCTTTGGGGGATCCAAACTCCAAAGGTTCTTAAACTAATAGAATATTTTGGAAATTTAATGCTGGAATATCTATAAAACAATTTTTGCTTACCTTTGTTTTGCAAAAACCGGTCATGCGGATAAATCCCTTGTAATTGTTAATGGGCATAATTCCAGGCACAATAGGACATGTTATTCCAATTTGGCGACAATCGTTCACAAATTTGAGGAATATATCAGTGTCATAAAATAACTGGGTGACAATCAAATCTGCTCCAGCATCAACCTATAAAGGAAACATAAGTTCAGAAAAGGAGGCCAAAATAAGACAGAAAGATTAACAAAAAGTCTCTGCAAGACCCCCATGGCTGCAGCTCAACCCTGCCACTTTTATTATTAAATAAATGCAACTTTCCTGACTTATCTATTTCTTTTCTTACATGTTTAAGCATGCCACTGCCAGTCACAGATTTAAACAATTCCCAAAAATTATATTCTAGAGCTGATAAAAAAATTTAAAAAAAAAAAAAAAAAACTTTTGAGGAATAAAAAGGGTAGATTCTGATTTAGAGACAAGACCTTGCTCTTCAAGTAAGCAAGATCCTTTTGATAACCTTCTGCTGGAGCCAACCCATCATTTCCTATAACATCGGGATGTGCCTCTGAAGAGAAAGACAATAGAATGTGAGATCAAAAGATGGTGGGAAGAGGAAAAGAAAAACATATAGTAGGAAGAAATAATAAAGATGAAAAAAAATGATAACATAAGAAAGAAACCTGGATAACCAGCAATCGTAATGCCAAAGTAGTCACCATATTTGCTTCTGATATGTTGAACCTACAAAAGCATCAACATCCAAAAAATCAAGACTCAAGACCAGAGACATATATGTCAAATTTTATGAAACTAAGTGTTAGGTTTTATCATCAATAAGAATTGAATATAATGTACCATAACTTATTGGAAACTGGTGTCTATTTATTTAAAGTATGGTCTGTAAAAGGTGCATTTCTTTGCATTTACAGGTTTTTGATTACTTTTCTATGTTGGGAGCAGTAATAATTTGAAAATATCCCCAATACATTAAGAATCTCCCGAGTAAGAAAAATTAGCATCATCTTTTCAGAAGTCATCTGCTATGATGAATCAAACAGTATTTTTTTTTTAAAAGGATGAATCAAACAGTGTTATATTGAAAGTATGTCTTTTTACAACGGTAGAGCTTTTCCTATTAAAGGATTTTGTCAAAATACTTTCTGAGAAAATAGCTTGAACAAAAATCTAAGTACTGAACTCTGAGAATGGAAGCATGAGTTAAGACATGATATCACGTAATGATTCCAGCCAACCTTGGCAAAAATAGAAATGTTATAATAGCAACTCATAAACAAATTATTCAAAAACTGAAAACTGCAAGAGAGAGTGTTGTAACTAGGAATGATTCTCAGCACAGCTCCTAATGGCACAATTAATTGAAACGTCAAGACACATTAAGTGCATATTTGGGTGAGTGTTTCACAAATATGATTTTAAATAAACTTTATTTTATAAAATTTATTCGTTTAAAATTGAGTTTGAAGTTAAGCCACTTATAGTTGGATGTTTTTTATTCTAAAACAAGCTTGCCAAAAAACCTAGTACAAATTTTTCAACTTATCGTAAAAGCTACTTTTATTTATTTCTTCTAATCAAATCGAGTTTTAAAGGCAAAATCAATTCAGATACAAAGTATCCACGCATACTAAAACCATGCTTGTTAAGGGAAAAAAGAAAACCATTTTCATATCTCCACCCCGTGATCTAAAACTACACTAAAAACAATAACAAAACAGAGCGAAAACCATCTAAACCATGCTAATATGATTTTAACATATTATTATCTTCAAATCAATGATTAATTAACACTAGTACTATAAACAAGAATTACTCAAGAGTAAGAAACATCCATACCAAGTCACGCGCGCAAGCAAATCCACCTTCAGTCTGAACAAACTTCTCCTGACCATGAGGCGGATCACCACGAAGAGCAAGCACATTCTGAATCCCATTAGACTTAATAGTCTCGAGAGCATGATCAATCTTATCAACAGGCATATTAGTACATGTAAGATGCATCATAGTTTCAACACAAATAATATTCTGCATCTTATTCGCAATTTCTAATGTCAGATCAGCAGTTGTTCCACCAGCACCCCAAGTAATATCACAAAATGATGGATTATGAGCAACCATTCGGTCCATTCTCTCGAACAAATTATCAACTCCATCTTCAGTTTTCGGCGGAAAAAACTCAAATGAAAACACTACTCTGTTTGGATCCGCTGCAGCTGATCTAATTTTGTCTATCACCTTCATTTTTTTTCTCTTTTTATCAATTTAACTAATTCTCCTGAAGCAAGTAACCAACAAAACTAAAATTAATATAATTAATTACTAAAATCAACAAAATTAATAATTAGATCAGCTAGATCCAACAATTAACTAAGCAATTTCATAAGCAAAACTACAACTACAAAGTTTCTGAAATGGTGACAATTATTTTCATACAGATCTAAAAAGAAAAGACGGTTAAAGCAAATTGAGCAGAAATTCGATAGTGTAGTAGATCAGATATATGAACATTATAAGCAGTAAATTGATGATGAATGAAATGAGGATTAACGAGAATGATGATAATTGAATGGGAATGGGAGAGGGAGAGAAAGAGGAGGTGTTGAATCGTACCTGGAGAGAGAGGGAGAGAGAATGAATGAAGAAGAAGCGCGGAATGGGAGGAGATGTATTGTGATTATTTATAGATGTATAGTGATAGATCTGTGTGACTGTGAGGATTGGTGGTTGGTGGCACTGTCTTACCGGCTACTATCCTTTGTTAATCATTTATTCAAAAAAATTCATGTCAAATCTTATGTTGTAGATAATTAAAAATTGTTAATTAAGTAGTAATTGAGAGAATAATTTAATCGGTAGAGATAGTTTATGTAATATTTTAGTCATTAGGCTATTTAACAGACAAAAATATATTTTTTTTTTATACAAATAGTTTTTGTTTTTTGTCAGGTTGTCTAGTGACTTTAAATTCCACTTTAAAGATGGATAAGTGTTCAGGGTTCGAATCCCGGCCCCTGCATATAAAATATTGATGTTCCTACCAACTGAGTTAAAGCTCACGTGTACAAAAATAATTAATTACTAGTCTCTTATTTTGTTTATAAACAAAAGTTTTCATAATTTTTTTGGACTTAAATATAAGTAAATCCATAATTCTATTCATATTTAATGGTATTTTTTCAAAAATGTTATTACATTAGTATTTACTTAATGTTGTGAGTATGCGTTACTAGATGGTATTAGGGGTAAATTAGTAAATATAATTTTTTTTACATAATATTAAGAAAATTAAATGTACTTAACTATTTATTTTTAATAAGTGTAAAACCAAAATAAAAAGTTATCACATATTAGTGTCAACCAAAAATAATAAAACCAAAAATTAAATGTACTTAACTATTTATTTTTAATAAGTGTCAACGATCACTTTTGTCAATCCAAGATTATAGTAGCATGGTCTAGGCTTACAGAAGGAACCACATGTCTTAACGTGGATGGTAGCTTGTTGGGCACTACAAATACAGCCGGGTATGGTGGGCTGTTGCGTAATAATAATGGTGACTTTATTTTGGGTTTTTACGGTGTTGCAACAGTTCAGAGCATTTTATTCGCCGAGCTTATGGCGGTGCTACATGGCTTACAAATTTGTTGGGAGAATGAGTTCAGAAGAATCATTTGCTTCTCAGATTCGCTTCGGGCAGTTAATTTAATCCGGGAAGGAGTCTCGGCTCATCACCGGTTTGCGAATGAAATCTTTAGCATCCGTCAACTAGTTGATAAAGATTGGGATGTGGTTGTGGAACATACGCTCCGAGAGGATAATGCTTGTGCGGATGTGCTAGCCAAGATGAGTGCTCTCTCTAACTTGCCATTAGTGAAAATTACTTCACCTCCTAATGAACTCTCTATGCCTCTTCTCGCTGATGCGCAGGATGTAGTTTTCATCCGGGAGTAATTTTTTCTTTTTCATTTTTTTCTCTATTGTAACCAAAGAAAATATAGTAGAGCCTCTTAATATAAAGTTCGACAAAAAAAATAAGTAAAGTCTATAAAATGGGAAACCGAGATGGAGAGAATGTGAGGGGAATTTGAACTAAGTCTAAATTAAATTAAGAATATTATATTGTTTGAATATTTAATGCGTTCCAAAGATGTTATATTTGATCACTTAAAACATTAAAAGACTAGACCATGTGGATGCTCTAAATTGACAAACGCTCTTTTGTTTAAAACCTACAAGAATAAAAAGTGAAGTAAATAACAATAGTAATCAAACTAAACAGTCTAAGTAATTAACCTAGCAACTAAGTATGTGTTTCGTTTTTTGGTAGACATAATTGATTTTGATAGAATTGAATTTGACAGAATTGATTTTGACAGAATTGAGTTTGACAGAATTAATTTATGTTTAGATACAATAATACAGAATTGATTGTTGTCAATCCATGTTGTTTGGATAATTTTGAACAAAATTGCTTTTGAGTGTATAACTATCAAAATGGGCATAGATAAAAATTACACATCATTATAATACTCGTTAAAACATAAATTAAATTAGCATAATACTAAATATGAAGTAGTCAAATAAAAATTACAAATAGACAATAGAATTTAAAGTGCAATATTATAGTACTAAAATATTATCACAACGCTAATTTATGAAGAAGAAAAAAAAAAATCAGTAGAGGGCAGTGAAGGGTTCTCGATAGAAAAATTGAAAGACATGAGTATTGATGTTGATGAGATACAAAACAGAGTGTTGATGAAAGAAAAAATCAAAGAGGCCAGTTAAGGAAATAATAGAGGAGTTTGTATGTCATAAATGTAGAATTGATTCTCCCCACCATAAAAACTATAAATTATGGCTTCAACTAGAATTGATTCTACTCACCTTAATTAGAATGGATTTTGGAGAATAACCAAACACAATTTATTTTTTTTCATTTTCAAGGTAGAATGGATTCTAGGGTGTGTAGAATGGAAACCAAGCACACACTAAGTGTAAAGCAAAATCACACAACCAATCAAAAGATCAAAATAAAGAGACCGAAGGAACAAGAGATACAATGAGTCTTTACCAACTTCGACCTAAATTGACCTACGTCTGAAAGAGAGTGTCGTTCTTTGATCCGTTATCGATGGTCTTTACAAGAGATACAAAAGAGTTATGGGAAATTAGCTTTAAGTGGAAAACCAACCCTATTTTTTTTTCAATCTCTTGTTAACAATAGTTACAAAAGTGACCAAGAAACAGTCATATACTGCTCACCGGAGCAATCCCAAATTATCTTATTTCCTCTTTCAACCCTACACTTGATAGTTTTCACTCAAAGTACTTCTCAACCCTATAATCTCTCCCAATAGACACCAACCCTTAACTCGTAAGGTTTCCTAAGAATCGTCAGTTTTTGTCACTAAGGTTCTCTACTAGGTTATTACATAGCTCACTCCAAGTCTATAAAACAAAGGAGGTTTTTTTACCTAAAGACACAAGTAGGCGCCTCACACATCAGCACACCTGCCTCGTGATCAACTAGATGCAAAATGCTGCATTGTTGTGACAACCGCCTTGCGGCCAAATCCACATGTCCATCGTTCAAGGCAAAGTGAAAAGCTTCCAATCCACTGTCCAAAACTTCCTTGTGATTTAAATTCACGTGTGAAACACTTAAGGCGAAATTGTCCAGAATTTGAAGACACACACAACAATTCTCTACCTTGACTTTAAATTGGTGGTGATGTAAATTTAACCAATAATCTCCTTGTTGTTCTCTTCACCTTTGAATTAATCTTGAAGACAATATACCAAGTTCAATCCCTACTTGAACCTTGACCTAGACATTAATCTCTACTTGCATTGAACTACATTAGGCTTTTTAGGTAATTTCACAAGTTGTATCATAGCATCTTCAGCTCTTAGAGTGTACATTTTCATCATCATGAAGATTCACTTGCCTCCAACCACTCTTGAATTTTGGGATAGTCCCACAAGTTGTACAATACATTCTTCAATCCATATAATATCTTTTGTGTTCTTGAAAAATTTGCATTCAAATATATCTTAGTGAATTTATCATTTCACTTATCATTTCAAATATATTAAATTTATCTTTGATTTTATTCGTGCACGCTTTTTTTTAACAAAGGAGAAAAGCTAAGGTGACCAACTTCTAGAAACTTAACATAAAAAGAGAGAGATACAGAAGAGACGAAAACAAACAAACCTTCCTCAAGGTTAAGAAAATTGAAAATTAGACGGATCAAATCTATTAACAAGGTGATTCCTAAAAACAATGGGTAACTATCAAACCATATGGTATCATTAATGTCAAGGCCTAAACTAGCTAGTTTATCTGCCACATGATTTCTCTTCCTATAGATATGAGAGACTACAAAATACATATTTCTCACCAAATGCAAACAATTGTTCAAACGGTTTCTTAGCTTCCAAGGAATAGATTGAGACTTGAAAGTTAGAGTCAAAAGTTTGGAGTCACACTCAAGCCAAAGATGATTCTAACCCTCTTATGTGCGATCTCAATAGTAGCAATTGCACCAATAAACTCAACCGAGAAAACATCATTAACTCCTAAATTAAAAGCAAAAACCCTAAATCATTAACTTAAAGGTTTGTCTAACATGTGCAATATTTCACATGTTAAAGCAATAATTATTTATTAAAAAATTATATATTTAATATAAATACACAAATTTTAATACAAACTTACTATTTTAAATTTTTTAATTAATATATGTGAATTTACACATGATAGAAAAATAAAGTACCATTTGTGCATGCTTATTAGAATATTAGTTACAAAAACTATTGTAAAATAAATAGCAATATTTTTATCGAAAAATGATTAATATAAAATAAATTATATAATAATTGATAGTCAAAATTTCACAATAACATCGTATATTTAGGACCGAAATAGTTTGAAATGTATATATTCATAAAGGAGAATGTTAACTTGTGCCCTTAAGGCACATGTTAAGGAAGCAAAAATAGAAATTATTAAATGTTAATTTGTGCATTTTGACTTTTGAAGCATTAAATTTATTGTATCATTAAATGATGAATTTCTATTTTGGTATATCTTAACATGTGCCCTAAGGGCACATGTTAACAAGACCCTAATTGATAGTCAAAATTTCACAATAACATCGTATATTTAGGACCGAAATAGTTTGAAATGTATATATTCATAAAGGAGAATGTTAACTTGTGCCCTTAAGGCACATGTTGTATCATTAAATGATGAATTTCTATTTTGGTATATCTTAACATGTGCCCTAAGGGCACATGTTAACAAGACCCATTCATAAATAATGTTTAGTCAATCAACCAAAAAAAATAATAATAATGTTTAGTCTTTTTTGTGAATAAAAAATACATGTTTAGTCATTGCCTTGGTAAATTGGTTGGTGGCTTTGGGTTGGTAGGGTCTAAGTGCTGGGCCAATTACTTGCATGCAATAGTTGGTGGCTTAAGTAGACACAAGTTGGTGATCGTGTATTTGCACAAAGTGTTTTAGATTGTGGTCCTTGTAAATTAATTTTTTTTTTATAGAATAAATTTTAAGTGAGATGATGGTGCTCCGATTTGAGATGAGGAAGATCTTAAATTCTTATAGAGTATTTATAAAGATAATAATATTTGCGGATTTACAATATACATTACCCTTCTTTTACTTTTTTTCAATATTAATAAACTGGAATTTTATATAAACTTTATTAAGAAAATGCGAGTTTATATATTATTCAGTCAATTTCAATATAAACTACAGTATAATTTTATATGAACTCTATTACGAAAATGTGAGTTTATATATATATATATATATATATATATATATATATATATATATATATATATATATATATATATATATATATATATATATATATATATATATATATATATATATATATATATATATATATATAGGGGTGTTCGCGGTTCGGTTTGGTTCGGTTTTGAGCATAAAAGTCATCCTAATCGCAAGATAAAAATGTATGCGGTTCGGTTTAGTTCGGTTGATTTTTAAAAAGTCATGCAAACCAAACCAAACTAATGCGGTTAAGATTGGTTAGGTTTGTGCGGTTTATACGATATAAAAAATATGACAATATTTTCAACTTGTTACAAAATAAACATAGGAAATTTTAATTTATTTTATTGTTTACATGATACAATATGCATATACAGAAATTGCATATACGTAGTAACTTATTTTTAATACCAACAATATAGTTCTAGATCGCGTGAAATGATATGTTTTGACAGCCTATTGTTTTATGGACTCAATTTGGGTTAATTGCTAATAGTTGATAGAGCTAAGTTAAGTATTGCGGTTTGATTCGATTTTATGAAATGAAAACTGCAAACCAAACCAAACCAAACCATGCGGTTTAGAAGAAAAATAATCCGTGCGGTTAAAACTAAATGTGGTTTTTTGCGGTTTCAGTTTGGATTGGTTCGGATTGCGGTTTTAATTTTGAATTAGTTCGGATATGATCACCCCTATATATATGCCTCTTCAATCGATATCAAAGAAGGTCACAGAGGTACTAGGCAACAAGAACATTTCATAAAATGCATTATGGAAAGCCTTAGCACGGAATTCTATTATTTTTAGTAGTAAGTAAGAGTAAGGAGCAAAGCATTAAGGTAGAATCAATGTTTTAAGAACCGGACCGGACCGGCCGGTTCGACCGGTTCAACCGGGAACCGAACACAGCAGCGGTCCGGATGAGTGCTAAGAACCGGTAGTCTGTAGAACCGGAAAAAAACCGTTCGGAACCATTCCGAACCATTCTGAACCGTCCAAACCGTTGAATCGGGGGCGGTTTTAAAAAACCGGCTGGTTCGGAATCTACTTTAAAAAATAAATAAAAAAATCATTTTTTTTCCCTATTTGTTGTTTCTTTTCAGCGTAATAGATTCCTAAGAGAAAAGGATAAAAAAATTATAAAAGAAAAATATACCAGATCTTGAAAGAAAAACATATTACATACTTTCATCCACAAATAACACAAGCTGACATTGTTTTTGTTCTTGAAAAGAAGATTATGTTTTTATTCATATTTCATGAGAGGATAACTCAACAATGGAACTAGAGGAAATAGAAGAAGGATTGGGAGAAGAAGAAAAGATAGAAAAAAAAAGAAAGAAAACAAGGACAAAAAAAAAGAAAAAAGAAAGAAAACAAGGAAAGGAGGATGGAAAAAGTGGGTGGCGGCTGTGCACTATGCTGCTACTTACTTTTTTATTTTATTAATTCTAGGATTTATTAGTACTTAGTAGTAGTAGTTTGTCTAGTTACATAAGTGGGCTTGGGCTTAAAAGTATTGATATTTGATAAAAATAAAAGCGTAGAATATATCACACTAATAAGCCCAAATAATAACATTACTAATTTAGTAAAAAAAAAATATTACTAATTAGTTCATTTCCATATTATTATAGAATAATTATATGAACGGTTCAATGAAAACGGTCTAATAACGATTGAACCGGTTAGACCGGTTGACCCTTGAACCAGAGGTCACAACGGTTCGATCTCCGGTCCGGTTCTTAAAACATTGGCATTTCAGTCAAATAATGTTTTTTATTTATATATTTTGGCGGAAGTTTATATGTTTTTTAATGATAAAATAGGGTAATGACGTTCTTTGTCAAATAATCAAATAAATAACAATAATAACGTTAAAATTTCCCTTTGAATCGCCTACAAAAATATATCCTTTGAAATTTGAGGTTATGACTTACTCCCTCCGTCCCAAAATATAAGCAAAAGTGGGTCAAATAAACTTGATGTATTTGGTTAAAGATTTGGATCAAATACATCCAATTTTATTGATCAACTTTTACTTATATTTTGGGACGGAGAGAGTATATGAGTGAAATTGGAAATGGAGGAAGATTAATGTCACACCTTTTGTATTCAGGATAGGTGAGAAACTACACTTTATATTTAAATCTTAGTCTAGGATTTAATTCCTCTATACACCACACTGCACGATATATAAACTCACATTTGTGAAAATATTTTAAAAATTAACTTATAAAAATGATACTACTATGATATAATTTAATTAAATTTATAATACTACTCAATTAAACAAATCAATTCAACGAAGATGAAGATATTTATTTTCACTATTTAATAATTTACAACGAAACAATATTGAAAAACTTATAGTGAAAATCAAGGACTAGTTTTTTTCTTTACTAAGACTAGTTTTTTTCTTTCTTACTAAAAAAGGAGTATTTTTTTTTCTTAATACTCCCTTCGTCCCAAAAAGAATGACCCATTTTGAATATATGCACTATTCATATATATTGTTTTGACCATATTTTTCTACTAATAAATAAAAATAAATATTAACATATAAGATGTTGTTAGATTCGTCTCGATGAGTATTTTCAAAATATCAATTTTTTATAATTTTTACTATTATACAATTAAAAATATTAGTCGCCAAAGTTATGCATTGGCATGCGTGTTTCGGTCAACTGGGTCATTCTTTTTGGGACGGAGGGAGTAAGATGTTTTCCTTTTATTATTTAAAAAAATTCCTCCAAAAACAATTTGTCGGCATATGTCACCAACTAGAAAAGAAAAAAAAAGCACACGTGTTTAATACTCCTTTTGTCCTTTTGTTATAATAATTTTTTATTAATTATTGTGAGTATCAAGAAAATGGATCGGAACGTCGTCTTTAGGCGCTATGTTTCTAGCTTTATTTAACAAATCTGGATAGTAAAATGATGTTATTAAACAAGGGTCTTGTTAACATATGCCCTTAAGGCACATGTTAAGATATACCAAAATAGAAATTTAACATTTAATAATACAAGAAATTTAATGCTTCAAAAATCAAAATGTACAAATTAGTATTTAATAATTTCTATTTTTGCTTCCTTAACATGTACCTTAAGGGCACAAGTTAACATTCTCCATTAAATAAAGGTACAAGAAATGGCTAAAGTAAGAGTACAAAAAATAGACATCAAACAAACAGAGATAAAACTCAACCTACCACAATCCCTATACAAGCATATGGATTGGACAATAAACAAAAGCCTTTATGCTTAACTTTCAACCACCACCAAGTGTTGATTTTGATATTGTCAAAAAAGTGTAGTTTTTTTTTTGGTACGAAGTAAACCAATGTAGTTGCTGACACATCTTTGCGGTTAATAACTCTATTATGATGCTCTTTTCAAATAAATCAAACAGTCGCTTACCAGGTTGCTTGTAGGTAGCTTCTTGGAATTTTGCGAAAATTGCATGCCCCATAAAACTTAGAAGCCATAGCTATAACATTAGGAAGGATGCAAGGAACCCCTAGACATGAAATTATACCGTTCCAAGCCACCCCATATACATAATAATTCTGGAAGAAATGATTCGTATCCTCAACTATATTAATGTGAATGATTCACTTTAGAGTGTAAAATGAGTAATATCAACTTTTAATTAACAAATTAAAGGTAGATATAGAGTGTAAAGAAAGGAACATGAATCACAAAGCTTAATTTTCTCACTTTACACTTTACTTACTTTAAAGTATCTAAATCCTATAAATATTGTCAACAAATAAAAAAAGATGTTGATATTATTAAGGCTCAATTTCTTCACCCTGGTTCGAACTTACAGTTATATGTGTAAATTTGATGCGTGTTTATCAGTTTGTCTATTACAAATACATCTGCATATTACATGCATTGTTCCTGCCAACTGAGTTATATTGACGGGGATATACAAAAGTCAATTTATTCAAAAATAAATGGAAATATTAATTAATAGGGTCATGCTAAAACTTTTCACATCATTAAAACATTGAATGCACAATTTACGAGATAAAACTTCTATATTTATATCCTTAACTCGTGCCCGGGGCACTGTTTAACATTTTCTTAATTAATAAAACAAAAAATATCTGTAGGTTGCTTTGATTAGCAACCGTACGATTACCCTATCGATCATCATCTCATCATCTATTCAATCTCTCCCAAGTTACAGGGAACCGAAGAAAGAAAGAAAGAAAGAAACATCTCAAAACCAAAACCAACACAGCGTAGAAATCAAAGCAAATAAAAATGCGGGCATTATCACTATCATCCAACACCACTTTACTACGCCAAGCTCTTCCAATTCTGGTTCGACCTATTCTCTTTCGAACCACTTCTCCTCCTAATCATATCTCCTTCCTCAGATCCACTTCACAAACTACTAATACTCTCTTTCGCGCTAAACATGATGATGATAGATTAATATTCAGTCTTGGTACTCTTCGTAAGTTTAGTTCACGCGCCACTAATGTTAATGATGCTGGTTCTATTGACTTGCCTCTCATTCAGTCTATGCAGATTAAGGTATTGTGTTTTATTGCCCCTTACATGTTTGATGAATTGTTAGCTTATGTTTCTTCAATAATGTTCTTAATTGTTGTAAGAGAGTAGTAAATATCAATTTAGTTCTTGAAATTGAAAGACCTAGTCCTTTTATATTAAATATTCTAAAATGAACCGAGTAATTGGTTGGTTAATGAGCTCCCCTTAGACAAATTGTTCAGCAGACTTTACTTACTTCGAGCCCAAACTCTGGATTATTGGGGACCCCTTCCTAGGAACCGCTTGAGGGTTAATACAAATTTTTTTTTTTTCTAAAATTGACTTGTGTAATACTAATGGCAAATGAACAGCACAAAATTCTACAAAATTCAATTGAATTGTGAAAGTGTGAGGAGACACAATGGAATTAAACTGAAATAGTAAATATGGATTCTAATCCATTTAGGGTAATCTAAACAAGTAGGTGATATAAGAAGAGGAGAAGAGCAGAAACACAGAGAAAGATGCCGAGAGGTAGAGTCTAGGACTATCCTAAAACTTTCAACCCAATGGTGGGTTTCTTAAAATTTGTATACGTTAAAAACATGAATGGTGTCACACTACTTAGATGTTACACCGGTGTAATTTGATCCCTCCTCATATATATTCCAATTATTTGTAACTCCCCCCCCCCCCCCCCCCCCCCCCCCCCCCATTTTCTTGTTGATGGGGTCTATCCCATGTGACTAATTTACTTTTTCTTGCAATTCATCATTTCATATGACCTATCACTGGAATCATAACAATCTTACTGTAGTTGATATATGTGGGGACTATTATGATATTAAGTTGGTAACGTCAATGACACATTTGAAATTAAGTGAATAATGTCTGTGATGCATTTGGTAACACATGCGAACATCCATTCAAATCTGATTAACATTCTGCAATTTTGGTGGTAATATGGGGATTATGTTGGAACGCGAATCGGTTGAACAATTTATTACCTATATTTACAAAATGAAATATTCCTTAAAATTGAAGATGGCCAATCAATTTAATCCCCTATATTTACGAAATGACTACTTAGTCCTTAAAATAGTTGATGTCTGTCAATTTAGTTTGCATATTTACGAAACCAAAAACCAGTCCTCAAAATTGAAAATCGTCAATAAATTTAGTTCTCCGTCATTTAATAAGTTATAAATGTTGAATTGGCACATTGTTTTGGAGGATGTTTCAAGATATTTATGATCAATTCTAAATTGATTGATGGTCTTTACTATTTTATAAATTTGGGATAAAATTGTCTTATAATTTTGAGGACTAAAATTGTTAATTTTTTGGGGTCTATTTTCATGCTAATATCATTCTTTCTTTTTGATTGTCAAACTGGGATGTGCTCCAACAGATAAAGGAACAACTCAATGCAGAATCGGTCTCTGTAAAGGATGCTTATGGTGATGGACGGCATGTTAGGTGAGCATGTTTTTAACCATTGAAATAATTTTCGGTTTTATGTTAGTTAACTAAACTTCGTAGTTATCCTTATATATATACATACATACACAGAGACAGTTACGACCTGCTGATTTTAATTGTTAATAAATGGTTATATTGAAAACTGTTTGATATTTTCCATGTATAATATGATAGTTAAAACTGAAATAAATTTGAATTATCTATTTTTAAACTACATTAAAATTTAGGGAAAAGCTAACGTGTGCCCTTAGGGCACATGTTAGTGATTCAAAAAAGGAGATGTTTTACCATAATTCATGAATCTAATTCACTTTTTAAACTTTATCACAAATTAATTATACAAAATTTAAGAAAATGTTTCTATTTTTTAAGGGCACATGTTAGCAAGACCCTAAAATTTAAACTACCTATGAATGTCTAAATTGTCGTCAAGATAATATAATATGATTCAATGGTTAGTATTTGTTAGTTTCAGAGGGTTGCTTTCCTATGGATGACTGAAGGTGAAACTTTTAAGTTTTTCGAATTTCTAGAACACACAAAACACTAGTTGTGACATTCATGGTATAATTAACCTAGCTGTATACTTTTAGATTGGGTCAAAGAGTTTGATAAAAATATTCTTTTAGTTAAAAGAATTAACTTTGTTAGAGAGAAAAGAGAAAACAGTAGTTGGCGGGAGGATAAAGTATCCTCCAAAACAGAAACTGAATGTAGGTGATAAGAGGCTATAGTTCAATAAACTAATATATCTATCTAATTTCTCCATCAGAAATTTGAACTCCCCTAAAACATATCATGCACAGGGAACTAGAAAATCCATAAATGCAATATTATCAGATAACAAAGTTCTTGAAAAGTAGGCGATCTGCCCTCCTCACCCACAATCAACATTAGGTTGGAGATGTGCTCCCATGCCATGACCAACACCAACATTCCTTGTTGGCTTGTGCCATGTGCTTTCCAAGTTTTTGGGTCAAGCTTAAACTTAATTACAACTATATGATAAGTTGATAAATCAAAAATCAATTAATCTGTAAGAAAACAGAATTGCCCTAAAAACTAAGTTTATTATTTTGATGGAGGAGCATGGAGCAAGCAGTCTTATTTAGATGGCAGTTTTCACACTCAGCTGCTTGTTTTGTTGATGGTAGTTAGCACTTAGCACAAGATGATTGGTGGAAAATCTCCTTTGCAGACATACAATTTCTAGCGCTGAAATGAACAGCCCTTGTGGGAAGTAAAAGCAAAAGCAGAAAGAAAAAGAGGAAAAAAGTACTTTACTTTGGAGTAATTGTCCAATGTAAAAATTGCCTTCGGAAATGCCGTGCATAGACTACGTTAACTAAAACACCACATAGTTTGACACTCTTGACAATCATAATAACATGCTTATGTAGAAAAATGAAGAGTGGATTCAAATCACAGTATTAGGAAAAAGAATTTAAGAACAACATGATAGGATGAGTGAACACATCAGACATGATAGGATTAGGATTTAGGAACAAAATCATTAAAACGAAAGTTTGTAGAAAAGAGAGTCAATAAAAACCAATAGTATGGAGAGGTGGAGAGGAACCAGTAAAGACCATTAAGAAGGATCTATATACAAAGGCTGTGTTTAGACATGATTTATAAAAGTCATTTTATAGTTGTTGACTGTGGAGCTCACTTCACCAAATGTGAGAAGGCTTTTATTGTTAAATTTACATTATGCAACACTCCTCCTCAAGTTTGATTTAATCAATATGTTTTATAGTTGGTCATTTGAACTCACAAAAGTAAGAGTAGTATCTCTAGAAAGTATCTTCTCAATTCTCATGAAACAACAGTCACCTCAATCTGTTCGTTCCATACACGACAATTAGGTTGGCGCACTGGCGGCCGCTTATTCCTCACAATCCAGCTACATATGTGATTCTTGTCCAAAGTTTGAGGATGAAATTGAATTGAGTTGCACAAAATTAAAAATAAAAATCCAAGAGCAAACTGAAAACATTTTCGAACACATTTTATATCCTCATTGATAAAAATTATACTTTAGCCAAGTTTCCATGTTTTGCATTAAATAGTTGTGTTTGGCACTCTAGACTGCATAGCTTGGTTGATAGCTCTAATTTGTGGCTTTGTTTTGCAGCATTGATGTTGTATCTACAGCCTTTGAGGGACAATCAGCCGTGAATAGGCAAAGGATGGTCTATAAAGCCATATGGGAGGAGCTTCAGAGTGCAGTTCATGCAGTTGATCAGATGACGACCAAAACTCCTGATGAAGCTGCTGGGAAATGATATAAGATCATGAGAAGAACTAGGAGTGATTGTGCTCTTAATAGATTTTTGTACCGCTTTTGTCTTGGAATCAATCCTAATTTTAAACTACCATTGCATTGTTTTCACATGCAAGACATTAGTTTTCCAATTCACTCTGCAAGTTGCTAAATTCATTAATTTGCCAAACAATACACTTGACAAATTTAATTTGTCAAACATTATACAGCAATACTCTGGTTTATTTATTATTTTCTATGCACTGTTTATTTTCTCCATTTTTTGTTTTTAATAGATTTATACACTGTTTATACAGCAATACACTGGTTGTAAAATTATGTTTGTCTAATTGTTCTCATTGTTAATTTAAGATTTTTTTTTTGAAAATTTGAAAATACTAAAAATCATTTTCATCATATTTGAAAATGACACTAACTCAATCCGCATATATGCAATGGAAAGGAAAAATGAACATATGCTGAATTTATAGCAGCCGGTAAAATTGAAAATAATCTAAAAATTAGCAAAACTTCACCATTTACATTTTAATTTTTTTTTTAACATTTAAATTTCCATTTTAGATTGAATTCGTAGCAGCCACCTACAACTCATGTACCTTTTTAGATTGTTGCTTTAATCTCAATATTTTTCTTGTCTGGTTTCAAACATGGCTAAACATTTATAGCTTCATTCAACCATCAATAATTCAGGTTAAAAGCAAGAAATTATCCCATCTTTGGAGCATTAATAGATGTCTTATTTTCAAATATGCATGAAAGTTGCTCAACTTAGAAGAGGAAGCTTAAAATAATTGTGCTACCTGCTGCTATATCTTCTAAATCACATTGTAATGTGCAAGAAGGTGTCATATTGCAGAGATAGAAGCATTATCAGTTTATCACTTTCAATCACTGCACTTATCTAGTATTAGTGCCATTGTTAAACAAATTTACAATGATAAAAAATATAATTCATCACATTGTCATGTTACAGCTATGGTTCAATTCATATAGAATGATAAAAAATATACATTCATATAGAATGATAAAAAAATAACACTTGCAGCTATGGTTCAATTCATATAGAATGATAAAAAATATACATTCATTACATTGTCATGTTACAATATTGTGGAAGTTCTCTTCCATAACTTTCATGCACGAGTATTATTTGATACATTAATTTTGAATTTATAAATTGCTATACAAGTATTGACAGTATAAAACCACCCTATACCCCACCCCCCAAAAAAAAATCCCCTCAAACAATTGCTTATAGGCATTTCTAAATTTGTTTCATGCCACTTTTACAAATAAAACACTAATCCATAGAAGGTAACATTGGATTCATCCCAAGTCCAAATCCTCCTCCAAAACTATCTGGTTCTACATGCTTCACCCTACCAAAGTGTCGAATATGGCGCATAAGTCTTGCTAGGAATGGGTTGTGGCATATAGTTGAGCTGTCACATACTACAGCTAAATGTTTGCGCGCTCTTGTGATGGCAACATTGATTCTTCTGCTATCGCCAAGGAATCCAACAGCTCCCAATGTGTTCGATCGTACCTATTTTGTGAAAACAAGTTCTACCACGTTAGTTCATGAACAAGACCAACAGAGGATAAATATTTTTACGAGAGTAATACTAGAAACACGTTTTTCTGGCGACAAAGAAAACCAAGTTAGGGGATCACTGTTTTGTTATAAGCTATAAACTAATTTCATAAGATATCCTAGAGAGCTTGAGGACATGTCATAAGTTGTTTACATAAGCTCTCTCAAATAGTCTCACAAGTGTTTATGTCAGTAGGTAAACTCAGATAAGCAAATCTAAACAGTGTCAAGTGCCCACACTGACCAAGTGGATAGAAGTTTGATTTTAGTTATCTTTATTCTTCATAATAAAATCAAAAGAGTCACAAGAAATTTGTTTATTTGTCAACCAGAAAATTGTTGAAACCACGGTTTTAGAGATTTGATTCAGATCATACCATTGATAAAATTACAGCATCAGCTTCCCGACCTTGAAAACTATCAATTGTGGAAACTTCGGTACCGGCAGCTTCTGGAACCCCATCAAGCATGTCCCTCAAAAGTTGAACTTGAGCAACATAAGGGGACTGAACTACAATAGCACTTGGGCTGACACCTGAATTTCAGATTCAAATTGACAAGAAAAATCTTATGTCAGAAAAATCTTAATGTGACATGTAAGAAAATCATGGAAAACAATGCGAAAGAAGACGTTGAATCAGCCCTAAGAATTAAAGAAAAATCAATTACAATCAACAGAGTCAAATGTAATTACCAGAATAAATTAATGCAAAAACATGCTGCAAAACTATATCAGCTTCTCCTTCATTGTATAACGAGCCAGTTCCTGCCGGATCTAGATGCTCTTCGCAACCAAGTGATAGACTTCCGTAAGGCATTCGAGTGTCGAGCAATACCAGAGGGCACTGTGTTACCCATGTAGGCTGCAATGCAACAACAACAAAGTCAAACTTCCATTCATGTTATAAGAATCAGTAACTGTTTGGGAGAAATTATGAAACAATCTTATGATAAGTTCATAAGTCGTTTTCAGCTTATTTCTAGAAAGTATCCAGTATAGCTTATGAAAACAGCTTATAGCTTATATGAAAACAGTTTGACTTTATTTTATCTTTTGTTATAGAAATAACCTAAACACAAGCACATATATGATAAATGCTTAATTAAGTTGTTTATCCAAACAGGGCCAAGATGTAAATAGAAGTTTTCACATGACAAAGAAGATATCAATTAGGAGCATAATACCTTAACAAAAGGAGAGTCTACAAGAAGATGAGAAAAGACAGTCTTAGAGGACTTCAGCAATCCTCCATACATCTCCTTTGAAGCCCAACTTGCAATGGCATCATTCATACGGTATTGTGTAGTTAACGTCGTGGTGAGAATCCCTTCATGCAGAGTTGCAGCTCTCTCCAATAGTGATATTCCTAAACCACCTTCTAACGCCTTTCTAGAAAATATCACCGGAGCTAATTGGCATTGATCACCAGCAAGAATACAGCGTTTCGCTTGCAATATAGGAATCCAGCAAGACGGTTCAATTGCTTGTCCAGCTTCATCTATGACAACTAAGTCAAAAGCATCTAGCTGTCGAATCAAAGGATCGGCTGCTCCTGTATTGGTGGCAAGCACAACCTGAGCACTTGATAAAACTTCATTTATGGTCTGCTTTTCCTGTTTCTTTAGTGACTTTGCCAGCTTTTTCAGAAGTTGGCGTATGCCTGCAGCCAATGAATCATCCTTTAAACAATGCCTTAGATCTTTCCTTAGATCAGACTTCTTCCTCTCAAACTCTTCGCGAAAAGGTGCCATCTTCGCATTTACAATTTCTGCCAAAGACTTTGATGCTACTGTTTTTGATATACGAGCTGGATTTCCAACCCGAACAATATTTATTCCAACATTTGAAAGCTTTTCAACCATATTATCAACAGCTGCATTGGTAGGTGCTGTAACAAGAACCCTTTCACCTTGTTCAACAGCAAATGCTATTAATTGTTTGAGCAAACCGGTCTTGCCAGTACCAGGAGGCCCTTGAATGACCAATAATGGCCTCTTCTTATTCAAACCCAAAGCAATTGCTCTCTGCTGAGATTTGTCGAAGGATAAACTTTCTAATGTTCCATCCATTTTTTCTTCTTCCCAGTCGACCAAACTATTCTTCTCAAGCCATGCAGCATCTTCTCCCTCTCCGAATAGCGTTGCAACAACAGAAATAGCCGGATTTTTCTTTCGTAAACCGTTCTTCTGAAGCAGCATTAGTGCTTCACAGTTGCGCTGAAAACATATCAGAAGAATCTTCTTAAGTGCATATATAGTCAGTGAAGTAAAAAGTAAAACATTAAAGAATTAAAGAAACTTACAAGAAGAACCATCACAATCAATAAACTGCTTAATTTCAACTTAAATAAAATTCTGGCGCCCTTTCACAAATACTCATCACAACCACAATATTTTGACCGTATGCAAGAAATCACATGATAGAAAATTCAGTACCTCATAGGTAAGTGTATCAGCCAGTCCTTGAATACGATCAATGCGCACATTCTTTCCAAATAGTTTAGAGAAAGTAGGATCACCATGGCGTGACTCTAAAGCAACGGTAATACTATATCCATCATCACCGAGATTGTCCACAACTCCTTGCATGCAAGAAGTATTAACTGCACCCCTGCTATCACACGTTCTCACACAAACCATTTCTCCAGGTGAAAGAGTAGTCGGTGGCAATCGGTGGTTTCCTTCAATCTTGAATAATACCAAATGCATTCCCCCCAATCCTGTTTAAAAAGTTCATACATGATCATACTAGATAACTAGAAACTCGGTAAAGTATTGTTTGTTGTCAATCGCGGAACACAGAAAATAGCAACTGGTCAATTTCCGCTATGCAATAGTACTATAGCACTGCTATTCGACAACATATTGTTCTAATAGCATATCAGTGGACAATAGTGATTTGTTCAATTTCTATCGTGCATGCTAGAAATAAGTTAATAGATCTAGTAAGGCAATAAGTTCTGCTCCTCCTACAGTATTCGACATATTTTGTATGAAGTATTACACCTTCTATGTCGCACAACTCTTGCTAAAATAAATAATAAAATGATGGTTTACATATATGAGTATGTCAGAAGCCGAAGAAAACAACAAAACATCACATAACCCTGACAAATATGTTGTATCAAAGGAGATTGGATTCTCTCCTGTTATGTCACCCTCCAGTGCAACAACAACCTTTAGATTGAAAATTAAGAAATTTTAAAAATTAAAAAATAAAATTTTAAGGGTTGTGATCTCCACTGCTCCCTCTCCAGTGCAATATGCACATGAGGGAATCCACTCTCGTATCAAAGAACTGACAAGCGTTTCATCGATTCAACATTATTTACTGCACATAATCAAAGATAGAACTAAGTTGCACGAATAAACAAGTCAGTAATCAACAGACCCTGAGAGGGAAAAACGAAAATACCTGTAGAGGTACTGATGGCATTTAAATTACAAATGGTGTCACAGAGTTCTTGCTGAGGTTGGCTATGGCTAACCAAGAATTCAATCGGTTTCGACGGATCAGAAGCATCATCCGGTCTAGGAACCGCATCCAATTCTTCCTGAGTAAACTCCAATTCAACATCCCTTTCAATATTGAGAAGTTCTGACATGTTGCTGGTGAATTCATCAATCCTATTCTGTATCGCTTTGACTCTTTCTATGTCCATTCCTAAAACTCCTTGGACAGTCTTGGCCTGTGTTATTTTCCTTGCTACTGCCCTATGCTGAGCTGCAATTAAACCATTTTCAATCTTACCCTGTTGCTGAAGCAATGGAATTACTATCATAATAACTAAATTTCTAACCGCGGCTTATATTTATTGTTGGTCACATTAGTCTTCCACCAGAAAACAAATGCATTAGAAATATTTTGACATTTTAATTTAGCGCTTATATCATATAAGGTCCGTTGGATGTGCAGGATAGGATAAAGACAATATATGATAAGGATATGATATGATAGTGACAGGATAAGCATTTAACCTTAAAAGCGGTCAAAGAATTGGCCTAGTATAAAAATTGATTTTATAAGCTATCTCAGAGTGCTTATTAATATCTTCAAAAACCGTTATAAATATATCAAAAGCTACTTTTATAACATCTTTCAGACACTTACATAAGTACTTATAAGTCCAAATAAGCTCTTTCAAACATATCTTTAGTCCTTAACATTTATTCATGTTGTTTAGTACATGGACTAATAGTATGTCAAATATTTTGAACAATAAAACATGTTTATGTCATGACGAAGACCATGTTCATATAAACAGATTAATTAAGTGCTTATAGCAGAAAAGTTTGTCATATATAAATGCTTATATATAGGCTATTTCTATAACAAAAAATAAAATAAAGTCAATCGGTTTTCATATAAGCTATCATGTAGAGCTTATGGAAATAAGCCGAAGACAGTTTAAAGAGATAAGTTGTTTCCAAAGCGTTCTCAAACAGTCTCACAAGCTATGAAGCACAGTCACTCTTCGAATGAGACATGTCCCAGTGTCGAACACACGTCGGTGTCTAGACACCAACACATATGGTTACATTGAATTATATAATTTTCTCAAATTATTATCGGTATCAACGTGTCAGTTGTGTCTGTGTTCTTGCTTCATACCTCGCAAGTGCGTATGTCAATAGATAAGTTCTAATAAGCTAATACAAACAAACTCAAAGAGAGAAGAAAAACCTGAATTAGCAAGTTCCTTAAGCAATTTCCAAGACTGAGTTTCACGCCAATCTTCAACCAAACCTTTACTCTGCATATCTTGAAGAACATCACGTAACTCTCTTTGAAAATGATCAAAAAGAGTAGGATAATGAGTACAAGCTTTCAAACACATAACTTCAAGACCAAGAGGCATAGGAACAGCATTCAAATAAGGTTGTGCTTGAATAACAAACGTAAGACCAGGTCCCATTTTTTGTTTCATCTCAGAAAACTCAATCAAATCTTCAAGTAACTCAGCAGAAGCAAAATCAAAAGCCATAGTTTTCATACTCTCACGAATCCAATTCACAACACTTTTCCCAACATCTTTCCAACCAATTGGGTCACCAATATTCTCATGAACATAAACATTCTTGTTCAGATTCTCAAAGGGTATTTGAATTTGTTGTTGTTCTTCTGTTGCTACACCATTTTTTCTTCTCCTTCTTCTTCTTTTTGTGTTGTTGCTTGGAAGCTTTGTTTCGTTGCTGTTTGTGACGTTTTGAATTACTACACGATTATGGGTTTTTAATGATGTTTTGTTGCACATGATTGTATTAACATTGTTACGTGTTAATAAACAGAATGACCCAAATGAAGATGATGATGAAAGTTTGGATTTTGATGGGATTCTACCACAGAAGAAGCAAGTTGATGTTGCTTCCATCAATGGATTTTTTTTGTTTTGGACAAAAAATGAAACTCAATTGAGTTATTATTATTCAGTAATTCAGTAATGGTAATGGTTAAGTATATAAGCATAGATTTTTTAGGTTTTTTTTTTATTCATGAACGGTGCTTTTGTAGAGAAAGAAAGGGTTTTGAACCAAAAATCGGACCGAACCGATGGGTTCAACACGTTAAACTGAAAATCGGTCAATTTTTCGTTGGTTTGAATCAACCGGATCTAGTGCATATTTAGTATCACGTGAGTCTATTAAAATCACGAGTGACATCATGATTTTCTTTTGTCAAGATGATACACTATATAGCTTTTTTTGGTATGAACCCTCTGAATTCTCGGTGAAGGGGGCTCAATAATTTAAAGTTCGGCTATAAGGTAAGTAAAGTCTGGCCAATAATTATTCTCACCAAGAATTGAATTCAGGTTCTTTCAAACAATTCGTCCTAGGGAAAACTCATCAACCACTGGAGCACAATGTCTTGGTTTATGACCCACCATAGTTCTCTTAAACTAATTGTCAATCTAAATATAAAGAGGTTAAAAATGACTTGATAACTAAGATGGATGAGTTTGATCACAGAGTGATAAAGAAGTTAGAAGTTTCATTCTCATCGTCAACGAAACAAACAATATTGGTTACTTAAATTAGTCGTTTTGAAAAAATAAATCTAAATATAGACAAAATTGGTATCAGTGAACTTAGTTCAGTTTATAAAGACATTATATTATATATATACTGTAGTTGTAGTTCAAACACCATACGCCCCACTTATTCACGTGTAATTTCTAACCACTAGACACACAAAAAAAAGTACAGACTAAATTGGGTTGAATCATTTGAACCGGGTTGGTTCAATTGTTTTTTATTCTTTGTATTTTATTTATTTATTTATTTATTTATTTGTCATTTTATTCAATTGCAATTTAATCTTGTACAGAAAAAATATTATAATTAAATTGATTATAAACCAATTAAATTATGATTCTAAAGACTTAGCTCTTTGATTTTTTGTCTGACTTTTATAAAAAAACATTGGTTCTGAATTTGAACAGCAATGTGGAGGATTTTTGAGGTGTAGGAAAGTGAAAGTGAAAGTGAATGAATCTTTTGATTCCTTTTTTTGTTGTTATATGGACAGAAGAAGAAAAGAACAGGGACATGACTAGTGATTAGGATTTTGGATGAAAAGGATGGATTGGGTACAACGTGGACAAAGCCATGATCTAAGGTTCTTCATTTCATTGGTTGCTAGGATTTTGGTGAAGTGCTTTGCTTTCAACCCTTTCCATATGATTCTTGTTGACGTGTTTCTTTCATATCCTCTCTTTCTATTTATAGTTTTTTTTTTTGGCTAAATTATATTTTTAGCCCATAAGTTTCACAAACTTGCAATTTTGGCCCCATAATTTTGAAAATAGCATTTTTAGTTCCCTATCTTTACGTCATATTGCAAAAGGTTAATTTTGACTTGGTCAATGCAAACATGGCTGCCAGATCATTATTGTTTGCAACTTAATAATTAACAAAAATACAAAATTGAAAAAAAAAAACACTTGAAGAAATCGTAAAACTCTACGAGAAACTGTTGACAAAGCTCAATGGAAACAACCAATCTATATAGTCATCTGCATCTAATAAGATAAGCCTTGTTTATTGTTGTAAGTTGTAACTTAACAATATTCCAAATAAGAGACAAAATATTTAGTTTTATGCGGGTTAATTTTTGTATAAGTTTATATTAAAAGAACTATTTTACATTAAAAAGTAATGGGAATCAAATTTTGAGAAAAAGATAGAAAAGAAAAACAATTCGTAACGATTAATATATTATGATTAACCATTGAAAAATTATATTATATTGTATTATATATTTTTATTCTTCAATAATCTTACATCAATTGCAAAGAAAAATATATTGATCTTGTTACACATTAAGACTATATTACTATGACCAGATTTCCTCCCTCTTGTAACAACATCATTATTCCATGGAAAGCAATTGATGCTACTCCCCGTACCACTATATGTTGCTTTGACATTTTTACACATATTAAGAAAGGTAATATAATGTTGTATGGAAAAGAGAGATTATGAGTTGATTTACAAAATTGTCCTTCATTTATGGTATATGAAAAAAATAAATTGAAGAATTAAAAGAAGAGAGTAATAAATAATCAAGGGTATAATAGAAAAAATAGCATTAAATACTTCATTGGTAATATAAAGCGACATATATTGTGGTACAATTTTTTTTCCCCAAAATGACATATATTGTGGTGCTGATGGAGTATTATAATTAGTCATCTTACATGGTCCTTACAATCATCATCATTCATCTCGTTTTTGAATATAATGTCAAAGTAGTGAAACGCATTAACCCAAAAAAATTTGCAAAAATATAAGGATTTAGGAAATAGGAATTCATGATAAAAAGAAAAGCTGCAAGTCTCACCAAATTTGAGTGATTTAAACCCAATATCATTATATCTATCTTTACAATGAATACCAACCTGGTGAGTGGTTATATTGTTGGTAACATAAACACTTACTAGTTTAGAGTAATCAATACCCCTACCTTCAATGAATTGCAAAGCAAAGAGAATAGTTAATAACATATAGTATGTTAACAAAACAAATTTAGATATTGTAACCATTTTCCTTTCTCAATATAGATTAATTGACACAACGATATTGAAATACTATATATATTGTCGAGCCTGAAATTCTGTATCACTAGAATGATGTTACCCAAGATGTCCCAACAACTACTTTATGAATAATGATGTATTTATTGTTGGCACATCTTACGTAACATGTAAAATACTGACAGAAAAATAAATAAACTGCACAAGTAATTGTTAACCCAGTTCAGCCAACTGCCTACTCTGGGGGATACCAATCCAGGAAGGAAATCCACTAATAGTTCTAGTCACTAAGACCTCCAGCAAATCCTAGGATTTACGCCTTACACTAAGACCTCCAGCAAACCTTTGGTTTACGTCTTATAACCTCGACACTACTCACGCAACTTCTGCCTAGGAACTCCTAGACATGAGATCCCATCTCACTTCCACTCACTCAACACAACCTGTGTTGTTTATACAATGTTGGGAATAATGTGGTAACAACTTACCAAGACAATACTTCACTCTTGCTTAAAAGCTTCAAGTGAATCACACACGGTAAACTCCGTACTTCAAAGCTTAGGAGTAACCTTACACAATAACAAACTCAGTTCTTAACTCGTGTTATAGAATCCACAAGCAAGAATCACAATTAACAAATTACAAACACAAAGATTCAATAAAGACTAAATATATATTTCTAATACATTTCAATAAGATACTTAATCTTGAACTTGGTCTTCATATATATAGCACATTAGCACGCTCCTCTTGCTTCACAAATGCTAGGACGCTCCTTGAGAGTCATAAAAGGTGATCTGATTCATTTTTTATCTTCATCAAGGATGTATAAAAACCAAGGTTATCAAAACCGGACCGGACCGGCCGGTCGGACCGTGAACCGGTCATAAAAACGGTTCGGTTTTGAGCAAAAAACAGATAAGAAACCGACCGGCAAAAAAATGCGTGAACAGGGGTCGGACCGGCGAACCGGCCGAACGGTTCAAGCGGTTTTGCAGATTTTTTATTTATTTTTTTAAAAAAAGGGCAAAACGACGTCGTTTTAATTTTTTTTTTTTTAAAAAAATCTGAAACAAAGCAACGACGTCGTAGGAATAGGAAAGGTTTTTGTTTTTCATCTATTTTTCATTTGGTTTGAATTATAAATTTTATTTTATTTTGACTTGTGATATTTTATCTTTTTAATGTGTGAAATTATGAAATATTGAGCAATTATTCATATATATTTATTTATATATTAATTAAAAAATATATTTAATTAAAAATGGTTCGACCCCGATTGAACCCGGTCCGACCAATTGAACCTTGAACCGGTGAGCTCGCCGGTTCGATGACCGGTCCGGTTCTGACAACCTTGATAAAAACTTTCCAAAAGTGTTTAAGGGACTTTAGAAGATAAGAGTAATCATACAGTTGTTTCATTAAGTCTGACTTATCTTTAAAAACACCTGATCAGATCAAATCTTCAATAAGCGCGATCTTAAGTGGATTTCCATATATAGCAGATGCTTGGATTAAATGCGCGAGATTTCCTTTATTAAATAGGATGTTGTAACATGTTTTCCAACATCTTGTTAGTATATTTGTTTTAGCAAAATTAAGCCAATTCAAATATCCAACAATCTCCCCTTTGGCAATTTTTGGCTAAAACAAATTCAGGCCATTTAATCACCTTTGAGAGATATAAAAAGCGCAATCCTTCAAGTCACCATGATCACACAAAAGGAAGGATGTTAGAGCATCTTTAAATCAAATTTCACAATGGTGAAAAATATAGGTATCAGAGGCAACAGCAGCGGAGTCATCATCAAATAGCCTCGAGCAAAATAAAACATGTGTTAGCAAAGATGTTTTAACATGTTTATCTAGCGTGGTATCAGAGCAAAATATGATCAATCATAACACATGTCATATGTTATCAAAGATGTGGTAACATATGGGAGCACATCTTCTAGCACAGGTTTATCCAATCAGGGCAGCTTCCATCCAGCAAAAACACTCCTCCTGAATATATCAGCTCGTGCATCATCTCAGGGTCAAAAAATTTACTCCCCCTAAATACTTGCTTACTACTACTTAAAAACATGTCATAACAAAAGACACAACAACATTGTAGCAGAAACAAACAAACCAAAGTACTACTCCCCCTTTTTAGCCACAAAATGTGCCAAAACAGGAAAGCATAGTATCCAAAGTGCAGAATTAAAACAAAGTTACAAACCATGCACTCGGAAGGTGCTAAAATCCAGGGCACAAATCCCACAAATCAAATAAAAGTACAGCAAAATATTAAAAGAGATTACATAATCATTCATCATCACTTCTATCAGAGTCATCATCCTCATCTGTAGCAGTATCATATACTTCATCCTCATCAGCATTATGTTGTTCACCTGCAGCAACAACATTTGCACTAGCTTTGACAGACACCTCATCAGCTTCCAGTCCTTCAATCATCTTCACAAACATTTTCTTCTTGTCCTCAAGCTCAGCCTTCTACTTATCAATTTCCTGACATTGAACCTTTAGAGCAGCAATGATCTCCTTTTTGGTCATGGTACCAGCTCCATCAGCAGATGTCCCAACATGATCAGCAACATTGTGATCTCCAAACAGCTTGTGATGAAAAGTGAAAGCAGATTCCCTTTTCTTATGAGTATCAGTCACAACCTTTATATCTGGATATTGATCCAAGATGATTCCACACAACAGAGATGGAAATGCTATGGGCATCTTGACAGCAGTGGATCTAATATGCTTAATAGTTTGATCAAAAATAAAGGAGCCATAATCATAGTCAACCTTGGTTCCTACATCATAAATAAATCTACCCAGATTTGTTGCAACATTTGTTGCATGCTTAGTTGGTACCCAATTTGTAGACCCAATCCTATTTAGGATGGCATATTTCACATTCAGCTTACTAGTGGGTATCAGCTTTTTCTTGGGCCACACCTTGACCTTACCAGCAGTTATTTCAGAACTTACAATATCATTGGCAACCTCTAACTCAGCCTTAGGTTCTACAGACCTTCCTAGGTAATTATTGATCACAGTAGGAGAAAAATTGATACATTTACCTCTGACATAAACTTTGTGGTAGTCCTTGCTCAGTGGATTATCACACTCCTCAAGAATGTTGACAAGAAATTCTTTGACCAGCAGCTCATAACAGGGACTGAAGTCACAAACAGTCTTCAGCAGACCATCTTCCTTGATGTAGTCCAAGATGTCTTGACATTTCAGGGCATCTTTGGTCAATTTCCTCTCCACAGCTAGTCTCCTCTGGTAAATGTAATCCCATCTCAGTGCAAAGGCAGCACGATGGAAGGAAATGTTGTCACAGGGAGCTTCTTCAAATTAAGAGGAGCTGCATGCCTATATAAAGAGACTCAAGCAAACGTTTTGAAGTACGAGCAATAACTGAAGATTGCGAGTTAAAGATCCTATTCCCACTGTGCAAGATAATACTAGTATGTGAAGCTTAGGTTCTAAGGTTTAGAAGTTAGGATTGTTGTTGTTGAATGGTCGTTCAACACCATTGATAACTACTGAATGTTGTAGTCTTTTGGGACTAGTGGCTTGGGGAAAGTGAGTAGGTTCTCATATCTAGGGGGAGTAAGCCCTTAGGTAGAAAAACACTAGGATTAAGAAGAGGCATACATATCAATAGGTTTTGGTGTGGATTGTAAGACTAACGGTGCGTTTGATATGCTAAAAACCAGGGGACTGGACAGGATATTTTTTATTGTACTCTGTTTGATTTGAAACTGGTTATGAGACTGAACAAATTAGGTAGCAAGGGACAGGACAAAAACAAGATTTTTTGTCCCTCACCGAACCACGGGACAACTTTTTGTCCACAATACAACTATAATATATATGAAAATACCCATTTCATTTTCGAATATAAAAATATTATCGCCCTATATCTCTCCGGTACAATTTTGTCTTGTCCTATATTATCTTGTTCTGTACTGTACTATTCTGTATAGTCCTTGCTGTTTTACGAATCAAACACACCCTAAGTATTAATTCAGAGTAGTGAGTTTCCTTTCATGGATTAGTATCCCCAGAGTAGGTGTGATTGTCTTACCAGTTGTCGTAGGCATCTTACAAAATACCAGTTGTCCCAAACATCGTATAAGACATCTGTTCTGACAAGAACATAATTTCAATAACGACATTTAACATTATGCGTTAATGATGTGAGGAAAATATAATAATGAAAATATATGTAGTAGAAGTTTAATTATATTCACATTTGGTGGAAACCTTGGTCTGATGTAAAAAGTCCAATTTAATTTTTAAAAATTGAAAAAATGGTCTTAACATCAGCTGAAGTACGAAACAGAGGTAAAAAGTGTACATTTTACATCTGGCGTGTGTCAGATGTAAAACATGTGTACTTACTATGTCTCGTGCGTCTACATCTGACCTTGGCCAGATGTAAAATATGCTTTTGGCCAGATGTAAAATGTGTTTTTTCTACTAGTGTTTAAAGGAGGGGAATCTAGGTTTTAATATTAGAGGGAAGGGAAAAGAAATTTAAGCTTCTTTCAAGGGAGGAGAGTGAAATTTTCTCTAATATATTGTTCTCTGTTTACAACTTTTTTTTTCATTTTAAGTTACAATAGGCAACTATTTCATGCAGTTTAGTAATATTGTCCTTTTAAATTACAACTGACAACAATTATTGTTTTTCTAAAAAGTGATCTTCAAAATTTAAAAAATGATTTTTCAAATGTTCCCTAAAATGTGATTTCAAAATTGAAGTAGGCAACAATTTTTAAATCATCTTTCGTCTCAACTTGTCGAATCACTCTCGAACTCGGGTGGGGAAAGAAAAGGAAGATGAGGGTGAACTTCAATGGAGAAAGAAACTTACAACTGTCACCAATAGCATCCGGAGGGGAATACAAAAAAGTAATAGGAGAGGGACCAATTAAGCGGGTTTCCTAAAAACATTTTAAAAATAGAAATAGGAAACAATTTCAAACCGTAATTCTTAATGAATACTGTACGAAAAACATTATTTTAATAACCCTACATCTTTTCCAACTTGTACCATATTGTAATGTAATACAGGCGTTGTTGTAGTATTTATTAGGATACAGTTGAAAAACGTTGCCAATTTCAATTTTAAAGATCGCTTTAGAGGACTGTATAAAACCGTTGCCTATACCATTTTAGAGAACAACTTTTATGAAAATATAAAAACCATCTCCTTTAGTTTTACAACTGTTCAAAGTTGTTGCCTATTCTAATAAAAAAAAATGCTAGTGTTGGACGCACCCATGGGAATAACACGAGAGTGGAATTTCCTCCTGTACATAATCCATCCGGTGCAACCATAACCCTTAAATTGAAAAAAAATAAAATAAAAAAAATAGGAAACAGACTTTTAAGGATAGTGATCGACACTTCTCCTTCTCTGGTGCAACATATAATTGTGGGAATCCTTATTCGGAATGACACTGCCACCTAAAAAAAATAGGAAACAGACTTTTAAGGACAGTGATCGACACTTCTCCTTCTCCGGTGCAACATACAATTATGTGACTGTGCCTTCTCCCAAAAGTATGGCATTTTAGTGAATTTCTAAATAGTTGGGGAAATTTCCATGTTTTATTTTTCACAAGGTGTATCAAAGAAAAATTCTATTTCTAACTACACACTTTAGAAAAACATATTTAATAGCAGATAAAAAGATCTGAAATAAATTTTTAAAATCCACGAAATAGATGAAATAAAAAGGTAGATATATAATTAAAACTGACAAAAAAGGTTGAACCTGGAAGGGCATTATATATTCAGAGTGATCATGATATCTCCTCATTAAGCACATACTAAAAATGGTAAATTATAGGCTTAATGGTATATTTGGTCCATTATCTTTATTTTAGGTTTTAATTTGATTTTCATGTTTAAATTTTTTTAAGTTGGTCCATTTAGTCAATTTTTTTTTTTAAATCATCTATGTGGCTAATCGATTTGCATATGTAACGGCCCGAACCCCTCTTTTTGGCGGTCCTGACACTGCCACCTAATGATCTTCTCCACCCACTTTCTAATGGAGTTTTTGTCTTCTATAAGAATCGAATCACGTACCATAGAGTTCAAATACATGAACAATCCATTCCGATTGCCAATTGGACCCAACCTATTCACATTGTCCATGTTAGCACTTGCTCATAAAATATATTAGTTTAAAGACTTCGATTATATTTTTTTAGTTTAGGTCCTGTTTTAAAATTCTTAATCCAGACAAATACAGAACAGAGGAATAAACTATAGCAACTGCATGATGTGAGAACATGAACATCGCAAATCATATGGTGCATTATATTATATATACAGCACTCATCATGGTACTAGCATCCAAACAAACCATTGTCAAATTAAGCACTTCTTTTTTTAATTTTGTAATTTCCTCATTAGTTTATGAATCATGGCCCAATCTCTGTTATTCACAGTGAAGAGGCATGCCCCTGAATTTGTAAAGCCATCAAAACCAACGCCTCATGAAATAAAACTACTCTCAGACATAGATGACCAAGATGGATTACGTTTTCAAATTCCAGTGATACAATTTTACAAATATGATCCAAATATGAAAGGGAAAGACCCTGTTGATGTTATTAGAAAAGCACTTTCAAAAACACTTGTGTTTTATTATCCATTTGCAGGTAGATTGAGGGAAGGTCCTGGTAGGAAACTTATGGTTGATTGTAATGATGAAGGTGTTTTGTTCATTGAAGCTGATGCTGATGTTAGACTTGAAGAATTTGGTGATGCTCTTCAACCTCCTTTTCCTTGTTTGAATGAACTTCTTTTTGATGTCCCTGGTTCTTCAGAAGTGCTTAATACTCCATTGCTGCTTATTCAGGTATTGTATTGATCTTCTCATGCTGTATTAAAGATCAGATAATTTCTCAAGAGAAACAGAAAATTAATAATTGCGTAGGTGGTTGTTGTACGGTGTTTGATTTTAAAATTGTTTATAATACTAGATAAGCTAGAAACCAAGGGGCTAAAAAAACTAAAATAATTCATATTCCTCATGAATCACGTAACAACTTTTTTGTTCCCGCTTCATTTGGGCAACAACAATAAAGTAAGAGAATGAGAGAGTAAAAACACAATGAGTATATGAAAGAGAGGGTTGTCCCAAAAGTTGTACATATTAGTTTTAAAAATATCATTTCTCCTTAATTTAAGACTATCTTTTCGATACTCATTCTCTTATTGTGGAGTGAGATCTATCCATATTTTTTTTAAATGACAAATATTAGTAATTAATATATTGTTAGTTTTGGGTGGAGTGGGTAGCTAACGGGTTTGAGTTAAGAATTAAAAATAAACTAAGCCATTAGGTTTGGTCTAGTGGCCAGAGATTTGTGTAATATGCTAGAGGTCCTGAGTTCGATCCTCAACTCCATTGTAAACAAAGAAAAAAAAAGAATTAAAAATGAGCTGAAGGTCGTAGGTTCAATCCTGGACAAACGAGAATATTAATCTAAATTGGAAACCTTGACCGCCATATCACTTCACTAATGGCACACTTTGTTTTAAAAATTGGATCAGTTAGTGACTCAATAAGGTCGCTGCATCAATGGTTGAGCCATATGACTAAACTGGATTAAATCAAACGACTCGACCTTATAACCTAGTCTCTATAAAAATTATGTATATATATTGACAATGCTGTATTTTTTTTTTTGACAACTATTGACAATACTGTATTAAAAATATAATTTTAATTTCATTCACACATCTTATTGTTGGATATGCCTTGAAATCTCAGTTACAAGAAGTCAGAAAAATCTTTGTTGAATCTTTTTGCATCTTTGATGTTTTGAAGATTTATTGGGAAAAAAATATATTTTCTTGGAAGATACTTTGACTTGGATTTGTTTTATTTTAAAACAGATTTGTTACTAATTTTTTTGGCATATTATTTTTCTATAAATAGGGAGTGCTTTATTCATAGAAAAATTGAGAGAGAGAGAAAGAAAGTAGAGATGTAGAGGCAAGGATTAGGGTTTGCCACCAGCAACAAGGCTAGGGTTTTAGAGAGAAACAAGAAGGTTTTTTTCTCTTGGTACAACTCTAGGGTGAGTGAACTATCTTTGCGGTACACCTTGGGAAACACTTATCAAATTGAGTCTCTTGGCCACGGGAAGAGATTCGAGATTTGGGTAGAATTAGGATTAATTCTTGTAACTCAATTGGAACTCTTTGTAAAGTTACTCGTTTGATATAGTGGAACGGAGGGGCTGCTCTCTCCCCCAGACTAGGTCATTATTGGACCGAACTGGGTAAACAAATATTGTGTTCTTTCTTCTCCATTTATCTTCTTTATCGGTGTTGTTATTATTATTGCTTATTCCGCTTAATTATTTGGTTGCCGTTCTATTGCTCCACACATCAAGTTATTCATTGGTGTGATTTTAAGACGAATTCACAACAATTGGCGCCCACCGTGGGGCAATCGGAACAATTTGAAGTGAGCACCATGGGTTTTAAGTCGGATATCGAGGGACTTTCCAAAAGCAATTTGGAATTGTGGAAAGTGAAGATGGAAGCAATTTTAATGTTCGGGATGATGGATAAAACATGGAGTGTTGTTATCCGGTGTCTCGAAGATAAAAAGTGAATGGAGATGGCGAAGACGGTCGGCCTGGAGAGGCGGTGGAAATAATACTCGGGTTACTTCTGAAACAACAACTTTATTATGAGGATGTGGAGGTGCTAGTGGAAGTTGGGAACCGGTGGAGTGTTGAGTCATGGACGTTGGATACTCCTATCACATGTGTTCAAAGAATGAATACTTTGAGACTCTAGAGCTAGTTGAAGGTGGAGTTGTTCATCTTGAAAACGGAAAGCTTGAAGGTTCAAGGTATGGGTTCAGTTTGTCTTACGAAGTTTGACAATCGTGAGTTTCTTTACACGATGTGAGGTATGTTTCTGAACTTAGATGCAAAGATAGTTGGTCATGCATCTATAACTAGTGGTGACTCTCATAATGTGGTTGAGTTGTGGGACTTCGGGTGGACCTGTTAGTGACATGAGTTTAGTTGGACTAGTGAACAAGGTTTACTAGGTGTTGAACTGAACTGCAATTGTTGGAGACTAACAATAGCTTGAAGTATGTTTCAGAGGAGTTGAAGAGGTCTTGTGTGTTACAAGGTGGAGATCATGGTGGGTATACTTTGGTGGAAACTCAGTTTGAGGTGGAGTCTTCCAATAGTGGTAGACAGTCAACATTAGCTCTTTGGCTATCTAATCGGAGATAGGAAGGAGAGTGGTATTGTTGAACCAAAGAGGATGACCATGGAGACCTTGTGGGTTATGTTTCAATTGTGGCTGAAGAAGTGCAAGACCTTGAGAGGATCTTCAGGGAGGCAATTGAAAGCAACAGGTGATCAGACTTGGTAACTTGTGAGACTGCTGGAGGTAGTTGGATACAAGGAGAGTTTGATGTTGCAGCTTGTGGAACCACCTAAAATTCCAAGGTTGGTTTGGAGCCAAGCAAAACTTCGAGAGTACGGAAGGCATTCCGGGGTCGAAGAGTGGTGAAGGCTTGTAGGGCTATCGCAAAAATCCATGGATAGTCGGAGGCAAGCGATTCTTCAGGAGGACGGAAAAGGCACAATCCGGGGGCTGAAGAGGGATGGTAGAGCTTGTTGAGCTATCTAAAATTCCGATGATAGTTGGGAGCAAGCGTTTCTTCAGGGAGGTACGGACTTGACCAGTTCGGAGTCTGAAGAGGGTGCGGTGAATCTTGTGGGGCTACCTAAAATCCTATGGTAGTGGGATGCAAGATCTTCATGAGAGCGGAAGGCATTCCGAGGATGAAGAGGGAGGTACAATCCGGTGATCTTGAATAGAAGATTCAAGATGGAGAGAGCAGCACGGTGGTTGATATGGGATCACCATCGATTTAAAGGCAAGGTGGAGAATTGTTGGATATGCCTTGAAATCTCAGTTACAAGAAGTCAGAAAAATCTTTGTTGAATCTTTTTGCATCTTTGATGTTTTGAAGATTTATTGGGAAAAATATATATTTTCTTGGAAGATACTTTGACTTGGATTTGTTTTATTTTAAAACAGATTTGTTACTAATTTTTTTGGCATATTATTTTTCTATAAATAGGGAGTGCTTTATTCATAGAAAAATTGAGAGAGAGAGAGAAAGAAAGTAGAGATGTAGAGGCAAGGATTAGGGTTTGCCACCAGCAACAAGGCTAGGGTTTTAGAGAGAAACAAGAAGGTTTTTTTCTCTTGGTACAACTCTAGGGTGAGTGAACTATCTTTGCGGTACACCTTGGGAAACACTTATCAAATTGAGTCTCTTGGCCACGGGAAGAGATTCGGGATTTGGGTAGAATTAGGATTAATTCTTGTAACTCAATTGGAACTCTTTGTAAAGTTACTCGTTTGATATAGTGGAACGGAGGGGCTGCTCTCTCCCCCAGACTAGGTCATTATTGGACCGAACTGGGTAAACAAATATTGTGTTCTTTCTTCTCCATTTATCTTCTTTATCGGTGTTGTTATTATTATTGCTTATTCCGCTTAATTATTTGGTTGCCGTTCTATTGCTCCACACATCAAGTTATTCATTGGTGTGATTTTAAGACGAATTCACAACACTTATAATTGTAACCACATGCAGGTAACACGCCTTAAGTGTGATGGTTTCATTTTTGCTCTTCGTCTAAATCACACAATGAGTGATGCCTCAGGTATATTTCAATTCATGAGTGCCTTAGGTGAAATATCTCGGGGAAATAGCGAACCTTCAATCTCACCAGTGTGGTGCAGAGAACTTCTTAATGCAAGGGACCCACCAAGAATGACATGTACTCATCGCGAATATGAACAAGTACCATATGACAATGATACAATCTTTCCCTTAAACGACGTGGTCCACCGCACATTCTTCTTTGGTCCAACCGAGGTAGCTGTAATTCGTTCTCTCCTTCCAACTCACCAACTAAAACAATACTCCAATTTTGAAATCATCACCGCATACTTTTGGCGTTGTCGTATAATAGCATTACAATTAGATTATGACAAAGAAATACGCATAATCTGCATAGTCAATGCACGTAGCAAATTTGTTAACCTACCGTTACCAAAAGGTTACTATGGTAACGCTTTAGCGTATGCCACTGCAGTTACAACTCCAAGAAAACTAATTGAAAATACGTTGGATTATGCACTGAATTTAGTTAAGAAAGCAAAAGCTAATGTCACCCGAGAGTATATGCATTCAGTAGCCGATTTAATGGTTATTAAGGGTCGACCTCACTTTACTTTGGCGAGATCGCATATCGTTGTTGATGTGACACGAGCTAGATTTGGAGAGGTTAATTTCGGTTGGGGGAAAGCTGTTTATGGAGGACAAGCTAGAGGAGGAGGAGATGGTGATATTCCTGGTCTTGTTAGCTATCATATACCTTTTAAGAATGCGAAAGGAGAAGAAGGTGTGGTTATACCATCTTTTTTTCCAACTCAAATCATGGAGCGGTTGGTCAAAGAGATGGAGAGTGTGCTTAAGAGCAACACTAATCAACCCACTAAGGGTGATCATGGTATCATTATTTCTTCGTTATAGTCCATCTGTCTCAAAAAATAAGGAAAAAAATGGTCAAATAAAGTCGATATATTTAGTCTAAAATTTTAACTAAATACATCAGTCTTTTTTAACTAATTTTTCCTTATATTTTGTAACAGAGTGAGTGTGCCATTTATTTTTTTGGGATTGCATATTGAATGATTCATGTCTTTTCTTACTCCACTTAGTTAGGACAGTATTATTAGATGTCCCCCTTTCCTTTTTGTTATGACAACTTTTTTTCTTCTTCTTTAATGTCAAAGACTAGAAGTTGTGCGCTAATTCACATTGAATCTTGTCAAACTAGTCGTATTTATATTTGTCAGTTAATGTGTTGATTTGATTTTATGTTAGTGAAATATGATAAAGTAGTAGAAATTATCTAATATAAGTGAAGAGTTACATGAGTGAATTGTCATTGTTACTAGCTACATGAATATTCAACCCCAAAGATATTTCCTTACTATAAATTATGCAACAATATAATTTATAATATACCACCTCTAAATACCACCGACAAATATTTAAACATGATTGTTGAACCATATTTTCATTGTTAGTGTACATAATCATTGAATAATAAAACAACAACAAGCAGCTCATGCATATGATTTGGAAGAAATTGGAACAAACATTTCTTAATGTTTACAACGAAGCCTTAATGAAACTGGATTTTTGATCGACCATAGTAGGTTGGTTAATGTTGTTCTTAAGCACATTATCTAACTCTTTAACGAACCTCTCCATAGCTTTATTTGGCAAACAAACCGGTATGACCAAACCTTCTTCTCCTTTAGCATTTTTAAAAGCTATATAAAAACTAGCAATACCTGGAATAGCACCAACTCCTCCTTTAGCTGGTCCTCCATAAACAGCTTTCCCCCAACCAAAATCAACATCTCTAACCTTCAAACGTGACACATCCGACACTAGAAACGATCTCGCCACAGTAAAATGAGGTCGATTTTTGATAACCATAAGATCAGCAACTGAATGCATGTATTCTTGAGTGATGTTAGCTTTTGCTTTTTTAACTAATTCCAATGCATACTCCAACGGATTTTCAATTAGTTTTCCTGCGGTTGTAACTGCAACGGGAAATGCAATAACATTACCGTAGTAACCATTTGGTAATGGTGGATTAAACTTGCTACGCATGTCACCGATGCAGATTATGCGAACTTCTTCGTCAGTGTCTGGATGTAAAGCTATTGTACGACAACGCCAGAGGCATGCTGTGAGAATTTCAAAATTGGAATGTTGTTGTTGTTGATGATGCGGAAGAAGAGCGCGAATTGCCGCTAACTCGGTGGGACCAAAAAAGAAAGAGCGATGGGCCATGTTGTCTAAGGGGATAATGGTTCCTTTGGTGTTTGGTATTTGTTCGTATTCACGATGAAAGCATGTCACTCTTGGTGGGTCTCTTGCGTTTAGTAGCTCTCTTTTCCACACTGGTGCAATTGAAGGTGCTTTCATCCCAAGAGAAATTTCACCCAAGGCACTCATAAATTGGGTCAAACCTGCTGCATCGCTTATTGCATGATTTAAACGAAGAGCGAAAATAAATCCACCACATTTGAGACGTGTTACCTATATGCGATTACAATTCAAGTATGTGAATGAATGAATAAAATAATTTAAAATTTCAATTAAACTCTTTTCAAAAGTTTTAATGATATATTGTTAAACAAGAAAAATAGATACATTGATAGACAGTGGCGTCTCCGAGTTTTAGGAGGCTCTGTGCAAAATATAAAAGTGGCCCCTTAATAAAAATATAATTTTTTTTTAAAAAAAAATTGTTGATTTAAATTGCATATAATATAAAAAAAAAATCATTCTTGTAAACAAATAAATTATCAATATTAAATCAATTGCATTAAATTAAATGGAACAAGAAATACAAAATAATTATCTTTGTATATAACGTCAAAAAGGAACATCCTAATTAATTTAAGATTAAATTTTATGCAAAAATTAAAATGGACTAGAACTATATTTACGAATATAGATAACTAATCTATTGATACTCATATGATATTTTATGAACATTAACAATATATAACTATTGTTTTAAGGCCTAAAAATTAATCTATTAATATACATATGATATTTTATAGGTATAAATAATATATAGGTAACATTATAGGAACTCAAAATTTTGAGTTGAGGCCCTCAAAATTTTAAGGCCCAATGCAGTCGCACACCCCGCACGTGTGTGAGAGACGCCTCTGTTGATAGAGAGTAATAAAGTAATATTCCAACCCGAACAAACTAAAGAGAAACAAAAAACTAATATCACCATAGAGTTCCCACACCATTTGGATCTAGCATTAGCATATTTATATAAGGGTTGAATATGTTTTTTGTCCTATAGTTTTTCAGAATTTTGCTTTTAATCCCAAAAGATTTTTTTCACAATCCTTGAAGTATTTTCTGTCATGATTTTTGGTCCCTGCTTTTCATTCAACTCGTGCATATCATTTTAAATTTTAAATTTTTTTTTCTTCGGTCATATGTTTAATATATTATATGAATCTCTCTTGCAAAAGTTTAAATATGAATTTTTTAGTTTTTGCACATACAAATTCATAAATAATTCATATTATGTTAAAAAATTCTAATTTTTTTCGGAAATATTCTTATAATATTATAAATATGAATACAAAAATCATTCCAAAATGTGAAAGTTTATAAAAGTTGTGATAGAGAATTTTTTAGTTTTTGCAATACAAATTCATAAATAATTCATATTATGTTAAAAAATTCTAATTTTTTTCGGAAATATTCTTATAATATTATAAATATGAATACAAAAATCATTCCAAAATGTGAAAGTTTATAAAAGTTGTGATAGAGAATTTTTTAGTTTTTGCACATACAAATTCATAAATAATTCATATTATGTTAAAAAATTCTAATTTTTTTCGGAAATATTCTTATAATATTATAAAGGCTTAAATGCAGTTTTACCCCCCCTATTTTAAAAAATGCGGTATTTTACCCCCCCTATTTTAAAATGCGGAATTTTACCCCCCCTATTTTATAATTTGTTGGATTTTGCCCCCCCACCAAAATTTTGCACAAAATCTGCTTCTGAGCCTCAAGTTCAAAGCTACGCACAGAACTCAATTTGGATCAATAATTCACCAAACTGGTACCTAAACGACCGTAATCGAGTTAGTTTTCCACAGAATCAAACTCCACTAAATTTGGAGTTACAGAGAGAGATTAATTACTGTTTTAGTGAAGGTCTGTTCAAATTAATTATCGTATGAAACTACTACTGGTATTCTCGTCATTCCTCTCACCTTGTAGCTCATTTTTTAATACTATTTACATGTATGGAAATCTAACGAAATTACCCTTGTTGGCATTTCAATTTCGTCGAATTTGGAGTTACGATGTGTTCGGTAGACGATGTTGAATTTGAAGATCACAAGTAGATTTCTGCAGAATTAGTAATTGGACAGACCTTCACTAAAACGGTAATTAATCTCTCTCTGTAACTCCAAATTTAGTGGGGTTTGATTCTGTGGAAAGCTAACTCGATTACGGTCATTTCGGTAGCCATTTGGTGAATTATGGATCCAAATTGAGTTGTATGCGAAGCTTTGAAATTGTGACTCGAAAGCAGATTTTTTGCAGAATTTTGGGGACATACCTTCACTAATCACTAAAACGGTAATTAATCTCTCTTTGTAACTCCAAATTCAATGGGGTTTGATTATGTGGAAAGATAACTCGATTACGGTCATTTCGGTAGCCTTTTGGTGAATTATGGATCCAAATTGAGTTGTATGCGAAGCTTTGAAGTTGTGACTCGAAAGCAGATTTTTTGCAGAATTTTGGGGGACATACCTTCACTAAAACGGTAATTAATCTCTCTTTGTAACTCCAAATTCAGTGGGGTTTGATTATGTGGAAAGATAACTCGATTACGGTCATTTCGGTATCCTTTTGGTAAATTATTGATCAAAATTGAGTTGTGTGCGAAGCTTTAAAATTGTGACTCGAAAGCAGAATTTTAGGGGGGGCAAAATCCAACAAATTATAAAACAGGGGGGGTAAAAGTCCGCGTTTTAAAACAGGGGGGGTAAAATTCCGATTTAATCAAAACATAGGGGGCAAAACTGCATTTAAGCCTATTATAAATATGAATATAAAAATCATTCCAAAATGTGAAAGTTTATAAAAGTTGTGATAGAAAATTTTTTAGGAAGTGGAGTGGCACGGTTTCATGGATTAACCAAATTCATATCCAATTATAAAAAACTGGTTAATTATATTTGGGTTTTATAACTAACCCCTTTTTTTTTTTTTTAATTTGGATATCCATAAGACCACAACCAAATTTTAGGCACAAATCTTTTTTTTTTTTTCAGCAAGAGAAGATCAATACAATACCTGAATAAGCAGCAATGGAGTATTAAGCACTTCTGAAGAACCAGGTACATCAAAAAGAAGTTCATTCAAACAAGGAAAAGGAGGTTGAAGAGCATCACCAAATTGTTCAAGTCTAACATCAGCATCAGCTTCAATAAACAAAACACCTTCATCATTACAATCAACCATAAGTTTCCTACCAGAAAGTTCCCTTAATCTACCTGCAAATGGATAATAAAACACAAGTGTTTTTGCAAGTGCTTTTCTAATAACATCAACAGGGTCTTTTCCTTTCATATTTGGATCATATCTGTAAAATTGTATAAGAGGAATTTGAAAACGCAATCCATCTTGGTCATCTATGTCTGAGAGTAGTTTTATTGTATGTGGTGTTGTTTTTGATGGCTTTACAAACTCAGGGGCATGCCTCTTCACTGTGAATAACAAAGATTGGGCCATGATTTTACCAAATGAGGAAAAAAAAAATTACCAAATGAAGAAAGTTTTTTTTAAAGGATACCAAATGAGGAAAGTTATGATTAAGGAAAGTAGTGAATATGCATGGATGGAGATCAATTCATATATATAATACCCTATACCTATTGGGATCCCACATAAATTACAGGGCAGTTGCGATAATTTATTATAGCAGCCTACAGTCCCACACCTATTTTTTGAGCTGTTCACACTTTTTTTTTTACAATGCCGGTAGATATTTTATTTAGATATGTATTGATACATCACTGAAATTTGAAGTAGATTATTTTTATAGTTTCATAAATAGTGTTTAATATAAAAAAATTATAATTTAAATTAAGTTTTGAACTTTCAAGTTTCTGAATTGTTTGATTTTGGCCTCAAGTTTGAATTGTTTGATTTCAATCCCTAAGTTTCACAATTGTTCCATATAAAAGAGAACGTTTTCTTCTAACCGGCATATATATCACACAACGACGACTCTATTTTCTACATAAAAGACTCATCAGTGAGAGTAGAAGCACCGTCTCAACCCTCTCTTAGTTTCAGTCAAAGGAGGATTCATCCGCTGCCATTCCAGGTAAGGTACACCGTTCTCATATATTCTCTGATATGACAATATGCTATAACTTGTATCTATTAATCTAAGGTTATTATATTAAATAAATTCTTTCAATTGGTATCAGAGCCGCATTAGATACATATTATAGCTATTGTTCAAATAAAATCATTATCTCACGGTTTCAATTCTTGATATGAATGTGCGAAACAATTTGTGAATGATTTTATTATGATCATGTTGTAATGCTATTACTGTACCTGTTATATCTCATGTTCTGCAAATCTGCGATCATAGCATGTTTCCTTTTATTTTAATGAAAAATGCTAAACAGTGTCTCCGGGCACTAGTTAAGATGCAAAAATAGTAATTTGGCATTAGAAATTGTGCAGTCAACTTCTCAAAAGTTTAAAAAGTGTTATTTTTTTTTCAAAACTTTCTAATTTTGGTTTCCTTAACCATGACACCGGTTAGCATGACGCTTATTTTAATTAATATATTTAATTGTATAAAAGCAAGGACATTAAAACATGATTGCAAAGAACACGTTGATACGATTATTGTATTGTTATCACGAAAATAAGTATACTGTGTTTCGATCCTAATTTCTCACTCAATTAAAGACTATACTGATATGAGTTTTCTCTAAATCGTATCACAACGAACAAAACCCATATTCAACAGTTGTTCACTAGAACCCTAATTTTTTCAATCTACGATTTGATTGACGATTCTTGAAAATTAACATCGGGTATCCTTCTCAAATTGAACGACGATTAAAATGAGACATGCATCATTGTCTCGCGTGTAGTATTGAGAGAGATAGCGTCGGGTTTGATGTCGGGTTACCGAAACCCGTTTCCCTGTAACCGGGCGAAGAAGAAAAACAAATAAATAAATAACTACCAATACGGCCGCTCTCGCCATATGCGCGTGAACAGTGTTTTAAATACCAAAATTTGTTATTTTCTGCCAAATAATTATTTATTAAATATTTTGATATTTTGGCATTTATATTATGGTATTTTGGACATCTTAAAGATATTTTATTTTGCTCAAAAATTTTCAATAAATCCCTTATTTGTTTTGTGACACATTTAAATACCCCAACCTTCATATTAGTGTGTCATTAAGGAATTGACTTTATTTTATTTTTGAAATAAAATTATGTTTTGGTTTGGGGTTGAAAATTTATTCCTTAAATATGTAAATATTTGGTGTTTATCAAATTTGAGAATTGTGCACTATTTTACATAATAAATTCTCAATATATGAGTCTAAAATATTCGGTGTAAAATTTCTAAATCAGTAACATTGATGCAAATTTTATTTTAAGTGTTACAATTGTAAAATAATTTTAGACTCAATTTTATTAATTCAGACGTCTAATATGTTATATTCTTGAACTTAAAAATCAATATCAATTCTATGTTGCCTTTTTATGAATCGTTTGAGATGAGGTTGTGAAAGACTTCTTGGAATCTGGCTAAAGTCATTAAAGCTTAGTGAACATACAAGGATGAAAGTCACACTCTCTGAGGTCAGTGTAATTTAATTATGTAACTTGAATGAATTATATAATTGCATATAAGGAGAAAATTGTTTATATGTTATATACTCCTTTTGTGAAAATATAAAATGTGCAATTATATATATAAAATAAACTATTGTCCAAAATAGTTTTTAATTTTAGAACTCTTTAATCTCTTATTTCTTGCTAATTAACTCCATTTAAAATTAAAAACTATTTTGGGAGTATTTAAAATCAAATTATTTTGAGAGTTCTATTATGGACAATTGTGTATTTACTCTATTAGTTAAATTCTTCAATTGATATTATTTTAGCATAACGATCCAAATATTTAAAATTGAACAATTCTTTTGCTACAAATATAAATTTAGACACTTGTTCTTAACTTACTACAAATATTATAAACTTTCTAATTATGTTAATTAAGTGTCTTGTCACAATTAAATATTTGGATCAAGTTAATATTAAACTATATATTTTATTTCATTCAATGATGCAATCTTGCATTTTTATGCTAAAATTCTAAGTATGAATTAAAATTTATTCGCCTCATTGTTGTTTATTAAATAAATATCATCAAAACAAGTTTATTAAAAATTGAGGCAAAAATATTATCATCCTTGCAACCAAATAATTAAGTAAATTATTTTGATTTATAATTAGAGTCTCATATATGTTTTAATGACTTATTCTTTATGCATGAATATTCTGAGATGATGTTATCAAATGATATTCTCGCTAAATCATCAAAAGCCAATGACTCTAAAGACAAGGATGAATGTCACACTTTATGAGATTAGTCACAATTTAATCAAATTCTTTAACCTCTTGTGACCCATTATTTGTTATTGCATATATGAAGAAATTTATTTCTTCTTCTCTTTTGTTGTGCAATTATATGTATATAAAAGTGGAATTCTTTTCCAGAAAATTCTAAATAGAACTCTATAATGATTATATATATATATATATTGTTTTCTTACTATAATACTCCAATTTCAATTTATATTTAAGTTATAGTGGGAGTATTTAAAACTTTATTCTAAGAGTTCTATTCTGGATAAAATACAAGAACTACATTACACACTTTTATTTTAAATAATAACTCTTGCTATCACACTCTTTCGTATATAAATTCTAAAGTCATATTTATGATGTGCTAATTTAAAATACTTTTAAGCATGTTTTTCTATTACTTGAATATGACTAAAATTGAGTAAATTAAATAGATTGTTTATGCATCGTATTATTTTATCATATTCTTTTAAGCATAAACATTAATGATTTGTATAATTGTAATCTCACCTATCGTGGATACAATTATGCAAAGTGTACCGACAACAATCATACCCTATATCGGTGTGTTGTTGTTAATATAATATTCGTTATTACTCAATGTACTTTAATTTTATATACTTATATTTCAAATACTCTGTCACTATTAAAATGTTGTGACATAAGAACCGTACATTGAAATGCTATAGTTCTTACTTACTATCCTTAATACCCTTGGATGATATTACAATAAGTAAGAAATTTTACTAAATATATTATAGCGCATGTAGCTACTATCTTAATTTTGCAATCCAATATTATCCTAATTTTAATTAATGAATTATTTAAACCTTTAAAAAAAAAATTGGATTGTCATCTATCCCTTGATTTTGTTAAGTGGCGGACATAACCCTATCGGTGTGACGTTACTCAACACGATCATCATGTGATGAAGAAATAATTGAATATTTATTTAAAATATTTTCAAACTTTTAATTCAATTTTCATTCTCTATCAAGTGGGAGAATCCTCACTATGTATTGTGTGACGTGATGGACATACCCTACCGGTATGACATTGCTTAACATGATCATCCTCTCCTTGGTGTAAGAAAAATATCTCACCATTTTAATTATCATTCTTTGTCAAGTGAGGAAAATTCTACATGCAAATTAACTATAGCTAAGAAACATATATATTTGTTTCATAATTCTAGACATAAAACTACTGTAGAGACTTATATCGAGGATATTAATTATAGTCTTCTCACATAAATTATTATATACTTCCATATCATTATATAATTTTGCAAACTCATTTTGTAAACGCAATATGTCAAAATCTCAAATGCTTAACAATTCTATCAACAAAAATTCTATTTATTTTATGTCATTATTTTAAATGGTTTTAAATTGTACATTTGAGATATTCAATTTTTTTTTTCTTTCTGTTTTCACTAATATTTGACATATTTCAAACTATTGTTATTTTTCGACACTTATGGAAGTTAATGACTATTTTCTCATATATCCTCAATAATAATAAAATGTAAGTTTTGTGTATTTCCGCTGCGTGTAACCAAACTATTTCTCAAATGTGTGTGTCTATAATTGTAGCATTTGAGTTTTTGAGTGAGTTATTAAAACTTTTTTATATATACAGTCTCATATCCTATTATATAATACTAAAGACTTAATCTCACTCATATGATGGTAAACCTTTTATATATGATCATCATACTCTTTATATGATAGCTACTTTATATATATAAAAAATTCTTTTGAGAATTTTATTTGTTATAAGGAGATTTATATTATAAATTGTTAAGTGAAAATGAATAATCTCCTTAATTCTAAATGCAGAATATGTGGTTAACCATGAAATCTAACACTTATAAAAGTCTGCCATTGAAAAGTTTTGTATATATTGGATTTTATATTATTATTGAGTTACCACCTGTGTTAGTAATTCTGCTATATTCATGTGCAAAATGTGGTTGAGTTTGTGACACTCTAGTATTGAAATAAAATAAAATTATATAACCACATATATATATAGAAAATTTTGCACTAGTAAATAAGTATCCCACTGTTAAATATTACATATCATAATATTTGTATATTAGTGATCACTAATGAAAACACTAAAGAAAATTCCACTCATTCTTGTTTATATATGTGGGATCAGTGGGAATGTGTACATAATATTATATACTATGAGCTCAAATAAGAAATTTCACTCTTGTTCATATATGTGAGATCAATGAAAATATGTACACAATGATATAAACACAAAACTTAAAGTTATAATCTCACTCTTGCCATATACTTTTGCGCGCTAAATAAAATATGACATAGCTTAAGAGACTTTAAATTTCAGTCTCATCCTACTATACTGAGATATATATCAACTCTTTAATCTCAGTAAGCATCATAATTAGATGCTTAAGTCAATTTGTTGGAAAATGCACAATTATCTCTTAGCATGCAAATATATTGTGCTTCTCTTTTACCAACACTACACATTCTATAAGGTTATAAATAGTTAGTACTACGTATAATATCAATACTCCTATCGAGTATGATATTGTGTTCTTAAAGTACTTATGAATTGCATAATCACAATTTGTTCATTATTGATATTCTTGTGGCCACATTAATCCATATCTTATTTTCTTTAAACTAAGTGATTGTGATTAATCCAATTGGAGATTCTGTGGTCTCCTATTTCTTTATGGATTTTCATAGTCACAACTTTTTGCTAAAATTTAGATTAATTGAATGTCAAACGTTGTAGAACATTTAATGATTTTGACTAAAAGTAATTATTCTCTTAATAGGCTATATCCCTATAAGCTAGTAATTACTTGACCTATGTGGATATTCTATGACTTTTATAAAATCAAGAAAACTCATTGGCAGAACCACTAATGACAGACTTATATATATTTGATTAAGTCTTCTATATTTTGGGTTAGTGGGTGTTTGTTGTAGCATTTTAGATGCATGAACCTTTATTGGATTAAAAATTCTTAATTTTATAATGTTAATCCATATTATCATATGTGAAATTTTAAGGTGTATGGTGTATGATTTTGTTTGCCCTATCGGATTCAACTTCTGCACTATTTATATCTTATGTTTCTTATAATTTAGATTATCATATGTGAAATTCAAGGTGTATGATTTTATTTGCCCTATCGGATTCAACTTCTGCACTGTTTATATCTTGTGTTTCTTATACTTTAGATGACATGTTTTATTATATTTGATAAATTTCTACCACTATTCTTATGTTATATTTTAATTAAAGAGTAATTAAAGTAATCCAAGTGGGAGATTGTTGAATATTTTGAATTTACTTTAATTATTTATTTAAAATATAATTAAAAGTGTATAATATCAAATACAATTACTTGTCATATTATATTTAATTATTTAAATATATATCATTGGGCTTTATGTTGAACGGGCCGTGATGGGTTGGATCGTTCTTTATTCTGCCTATTGAGAAGGTCCCTGCCTCCACTGGTGATTATATATTCTAGCCATCCCATTAAGCTAGATACACCGTAAAAACATAACACGCATAAAAGACTCATCAGTGAGAGGTAGAAGCACCGTCTCAACCCTCTCTTAGTTTCAGTCAAAGGAGGATTCATCCGCTACCATTCCAGGTACACCGTTCCCATATATTCTCTGATATGACAATATGCTATAACTTGTATCTATTAATCTAAGGTTATTATATTAAATAAATTCTTTCAACATTTTTACGGACTAAAATATTGATCTCCTTGATTTATGTGATTGAGTAAAAGTGTCAATTGTGAAACGTTATTAGTCCGTCGTTGGTTGGAAATAAATATGGATGCAGTACTGGCAGTTGGTATGCGATGGGTGGTTAGGGGGGCGTTGATAGTAATAATGTCAGTGATTGAGAGGTGAGGTATATGGGAAACTCATCTTCATGACACGGTAGGTTAATATTTACTAATGAATTGTTTGAAATTGTGGTAGGTTATTTTAAGGGACATGGTTTGTTTATTTAGCACTTGCCTTGTACTATCAATTGAAAGTTTTTCTTCCCAACCCCACCCACGTCCTTTTTACCCCTAAAAATACGTAGAAAATTTCAGTTTTTAAATTTATGTTAGTGTAAATTTTACACTAAAAAAATTTTGGGTTCTATTGACTGAAATTTTCTGCGTTTTTTAGGGGTAGAAATAAAATATGGGGGCGGAAAGAGAAACTATCCAACTAATTTTGCACAAACTTGTTTGGTTTTGCTTGCTTCTTTTTTGAGTTGGAGATCCGATCGGGCAAATAATTTTATTTATTTTTACTGATAGATTTATTACATCTAAACTTATATATAAAATCTAAACTTATATATAAAAATGATACAAATTTTTTTCACAAAGTCTTGGTGCTGAACTGAAATTGCTCAAGACTTTGGAAGATACTACCAATTTGGTTGTTGAGTCCTTTGAAGAGGCTCTTTGTCAAGTTTTTACTTTATTCGGTTGTGTTCTTTTTCTGTTAAAAAGTTTCACATTGCGAGATGACATGAATATGTGTTTATAATAAGTGAAGATAATCATCACTTTATAAGTTGGTTTTATAAAGATGAGTTAGGACTAATAACTCCTAATTCTAAGATGGTATCAGAACTTCTCCAAAATTCGTTGGGCCACCCGCTATCAGGTCACCTACCATTTATATATTAACGCACCAAGCTCAATAGTGTTGGGCGTAAGGAGGTGTGTTAAGAAATCTCACATCGGATATGAGTTGGTCTGAACATGAGTTTATAATAAAGAAGCAATCCTCACTTACAAGCCGATTTTGTTGGGTTGAGTTCTACTCAACTCTCGATTTTAAGGTGGTATCAAAGTCTTCTCCACAATCTACTATGCCGCCTGCTATTAGATTTCTAATTGGGATATCCACGACCACCACGACCACCATTTATATCCACACCCCAAACTCAATATTATTAAGCGCGATGGGGTGTGTTAAGAAGTCTCACATTAATTACTTGATATAACTTATTATATGTTTCAATTCCCAATTCTAAAAAGTGTTGAGAAGTCTCAGCTTGATAACTTATTATATGTGAGAAATACTTGTATAGCCACATGCCTAAACAAATTTTTCTTCGGCACACTTATATAAGAAAAAAAAAAGAAGATAAAATGATTAAAGTAATATTAATTGATGTGACTATTTTATTTTTGTTTTAATTATTTTGAATTGTGAGTGTGTGCCTAAATCATGTGTCTAAATCATGTGCCTATGGAAGAAGGCCAGCCATATATGTTTCACCTCCCAATTCTAAGAAGGCCAGCTATATAGAATCTTGTTGCATTTTAGTTTTGATATACTGCTATTTTACTATGATAATTTAATTAACAAAATATGGATGTAAATGACTTAATTATTTGACCGACATAAGTTATGAGGCACCGAAATAACGTAATGAAATCTTACTAATTCTAAAATAATAAACAATTTGATATTGTGAAAAATCACATCTTTCTCAATTCTCAAAAGAGATATATAGAAAGAAAAAGTTACAAAGGCATAAAATTTAAACAATGTATTCCAAAACTCCTATAGATTGTTTAATTTAGATTGAATTATTTCAGTTTATTTATCGATCACATAAGTTTTGTAAGTCTGTTTAGGACAACTTATGTAAATAACTGGTGACATTGTTTATTTATAAGTTTCTTTTAGGTTACTTTTAAATTTGTTGAATGTGCTGTTGTATTGTTGGAGATTGTTTGAAGTACCACATTGCTTAGGTTCCCGGAATGTGAAGTGTATAAATATGTGAGGGAAACCTCACCTTATGAGCTAGCTTTTGGGGTTGAGATCCAAGCATACTTAACATGGTATTAGAGCCGGGTTAAGAACTGCAATGTGAGTATTTGACCCAGGACCACGCTAGGCGTGAGGGTGGGTGTTGAATGTGTTGTTGGATATTGTTTGAAGTACACATTGCTTAGGTTCCGGAGATGTGAAGTGTATAAATATGTGAGGACAACATCACCCTTTGAGCTAACTTTTGGGGATGAGATCCAAACATATTTAACAACTTTTACAAGTTCTATAGCAATGTTTTAAAAACCGGACCGGAGATCGAACCGTTGAGATCACCGGTTCATGGTTCAATCGGTTCAATCGGTTGAACCGTTATTAAATCGGTTGAACCGTATAATAAATAAATAAATAAATAAATATATACTTTTTTTTTTACTAAAAATAAATATATACTTATTAAGAATATATATGAGTAAAAAAAATTACATTACATCTCAATATATTATTTTTAAAGGCCCAATACTTATTTTTTAGCAAAACTTTAGAAGCCCAATACTCTAGCCCAATATGCTTAATATATATATATATCACTCATAAGTTGAGTAACCCTAATTCTTAATCTCTCTAATCTCACATCAGAAAAGCAGCAGCCACACAATATTATTATTTTCATTCTTTACCTTCTTTAACTTCAATTTCTCTAAATTAAGCAAACCAAGGTTCCTTTTCAAATGCACAGATCTATTTTCATTCTTCTCAAACTCATCTCTACCTCTCCTTCTTTCTTCTTAAATACCAACCTCTTTTTCTACTTTTTCAAATACACAGATCTGTTGTTGTTCTTAAGTTGATAATAGTGTATTAAGGGAAAGAGGATTTAGATATTGTTACAATTGCAAGTTTTGCAAAAATAGAGAATAAAAATAAACTTGTATTTAACTGAGAAAAAAGAAAAGAAGTAAAAGATTTGTGTTTTTTCAAATCAAAATCACAACTATTGCAATTGTAATTGATATGGATACTTCCAACTAAAAATCAACAACACAACCATTTGAAATAATTGCTGCATAATTGTAAATATGTCAAAAAAAAAAAAACAGAAAGTAAAAAAAAAAAGGTACGTTTTAAATACCGAAAAGAAAAAAAAATTAGTTTTTTTAATAAAAAATCTGGACCGGCCGGTTTTGTAAAACCGGGACCGGTTCTTCCGGTTTTCACCGGTTTTCACCGGTTCAGGCCTGTTCGTACCGGTTTTTTAACGGTTTTACGGACTAGCGGTTCTGTGATGTTGACCGGACCGGTACTAGGCCCGGTTCCCGGGCGAACCGGTCGAACCGGCCGGTCCGGTCCGGTTTTTAAAACATTGTTCTATAGACTAGAGCGGATGAAAATAGATTATAACTTATAAAAAAATAATTATATTTTATTTTATCTAAAATAGCTTATACATACTGTTTATCATGATGAACGTTTTTCTATAAGTTGAAAAGAAAAAGAAAAACTAGTTTATAAACAGTGGCGTGTCCACATACATGTGAGGGGGTTCAAGTGAACCCCTGGACTTAAAAAAATTACACACATAATCCTATATAAATTATATTTTAAACCCCCTCATTTTTTTTAATTGAACCACTGACCCCAACTAAACCCAAACTAATTTCACCTCACTCATTTTCAGATTTCACTTTCTCTCTACCTTCTCTCTCTAAGACTCTAACCCTAAACTAATGGGAGTCATGCGAGTTCTCCTTCCCTGTTATGGTTCTTCGACCACTACCAATCCACCATGACCACCACCACTCGCCGGTCTTCTCTCTCTCTGCTCGTCTGAATCTCCACACGTTCGTCTCTCTCTGCGTGACTTCGATTTTGTCTCTCTCTGTTCGACTTCGATTCCGATTTCATCTCTCTCTGTTCGACTTCCGAATCCGATTTTGGCTCTCCTCCTCCTTCTCTGTTGGTCTGGGAATCTCTCTTTGTGACTTTAAGGTACTGCAATTTATGTTTTAGGGTTTTGGAAAATTTTGATTTGGGAATTGTTCTGTCTGGAAAATTTTGATTTGGGAATCGTCTCTCTTTGTCTGGGAATTGTTCTGTTGAATGTAAATTGTTCCTTATTTGCAATTGTAATTCAACATCTTGTTTGTTTCAATTGCTTTCTTAGATCGATTGTTTCTTAGATTGATATTGGTGTGTATAATTTCTTGTTTCAATTGTTTTTGTGTGTTAGGTAATAAATAACTAGAATATATATTCTGTATTCATGTCTTTTGTTTTCAATTGGTTCAAGAATTTTAAAGGAGTTTCAACAAAAATAAGTAACTAGAATATATATTATGTATTCATGTCTATTGTAACTAGAAGTAAAGAATATTTTTAGGAGTTTAAATCATGGAAGACCAAGTGCTTCAGAAAGGTTATATATTCATGTCTATATTGTAATTTAGTAAGTTGCATTTACTAACTATGTTTTCATTAACCAATAGGCAAACTGAGTATGGAGAACTTTTTTAAGAGGAAAGTACCATAGAGTGAGCAAGGATCTACTTCTCAATCTCAACGACGCCACATTGAGTGTAATTTAGAAGAGTTACCATCAGATCCTGGAAAGCGGCCTAAAATGTCAGCATATCATCCTAATGATCGAGACAAATGTATAAACATGACATATATCATACTAATGTATAACTCAACTTTTTTTTGTACTGGTATTTTGGTTTACAAAGGTGTTTTACAATAACCACTAAAAATAAAAAATAGAAAAGATCATCATGTTTATTTTCTTGCAACATGCTCTATATATTCTCACACTAAACTTAACAAAACAAATCCAAATTATTGTTTACACCGAAGACATAATGAAACGGTATTTTGACCAACCATAGTAGGTTGGTTAATGCTGTTTTTTAAGGACATTATCTAACTTGTTGGAACAAAGAGCACATTATGTGTGAATTGAAAATAAAATGTTTGAGTCCCAAATCGGGTACAAGAGCATACTAGTATGTATTATATACTAGTGTGTATTTTGAGAATAAAAATAATGGAAATAGACTATGTTGTCACTTAAGTTACTAGATAATAGGAAGAGCAGTTAAAAAGGTCACAACATATTTTCCTATTTTCACGACCACCTCACTGATTTTTGAGTCATCACAGCATCATCTCCTTTTTTATAGGAAGTAAGCACATGTTATATTCTCTTGATATATAAAATAAGTCTCTTAAGGAAGTACCCTACACCTCAGGTGCGCCAGAAAAAAATATCACTAGTAGAAAAATGACTTTTGGTTTGGAGATACCACTACCGGTATGTGAATACCAGTAGTGAAATACATTTGACCAAAGGATTCCACTACTGATATTTTTAAAACGGTAGTGGAAAGTTCAGAGACAAGGGATTTCACTACCGGCTTTGCTAAATCCGTAGTGGAAAGTAGACACGGTGGCAATGTCGTAATTACGTACAAATTTGTTTTAATTATCTTCCACTACCGATCTAGGATTCACCGGTAGTGGAATCCTAATAGTGTTATTATTTTTTTCATATTCCCACTTTTCACTACCGATCTAGGATTCACCGGTAGTGGAATCCTAATAGTGTTATTATATTTTTCATATTGTCATTTTCATTCCCAATTTTCATACGCGTTCAATCTCCCTCCCACTGCAAACTCTCCATTCTCAATCGTCCCAAGTTCTTCCAAATCGTCCCAAGTTCTTCAAATCAAACACTCCAATTTCCCAATCATTCTCCAATCTCTCCATTCTCCATTCTCCATTCTCCATTCTCCATTCTCCAATCTCTCCAATTTCATTCGGTTTCATTCTCCAAACCCTAGAATGCTTGAATCGCCTCCAAATTTCTTCGTTTTTATTCGGTAAAGGTATGAATAAATCAAACTTCCTCCAAATTTCATTCGTTTTCGTTTTCATTCATTTTCATTCTTGTTCATTCGTTTTCATTCGCTTGGGTTTTCATTCGTTTTCATTCACGTCGTTTTCGTGGGTCTGTGATGTTCATTTCTGTGTGGGTCTGTGTTTTTTTGTGTGGGTTTTCATTCTTCTTCTGCTTGATGGCTTGATGATGAGAATGTCAATATAAAAATACAAATTTGCATGAGATTTGGAAGTCTGTGTAGGTCTGTGTAGGTCACTTTAGCATGAGATTTAATGAAAAGTAAAAAGATATATGGTCATTTCTGTTTATGATATTTATTTTGCTGCTATTTTGATTATTTTTTACTTCATAGATAATATGTAATGTTTTAAACCAAGCCATGTTTTGCTGCTATTTTGCTGCTATTATATCAGATTTTATTGTTGAAGCTAAACTCCAAATAGGCAAGAAAATTCAAATAACCAAGCCATGTTTTAATGTCAAAGTGTGATTCAAAATTCGTTATGTTGCTGCACATGAGGGTGTTAGGTATAAGCAAGTATATAGAAGTCACTCATGTTAACCTTGTGCTTAATATATTCAAGGTATATAGAAGTCACTCAAGTTATAGTGCTTAATATATTCAAGGTTGGCTAAGGAGTGAAAATATGGAGTTAGAATAGTGCTTAATATCTCTGCCATATAATATACTTACTCAAGGTGACCAAGTTTGATGTAGTTAGAATAGTAAGGGAAAATATGGAGATGGTCAAGAGGGTTTTGGTATGAGCCTAAGATAGCTGAGTAGTGTCTCTCCAAATACCCTTCAGCTTCACCACATAGCCTTATAAGATGGGATCTTTTTTCTTGCAAATACCCTTCAGCTTCGGCTTCAAGAAAACATACAACTTGGCCATGGGCAGGGGTCAATATTTATGGCCAATTGTATAAACATACAACTTGTTTTGATATTAACTAAGTTGTATAAACATATTTATAAAATTATCAATGCTTGGTGCTCGTAAGTGTACTTTCTTATTTACTACTATCTCAATATCTGTTAATATGTTATATATCTCTCCTAACTTTAAAATTATATTCAGGTACATTCATCGTTTATGCATTGAAAACAACACCACAAATGTATATGGAATTTTGGAACCAACTTTTCTGAACATTGTTGGTGATGCTGGGAAAAAAAGTGATCAGAGAATATCTCAAAGTAAATGCAAGAAATACATCCAGCATAAGTTACAAAATGAAAAGAAAGAGTGTCAATTATTACCATTTAACCATGTGTAAGTTTGTATGAATTTGTGTATTTTTTTAATACTTATTTATTTTTTATAACTCATAGTTATTAACAATATAATACTGTTCTTCCACGCACGCGTACAGAGGACATTGGCAGTTGATAATACTTTGTCCAAAGATAAATACCGTGGTTGTTATTTGTTCACTACATTGGAAACTTAATCCAATAATGGAGAAAATTGTTTCAAGGTAATTAAGTTTATACTTTAGGGGTTTTGGTTATATACTATAAACATAAATTATTACAAATTTTATATGATTTTATGCGGCTTTTTTTTCTTATGAATTAGTGTTTTTACGGTTGATCAAATGGCGAATGGCAATAGAAAGAACAATACCGTATGGCTTTATCCACAAGTAAGTGTGGTATTCTAACTTTATATATATTTACTTTTTTGATAAGTAAGTGTGGTATTTTTTGATCAAATGTTACTATATATAATTTGTAGGCGAGGAAACAATATAATTCAAATGACTGTGGATACTATGTAATGAAAAATATGTTGGACATTGTCACTGCTAAGATAACTGATTCTTGGATGGAGGTAATAATTTTTATTTTTTATACATCAATAATTTTTTATAACCGAGTCAAGAATAGTTTTATATTATTATTTACTTATTGTAGGTATTTAATGACCCAAAAGAGTTAACAGCTGAGGAGATGTATGAATTGCGATTACGTTGGTCAACATATTTTTTGGAGTTATTGGAGGGTTAAGATTTATCTGGTGAGTTATAGAATAGTTAATTATTTGAACTTTGTTTTTGCAAATTGGTCTATTCAATACATTGCAGCAATTTTAGTTTACACTTGTTTATTTGAACTTTGTTTCTGTCAAATTTGAGATTCTGCAGGGTGATGAATTGGTTATTAGCTTTAGTTTGAGTCTTGGAAGCAGATCAGGTGATGGAATTGGTATTTTGGCTCGGATGTGCATCTCACTGTTTTGGACTGTTTATTTTGGACTATTTTAGGATGGTTTTATGAAGGAATTGGTATTAGAATTGGTATTTTTGTGATGGAATTGGTATTTTATGAAGGATTGGTATTTTAGAATTGGTATTTTAGGAATTGGTATTTTAGGATTGGTATTTTAGGAATTGGTATTTTAGGACTGTTTATCAGGTGATGGAATTGGTATTTTAGGATGTGCATACTGTTCTAGAGTTTTGATTTTTCATATTAATATGCAGGCACAGGAAGCTACAAAAAAACGAAAAAAAAAAAAAAAAAAAAACTAACATACCACTACTGATATTTATAACAATCAGTAGTGAAAACTAACATACCACTACGGGTATTTGTAATTACCCGTAGTGGAATCCTCAATTCTAAAAAAAAAAATGGAATAGCATACATACCACTACCGGTATTTACAAATACCGGTAGTGGAATCCCAGATTCTAAAAAAAAAAAAAATGAAAACCATACATACCACTACCGGTATTTGTAAATACCGGTAGTGGAATCCCAGACTCTAAAAAAAAAAAAATGAAAACTATACATACCACTACCGGTATTTACAAATACCGGTAGTGGAATCCCAGACTCTAAAAAAAAAAAAATGAAAACCATACATACCACTACGGATATTGAAAATACCCGTAGTGGAATCTCATACATACCACTACCGGTATTTGTAAAAACCGTCGTGGAATCCTCATAAATTTAATTAATAATACAGTAGAAACCTGACATACCACGACGGGTATAAAAAGACCCGTCGTGGAAAGTATTGACTTACAACGACGAGTGTGTTTACTACCGGCCGCGGCCAGTAGTGGAATCCCTATTTGGCCGGTAGTGGAATCCCCTTTCTGCACTAGTGTATGGTTTAGAAAACTAGTGATAGTATCATCTCTCCATTGTTTTTTGGATACACATAGCAAACACTTACTCCACAAATCTTTGTAACTGTCAATAGTAGCAGCATAGTATAGCAGGAATCAACTTTCGGTAGTGTGGGAGTAAGCAATCCAATGGATGATATGTTTTGTGTTCCAATAGCAAAAAGTTTCTCTTGAATTTTCACAACTTCCACTCTTCTCCTTTTGCAACTACTATATGGTTCATTCTGCAATTATTAATTTTGTGGATGCTTGCTAAGAGGTAATTGAAACAATCTTTTGATATTATTATTATACATGTTGTATATAATATATTAATTGTTTACGGTTCATATATAATCCGTGCACTGTGACTATTGATGCTAAGAGATTAAATTGTTTTATTTTCTTAACAACAAGTAAGGAAATAGATTTATATAGTCTATGCTATATTCTAATCATATACATCTATTTTATAACAAAGACAGTATATGCAGTAGCCAGATATATATTTATGTTATGATTGTATCAAATCACAAGGTTGCTGTTAATTTATGACACTAAGCGATAATACCAATACTTAGTATTAGTATTATTATCATTATGTTTTAAAAGTGATCCTAGTATCACAGTTCCTTCAAATTTAAGAATGGTCATAGAACCATATTTCCTATGATTTGAATGGTCTTAGTTACCATATAAGAATGGTCTCAATACCATATTGGAATGGTCATAGCACCATATTAGAATGAACTTAAAACCATAGCGCACTGGTTTAAGTATCATAATTGAGGGTGTAATTCTTGCCCGATATCTACAGTGCAGTATTTATCGGTATCAGTAGAACTGGGCTGTTTTATCCTGGGGACTTCGTGGTTGATCGTCTGCCTTGCACAATTTTGGGCAGTGCCGCGAAACGTCTTAAAGAGAGCGTATCGACCCGCGACTAAATCCAGTAATCTCTTCGGTGGATGAAAATTTTAACGATTTTGAACCTCGGAAATAACAATTTTAAGACGTTTCTTTCCTGCCATGCCTACCGAAGAAATTACTGGCTCTGATTATGATATTGCGGACTAGAATAAACCGTTTCGGTTTGAAGTAAATCACTTAAAAATTGGCAATAAAAATTATGCTTTAATAATAACAAAAGAGTTGTTATTATTTTGAAGAAAGTGATTTCAATTTTACTTTAAAAATTGAACAAGCTATAAGGATAAATGGCTAAACGATATTCCCTCGAATTTCTGATAACATGTCTTCGCATTGAAGAATAAACTAAAAAGCAAAATCAGAAAAATGAAGTGTTTGTTGTCTTTAACAACAACACTAAAAAGAAATTCACAGGTCTGAAGCCAACTGGCAAATTATTCAAGAATCAGATACACAATGTGAATTAAAACTCTATTAGAAACAGAAAAGTGATAATTGATATTTTTGACATGTTCCAATTATATGGAACTGAAATTGAAAAGTAATTCAATGAGAAAATAAATGATTTTGATAGAGGCACAAAAATATGATTCCCACATTTTTAATGAGTATGAAATTATCATGAAACAACTGCACTTTACTCTTTTGAGATGAACGGTAAAGCGAAAAAATATAGAACATTTACCGAGCTAGTTGTTACAATCATGTTTAATAAATTTTGGCATTGCATCTCATTAGTGGGGAAAAATTTAATTAATTGATTGTTTTGTCTAAATAGAGTGCCTAAGCGCAAGAACAAAATTTCTACTTATGAAATTTTGAAGAAAAGACAATCTAATTTGTCTTAGATTAGAACTTGGGTGTACCTGGACTATGTTTAAATTCCAGAAACCAAGAGAGTTAAACTCACCAGTAGAGCCTATGAATATGTACTCATTGAGTATATAATTAGCATTAAAGATTATAGGTTTTATGACCTAAATGCTAAAGTGATCATAGAATCAAATGAAATTGATTTCTATGAAAATGAATTTCTCTTTAAATTGAGAAATAGTGGGGGCACTGGTGGGGGTATTGCAACTTATCACACTCTAGTGATCAGAAGCAATGATGAGAACATCGAACAAGATGTTATGAACCTCGAAGAGATAAGATAGCAATAGTTGCTAAAGAGTGTGAACCTTGTTACATGGTTTATACATTAGAAGAGAATCTATAACTAGTTTTCAAGAAGTGTTGTCTTCCTTGAAGGCTTATATATGGCAAGAGGCCATAAAAGAGAAGATAGATTCTTTAGGGTCTAACAAGACTTGACATTTGAAATAATTGCCTCATGAGTACAAACCAATGAGTTGTAAATGAATTTTGGAAAATAATCTAAAACATTATCCTTGTAGCGAAGGGTTTTAGATAAAAGAAAAAACATATAGATTTCTTCAACACTTTTTCTCCTGTATATGAATGACACCCATAATGGTACTAAAATTTCTTGATGCTATTTATAACTGAATAGTACACCAAATGGATGTCAAAACTGTTTTTCCTTTGTTTTTATCGTGACTGGAAGAAGAAATTTATTTAGAACAACCTGAATATTTTGTAACTCATGGGTGGCAAGAAAATTAAAGTCTATAAGTCATATAGTACTTTGTATGGTCTTTAATAAGCCATAAGAAATGTCATGAAAAGTTGACAATTTCATGATATCAAATGAATTAAAAGTGAATGAAAGTGACAAATGTATTTACTATAAACTAGTAAATAGCATTTGCATTATCATAAGTCTCTATGTAAATGATTTACATGTTTAGAGCAAACATTCATGTTGTGAATGGATTGGAATCATTGTTGTCTAACAACTTTGATAAGAAAGAGTTCGAAAAGGTAGATGTAATCTTAGTTATTAAGATTGTTAACTCATAATGAGAATTCCTTTAAATCAATCTCACTATGATGAGAAGATATTTAAGAAGTACAAGTAAACATACTTGAATACCTTACGATCCAAGTGTAAACTTATTTAAGAGCACTGGTGAAGGTGTTAAACAAATTGAGTATGAGAGCATCATTGACAGCCTTTGGTATGTCACTGACTGTATTAGACCCGACATTGCATATGTCGTGCAACTGTTGTGAAGGTTTATTAGTAAACCTAATAATGAGCATTGATATGCTATTGAGAGGTTCATGAAATACCTGACAAGGGTCATGAATCCCATGTTACATCAGCAGAGATTTTCTGTTGTGTTTGAAGAATACAGTAATGTAGATTGGAATATATTATCATATGATTCCAAAACAACTAGTAACTATATTTATTATAGTAGAGAAACTGTATCTTGGAAATAAAAGAAATAGACCATATTGGCTCAGTCCACTATGGAAATCTGAAATGATAACATTAACGATTGTTAGTGAAGGAGCAAGGTAGTTAAAATACTTGCTAGCTGAAATTCCTTTAAGGAATAATTTATGCCAGATGTGTTGATCCATTGCGATAGTACCGCGGCTATTGCATAAATTGAGAATCGTTATTATAACGATAAGAGACGTCAAATAAGAAGTAAACACAGTGTAGTGAGAGAGTTACTCTCAAAAGAAGCTGTAAGAATGGGTCATGTACACACTGATGAAAGTTTAGCAGATCCTTTGACGAAAGGAATAGCTAAAACTGAAGTCCATAATACATCCAAGAAGATGGGACTAATGCCTACTGCGAATTACTTATGATGGTAACCCAACCTAAAAGACTAGAGATCCCAAGAATTAGGTTTCAATGGGTAAACAACAAGTCGTGAGTAATAGGGAATGATCATGCAATTATAAGAGGCATGAATCCTGAAGCGAAAAGGATGAGGTAATAGAAACTCTTAATGAGATCTATACTCTGGATCAGAGGAGTACCTAGCTTCAGGGGTACTTTAGATAGACTCACCTATATGAATGTGGAACTGAGGCCGGTTCCTATGGAGTTTTGGGGCGAACTCCTAGAGCGTTCATGAAACTGGGATACACGTGCAGGGCCATTAAAGCACGGGCTTTTAAGATACACCTTAGGAAAGGTTGTGTGCGGGTTTGAGAAAAATCTGAGATAGAGTTCAAGACAAGCGTCACTCTTGTTAAATCGGGCTCTTACTCGCTATGTGAAGGTTCAAGACAAGCGTCACCTTTGCTTATGCACAATCTTATAGAAGCATTATATGCTATTTTGGAATTTTCTTTTAAATTCAAGTGGGGGATTGTTGGAACAAAGAGCACATTATGTGTGAATTGAAAATAAAATGTTTGAGTCCCAAATCGGGTACAAGAGCATACTAGTATGTATTATATACTAGTGTGTATTTTGAGAATAAAAATAATGGAAATAGACTATGTTGTCACTTAAGTTACTAGATAATAGGAAGAGCAGTAGAAAAGGTCACAACATATTTTCCTATTTTCACGACCACCTCACTGATTTTTGAGTCATCACAGCATCATCTCCTTTTTTATAGGAAGTAAGCACATGTTATATTCTCTTGATATAAAATAAGTCTCTTAAGGAAGTACCCTACACCTCAGGTGCGCCAGAAAAAAATATGGTTTAGAAAACTAGTGATAGTATCATCTCTCCATTGTTTTTTGGATACACATAGCAAACACTTACTCCACAAATCTTTGTAACTGTCAATAGTAGCAGCATAGTATAGCAGGAACCAACTTTCGGTAGTGTGGGAGTAAGCAATCCAATGGATGATATGTGAATGATATGTTTTGTGTTCCAATAGCAAAAAGTTTCTCTTGAATTTTCACAACTTCCACTCTTCTCCTTTTGCAACTACTATATGGTTCATTCTGCAATTATTAATTTTGTGGATGCTTGCTAAGAGGTAATTGAAACAATCTTTTGATATTATTATTATACATGTAGGGATGGCAGAAAAACCCAAACCCGTGAGACCCACCCGAACCCAAACCCAAGTCAACGGGCGAAATCCGAATTGACTGGGTTTGGGTTTGGGTTTGGGTGACACCCGAAAATATGGGTGTGGGTTTGGTATCACTCAAACCCACACCCGAAACCCATACACCCACCCGAAACATGTTAAAATTACCTAAATACCCCCACATATATATATAAGTGTAAAAGTAAAATTAGGTTTTTCACAAACCACAAACCAAAATTGTGTTTGAATTTTGCTTGAAAGTTGGAAGAACTTAATTTTGGTTTAGTTGTAATTTAATTTTTTGAAAGACTATTTTGTAATTTTAAATTCCCTTGTAATTTTAAACCTATATTTTTGCTAAGTGATTGACAATATGTTTAAATTCCATTGTTTTTGCTTAAATTTACCTTGTTTTGCTTAAATTTGCAAAGTAGTACAAAATGCGTTGTGGGTTTGGGTTTGGGTGTAAAAAACCCGAACCCAATGGGTGTGGGCGTGGGTGTGATTTTGCCACCCGAACAGATTTGGGTTTGGGTTTGGGTTTGGGTGTTGATTTCGGGTGTGGGTTTGGTATCACTCAAACCCGCACCCGTGGGCGCCCGTTGCCATCCCTATATACATGTTGTATATAATATATTAATTGTTTACGGTTCATATATAATCCGTGCACTGTGACTATTGATGCTAAGAGATTAAATTGTTTTATTTTCTTAACAACAAGTAATGAAATAGATTTATATAGTCTATGCTATATTCTAATCATATACATCTATTTTATAACAAAGACAGTATATGCAGTAGCCAGATATATATTTATGTTATGATTGTATCAAATCACAAGGTTGCTGTTAATTTATGACACTAAGCGATAATACCAATACTTAGTATTAGTATTATTATCATTATGTTTTAAAAGTGATCCTAGTATCACAGTTCCTTCAAATTTAAGAATGGTCATAGAACCATATTTCCTATGATTTGAATGGTCTTAGTTACCATATAAGAATGGTCTCAATACCATATTGGAATGGTCATAGCACCATATTAGAATGAACTTAAAACCATAGCGCACTAGTTTAAGTATCATAATTGAGGGTGTAATTCTTGCCCGATATCTACAGTGCAGTATTTATCGGTATCAGTAGAACTGGGCTGTTTTATCCTGGGGACTTCGTGGTTGATCGTCTGCCTTGCACAATTTTGGGCAGTGCCGCGAAACGTCTTAAAGAGAGCGTATCGACCCGCGACTCAATCCAGTAATCTCTTCGGTGGATGAAAACTATTTTAACGATTTTGAACCTCGGAAATAACAACTTTAACAAACCTCTCCATGGCTTGATTTGGCAAACAAACTGGTATGACCATCGTTAGCTTTTACTTTTTTAACCAACTCCAATGCGTTCCCCAATGGATTTTGTATTAGTTTATCTGCATTTGATGAAACTTCAGCAGGAAATGCAAAAGCATTACCATAGTAACCATTTGGTAATGGAGGATTAAACTTTCCACGCACGTTAACGATGAAGATTATGCGAACTTCGTCGTTAGTATGGGAATGTAATGTTATTGTATGATAACGCCAGAGACATGCCGCGATAATTTCAAAATTGGTGTGTTTTTGTTGATGAGGTGGAAGGAGAGTGCAAATAGAGGCTACCTACCTCTGTGGGACCGAAAAAGAAAGAGCGGTGCATCATGTCGTCTAAGGGGATAACAGTTCCCTTGGAGTCAGCAATTTAATTTGTTCATATTCACGATGAGTGCATGTTACTCTTGGTGGGTCCCTTGCGTTTAGTAGCTCTCTATTCCACACTGGTGCAATTGAAGGTTCTTTCATCCCACAGATATTTCGCCTATGGCACTCATGAATTGGATCAAACCTAGTGCGTCACTCATTGTGTGGTTTAAACCAATGGCGAAAATGAAACCGCCGCACTTGAGGCGTGTTACCTGTATGCAACTACAATTCAAGTATGGGAATGAATGAATGAATGAATATAATAACTTAAACTTTTTCATAAGTTTTAAGTTTATTTTATTTTTAACAGAAAACTAGATAAATTGTTAAGAGTGAAGACTCATTTTAATCCCTAGCAAATTTCTAACTGAATAATTCAATCCCTGAAAATTTCTAACTAGATATTTTAATCGGGCTTTATCGGGTCGGGCTAAAAAGCCCGGAAATAATTCGGGCCAGAATTTTCAAGGTTCGAGCCCGGGAAAAAATCGGACTTGGCAGGCTGGCCCATTCGGACTAGCCGATTTTGACGGCTCTACTCACATTCTTCATTTTTTTTGGTAAAAATAAGGCTCATATTCTACTATTTTCAAAACAAAATTAATATCTCTCAACAAAGATTGAATAAAATAATTGACTTTATTATGAATTAAGAAAAGGGTGCTCTAGGAAATAAAATAAAAAAAAGGAAGTTTGTATTAAAAACATTACTTTTTACACTCTCAAAAAATTGACAACATAAGTTTTAAGACACTTTTACTATAAGATACGAAACAAGATTTATTTTATTTGATAAATAATTTTGTATTTAAAATGTACTCCGTATGTAGTGACTCTCATGTGCAAAGAGATGTTGAAATTATTAAACATGCATGGCTAATCTAGAAGAGTGCTGCAATATGTATCCAAAAATCAAAGGAAGAAGAAAAATAAGCAGACAAGGAGCGTTGGTGGCAATTATAACTGCCAATCCCAGGTTGTTTTTATTCTTTTTAACCTTTCTTTTCTATTTTTATTTCTTTTTTCAATTTTTTATTTATTTTTTCTTTCCTTTCTTTTGTTTTTGGGTATGGTTTATTTTCTCCTGTTTTTATTAATGTATATGAGCATTTGGCAGACGATTAAGACTTACAAGAAATATCAACATAGTTAAAATGTCTTGTATTTTTATTGATGTCATTATATGCTCTTAATTTATCTAAAAAAATAATATTAATGTGTTACCTATATATGCAGTTACAATTTAAGTATATATGTGAATGAATAAAAGAATTTTAAATTCAATTAAACTTTTTTCATAAGCTTTAATTTTATTTTATTAATTAGGAAAATAGATATAAATAATGTAACTAAAAGTGGACCACAATCAAACAGTTGTGATTGTATGTCCAAAAATATAATGTGCTTATGTCCAAAAATATAATGTGCTAGATAATAATTATATTTTGTACATTTCGATCTTGCATATTTATACTAAACATATATGTGGTATCAGTCATGTCAATTGTTTCGTAACTTGTATCATAAATTTAGATCTTGTCTATTTTTAATAGGATTTAGCATCAATCGGTTTCGGTCAGTTTTAAGTCAAAAATTGTCAAATTGATAAAAACTGCAACCACATATAATTTGGGTATAAATTTTGACCGACTATATTTTTAGTTTGTTTGGATGTTGGGTGTTGACGAGTAAAACAGGTCGGTTGTTATCACTAAAAGAAAACAAGCAATTAGTGGCGGCCAAAAGCCCTCTAGAAGAGGCAAAATCCGCCACAAAGTCATAATTTACTGGCGGCTAGCTGGCGGTCGCAAAACACCAGTAAATATGGCGTCGGTAGCTTTACTGGCGGCCTAGACCGTCGCAAACTGTACTGGCGATGGTTACTGGCGGTCTTGGCCGTCACAAGTGAGTAACGGTCATGTCAAGACCATAAGAATTACTGGCGGACTTGACCGCCGGAAAATACAAGGGCGCGTAACTTTTGAATATTTTCTGGCGGCTTGGACCGCCATAAATTAGAGACGGTCTGAGCCGCCACTAATATTCTATATAATAAAAAAAAAATTTACTGGCGGCCTAGCCCGCCGCAAACTTAATGTTGTCTCAAATTAAAAAAAACGTTTTTAATTAATTATTTTGTTTTTAAAAAATGAATTATTTTAAAAAACATTTAATTAGATAGTTTTATTTTTTTTATATTTATTTTAAAAAAAGTTTTTTTATTTCATTAAATAATAAGACATAATTATTTAAAATAATTTTGTTAAGTTAAATAAAAAATTTACTTTTTTATAAGTAATTTGTTTATTAATTTATAAAACATCATTATTTATTATTTTTAAAAATATGTACCATTTTTTTATTTATATAAAACAGAATTATCATATAAATTTTTTAAAAAAAATTAAAAAATAACTACATTAATTATATGACATAATTGTTTATTTTATAAAACATAATTATTTATTATTTTAAAAAACGTTTTTTTTTTAAGTTAAATAAAAAGTTTACTTTTTTTAAAGTAATTTGTTTATTAATTTATAAAACATCATTATTTATTATTTTTAAAAATATGTACCATTTTTTTATTTATATAAAACAGGATTATCATATAATTTTTTTTAAAAAAAAATTAATAATTAAGTACATTAATTATATGACATAATTGTTTATTTTATTATTTTATAAAACATAATTATTTATTATTTTAAAAAACGTTTTTTTATTTAAATGAAAAATTACTTGTTTTAAGTAATTTGTTTATTAATTTATAAAACATCATTATTTATTATTTTAAAAAATATTTAACTTTTTTTTAAATAAAAATTAAAACAAAATTAGTATATGACATGCACATGGTCAAGTTATTAAACATATACTATTCGGAAAAAAAATGAACTTTTTTTTGTAAAACTTACAATATTTTCATAATAACGAAAAAATTACTAAGTTTAAAAGATCACACAAACATATTATATTAACTAAAAAATATTACTGACTTGTTATGCCGGACAGTGTCTGACTTGAAGTTTTTTACACTATAAGCTCTTAACTACCGGAACCGACGAACCATCCATGAGTCTCTAAATAAAAAACAGAAAAATAAATATTAATAAAAATACACATAATATTAAAAAATAACTCATAAAGTTCAAATGAAAAAATTTAACTTACTTATTATGTAGACTTACATTATATCACCATGTGCAAATCACCAAACAAAATCACACTTGCTATATTAAAATTTAAAAAATAACTATTAGCATAAACACAAATTATCATCTAAATATAAACATCAAATATTAAAAAAAATACTTACACAAGTAAAGAACAAAAGTGAAATGATAAAGAGTTGGAGAATTTATAGAGAGATGTTGGAGAATTTTTAGAGAGATAATGAATTGTGTAAAAGAGAGTATGGAGTGAATGAAATGTATATATAGATGGGGAGAGTGATATGGTCGAAGCTGGCTTGCTACTTATTGGCGGTCAAAACCGCCACAAAATCCTAGGAAATGACAACGGTCTTTTTTTTTTTAATTTCAACAAGTTAGCGGCGGCCTAGGCCGCCAGTAATTCATGTGCCAGAAATCCAGGGCGCGCCAGGTTGGTTCTCGCCTCGTTTGTGGCGGTCCAAGCCGCCAATAAATGCTGCGCGGTCTTCGAGACGCGCCAGTTTTTTTTTTTTAATTTTCCCCAACTTTGTGGCGGCCTAGACCGCCGCTAATTCCCAAGATAATTCCAGGCGGTCTGGACCGCCAGTAAATGCCTCCTCTCACACTTTTTGTGGCGGCCTGGACCGCCACTAACTCCAAAGGAAGTTATTGGCGGCCAGGACCGCCAATAAATTCCTATACACATTCAAAAATATTATTTTCTAAGTTTGTGGCGGTTTTATATAATTATTGGGGGCTTAGGCCACCAGTAAGCTACTGAGGGCCAAAACCGCCAGTAATTTCCGCTGGTAAATGAATGTTTTCTTGTAGTGTATGGTTTGATTGAAACCTTGTTGCTATGTTTAAAACTCCATTGATCCGTAAATTCTTATTCTTCAAATAGTCCAATACCTCATACACAAGGCAACAAATGATGGAAAAACTTAATGAACAATAAAGAGAGGATGATATGCGATTCTTTTATTCTAAATCTATAGATTCAAAGACAACATCAACCGGATGAGAAGCAAAAGTTAAAATAGGTCTTAAATAATTATTCAAAAAAAAAAGGTCTTAAATATTAGAGTACCTGTCATACTTTCTTCATCAACATTTTACAAGCTTAAGAGTATAAGAGATTGAAAGAGAGAGAAAGAAAGATGGCGCTCGGAACTGAAGAAAAAAATTGATTTACATCTTAAAGGTTGTTTGGTCGATTTCGATTATCAAGAGATTGGTTTTTAGAGACCTGTATCTGGCCGTATGTAAGCGTCGATCAAGACCCGTTTTTCACATTTTGAGTTTATATTTTGTACTATTTAATTGATAGAATTGAGAGAGTAAGAAGGATAAGTTACCGGTGGATTGGTTTTGGTGAAGAATCGGATAGGAAATGCTTTCGGACCAATTTTTTATTTACAATGTTGTCAATAAGATCGAACCTAGAATCTCTTTCATATTATTCAAACTCTTCATCACTAAACCAAACTTAATAACTTATGCTACTAGACCGGTATGAGAGAATTGACATTATTTATGGATGTGGTGCCGCGGTTGTATATATGTATGTACTCAGTTGTTCTAGTGTTTCTAGAAACAAATATCACTTGAAACCGGTTAAAGCTTACAATTTTAACCGTTGCAAGTTAAAGTTTACAATTTTTTGCCAACGTTGCCAAATGTACATTTAATAAAAGAAACTAAAAATAGCCCATATTATGCGTATATATGGTATATCTTTTCCAAAATATGATATAAACTTAACTTTTTAGGGTACAGATATCAAACTATTTTAATGGCAAAGGTTATTATGCATAAGGGAATTTTTATGCATGGTGCATAAGCCCAAAATTACTCGCGCGCCCTCCAGAAGTTTCTCGCGCGCGCCCCCTAGCCCCCCCAAAGGCTCGCTATCCCCACCCCCATTCTGCTGATGCACGCGTTTTGTTTTTATTTTTAGCCTACTAGGCCTGAAAGCCCAGTTCCTTTTTTGTTTTTTTGTTGGTTTTGTTGTTTACCCAGTTTTACACCCCCATATTTTATTCTTTTTCTCCCCTAATTTTGTTACAAAATCATTGGTTATTTATGCAATGTTATTTTGAAAATCATTATGAATAAAATATGAATAAAATATGGTTTTAGTTATAATATTTATTTTAAATTAAATATAAATATTTTATTTGAAACCATAAGAGAGCTACTTTGGTTTTCAGATACAACACTAGTGACACCATTAAGTTATACTTATGGTTTCGGTTAAAATATTTATTTTAAATTAAATATAGATATTTTATTAGAAACCATAAGAGAGCTATTTTGGTTTCAGATACAAAACTAATGAAACCATTAAGTCACACTTATGGTTTCAGTTATAATATTTATTTTAAATTAAATATAAATGTTTTATTTGAAACTATAAAAGAGCTACTTTGGTTTTCAGATACAACAATAGTGACACCATTACGTTATACTTATGGTTTTGGTTAAAATCATTTTAAATTAAAATGATTTTGACATAATTAAGTACATTAAATAGTTTTGGAGTACAGATCTCTGAAACCATTCCACAGCACAAATGGTTTTGGAGTACACATCTTTGAAACCATTCTACAGCAGAAATGGTTTTGGCATGATTTTAGTTTAAAACTAACTACTAAAATAATTAACCATACATAATACTCTGAAATTTATCCCTAATCAATAAAATAAAATAAAATTCAATCAATCAAAATTAAAAGCGTGATAAAAAAAATCTGAGGGGTGCGCTAGAAATCTAAAAAAAAAAAAAAAAACCTGGGGGGGTGCGCTAGAAATTTGAGGGCTAGAAAATGGGGGGGGCGCGTAGCAGTTAGGGGGCGCGCGTAGTAATATGGGGGGCGCGCTAGAAATTGGGGGGCTAGAAAATGGGGGGGGGGCGCGTAGCAATTGGGGGGAGGACGTAGCAGTTGGGGGGCGCGCGTAGCAATATGGGGGGCGCGCATAGCAATTATGCACGGTGCATAGCTTATGCACCATAACCAGACCCGAAATTTAATACGGAGTTTTATTTTTCAGACTACGAAAATCTAATTTAATTAAACAATACAAGAAGAAAAAAGATCGTTGTGTTTATTTTCTTGCAACATGCATGCATGCTACATATAATCTCACACATGACTTAACAAAGCACACTCAAATGAACATTTTTCTTAACGTTTACAACGAAGAAATAATGAAACTAGATTTTTTACCACCTATAGTAGATTGGTTAATGTTGTTCTTAAGCACATTATCTAACTCTTTAACAAACCTCTCCATGGCTTGATTTGGCAAACAAACAGGTATAACCAAACCTTCCTCTCCTTTAGCATTTTTAAAAGGTATATAAAAGCTAGCAACACCAGGAATAGCACCAACTCCTCCCTTAGCTGGTCCTCCATAAAAAGCTTTCCCCCAACCAAAATCAACCTCTCCAAAAGCAGCACGTGTCACATCAGACACTAGAAACGATCTCACCACAGTGAAATGAGGTCGATCCTTGGTAACCATAAGATCCGCAATTGAATGCATATATTCTTGAGTGACGTCAGCTTTTGCTTTTTTAACTAATTCCAATGCATACCCCAACGGATTTTCAATCAGTTTTCCTGCAGTTGTAACTGCAACAGGAAATGCAAAAGTATTACCGTAGTAACCATTTGGTAAGGGAGGATTAAACTTGCCACGTGCGTTAACGATACAGATTATGCGAACTTCTTCGTCACTATCTGGTTGTAACGCTATTGTACGACAACGCCAGAGACATGCCGTGAGAATTTCAAAATTGGATTGTTTTTGTTGATGAGGTGGAAGGAGGGCGCGAATAGAGGCTACCTCGGTGGGACCGAAAAAGAAAGAACGGTGGGCCATGTCGTCTAAGGGGATAATGGTTCCTTTGGTGTCGGCAATTTGTTCATATTCACGATGAGTGCATGTCACTCTTGGTGGGTCCCTTGCATTTAGTAGCTCTCTATTCCACACCGGTGCAATTGAAGGTTCTTTCATCCCACGAGATATTTCGCCCAAGGCACTCATAAATTGGGTCAAACCTGCTGCGTCGCTCATTGTATGATTTAGACGAAGGGCGAAAATAAAACCACCGCACTTAAGACGTGTTACCTGTATGCAATTACAATTCAAGTATGTGATAGAGAATAATAAAGTAATCCAACCCGAATAAACTGAAGAGAAGAAGAAAAAAAAAACTAATATCACCGACGATGAGTTCCCACACCATTAATAAATAGGTTATTATGTCCATTTCAGTTGAGTGACGTCTACTTGTGATTGTCTAAAAGTAATTACGAGTTAAATAAATAGGTTTTATGTCCATTTCGATCTAGCATATTTATATAATGAATATATGTGGTACCAGTCATTGTTTAGTAGCAACTTGTATCATATATTTAGGTCTTCTTTTTGTTGACAAAATTTGGTCTTCTTTTTATAAAGAGTGATAATCACCACAAATTTTATAAAAGTCATTATCATCAAATTTAAAATTATACAGAGTACAGTACTTTTTAAAGACTTGGTTTGCAATAAGTTCATGGCTACTTCTAATGTGCACAAGTAGCACAAATTGTGCACCATGCACAAGTTGCTCGTATTATTATAAGGAATATGAATTTTACAAAATCCACCGTTGGATTGAAAGTTTATATCATATAGATCGTCCATAATTTTTTTTTTAAAAATCGAAAATTATTTGATATGTTATTGTGACCCATCAAAATTAACGGTTTATGAATTTTAATTGAATACCGTTAATCTTGATGAGTCTCAATAACATATCAAATAATTTTTAATTTTTTTTAAAAAATTTATGGATGATCTATATGATATAAACTTTCAATCCAACGGTAGATTTTATAAAATTCGTATTCGTTATAATAATATTCGAAACTTGTGCACCATGGAAGACTTAGTGAAGTCTTCCATGTTAGCCAAAGCCTAAGTTCATATAGTACCTTTCATTCAGACAAATTAAACACTCTTTTTTAATGTGACAAATTAAAGACGACTAATCATTAAATTACGGTGACCAAGTCATTAAATTTGGTCTAGTAATGAAATATTTGGGTAGTACTGTATGCATTCGGTTCTAAGTTTGATCCTCATTGCCGGTAAAAAAAAAACATTACAATCAAGGATTTTTTTTTTTTAATGATCTCAATCAACCTCTAAGAATATGGATGTGGTCCTTCGTACCCACCAAGTCATTAAATGGATGTGGTTCTAATGTTTTTGGAAACATAAGAAAATAATACTAAGAATAAGGCATTATCACCTTCTCACATCCAAGCCAAAGCTACAACAAGTAGCTTCACAACCTTCTCACATTTACTTTCTCTAGTTACGTTACCAAATATAATATGCTTAATAAAATAAAATTAGAAATATTTATCAAACAACAATAAAAATAAGTCACATGAATATGGATTTGCATGTAATATATCTGCATATAAGTTTTTACTTCACTTATAAATTTGTTTATATGGTTAATTTTGAGTGTTGTTTGGTAAGCTAGTCATACACTTTTTTTAAGGGTAATTTAGAAAAAATCAAAAATAAATTAAAAATATGGACAAAAAACAAACTAAAAATAAAGGGAAGGGTGAGACAAACATTTATAAGAGGTTTATATTAGATAAACCGAAGGTGTTTTCCAACTATTTTTATATTTTTATATAGATAAAATGGCAAAATCATCATAAACTAACACACATAAGGGAGAGAGTTGGGGTTAGAATCTCGGTCATGGCGTCCGGTCTAACAATTTCGGCATTTTTTTACCATTTGAGTTAGAACTTGTGGATTCAATTGTTTTATTATTATAAAATTTATTTTTTAATAACAATTAGAAATGACGGTCTTATAGATAATATACCAAATATCTCTTTCATTTTTTTTGTTTACAATAAAGCTGAAGATCGAACTTATGACTTTTAACTTACTACCTAAGCCTCTCACCACTAAACCAAATCTAGTGGCTTCAAATATCTCCTTCATTTGATATTCACCTTTTTATGCAATTAAATAAGATAATTAAGTTGAATTTTTAAATAATATTAATAATAAAAAATTTGAATAACTAATTATTTTTTGTATTATTGATTCCTCTATTAGAGTTTATCATATTCGAGACAATGTGGAACTATAAATGTGAACACATACTTTAAATGAGATTTAAACATTAACTCATTATATTATATTATATTATATTATATTATGTTAGATGTTAGAATTTTGAGTTTGATCTAACTCAAATACACCAAATTAACTTGTAAGTGATGATAACCTTTATTTATAAACTCAGTTTCAAAGTCATCAATTATCTATTAATGTGTACTTAACACAATCCCACACGTCAACACTATAAAACTTGGTACGATGATATAAAAGGCGATTAGTATGATAGTGAAAATCTGATAGAAAGTGACCTAACGAATCTGAGAGTACTATCTAAAAAAATTGTGGAGCGCAATTCAACCTTACAAAAGGCGTGTATAAAATTATGACTGCTTCTTATCATAAACACAGAATCATGTTTTTTCTCATATAACATGAGACTCTTAGATCTGTTTGATCTGCAAAATATAAGTCTTGAACGAATAGACCAGTATAGGACAAAACATTATAGAACAAACGTTTAAAATATTGAACAAATTTTATCTTATTCGTTGTTTGGTGGACAAAATTTTAATTTGGTATTTTAAACAACTTGTGTTAGGGACAAAAAGTTGTTCCGTAGTTCGGTGAAAGACAAGAATTATTTTAGTTTTTTTTTCAGTCCCTTAGCTCCCGGTTTGTCCGATGCTAAAAATAATTTTAAAATCAAACACAATAAACAAAAGTACATTGGTATGATTGGTATGCGATTATTAATTTATAAAGTACTCTGTCTGTTGAGAAATTATCAGATCTTTAATACAGCATGAGAAGATGAATACAAATACAATACCTGAATAAGCAGCAATGGAGTATTAAGCACTTCTGAAGAACCAGGAACATCAAAAAGAAGTTCATTCAAACAAGGAAAAGGAGGTTGAAGAGCATCACCAAATTGTTCAAGTCTAACATCAGCATCAGCTTCAATGAACAAAACACCTTCATCATTACAATCAACCATAAGTTTCCTACCAGGACCTTCCCTCAATCTACCTGCAAATGGATAATAAAACACAAGTGTTTTAGAAAGTGCTTTTCTAATAACATCAACAGGGTCTTTCCCTTTCATATTTGGATCATATTTGTAAAATTGTATCACTGGAATTTGAAAACGTAAACCATCTTGGTCATCAATGTCTGAGAGTAGTTTTATTTCATGAGGTGTTGGTTTTGATGGCTTTACAAACTCAGGGGCATGCCTCTGTACTGTGAATAACAGAGAAGCCATAATTGTTAACTAATGTTTTTTTTTTATGCTTTGGTATATGTAAGTATCTCATGATAATTGCTGTATATATAATGACCGATGTGTGTTATGTCCCCACATCGTGCAGTTACAATAATTTACTCCAGCTGTTCACATTTTTGTTTATGTTCTAAACTATCTCCTATTCTAGGCCACTTCTAACATCAAAGAGTGAGACAAGTGGTGCATGGTGCATCACTTGTAAATACCTCGATAACGAAAATAAATTTTATACAATTTATCGTTAGATTGAAACTTTATATCATATAGATCATTCATATAAATTTTTAGAAAAATTGAACATCATTTGATGTGTTATTGAGACCGACCAAAATTAACGGTATTCAGTAAAAATTCATAAACCGTTAATCTTGATGAGTCTCAATAACACATCAAATGATGTTCAATTTTTTCTAAAAATTTATATGAATGATCTATATGATATAAACTTTCAATCTAACGGTGGATTTTATAAAATTTGTTTTCGTTATCGAGATATTGACAAGTGGTGCACCATGCACCACTTGTCTCACTCTTTCATTTTAGTCAAAACCCCTATTCTAATATGAACAAGTCCTCCAAGTTGTGCATGGTGCACAAGGGGTGATTTATATTATAACGAATACGAATTTTATAAAATTCACCGTTCGATTGATAGTTTATATCATATAGATCATCTATAAAAATTTTGAAATTTTTTAAAAATCATTTGATATGTTATTGAGATCCATCAAAATTAACGGTATTCAATAAAAACCCATAAACCGTTAATTTTGATGAGTCTCAATAACATAGCAAATGATTTTCAAAAAATTTCAAATTTTTTATAGATGATCTATATGATATAAACTTTTAATTTAACGGTGAATTTTGTAAAATTCGTATTCATTATAATATAAATCGCTACTTGTGCACCATGCACAACTTGGAGGACTAGTTCATGTTAGACAAAGCCATCATAGAGATAATACGGATCTTTTCTACCTTAATCAAGTTCTTGAGTTTAATTTTTTACTTTGGGTATACAAAAATGATAAATGCTTAAATAAAATTTACTACTCATTTGAATTTTACAAGAATCAAGACAATAATATCTTGAGGAGATACGTGGTTTATTCAAACAAAAAAAAATGATATTAACTTTTAAAAAAATCTATTATTTGAGAAGCTACTCTTAGCAACTTCTCATTTTTGGTTATTTTTTGATAATTTTTAGATTTTGATTTTTTTAAAAATCTGTAACAAACCGATGTAATATTTTTCAAAGTGGTTATTTTTATTTATAAAAAAGTGATTTTTTCTTAAAAATTGTATTAAATGGCTTCCTAATATTCTTAAAAATTTGTAATAAACAGATAGTATACTTTAAAAGTGCATATTTTTATTCAAAAATGATTATTTTATATATACAAAAAAAAAGACACAACCTCTCAATCAAATGAAATGAGCTGTACCAAAAAAAAATCAAATGAAATGAGTCTTTTTTTAAAAAAAAATTTATAGTACAGAGAAGTAAACCTGAAAAATCAAAAGAGAAATAATAAATGAGAGAGTACGTAACAAACAAAAAAAACACAACAGGAAGAACAAAAATTCCCAAGACTCCCCACAAAATGTCGAAAAAAACAAATCCTTAAAAGAAAAAAAAATATTAAACAATATCCCCGAGACAGTAGTTAAGCATACTAATAAAAAGTTTTATCTTAAAGCATATGCATTTAATATATATCTTAAAAATATAAAAAATTATATTTCTATCATTTACTTTATCTTTAACTTACTCTTTTAAGTATGCTTAACAAGTACTTTAAGGGCGCAAAAAAAAACATATGTGAATATAAAAATTCACATGTATAGGTGAGTTTATAAGGTCAAGTGGTCCACCATTAATTGTACTACGTTTATTTCTTTATCTCTCTCAAAAAGAAAATTATTTTTAAAATTTGGGTCATGTTAAAGATACATATGATAATGTATTATAATATAGAAATTCACCATTTATTTATGTAAGAATATTTTTTTGGTTATAAGAGATAAAATAATGTAAGAAGTTTTTTTTTGGTTACAAGAGAGAAAATAATATAAGAAGTTTAATACTTAAGAATAAAAATACACTCCATAAAAAAAAAGAATAAAAATACACAAGTTTCAAAAATTAATTTCAAAATTTGTTTTCTTAACATGTGACCTTATGCACATGTTTTCTGAAGAAAGTGTGCTGACAGGTTTTGAGAAGTCATCGACGTAACACCAATTCACGACCAAATTAACGTCCAAAGAGAACAAAAAAAACCGCAGAAGAGAAATAAGTGTTGAGTTGATTCGAAACATCCACGTACAGCTGGACACACAATAGTGAGAGTCTGGAGTGATCTTACCAGATTTGCTTTTGTTGGCAAACTGTCTCGCAAGAGTCTCCACACAAATAAAGAAACCTTCAGGGGAATCTGTTTGTACCAAAGCAGATCTTCGACTGCATCCTAAATAACAGACTCTTGTGAAGTCAAGAGCTTATTACATTAGGAACTGAGTAGGCTCTAACAGGATCAGGTTGTTGCTGCCACTGATCTTGATGATTGAGCCTGCAAAATTAATTTTTGAAGTAAAGGCCGACACATTCCTAACATCTCCTCCTCCCACGCCCACAGCTGTCTCCACCACAACTACGCCTCCCCTCCATCATCCCACCCTAAAGAAGACATATAGGCATACCGTACTCGATTTATTCTCCGTCAACTCGTATAAGGCCTAAACCTCTCATACAAGGGAATCCCTCCTAGCCAAAAATCGGTCCAAAAATATGTATTCAACTCATCACCCACCTTTTTCGACACCACTCTCCGAACCACCCGCCCTCTAGACCTAATGTACCATCACGGATTTTCACAACCTCTCTCCACGAAGAAGACTCACCCCTTCCTCCCTCTTTCAACCTACACTATTGTATACAATTTTTTACAATAATTATTCTACAATTAACAAATGGGTTTTATTAAATACTCTATCCGTCCCAAATAATAAGCAAAAGTTGGTCAAAGAAACTTGATGTATTTGGTTAAAAATTTGAACCAAATACATTCACTTTTGTTAATTAAATTTTACTTATATTTTGAGACGGAGGGAGTACTCACAAAACTTATTTGTCATTAAAGTTAATACAATTCATCATTTTCTTAAGAATCATTTATAACTAAAATCATACACTTGTAATAATAATTATATAAGGAAGAAGTAATAAGTCTAAGAACGTGATAATGATCCGTGAGTTCCTCCCCACTTGAGAGTTGGTACTCCTAAATAATTGGTGGAGTATTTCTTAAATTAAATTATTATATTTTTGCGAGCAACTGTATAATGTAGTCTTTAAAATTACTGTGATCTATTCTGTCAAAAACAAACTGTGATTTATTTAAAAATTTAACATCTATCTATAAATAATAAATAATCTTTTTATAAACAATTGGAAATCAAACTCTTAATACTACTTATATTATGGTACGGAGGGAGTAATATCTAGTATTTATACCACACTTTATAATTGGCGGATGTTATATTTAGACTATTAAACGATGAGTATATGAAATTCTCGGAAGCTTACACGATGACTTGACTTGGCTTAATTTAAGTAATCAATAATATTTAGTTGTTAAATAAAAAAAAGACGTGACTTGACTTTGACTGGAAGTGTCCCGGTCAGTGACATTTTGATAAACAAAATATACAGTACTATATAGGTGTGAAAATGAAAAAGAGAGAGTATAAGTAAAAGATTAATGATTTGACTGTTCTATATACCACATTTTAATTATTTAATAAAAAATATTCTAGGGATTAAAATAAATATAATTTAAATATAATTTTATCTCTATAATTAGAATGCTTTTTGTTTTAAATTTTTGTTAGTATTGTATTTAATTTGGATTAAGTTTTTGCTAATTAAAAATTGTTGCTTTTATTTTCTAACATAAGTTATTGGGCCATGTGGGATATGTATATGGCGCCACAGATTAAAAGTAATATTTTTTGAATTTACAGCAATTGATTCAAATAAAAAGTGGATGGTGGGAGGTGTTATATGTGATGTGAGGATATACTAGTCCGGATTCAATTATAAGTGAAAAAATTCTATGTATATTTATGTTAATTTTACTAGATAATAGATAGATATATTTGACTTACATGTTTTTGTGGGGAGTTCAGAGAAGCTCGGGAGAAATAATAAGTCAGTGTTCGAAGATTTCAAAGAGGATGTCCACCTAAAACATTAAGACGTTAAGTTAATAGGTCACTTCTCTTATAAATCCAACATTCTTTCTATACATAGTTGATGTGAGACTTAACCACTCACACTTAAAACACAACAATTTCTAAGATTTTTATATTTTTAATAAGTTTGTAGTTTAATTTTTTTTAGATTTTGCTATATTCTTTTTCTTATCTGTTAATTTCAATAGCTATAATATTCTATTGAAATTAATAGTCTCATTCGTTGTCCTCTTCATTCTTCACTATTTTATATATCTATTATTTACATGGTGATCTAGAGTTTTTTTTTTATCCTCTGTAATGGACTTCGTCACTATTTTGCTCTCGAGTTCCCAAAAGTTTGGGAATGCATTTGCTTGTTGGTTCTATCCATCGTGATTTAGTTCTATTGGTTTGTTCTTTTGATTGTTCTTGCTTTCTTTAGTTTTTATATATATATATATATATATATATATATATATATATATATATATATATATATATATATATATTCTTTCTTTACTAAATTGTAGTTTTAATCTTGCTCGTTTTAAGAATTTTGATCATTATCTTCATTCAGCCCTAATCTCAACTATTTATTCATTTTTTTTCTCACTCTTCTAGCTAGACTCATATTTTTCCTCCTAATAAATTAATCGTTCTTGGATGAAGAAATTGAGACAGGGTACGGTTGACCAAAAAAGCATAAGAATATCCAATTCCTCATTTTAAACTAAACTAAACATGTCAATAAAACTCATATCTACAGAAATTCGTCCGAATCCACCCTGATTGACAGAGAAAATTCAAGTTGACTGGATTAGAGTTTTCTCCAATTTTATAACGTTATTAAACCGAATACTTGACATTGATACCACCAGTAGCGGAGCCAGGGGTGGCCAGGCAGGGCCATGGCCCACCCCAAACTCACTGGAAATTACTAAAATACCCATGGTATTCTAATAAAATTACACAAATATACTATACTATATATTATTAACACGCGTGATATAATGAGGATTCTTGCAAACAGCTCAGCGGCTAGTTAGTGACCATGGGATTGGAAGTATGCTGGTTCAACGCCTGCCTCCTGCATTTTTACTCCTTTTCCTGTTTATTTTTTAAAATTTGCTTCTTTTTTTTTTTTCTGTTTTAATTTTTTTTAAAAATCAATTTTATATGTATGAATAGATTAAATGATTAAAAATTTCAATGTGTCAATACACTTGATGTTTAAGGTATTTAATTAAATTTTTGATGATTAATTTTATGTTTATTATTATTTAAATTTTTATATTTAATTTATATAATATTTTAGTGCTTTCCTTTCAAAAAATAAAAAATTTAGTGGCCCATCCGAGTTTTTTTTCCTAGCTCCGCCACTGGATACCACCTAATTTATTTTTGTTTGGTTTACAAGACATTGATACCACTTAACTTTATACATGACCATGAGTGCTAAGATAGATTTTCTTTATTTTCCATATAACTGAGTCATGCGGTAGCTTTGCACCCAAATGAGGTCAATGGTCATAATTGTACAAAGTTTTCTATTTCTATAGATTCCATATAATATAACGACTCAAATGTTACCGTAAAAAAAAAATAATAATAACGACTCAAATGTACGTACGCATGGCCCAAGAAAAAAAAATAATTCTCAACAACCAACCATGAAAGTCACTAAAGAATCTTCCCGGGCATTACCGTCATCCTAGCTTCAAATGAATAATTCTATACTACCTCGATCTTAAAATATAAGTAAAATTTATCAACGTAAGTGAATGTATTTTATACAAATTTTGAATTAAATATAATAATTTTTTACTCATTTTTACTTATATTTTAGAACAAATTCCACTAAATGAATATTTTAATTATTTTTGTAAGTACATCAATATCCAATAAAACGCATACACATAAATGGTAAAGGAGTTTGCTATCAGCCACTCACAATGTTTCCAATCGAACTAAAATTTACCAAACAACCCTGACCAAAAAAAAAGGGAAAAAACTAAGATTTACCAACACAAGTGGAGAATAATTCTTTCTTTATTAATAATGTTGATGTAACCAAAACATTCTTTATTTAATGTTGAAACTTGAAAGCTACTGGAAAAAAAAAAAAGTAGAGAACAGTTTGTATGTCATTGTTCCAAAAATATACAGATCAGGAAACGACAAATTGATGTTTGGTGCAGTAGCCATGAGTAAACTCCGACCAATTGAAGAAAGAAACAAAAAACAGTAGGACCCGGTGTGCAACTTTCCCTCTTTCCTACATTATTTCATGGAAAATCTTTCCTACATTATTTCATGGAAAATTTTTTCCTACACTCAACAAAGTTATACTTTTCTTTTTTATGGTAATAAATAATAACAAGTTATATACTTTTGCTCCAACCCATTAAGAATATGGGTTAGGTTTGAACCGGGTTGAAGTCAAATAAAAATACGAATCAATGAAATTTTTATTAGTTTGGTTTTCTTTGCTTTTTGGTATTTTTTTAGAAATAAAATTGAATCAAATTAACTGATTTTATTCAATTTGATTTGGTTCTATTTGGTTAATCGATTTAATATGTTTCTTTTTTTTTAACAAAGAGGGCCTAAGGTTACGTTTGGCCTGACTTATTTTCAATCTATAAGTTACTTTTAGTTTAAAGATAAAAAACACAACTTAAAAGATAAAGTTAAAGCTGTTTTGATTTCAAAAAATAAAAAATTAACATTAAAGTTACTTTTAAAACAATTCTTTGACTGTGATGAAATATTTATAGAAAAATTGTTACTTTTAAAACTGAGAATATTATTAAGAAGTATGTCTACGGATAAATAAATTTTTTATACAAAATAAAATCTATTTTTTTTATTATTCATTTTATATAAAAACTTTAATGACGTTGTATTTTTTTAATATTTAAGAACCGTAAAAAAAAAAATCAGTTCGGAATATAAAGAAGACGAAGTGAAGTACTACAGATAATAGTTTGGTATATATAAAGTACATGTTTGGATTCTAGTTTTCGAACTTTAGCAAGCGGATCATAAATTCTAATTTCATATAATTTATCATTTTATTTCATTTGTGAATTTTATACTACCATTTAAATATTGCTATTTTATTTGTCAATAAAAATATTCTAGTATATGAAATTGTGAATAAGGCTTTTTTAAATAAGGTTTTTTTAATATAATAACCGTCAAAAAGTATATATAATCATTTATTTCTATAAAAAAGAAAAAGTAATACTGTCATGAAATAAAAAAATGAAATGAATTCAGAAAATGAAATGAAAAAGATGATTATATGTTGGACAAAAAAAATGATGTGGTTACCTTAAATAATAAATAGGCTATACCGGCGTTTCCAAAAAACAAAATATTGAATGGTTCCAAGTGGGTATAGTAGGGGAACCAGAGAAAAAGGTGCCGGCAGTCTTCTAAGGTTGATATTTTTGACTTTTTTTGGACTCCTTATATATTGTTTTTCTTCATAAAAAATAAGTCCTTAATTTTGTGTAGAGCTTTTTTAAATTTGTGTTTGGCTGGACTTCTCCTTAAAATAAAATATAAGTCATAAAAAAGTTCGATCAAACGGTACTTAAGTTCGGGAGAAAAAACTACAGCGAGATTACACGAGGGATAGTATTCCCCAAATAAATCAAAAAGCAACAGCTTACTAATACTACTTGGACAAGCATAAAAGAAATAAATCTTCGAGTCCATCGAACAACCATAATTAGCTAACATATCTGCATATTGGTTTTCTTTTCGGTATGAATGATGATCAACTACTTCCCAATCAAGCACACGCAAGCGACAAATTTTCTCAACTAGGGCTTCCCTTTCCAACTACCATGCCCATGTGAAGAAATATAGCAAGCTTGAACAACAACAAGAGCATCAAATATGCAAATCAATGAATTGAAATTGCATCCTTCTAAGCATACACGAGCCCTTCTAACACTCCCCATAGTTCCATGGCAAATGCATTACCAATGCTAATATGTACTAGGAGAAACCTTCCAACCAGTCCCCATCACTTCCTCTAATAATCCCACTCCCACCACAAGCAATATAAGGACCATCTCTACAAAAATGCTTTTTTTTTTAAACAATATACATTTATTTTGTATATATTTTTTCTATTATTTATTTCAATATTTCCCTTGCTATTATTTTTTTTCAAACTATCATTATTTTTATACAAACTGTTTTGTGCTCGTTAACTAAAAGTAGGGATGGCAGGGAAGCCCAAATTTGCGGGGCCCACCCGAACCCGAGTTCGAGTCAACGGGCAAAAACCTGAGTTGAATGGGTTCGGGTCACACCCGATACCACGGATTCGGGTTTGAGATTACTCAAACCCGCACCCGAATGCATATATATATATATAATTGCAACTTTTATGAATTTTCTGGTACATAACTTCAATGTGTTGTACATGACTTTATTTACAATTTTACAGGTTTTTTGTTGCAATTTTTTTTCTTCTTAATGTTGGAATCTTGTCATGAAAAGGGAAGAAGCCAATGAATTCGGGCCGGGTTAGAAGGGAAGGTCGAATTGGTCATGTTTATGCAACTGAGGATAGGAAAGGCATGATTTGGCACATAAAGATTGTGTTTGGCTATTGAACGCGCGCATAAAAAAGAGAAGGATGGACAAGTTAAGTGTTGGACATCGTTTCGATTATTCGGTTTTAAAAGGCTTAACTATACATTTGGTCCTTTACGTTTATTTTAGATTTCAATTTGGTCCCTTACGTTTAAAAAGTATCAATTTGGTCCCTTACGTTTATTTTAGGTTTCAAGTTAGTCCTTTCCGTTAATTTTGTCACATGTGGCAGCCAATTTGCATATGTGGACTGACACGTGGCACTTGGACACACTGACACGTGTACTGTTCAAACGATGTTAGTGGCAAAACTAACGGAAATGACTAACTTGAAACCTAAAATAAACGTAAGGGACCAAATTGATACTTTTTAAACGTAAGGGACCAAATTGAAACATAAAATAAACGTAAGGGACCAAATGTATACTTAAGCCGTTTTAAAATGAAAACCGAGAACTAAACCGAACCACTTCAATTCTCGTCAGTATGATTTGGTTTGTGGACTAAACCACAACACATCAATGTTTTTTTGGTTTGATTTAGATCTTCGGTTTAATCGATTTTGTCTGATCTATTTAGACTTCTAATTAAAAATGTCAATTTTGCCTTTTATGTCATTTAATTTTACAATTTCATTTTTCACCATCGCTTTCTAATAGTGATTATCCACGGATATGCACAGATACAGTATTTTTTCTTCCTACTTACTATTATGGTGTGATTAATACAAAATGTTAATGTTATGTTTATTTTAATTAATCATTTTGGAATAGCGGTAATATTTTTGGACAAAAGTAGGGTAAGAAAGAGTGTGTGGATGGTTAATGGGCTACGGTAGCAAAAGAAGAAGATCTAGAAAACTTAAAAAAAAAAATTTGAACATTTTTCTCATTTTACCCCTTCATTTTTCAGATCTACTATTTGCCACGGTTTAAACGTGACTAACTCTTTCCGGAACACTTTTTTTTTCAACTGTTTCGGTTTACACTTGTTACAGGAAAACTAAAAGGAAAGTGTTCTGAAAAATGTTCCATTTAGCCACGATTTAACCACCGTGGCTAAATGTTCAAAACTCATTTTTTTAGTTTTCTTGAAGGGGTAAAATGAGAATATTGATTTGTTTGTACGGGTAAAGAGAAAAATGTTGGGGTAGGAAAAAGAAATTTCAATGAGTGCATTAAGGAATAAGCCCAAAGGGAAACAAATGGATTATTTATGGACAAAAGTCATTCTAATCAAGAGTTCAAAATAATCAAATCATTTGGGGCAACCTATCGTGCCCCAAATGCTCTTTATATCATTCACGGTGATTAGACGACTCATCACTTGTATTGAATGAAGTGTAACACTGATGGTGCTTTTAGAGGCTCTTCTAACTTATGAATAGTTCTTTTTTTTTATAAGTGTAACACTGATGTGATGTTGGTATTTTAAGATTTTCAAATTTTAAAATTGTACGCTTGACATTAGTTGGTTCACAAGCTGGATTTATTGCGGTGGAAAAATAACACAGTTTGGTGTTGTTCGGTATTGTAGCCTTTAAATATTTTTTTTAATATGGTATATATTAAAGCTGTCACATCACCATCTTATGGTATATGTGTGTTTATTTACAACACAAAATCCATTTCCGTTGGTTATGTATGCACTGAACTTTGTTTTCCAACACTAGATTATCCCACTAAATTTTCTTAATTAGATTTTTATGAGGCAATTATTTATAGGGTCATGTTAACATGTGCACCAAGCGCACATGTTAAGATTCTAAATATAGAAAATTGCATTTAATGTTAGAAAAAAATTTAGGTGAACATTCCGGTACACATATTATGTGGACATGTACCGGTACACCGCTGAGATGTATAATTTTAATCAGTCCATGTGTAATGATAATTTAACACATCATTTCAAGACTTATTTAAATATGAATTTTCTAAACTACTATTTTAATTTACAAAAATTTCAAAATAACACCATAGAAATTTTTGTAATTTAAAAATCTTATAACATGTTTCAAGTAATTTTGAAACATTTACTTTCTTCCATGTTCTTGATATGTTCTTCATTCTCTCTCTCTCTCGTGTTCTCACTTCTTTCTCAGCCAAAAGGCTCGTAATTAATATGTCAAATCTAAAGAAACATGGTTCGGTGCTGTAATTAGTGATACTAGCTATTCTCTTCTTATCTGTGTTTTCTCTACCACACACTCAATTACTAATATATAGATCTGTTTGCCTCTCCATTGGATCAATCACTGTTCACGTGATCAATTTGGCAAAATTTATTAAAACAGTCCCAATTGGAGAGGAAGCAACGAATCAAGACCCTAGAAATATTTTGGATGAGATTGATTTTATATGTGAAATTTTAAGTGTGACAAATTGAGTTTATGAAATTATTAAGTTTGTTGTTAAATCATAATTCTCCTTGAGATTTCAATTCCCAGATTTGAACCTAAAAATTTTTAGAGAACGGATGACATAGAGGAGGAAAATATATGGGCAGTAATAATATAAATCTCAAACAATTTTCATTCTTAGAGAATCGATGGACGATGGTAGAGAGGAGAAAAAAAAATCTGGGCAACAATAATAACAATTTCAATAGAAAGACAATCAAAACTCCAGGAGCAGTGGAACTTCAAAGGAGTTTATGGAAGAGAGTAATTAATTAGCTAAGATTTGGGAAAGTAATGATCATGTTAGATTTTAAGTAAATAAATATGAACCTTTAGATCAATAATAATAAATGGACAAGATTTAGTGTCAAATTAAAGTTTAATACCTGGTGTCAACGAATCCCGACTCTTTTGTTAGAAAGATAATATATTTTTTTATTAAAAAAAATAAATAGTATTTTTGAAGAAAATTGAAGTTTAAAGATTTGTTAATTTTGCTTTAGAATAGTAGTATTTCTAAAGAAAATCATAATTAAAAGATCTTGTTTGTTCACCGTGCATGGTGGCGAAACGGGGTTAGGGATGTTGCTTTAGGTTATTTAAGAATCCTTCACGGATCAAATTTTATTTAGCTTTTATATTTTAGCTTATAAAAAAAATATTTCTCTCTAACAATTAACTTATTTTCGATACTCTAATGGTAACTGAACTAACGGTCAATTAAGAATCTTAGTTCCTATATGAAAGGACAATGAAGTCTTAACTAATTCTACCGATCGTGATTTCTCCAAAAAAATTCTACCGGAAGTCAAATTTTCTCTCAAACAATTCAATACCACCTTATTGGAATGACACACATAGGATTCAAATTTTTGGCAATATAATAGCTCGATAACAAATAGTTTGATTAATTGTTACTCAAAAAACCTAGTTACCAGGAACAAATTATTAAATCTCTACCATTTCTGTCGATAAAAACCAAAGAAATAAATTGACTTAATTAAATGGAAAACACTTAAGAATTTAATTGTTGACACTAGTTAGATTAATTATGACTCAAGAAACCTAGTTCATATTAAATGAGTGTTAAGTCTCAACTAATTTTCTCAATTGTTACTATGGGAATCAATTCATCTTAGTTAATCTATTCAACTTGACCTAAGTGGAATAATTAACACTTAAGAAGTTGAATTTCAACAATCTAATGGTTCAATCTCATATTGTTAGGCTAATATTGCTCAAGAAACCTAGTTATTATGAAGTAATTGTTAAGTCACAGCCAACTAGATTGAAGGGACTAAGAAGATCAAATATTAGCAATCTAACTGTTCAACTTGCAACTGTGACTAAGGGAATCATGCATCTCAGTCAATCTGTTCAACTTGACCTAATTGAAATAATAAACATAAAACTAACGAATAAAATATGAATTTTCTAAATCAAAATATCAAGATAAAACTAACGAATATTTTGACCTAAAATCAAATTATGAGCTTCTTATTTTTGGACAAACATTTTATAATGCTTTATACATATTTACAAAATAATCGTTAATACATATCAACTTAACAACACGACTAATATTGCATGCGTAAAAATTTAGTAGGGATCAAAACGTGATATTTTTTATAAAGATGAAAAAAAATGTAATAATTTTACAAAGACCAAATTTTTTTTTGGTACAAGACAAAAAACTTATTTAACCCTATAAAATATTACGAATCAATAAAAAATTAACAGTATTACAATAAAATATATACACATATTAAAAATTATCAAGTATTTTTTAAAAATAAATGTATTTTAAAAATTATATGTATTAATGGTTAAACAGTAAATAAATATTAAATTTTATAAACTAATAATATTAAAATGTGATTCTTATTTTCTATCCTTAAAATATTGTACAGAAATCTGCATTAAATATGATTGATGATTTGTATTTATGTGAAGGATACATTTGCAAATATTAAAAAGTAATGTTTAAAATAGAAATTTTAATAAAGAAATAAAATCTGCATTAAATACTTGCCACTTATTAACCACGTCAACGGTGTACCGGTACACGTCCACATAATATGTGTACCGAAGAATTCACCAAAAATTTAATGTTTAAAAAGTTAAATGCACAAATTTCAATATATTATTTCTACTTTTGCTTCCTTAACATGTGTCTTTGGTGCACACGTTAACATTTTCCTTATTTATAATATCTATTTCCTTGTGTTTTGGCTTAATCTTCCCCAACATTATTTTTTTTTTTTTGTCAAGTAGTCTAGTGGCTAGAAAATTTACCTTAGAGGTGAATAAATGGAATGTCCCGAATTCAAATCCGGCCTCCTGCACATATAGTACGATGTTCCTACCAATTAAGCTAAACTGACGGGGACTCCCCAACATTATTTTTATTTCCTCGATTTTTAATAATATATTCCTTTGAGGTGCTAGAGATGATTGTGAGGAGTTGAAGCAGTTGGATTTCCGTGCAGTTTCCTGCATTCAGCCTAAATTGTTGTGTTTATTTTTTTAATAAAAAAATCACTTTTCTCCCATAAAAAAATACAACTGCAGGCAACTGTAGGAGATTTCAACTTTAGGAAATCCAATTCCGTCTCAGCCTAGCTCTGAGATATCTAACTACTAGAAATTGTTCATTTTCCTGCAGAATTTCCTGCAGTATTCTACGTTACGGGTCAAAAAATGAAATGTAGCAAACTGCACATTCAAACCCACAATCTAATTTATAAAAAAATTATGACATTTAATATAACACAAAATGAAACATATTTAATGCTTAACTTAACTTTAATCACCATGATTTTTTATTTTATTTTTTAGGAAAACAGATCCCTGTGAATTGTGATTATTCTCTTAGCAACATTACTTTGGGTGGTTTTCCATACAAAGCATAGCAAAATCAAATCAACATTTTTAATTAAGATCTACAATGAAGAAAAAATGACACCAGATTTTGGACCACTCTTAATAGGCTGGCTAATGTTGTTCTTAAGCAAACTATCCAACTCTATAACAAACCTTGCCATGGCTTGAGTTGGCAAACAAAGTGGTATAATTATCCCTTCCTCTCCTTTAGCATTTTTAAAAGGTATATAAAAGCTAGCAAAACCAGGTACAACACCAACTCCTCCATGAGCTGGTCCTCCATACACAGCTTTCCCCCAACCAAAATCAACATCTCGAAGACCGGCATGTGTAACATCGGACACTAAATACATTCTCACCACCGTAATATGAGGGCGACCCTTGATAACCATTAAATCCGCCATTGAATGTAAATATTCTTGAGTGACTTCAGTTTTTGCTTTTTTAATTAACTCTAATGCATATCCCAACGGATTTTCAATTAGTTTTCCTGCAGTTGTAACTGCAACAGGAAACACAAAAGTGTTTCCGTAGTAACCTTTTGGTAACGGTGGATTAAACTTCCCACGTGTACTGCTTACGCAAATTATGCGAACTTCTTCGTCGGTTTCAGGTTGTAATGCGATTGTACGACAACGCCAAAGACATGCAGTGATGATTTCGAATTTGGATTGTTGTTGTAAGTGTGATGGAAATTGAGGGCGAATTGCGGCTAACTCAGTTGGACCGAAGAAAAAAGAGCGGTGAACCATGTCATCTAAGGGGACAATGGTTCCTTTGGTATCTGGAACTCGTTCGTATTCACGATGAGGAAATGTCACTCTTGGTGGATCTCTTGCACTTAAAAGATCTCTGTGCCAGACCGGTAAGATTGAAGGTATGTTCATCCCGCGAGAAATTTCGCCCACGGCATTCATGAATTGGACCAAACCTGCTGCGTCGCTCATTGTATGATTTAGGCGAAGAGCAAAAATGAAACCACCACACTTAAGGCGCGTTACCTACACATAGTTACAATTCAAGTATGTGAATGAATGGATAGTCATAATTTTTTTTTTAACAAGGATAATCATAATTTTATATTCATAGATTTTTATATATAAATTAATTAAAAGTGGATCCCAATCAGACACTTGTGATTTTGTATAAAAAAAATATAATTGAATAAATTAGGTTAGAAACAAAAGCTGACTTTCAGACTTTGTTTGATCATCTATATTCAATGATAGTGTACCAAAGATATATATCCTTCATTTAATATTCATTTTCTCAAACGTAATGTCCACTTGGTTTTATACAATTAAATTAGATAAGATAAGAGCCGTAATTTAAGTAATGAAGTTTTGAACTTTTATATGAGATTGGGTTGGAGTTTAGCATTAGAGAAACTTAAAATATTTGCCGGAAAGGATGTCCACATTAGTTTAACATTAAAATTGAGGAGCAAAACACCTATAATTTATTTTTGTTTTTTAATTTTTAAAACAATAAAATTAGAAGTAGTTTTTTAAAAAAGTTTTTGAAAATAGTGCTTAATTTCAAACATGATTTTTCTTTTTTAATTTTTAAAAACTAAAATAGATGTTTGGAAAATAATACAAAGTAGTAGTAAATGTGAGTAACCAATTATCTTCTTTTTCTGATAGGTTTTAGCTATGAAATAAAGTTGGTTATATCTATTTTTTATATGAGTCATGTTAATTAGTGTCTTCAAGATACTAGTTAAGTAAATAAAAACGATAAATTTTACATTGAAATTAATATTTATTTATAAGGAAATCCTAAACCGTGTCTCCAGGACACTAGTTAAACATATTAATAAAAAAAAATTATCTTAAAACTTGTGCATTCAATATTTTAAAAAGCAGGACAATAAACCTAGCTATGTCTTTCTGTCAGAATACAAATATTAATTCAACACGATATGAATTGAGGGAAAAGGAGGTACAAGAGCATCACCAAATTGTTCAAGTCTAACATCAGCATCAGCTTCAATGAACAAAACACCTTCATCATTACAATCAACTATAATTTTCCCACCAGGACCTTCTCTCAATCTACCTGCAAATGGATAATAAAACACAAGTGCTTTTGAAAGTGCTTTTCTAATAACATCAATAGGGTCTTTCCCATTCATATTTGGATCATATTTGTAAAATTGTATCACTGGAATTTGAAAACGTAACGTAGGTTGGTCATCTATATCTGAGAGTAGTTTTATTATATGAGGAGTTGGTTTTGATGGTTTTATAAATTCAGGGTCATGTCTCTTCACTTTGAATAACAAAGATTGAGCCATTAATTAGGAACTAATGATGAAATTAAAGTTGTAATTAAGAAAAGGGTGATTAATTTGATCAATGTGAGGTTGTATATATAATGGCGCCATATGTATTGAGTTGCAATAGTTTATTCTAGCCGTTGTTGAGTACACTTTTGTTTTGACTGTTCTTCTCTTTTTTTAATTACAAATTTTTGTAGAAATTAAATGCTTTTGTCTTCTAATTATATCTACCTTCCTATTGTCAAAAAATAAATAATATCTACCTTCCTATTGTCAAAAAAATAAATAATATCTTTCTTTTTTTTTTTACAAAAAGAAATAAATAATATCTACCTATGTTTTAAACAAGAAATTATAAAGGTAAAATTATAACAAAGAAATTGAACTCGAGTGTTAATAAATTCTCTCAAATACAAATCATTTGACAGAATCTTAGTTTAATTAATTTCTAGTGAAAATCGAAATCATAGTATTAAAAATACCAAAAGGTGGACCCATAAAGATTAATTATTTTGTTGTTTTTTAACTATCTGAATTTTTAAGGCTGTTATCATTAGTGCTATTTGGTGAGTTAGAAACAATTATTTTGTTTTTTTTTAAATAGGTCTTTAAACTAACAATGTATTTTTTTCATAATTAGGTAATTTCATTATTGTTTAATTAATCAATGACTTAATATTGAAGTATTTCAGAAATTACCCAATTACAGAAATATATATTAGTTAGTTTAGAGACACTGCATATTAACTAAAAATAGTTTAAACTTAAAGAGTTACCGTTTTTTTTGAGAAATAAAGACTTACTTAAAAATGACCAAATATAGTTTATTGTACAAAATAATTAAATCTTAATAAAAAAATAATAATATTACATATCAAAATGTCAGACAAATATAATTTATTCACCAATTGGAGTTATTGAATTAATTAATTTCCATTTGCTTCTTCGTGGGCTACAACCCCTTGGATGCTAGCATTTGAATGCAAGTGCATTCTTTATCATGTCAACCCAATCGCGGCCATGTTGAGGGATTCTCCACAAACTTTTTTTTTTACTTTTGATTTTCACCACTATTATATAGTTCACTGGACTGTTTAATCTGATTCGATGATTAATTCTAATATCAAATAATTTCAACCCTTCCCGATCGCACTTGTAGAGAATCAAACTGTGACCCTCTCTACCAAGTCCAGTGTCAATCATCAGGCCCAACCCAGACACATATGCTGTGACATCGAACCTCCTAAAAATGAGGCTTCAATTTTTTTTTGTCAAGTAACATAATAACTAGAATTCTACTTTTTAAAGTGAATAAGCGAAAGTACCAGAATTTAAATTTTAATTCCGACATATTATTATTTGCAATTTATCTACCAACCGATCTATATATTCACAAGGTCAAATGGACATTAATTTTTTTTTTCTAGTAATGAACATTAAATTTACCAACCACGTCTTGGAATATACGTGAATGAAGTCAAGATTACTTATAATAAAAGACAGAGGAGTATTATTCAATTTTTCCATTATTATATTTTTACCTCTTGCTTAAATTTGTCCAGTACCCCCACCTTTTTTGCCTGAAAAATAAATTTTAATATTAATAGCAAGTTGTCTTTTTAACTTGACGTGATATGTAAACAACTGAAATTTAATTTTATGTATAATAATTTTAAACCTAATGCTTTATAGTTTATACCAACACAAGTGATAGATCATAGATGATAGATGTGTAGACTCTATGATATATTTTACTTGAATATTTTAATGTAGTACTAAGATGAAAAAATTCAATTAAGAGTGACTTAATATGAACTGATCGATTAACAAATTAAGTAAAGCCATTAGATTTGATCTAATGGTAAAAGATTAAAATAGTATATATAAGATCATGAGTGTTGGAACTTAATTAAAGCAAGAACATACATACATAATTGAGAGAGAATTAAGAGAGAAAGAAGTTATTGTTATTGATCTCACTATATCACAATGTCACTTTACACCACTATTTATAATGTGTTGCTTACATGTTAAGTTACTAACAAACTAGTAACTACCCCTAACTAATTCCCTAAGATCAAGTAACTAACATAACAGAAAAACTAACAAACACAACTCATCACGTAAAATCACCTAACTAACTCTTTTACTTGTGTTACAAGTAACCAACATTGGTTACAATGAATTACCCTCAACAATGAGTTCGATCTTTTATTCCATTATAAACAAAAGAAAATAAAAGGCAAAATTACACTACAGGTCATTTATCTTATTTTTTTGTAATATTTTGGTTTTTTATCTTTTTTTGTAACAATTTGGTCTTTTATCTTTTTTTTATAACACTTAGGTCCTTATCTTATTTATTTATAAAAAATAAAGACCAAAGTGTTATAAATAAAAAAAGATAAATGACCAAACTGTTACAAAAAAGAACTAAAGTGTTACAAATAAAAAAAACAAAGGACTAAAGTGTTACAAATAAAAGATAAAGGACCAAAATGTTACAAAAAAATAAGATAAAGAACATGTAGTGTAATTTTGCCAAAATAAAAATATGTCAAGTTAGGGGCTGACATGACTTGGGAAGCAAGAGAATGGATTCTCTCCATTGAAAAAAGAAATTGAGGAAATAATGTGGGTCTTTAAACCATCAGATCAAAAAATGTGATAACATTTTAATTATAAAATAATTAAAAAAATTGATCAATGACCATGATGTACAATTGAGAAAAATTAAGAGGAATAAAATTGAGAGAATCCTTTCTCGGGAAGCAAGAGAAGGGCACATGGATGAATGACATGTCAGTGATCATGAATAGTAAGTTAGGTGAGTGAATCACGGGGGCTAAAGATCTAGTTGGTTCCTAATTCAACTAATTAAGTTAGCTATATATGGTGTAAACTAGGAGAATATAGTGACTACAAATCTACAATATTCCTCCTCCCCCTTTTGCCAAAAAAAAACTCTTGCATTTCTTCAAGAACATCATACTTTTCTAGCTCATTTCTTCAACTTAATTTTTTTTTTTAACAGCTTTAATTTTATTGATAAGCACAACCCCTAAACACAAGGAGTATTTGGTGAGGCAAAGTAAACTATTTATTCAACTTAATTAGTAAGCATTATTTCTCTAAGGTTTGTGAACAAACCACCTATAATTTATAGTATGTTGAAATATTGTTCTCCCCTTTAATATCTTTTGGGCGAACCTAAATTTTAGTATAGATTCTAAATTTTTTAATTTGTCAAAGTTGTAAATCCATCAATTTTATGGAAGAATCTCATAGAAAAAAAAATTGTTTAGACAATTTGTAACAGTGACAAAATTTAGGACTTGAAATATTTTTGTCATGAGAAATTTATTATGATCATAGTTATCACAATTTTTAGAAGCTTATGTACCATGTTTTTTATGCAGGAATTTTTTTTCTTCTTTTGTTGATACATGGATGCATAAGAAGTAAAAGGAGGCTCATTGTCTACATTGCTCTCGACTTGGTTAGTCCATAATTGTTTTATCATATTCATCTTGGGTTATTTTGATGCTCACATAATCAGCTTTAATTAATGGATTATTGCGACAGTTGATGATCACTTCAATATATTGCATATGTTAGAGAGTGCTTGAACAAAGGTGTTGGTTGTGACGGCGGTGCCAGGATCTTCCATGGGCATATGTTTGCCATGCGAATGCAAAACCTTCTTTCACAAAATCATAAACATGTATTGTTTCACCGAACAACACAATAATCACATTGTAAGCAAATTGACGCGCGCATAAATGAAAACATGAATCGCGTTGTAAATAGAGTTCCAAATGATCACACTATTCCAATTGCTACAAGAATAAAATTCACGCGCAAGAGACTGTAGAAGCAAATGGTTCTTCTCATTGATTACTAACAACAATACCAGCCTATATATAGGCAAAGTCCCAAACACACAAACAGCTTATGCTTAAGTCAAGGCAAGGCAGGCCAGCAGGCTTAGGCCAAGCACGCGCGCGCAGGCAAGCCAGGCCAAGCTGCAGGCCAGCTTTTCTTAAGGCCCAAGCAAACTTACTAAACACAATTACACACAAAATTGGACTAAACAACTAACACAAATGAGCATCCTAACAATTTCTCCCCTAAATTGAACACCATTAACAATCAATTTACCAACTCTAATGTGCATAAGCCCAATTTATCTCTGTTTCTGCTGAAGCTGTCAAAACTCAAAGGCTTGGTCATTATGTCTGCAACTTGCTCAAAGGATGAGCAGTGAACCAACTGAATTACACCTTCCTTAGTCAGATCCCTCAAGAAATGGAACCTTACATCTATGTGCTTGCTTCTTCCATGCATCACAGGGTTCTTGGATAGCTTGATTAATGAGCTATTATCACAATATATGGTAATGCAGCTTTTCTCTCTTGCTTCAATGGCAGTCAAAATTCTGCTCAGCCAAATTCCTTGACAAGCACTACCAGCTGCAGCAATGAACTCAGCTTCAGTGGTAGATAATGTGACAATTGGTTGCTTCTTAGAAGACCATGAAACTGCTTTAGTACCAATCATAAACACATAGCCAGATGTGCTTCTTCTGTCATCAATATCACCAGCATAATCAGAGTCAGACCACCCAACTAACTCATCTCCTTTGCCTCTTTCATACCACAATCCATAGCTAGTTGTTCCCTTCAAATATCTAAGTATTCTTTTCACAGCAGCCATATGAATTTCAGTTGGCCTTTCCATGTATCTTGCCACTAAGCAAACAGAATAAGCAAGGTCAGGTCTGGTGGCCAGCAAGTACATCAAACACCCTACCATTTGCTTGTATAATGTTGAATTGTTGGCTTGTCCTGTTTCATCTTTTTGTAGCTTACTTCCAGGCACAATAGGGTTGCTTACACTATTACAATCATTCATTCCAAATCTCTGCAAGATCTCAACTGCATATTTTTGTTGATACAAAAATATTCCATTACCATATTGCTTCACTTCCACACCAAGGAAGTATCTCATTTTCCCTAAATCAGTCATTGCAAAGTTGCTTTCCATTGAGCTCTTGAAATCAGCAAACAATTTTTCATCATTGCCTGTGAAGATCAAGTCATCAACATAGAGACTTACTACTATAATTCTTCCATCTGATTCATTCTTGACAAATAGGGTATGCTCATGTGGACATTTTTCAAATCCTTCATGATTAAAGTAGGCTTCTATCTTGTTGTACCAAGCCCTTGGTGCCTGCTTCAAGCCATACAATGACTTCTTTAGTTTGTACACCAGTGGCTTATTTTCCTTCTGATACCCTAGAGGCTGATCAACATACACTTCCTCAATGAGTTCTCCATGTAGAAAGGCACTTTTCACATCAAGTTGAAACACATACCAGTTTTTCAAAGCAGCTATAGCAAGAATAGTTCTGATAGTATCCCACCTTGCAACAGGTGCAAACACTTTATTGTAGTCTATGCCTTGCTGCTGAGAGTAGCCTTTTGCAACCAATCTTGCTTTATATTTTTCAATCTTACCCTGTTCATTGTACTTGGTTTTGTATATCCATTTCACTCCAATCTTCTTTGCACCAGCTGGTAATGCAGTCAACTCCCAAGTATTATTGCTCTCAATAGCTGCAATTTCAGCATCCATGGCCTTTCTCCAATTATCATGTTTACAAGCCTCTTCATAAGTAATTGGATCTGTGCTAGGAGTGAAAATAGCAAGATTGTGCATCTCAGCTTCATCTGTAACAAAATCATCAAGGTATCCTGGTCTTTTTGAAACTCTTTTATCCAAGGGAGGGTTATCTTCTTCATCACTACTCTCTGAATCTGGAACAATTTGATCACTCACATCATTGTGCTCTCCTTGATCATTATTATCCCTGATGAATAATTTGCAAGTATACAATTAGCCGTCAAGTAGTATAAAAATCGTTCTTTCCACAGGGATTGTTGTAATTCAAACACAAGTTGAATACATACTTAAACACATAAATTTAAATGTAAAAAGGGGGGGAAATTTGTTTGGTTCAAGTTTGATCATAAACTGACAAAATAACTTAGGTTTCAAATCAAATGAAGAAAAGCGATTGATCCTTTTGGTTCATCTAATTACTACTTCTCTTGGTAATTTCATGTATGATTACAAATTTACTCAATTTAGTTTCACGATTAGATTAAATCAAAAATGATTATGCCCAATGTCTTGGTAACATAATCCTCTCCCTTGATCATCGATTCCTAATGTCTCAGGTAATCTATGATCAATTGAGGATTACAAACTTTAATCTATAAAATCTCAATTAACAATCCGAAATGTCTTAAGTGAAAGTTAATCGATCAATTATTCCTAGATCGATGATTCATTCCTATTGTCATAGTAAAATAAATCATTGAATTCATCATATAAGTAGCTAATTCATATAAAGCATTAGGCATAAGGAATAATCAAAGAAACTAACTTCGTAATTCATATATCAATTCAAATGAGAATCACATGGTTCAAGAGAAATAGAAATCAGAATCCCCTAAGGACCAATCATGGGAATTTAGTTACACATAGTATAAGAAAACATTACAATCAAAGAAATGAGAGAAAGCATGTTTACAAGATGATCTTGATGTGTTTCCACACTTCAATCCTTGCCTCCAAGCTCCTAGATCTTCAAAAGTTGTTCAATTTGATGTTTCCAATGTCAATTTTCGATCCCTCATCTCAGATCTGCCTTTTCCTTTTATAACCGGAGTCAATAAATGATAATTTCGCCTCAGGCACGAGCATTTTCGCCCCAGGCACAGAATTTTCGCCTGAGGCGCCAACATTTTCGCCCCAGGCGAACAGGCAAACAGAGAGGTACTTTTTCTGGTGAAATTTTCGCCTGAGGCACAGGAATTTTCGCCTCAGGCACAAAATTTTCGCCTGAGGCACCAACATTTTTGCCCGGGGCGAAAAAAGCAGAATATTAGCTATTTTCTTCATTCTTCAGCTACTTTCATCCTTTGCAAATATCTTCAAACTAGTGCATTATTCTTCCATGAAATGAGTTACAATTCTTCTAAAAAGACTTGAAATTGGTCTTATTTTCATGTAATGACGCATGTCATCACAACCCCAAACTTATTTCATTCCTTGTCCTCGAGGAATATCTCAATCTCTAAGAAAACAAAACACTACCTCAATCCATTTGACTACACAAACTCAAACCCAATCAAGTTAGACGTAATTTGCATAATATTTCAACGATCAATTTCGTCATGATTCAAATACACACAGTTTCAAATTTAGGCAAAACAAAGAGCATCAAACAAAGATTGACCATACTTAATCTCTTCAGACCCTCACCGACTCTCCTGTTTAAGGGTAATATTCACTCAATCAACACATCATAACTAGACTACTATAAATTTGCAGACATTCTCAAAAATCAATCACCATGTCATGAGCACACACATTAGAGGACTTTTATAGGTTATAACGTGGCTGGGTTATAAGGTGGATGGTGGCATTTCTGGTAAGTGAGTAAAAAAACTTGAAGTTAGATACCACTAAATTGAATAGATACAACACCCCACCCTACTTTTTAAGAATTGATACTAGAGAACAATTTTCTTTCACAAAATTTTCTTTCAAGGAATTCTTTTTGTTTTCAAGAAGATCACCATGCATGATTATTTTTTTTCTTTCTTTTTTTTCTTTTCGAACTTCTTTTCTCGGTGAACTTTTGAATTTTTCTTTCATAATTTTTTTTTTAGTTCTCTAGTATACCCACCCCAAACTTAAGTTGTTGCTAATTCCAAAAGCAACCCCAAACTTAGTGACATGCATTGTGCAAAAACCACTAAAGGTATCTAATTCTCCAAGAAAATCTTTTTTTTTTATATATATTATTTTGATAACTTGGGTCAGATAACAAACAAAACATTTTTCTTTAAGCTCAAAGGGGTTAAACAAAGGATAAGCAATGATAAAGGTGGCTAGAACAGGCTCAAGGTACCAAACAATTTGCCTCGTGTGTGCATCACAACAATAAATCAATTAAAGAGAACATGCGCAAATTCTAGAGACATAGCTAAGTGTGGAATTCTCATAATCATCTAAAGAAATCAGTGTTTGGGCTCAAAATCTCACGGTTTTGCTGGATTAAACTATGGTCAATATTTGTGAGAGTCCCTAAGCTTTGCCTAAATTATCACTATGATGCATCAGAAACAATCAAAAACATCACACATTCATATCATGCATTTGGCCAACAATTTTGAATCTAAGATGATAGCAAAACAAATTTCAAATAGTGTGAGGTTTTCAAAAAGACTAAGACATTCAAGGAAAACAACAAATAAAACAAGTATTTATTCATGACCAATAAAGAGCAAGTAACAACTTCAACATAAACGCACGAAGCAGGCCAAAAAGTACACATGGAGAAGGTAATATCTGAAAACCTGATTCTTTTTTTTCTTCTTCTTTTCAGCTTTCGAATGCACTATACTCCAACTCCTTTATTGTCTTCTTGAACCTGCAAAACACAAAACAAAAACAAAGAAAAACATTGTTTAGTGAATAAAACCTTGGGTTGCCTCCCAAGCAGCGCTCTTTTAACGTCAATAGCTTGACGGTCCATGACTTCAAATTAGGGAGGATATTTCAGACTTGTTTCACCCCAACTCCTCTTTTGCTCTTTCTTCAACCGAGAATTATTCTGATCAACAAGCAATGATTTCACTATTATTGGACGGCGAATGAACTTTATCTGCTTATTCCTCCCTTTCTTTCTTTTCTTCTTTCGTGCTCCTTTTGGACCTTCCTTAGAATCATCCACACTCTTTTTCCTAAAACTCATCATGACGGTTTCAACTAGTTTCGTCACTTCTTTCTTTACTAAACCTTCCAATGGAGGAATAACAATTTTACAAGCATCTACACCCGGATTGACTTCTTCCTCCTTATACACCTTGTGCAACCAAAAGGCAGGGATTATACCATTTAAATTCCAAGCCGAAGTGTCATAATCCTTCTCCAATTCTTTAACAAGGTCATCTTCTTTCAAAGGAGTAAGCAAGCTACTAATTATGACCGGTTGCTTTGAATCTTCTCCCAAGAATACATACTTCCAATTAGGAGGAAGTTCTTGCAACCCCGGAGGACTTGGCTCAAACTCTTCCTCCACTAGCAATGTCTCCTCCACTTTTAGCGTTTCCGCTACTTGGCACTCATCCAATTGTTGAAGAAAAAGTTCAATTTCATTATCCCATTCTTCTTCTCTCACATCCTTTGCCACATCCTCTAACACATCCACCTTGAAACATTCGGGTACCACTCCACAAAACTTTGTTGCTTCAAACACCTTGAAGCATACTTGTTCATTGTCTAGACGAAACATGAGCTCACCCATCTCGACGTCAATTAGAGCCCTTCCGGTGGCTAAGAATGGTCTTCCCAACAAGAGAGAAACTTCAGCGTCCTCCTCCATATCTAGAATCACGAAATCAGCCGGGAATACAAATTCAGCACATCTTACCAAAACATCTTGTAAAATTCCATGTGGGTAGGTAATTGACCGGTCGGCAAGAGATAATTGCATCTTTGTCGGTTTAGCCACGACACCGGGATGCGCTTCATCATAGATAAGGGCATCAAATTGATGCTTGCACCCAAGTCACATAAAGCTCTCCTAACATGTAAGTTTCCAATAGAGCATGGAATGGTGAAACTTCCCGGATCCTTCTTCTTTTGTGGAAGCTTCTTTTGAATTATTGCACTACACTCTTCGGTCATGTCTACCGTCTCATCATCAAGAGGTTTTCGCTTCTTTGTCAAAAGCTCCTTCATAAATTTCGCATATATGGGCATTTGTTCCAAAGCCTCTGCAAAAGGAATATTCACTTGGAGACTATGAAGCATTTTCATGAAATTTTTGAAGTGTTGGTGCTCTTTCTCCTTAGCCTTCTTCTTTCGCGGATACGGCAACTTGGCATGGAATGAAGTGTTTTGCCTTTTGTTGTTATCCTTCTCTTCTAAGCTTTGACCTTTCTTTAAAGTGTGGTTCTTTTCAACTAACTTCTCATCACTCTCTTTTTGAATTTTTTTCTCTCTCTCATTTTCGACTACTTCTTCTATCTCACCTTCAATCTCATTTTCTACTCCACATTCTTTTTCAACTTCACCCTCATTCTCATTTTTTTCTTCTCTCTTTTCTTTCACTCCATCTTCACTCGACTGACTTTTCTTCTTTGTCATAACCAAAATTATCTTTTGTAGAACCTTCAAAGCCATTATTTTGAGTAGCCAAGAATTGCCTTGACAATTGACCCATTTGGGTTTCTAGGTTCTTGATTGAAGCTTCATGATTCTTGTTAGCAATGTCTTGGTTAGCTTTCATTTAGTCTTGGCTAATCTTCATTGCTTCAAAATTTCCTTGAGTCACCTTGATAGCTAAGATAAGACTATCTTTAAAAGAATCTACAAGGTGATCTTCCGACTGTTGCTCTTGAGGAATTTCTTTATTTTGAGTTAAACATGAATTAGTTCCATAAGAAAAGTTCATGTGATTCTTCCCTCCAAGATTATAGGCATTGAAATATGGATTGTTTTGCTTCCCATTCCACATGTAGCACATCTGCTCTTGGGCTGCTAATTGTGTGGTAATAATTTGTAGTAGAGCATTCATTAACTTGTAACTTGTTAAAAGTTCGTTTTGATTGTCTAATTCAAGCATGACTTCCTGCCTGGTCTAAACAACAAAGAAAATATCATAGTAGCACTTGCACTAAACAATAGTGAAAACGAAATTTAAAATGAAACTTATTTTTGTATTTTTTTATTATAAACAAAACAAAACTAAAATAGTGAACTAAGTATGGTTCAATTGCCTTGTTGAATCAATCAACAATCCCCGGCAACGGCGCCAAAAACTTGATGAATAATTTGCAAGTATACAATTAGCCGTCAAGTAGTATAAAAATCGTTCTTTCCACAGGGATTGTTGTAATTCAAACCCAAGTTGAATACATACTTAAACACATAAATTTAAATGTAAAAAGGGGGGGAAATTTGTTTGGTTCAAGTTTGATCATAAACTGACAAAATAACTTAGGTTTCAAATCAAATGAAGAAAAGCGATTGATCCTTTTGGTTCATCTAATTGCTACTTCTCTTGGTAATTTCATGTATGATTACAAATTTACTCAATTTAGTTTCACGATTAGATTAAATCAAAAATGATTATGCCCAATGTCTTGGTAACATAATCCTCTCCCTTGATCATCGATTCCTAATGTCTCAGGTAATCTATGATCAATTGAGGATTACAAACTTTAATCTATAAAATCTCAATTAACAATCCGAAATGTCTTAAGTGAAAGTTAATCGATCAATTATTCCTAGATCGATGATTCATTCCTATTGTCATAGTAAAATAAATCATTGAATTCATCATATAAGTAGCTAATTCATATAAAGCATTAGGCATAAGGAATAATCAAAGAAACTAACTTCGTAATTCATATATCAATTCAAATGAGAATCACATGGTTCAAGAGAAATAGAAATCAGAATCCCCTAAGGACCAATCATGGGAATTTAGTTACACATAGTATAAGAAAACATTACAATCAAAGAAATGAGAGAAAGCATGTTTACAAGATGATCTTGATGTGTTTCCACACTTCAATCCTTGCCTCCAAGCTCCTAGATCTTCAAAAGTTGTTCAATTTGATGTTTCCAATGTCAATTTTTGATCCCTCATCTCAGATCTGCCTTTTCCTTTTATAACCGGAGTCAATACATGGTAATTTCGCCTCAGGCACGAGCATTTTCGCCCCAGGCACAGAATTTTCGCCTGAGGCGCCAACATTTTCGCCCCAGGCGAACAGGCAAACAGAGAGGTACTTTTTCTGGTGAAATTTTCGCCTGAGGCACAGGAATTTTCGCCTCAGGCACAAAATTTTCGCCTGAGGCACCAACATTTTCGCCCGGGGCGAAAAAAGCAGAATATTAGCTATTTTCTTCATTCTTCAGCTACTTTCATCCTTTGCAAATATCTTCAAACTAGTGCATTATTCTTCCATGAAATGAGTTACAATTCTTCTAAAAAGACTTGAAATTGGTCTTATTTTCATGTAGTGACGCATGTCATCAATCCCCAATCAAGAGTTCATTGTGATCATCATAACCATCATTCCCTTCTTCACTGTGTTTGCTTGTTGAACAAGCATCTGTGTCAGGGATTACTTCTCTTCCCTTAATTGTTTCAACTTCTTTACTTTCCCAATTCCATTGTTTTGTCTCATCAAATCTTACATCTTTGCTCACAACTATCTTTCTTTTCAAAGGATCATACAGCTTGTAGGCCTTGGATTCATCACTTATGCCTAAGTGAATGCAGACAATGCTTTTGTCATCAAGCTTTTTTCTCAGATTATCTGGTACATGAACATAGGCAATGGAACCAAAAACTTTAAAGTGGCTTACTGAGGGTTTGATTCCACTCCAAGCCTCTTCTAGTGTAACATCTTTTACTGTAAAAGTAGGGCATCTATTGAGTATGTGGACTGACCAGTTGACTGCTTCAGGCCAAAAATTCTTTGGTACATTCTTGTCTGACAACATGCTTCTCACCATATTCATAATAGTCCTATTCTTCCTCTCAGAAACTCCATTTTGTTGAGGTGTATAGGCAGCTGTAAGTTGTCTTCTGATCCCTTGAACATCACAATATTCATTAAATGCAGTAGATGTATACTCACCACCTCTGTCAGTTCTCAAGCATTGTATCTTGAGTTTAGTCTCATTCTCCACCATAGCCTTGAACTTCTGAAAGGTAATGAATGCTTCAGACTTTTCACTCAAGAAGTAAGTCCATGTCTTTCTGCTTAGATCATCAATAAAGGTGATGAAGTATCTTTTCTTGCCATTAGATTCAGGATTAATAGGGCCACAGATATCAGAGTGTACCAACTGCAATTTCTCACTAGCTCTCCAGAGGGTTTTCTTTGGCATGGATTCTCTCTGTTGCTTTCCCTTCATGCAGCTGTCGCACTTTTGATCTGGTTCCTTCACATATGGTAGGCCTTGTACCATTTTCTTCTGGGCCAAGATGTTGATCCCTTTGAAACTCAAGTGTCCATATCTTTGATGCCAAAGCTGAGCATCATTGGATTGGGTTGCTTTGTAACAATTTGGAATCAACACCGGTGCTTTGATTATGTACATTCTATTCATTGACATGTGAGTGAACATAATCAATCCCTTTTCTTCATGGTACACCTTGCAAGTGTCATTCTTGAACACTATTGTGAGATTTTTCTGCTGCAGTTGACCTATACTCAACAAATTGTTCTTCAACCCAGGGAGATAGTACACATTTGTGAGAATCTGAACATACCCTGCAATGTACAACTTCAAATTCCCTTTTCCAACTACAGCCATTTTGGAATCATCTCCCATCATGAATCACATTGAGGCAAATAGATCGAACACCACCTAAATATGCTTGCAATCGCTACGCGCACACCAAATTAAAATCAAATATGTAGGAACGAGAAGCAAATCCAATGGAATCTAGAAGTGGCGGTCGTGGCGCTCATGTAAGGGGAAAACAAGCAGAGCGTTTTTTTTTATTGAATTTTGAAATAAAATGGGAATGATACAAAATAATTTGTGATCATGGTTATGAAAATTTTAATACAAAACAATATATAGTAAAATCAAATCAACAGTCTTAATTAAGGTCTACAATGAAGAAATAATGAAACTAGATTTTAGACCACCATTAGTAGGTAGGGTAATGTTGTTCTTAAGGAGACTATCCAACTCTTTAACGAACCTCTTCATGGCTTGATTTGGCAAACAAACCGGTATAACTAAACCTTCCTCTCCTTTAGCATTTTTAAAAGGTATATAAAAGCTAGCAAGACCAGGTACAACACCAACTCCTCCATGAGCTGGTCCTCCATAAACAGCTTTTCCCCAACCAAAATCAACATCTCTAAGTCCAACATGTGTAACATCAGACACTAAATACATTCTCACCGAAGTAAAATGAGGCCGACCCTTGATGACCATTAAGTCCGCCATTGAATGCATATATTCTTCAGTGACGTCGGCTTTTGCTTTTTTAATTAAATCCAATGCATACCCTAATGGGTTTTCGATTAATTTTCCTGCGGTTGAAATTGCAACAGGAAATGCGAAAGCATTACCATAGTAACCTTTTGGTAATGGTGGATTAAATTTACCACGTGCATTATATATGCAAATTATGCGAACTTCTTCGTCGGTTTCAGGTTGTAATGCGATTGTACGACAACGCCAAAGACATGCAGTGATAATTTCGAATCTGGATTGTTGTTGTAGGTGAGATGGAAATTGAGGGCGGAGTGCGGATAACTCAGTGGGACCAAAGAAAAAAGAGCGGTGGACCATATCATCTAAGTGGACAATGGTTCCTTTGGTGTCGGGAACTTGTTCGTATTCACGATGAGTACATGTCACTCTTGGTGGATCTCTTGCGTTTAGAAGCTCTCGGCGCCATACTGGTGAGATTGAAGGTATGTTCATCCCGCGAGAAATTTCGCCTACAGCTTTCATGAATTGGACCAAACCAGTTGCATCGCTAATTATATGGTTTAGACGAATAGCAAAAATGAAACCACCGCATTTGAGGCGTGTTACCTGAACAAATACAATTCGAATATGTGAGTTAAATAAATTAGGTTGTAAACCAAAAAATGATTTTTTGTTTTTGCTTTTACTTTCAGTATCCAACCCATTGAACCGCCTAATTTGGTTTTGTGTCAGTTCTTGCATCAAGTGGTTACAGATCCCTACTGATTGGGGGATCGAACCGTGGTCCTCCATACCAAGTTCAGTGTCAATCAACATTGAACCAACTAACGATTGGTTCCAAAAAATGATTTATTTCATCTATACCTATACTAAAGATATCCTTCATTTAATATTCATTTTGTAAAATTTTATTTTCCCTTAATAGTAATAAATGTGTACCTGAATAAGCAGAATTGGAGTGTTAATCACATCTGAAGAACCAGGAACATCATAAAGAAGTTCATCCAAACAAGGAAAAGGAGGTTGAAGAGCATCACCAAATTCTTCAAGAGTAACATCAGCATCAGCTTCAATGAACAAAACACCTTCATCATTACAATCAACTATAACTTTCCTAGCATGAACTTCCCTCAATCTACCTGCAAATGGATAATAAAACACAAGTGTTTTTGAAAGTGCTTTTCTAATAACATCAACAGGGTCTTTTCCTTTCATATTTGGATCATATTTGTAAAATTGTATAATAGGAATTTGAAAACGTAACCCATCTTGATCATCTACATCTGAGAGTAGTTTTATTGTATGGGGAGTTGGTTTTGATGGCTTTACAAATTCAGGGGCATGCCTCTTTACTGTGAATGACAGAGATTGGGCCATGATTTAGGAACTGAATAAAGAGGAATGGTTAATTTGAATGCAATGCAATGCAATGCTGTATATATATAGTGATCAGTGCTGTAATTTTTGTTGTGGCGCCGCCATATAGCTTTGAATTAATGTCCCCACATCACATGCATGACCACTGACCAGTAATGTAATTTGTTGTCTATCCTATTTAAATGGAAGACTTTATATATTATATTATATTATATATAAGATAGGAAAATGCTAAATCTTTATGTAGAAAAGTAATTTGTTTTCTACCATGATCAAACGGTAGAAAAGTAACAAGTTTCGCTACTAAATCTTATGTATAATGATATAATTATATGTTTTTAATGTGAAGAAAATATTATTATAAATTTTTTCAAACCCCCATAAAATTTAGAAAAATTGCTATGTGACCTAAACATGGTGTTTGATATGCTAAAAAATAAAGGATTATAAAGGACAATTTCAGTTGTACTATTGTGTTTGATTTTAAAACTATTTGTGGTATTGTACAAACAAGGGGCTAATAAACAGGATAAAAGTTGAAATTCTTGTCCCCCACCGAACCACATGATAGTTTTTTGTCCTCTACAGAAGTTGTCTAAAATACCAAAATATAACATTTTATCCACCAAACATTGTACAACATAAAATTTGTTCAATACCTTAAATATCTATATTATGTTGTTCTGTCATGTATTGTATTGTTCTGACAAGTACGAACATTTTGCAGATCAAATGCACATATAACAATTTTCTTCAAAAATTGTGTAATCAATTTTTTAAAAGTAAAAATCAAGTACTATATATATCGTCTGAAGAAAAATGTGTTTTAATTTGTTGTAATGTCCTTGATTATATAAAAATGTTTTTTCCTTAAATATAAGACAGTCTATAAATTTTTGGATGTTTTTATTACTCTTTTTTCAAATATATCTTTTATGCTTTGCATTGAAATATGAAAATTCAACATTGAATATATTTATCATAAATGAAAATTTTGTAATAGTCACACAAATTTTAAACAAATTTCCTATTCTAACAACTTTTCTTAAAAGCCGTAATTTTTTTTATAGAGGTTCCCATATAATCAAAAACATAAAAATATTTTTTATACCCATACTAAAGAAAATTTATGAATCCGCCACTAATTCAAGATCTATTTTCTACTACTATCCTAAGCTTTTGGACTTTGGATCACATTATTTTTGTATTGGTTGTTCTCATATATCCACCTTTTAAACAAGAGTTTATAAATTATAATGGTCGACCCATCAAAATTAATAAAAATTTTAAGAATTTTTAAATAGGAGCTCAAAAAAAAAATCGATACTTTTAACTTCCTTAGAGGGTGTAGAAAAGAGTTAAAAGAGTAATTTATAGTAACATTGTGTCTCTTAGATCTCTAGGTGTAATTTTTATGAAGATTGATTTTTTCATCCAAAAAAATAATTAATAAAACTGTTTGTTGTTTGTTTGTCTTTCATATGTATGTGTATCAATTATCTTAAACATATATTTTAAAATAATCCAAAAAAAAAATAGGAGTTAAAAAAATAGGAGCAATCAAAACTAAAAAGTCACTTAATCAAATCTTTAACTAGTATAATTGAGAATGTTATATTCTGATTACAAAGATATTTAATCAAATATTTATCATTTCTTATCTATCTGTCGTTTTTATATTATCTTCTCTCTCCTTTCTCTTTTCATGATGTTATCTCTTTTGTCGCCGATAGTGACGAGTAAAAGAAGAGAGAGAGCCGAGAGAAGTTAGAAAGAGAAGAGAATATAGCAAATAATAGTGAAAGGAAGAGAATATAGCAAAGAAGAGTATACAAGATATATGAAAGAAGAATTTTTATTTTGTATATCTCTCGTTCTATCTTGTTTATCCATCTTAGAGAGATATTATTTTATTTTATTTTATTTTTTGTTTTTAGATGAAATTGTAATTCACTGAAATTAAACTAACATATAATTGTGAGATTTTGGATTCGAACTCGAATCACGACGTCCGGCCTAATAATTTCAATATTTTTGTCAATTGAACCAGGACTTATTATTAATAATGGTGACGATAATTCTCTTATTTTACAACTGTCTCATATAAAATTTTAATTTCATAATTTTATTTTATTGTAAAATCATTTACTCTTATCGGTCAAATAACAACAATGTTATCTCTTCTATATTTATCTTCTCTCATCTCTCATGCTCACTTTTTCATTTCTTTCTCATCTTTCTCTTTCCTATCGGTGTCCTTTTTATTTCTCTATGCCTTTGTTTCATCTCTATCTTCATTATTAGTGATATTTTCATTCATAAATATAAATATATTTATATGGACTAACTTCACAAGTTAGTCGACTATAGATCAATAACTATTTTTATTTTTAAATTTCAACGACAATATACATTATTATTCTTATGGTTAAATTAAAACAATAAAAAATAAAAATGTAATTCATTTAGAATTGATGTCAATCATGTCACTATTTTAGTCTTATAATTGAGAAAATTGTTAATTTTTATTTCTAAAGAGTATTATCAACCATCTTTAAAATGTATTATAGTTTTAAGCATTAAATACACGATCAACCACTTATTATCCACAATAGCCCTAAACTATTTGAGGGACTTAGAGCATCCATAATGGAGCATTCCATTTTTGAGTACTTAAATGGTCCTACATAGACACATCAACAATTTATTATTTTTTTTAATAATAGTACCTAATAGGTATTCAACCCCTCCAATGGAGCATTTCTTAAAAAGTTTTAAAATGGGTCCCATCAATAACTCCACATCATTAAAATTTGAAATTTAATTTAAAATAATATTGTCAAATTAATTTTTTTTGAATATATTAAATAAAGTGAGTCCCATAAAAAGAAGAGAGAGAGAGAGAGTTCTTATATTAGAAGTTGTACCTATTAGGTACTAAAATGTTTTGTGCTCCAATGATAGTACCTAATAAGTACTATGAGTACCTAATAGGTACTACACCATTGGAGATGGTCTTATATATATATAGGACCAGACATAGTGTAATGACAACACATAAAATTTATTCACCAATAGGAGTGTTGTTGAATTAAATTCTAATTTTGTTTCTCCAAAAACCGGATATGGTCAAGTATATAGAGTCTCCGAGTCACTTCCCTTGACCAAAATAACACAGATTAAATTTCTTTATTCGTGGGGGGTAGGCTTATAAGCTTCTGAATTTGAATGCATGCATAAGATCAAAACTAGGCCACCTTCATTTACTGCATTCTTTATTGACCATGTTGTGGGGGATTCTCCCACCAACCTTTTTTCTAACTTTGATTTGGTTTAAAAAATATTATCTTTAATATTTTTCTTATTATATTACTTCTTGCATTTTTTTTTTTATTTCATTTTTTCAACCTCTATCTCACTTAAATGTGTCAAGAAGCCACTAAATTTGATGTAGTGGTGAGAGTTTGGGTAGTATACTATAAGTCTTGGGTTCGATCCTCAGCTCATCGTAAAACAAAAAAAACTTAATTGAGAGAGAGAACCAATAACGCAATGCTTACTAACTCCCTTCCTAAATTAGTGGAATAAAAGGAAAGAAGTGCTCTGTCATGTGATTAGGAAAATAATTTACAGTTGGTTTTTCAAAAATGCTAAAAAACAACTTTTTTAAAAAATAAAATAAAGATATACATAATTTTTTTAACAGATAAAAATGAAATATTATTCTAACCAAATCATCTCCTCAGCACAAAGTGTGGCGAAAAGACTATAAAAAATTTATAAACCGCCAAAACAAAGTAACAACATGAAAATTAATCGATGTCCAAGCAAGTATACGGGCTCGACCACCAGTATGGTAGTTTGAAACTAAATTAATGTTTGTTGTCTTCAACTCCGAATTTCTGAAAAGAGTCTGATTTCTTTCGTTTTCCACATAACCCAAACACATAAGAGCGAAATGAGTTGCAGAAACAAATGTCGTGCCCGAAGACCACCTTTTGAAAAAGTAAACTGAATGAAATTCTGATAGAGTGTGAGAGTCCACCGACGAAAACCCAATCACGATTGAACTGATGACCAAATTAAAGGGAACCAAATGTTACAAGAGAGAAATAAGTGCTCAGCTGATTCAACAGTACCGCAACAGGACACACAAAGGTGGCAAAGAGAATAATACATGCAGTAAATCAAGATGGCCTAGAGTTAAAATTCCGTTAGAAAAAAAGGATCCAGGGAGGGCTGACTTGGTTGTTCTTGCACCTTCAACCAAAAACGAACGAAATCAAAATGAAATCCTTAGTCGTGAGCTCCTTTATATCATTCAGACCAATCCCCTAAACTTAGGATAAAATTTTATTTTTCTTTCTATAACACACCGAATAATATCCAACACATTCTAGATTGTCTACTTATCTATATGTCACTCTAACCAACTCACTCCTACCTTGTTTTTAATCTTAATTTGTATATTGTCCAAGGGTGTACTTCTGAATATATACGTCTATATTTTAAACAGTATACGTCCCGATCGAAGTATATGCATTCAGAATGTCTCAAGCATGCTCAAATCCTTGATGCAAATGTAGGTATGGAGGACTCCCTCCATTTTGATTTTTAGCTAAATAATAAAAAAGTCATTAATACTGAGCGAGTATCTTAATCTTGGTGTACACATTGATATTGAAGAGGTTTGTGTGTAAATATGTCATTTATATATTGATGTTTATGATTCAATATGTGATCAATTTCATAATTTGTTAAATGTTAATTTTGAAAATTTAGTACTCCACATGATCTATATATTGGAATGAATTAGAGATCAAGCAATCAAATTAGAATTTTTTATTATTAACACTATCACCAAACATACTTATAATACATGTCACAATTCACAAACATAATAAGTCTAAAAGGAGTTTAAATCAGAGAAAAAAAACTGAAAATTAAATTTAGGACTAGTATATATCTCTATGATGTTTTCTTCCGACCCCATGCTTTTTTTTAAACCCCAAAAATCCCATTTTGTTCCTCGTAATTTGAAAAAATTTGGGCAATATATTTTGGTTTTCACGAACCGAACAAATTAATATGACTTCGGTTTATATAAATCGAAGCGCTACTTTATATCAGTGACACTCCAGTCACTTGTTATTATTTCATCAACACACAATCAAAAAACCAAATCGAAGGGGGAAGGTCTTCACAGTTCACACGCATTCAAGGCTTGAAATCAAAAAACAAAAATTGCATATTAGTATTATATGTGTTTAATTAGTATTCTATTAGGATTGTAACTATTATATGTGGTTAATTGAATTTTTTTGCGTTTGCTTATTTTGTAGTTATGGGAGACGAAATTAACGAATTTAAACCGTCAAGACCTGTTGTGCTTGGCCTTTTTGCAATGGGCATTGTTCAAGTTGAAGCTCAACCTAGTAATCCTTTTCGTCAACATTACGTGGATTCGGTGGTGGTTGGCGTCGTGGTTGTTGTGGTGGTTGTTGTGGTGGATCTTGTGGTGCTCCAGGTTCGTCATAATCGGCATGCTCATTTATAAATTGATCCGCATCAAAATCATCTTGAGCCACCGGTGTTTGGCCTAAAAGTGACCGTGCACGTGAACGCAAACCACCCTACCTCAACATCATATGTTCCTTCCGCCAGAGGTGGTCCTTGCTTATGACGACCTCTTTTCGCCACATCTATGAGTCTGGTTGGTGTCGTCTTTGGTGGTCTGAAGGTTGCGGGGGGACTTTCTAAGAATGAGATTAGAAGTGGACCGCTAATAGGTGGTGTCAGTTTTGGTTTTATTCAATGGTGTTCTGGTTATATCCGACGCCTTTGTTTTTGTAGTGCTGTTTCTCTCGATATTTGTTCATCTTGTATATTTTGTTGTTAAAAAACAAATAATGTGTCCTTTTGCATGGTATATCGGGAATACCTTAAGGACACACTTTATCTTTGAGTGAAATGCCAAATACCCCATGAAATTTGAAAACGTCAATCAAATTACCCCCTGCTGTGTTTACTCCGTCTATTTTGATGAGGAAAAAAGAGGAAAAGATGGATGAGACAAGAATTGATAAAAAATATGATGTTGGTGATTGGTGTTTCTTGTTTGGTTCTGAATCTGATGACTCAGATTAGTCTATTGGATGGTTAGAACCTCTTGGTTCTGATTTTGAAAGCAATGACAATGATAATGAGGATGATTCTGGTGATGATAGTTTTATTGTTTCGGTTCCTTGTTATTGACCTGGTTGCAAGGAGGTTGAAAGCTCAAACAATGTGCTTTTGAAGGCTCAAAATAGGTGGAGTAAACGGAGCAGGGGGCAAATTTCAGGGGGTATTTGACAAATTTTGAAATTTCAGGGGGGGTATTTGGCATTTTACTCTTTTATCTTCTAGATAAGATCACCATCATCTCCCAAAATAAGGGAGACGTTGCTAGTATTTGCCTTAGAGTCTTTTTCAAATAATGCCCCACTTGGACAATTTCTCTATATATGCCAGACTTTCCACACTTCCAACACGCCTTGTGTAATCCTGATTGTATCAGCACATCCTTGACTTATAATTTTTACAAGTCAAAGTTGATTCTTCCATCAAACTTTTCTATGTCAAACTTCATAACGCTTAAATGAGACATAATAGTTACACGCAAACTGTACACTATGCACCAAGTAGGTTCCTAGAAAAGAGAGGTGAATCACAACGAACACACTTAAATACCAAGTTTTTCCTTTGCATGAACCCCCCTAAACAACACTTTCACAGTACCACACTTTTTTCAACACCTTCACAATAGCACACTTCTTTTCTGATGTGATATCTCATCGAACCGAAGCTTTGATACCATTGTTAGTAAATAACAGAGATGAAGAAGAAAATTTTATTTCTTAAAATTGAATCTAAATTTTATTTTTGAAAATTTTAATACAAGAAAACATATTGCTCTTCCCTACAATTGCTCTTCCTAAAATTTTTAAAATTGTCACTAAAAGTATTACCCCTAGTTACTCATAGTCCTCCCAAAAAATTTAAAATTGTCCCTAAAAGTATTTAATGGAAAATAAAATCCAATGATATCTTTCCGGATTTTATAAAAAAATTTATTTTATTTACGAATCTCTCTGTTCGGTACTTATTATTTTGCGAATCAGATTTCAAAAATTTGGGAGGGCTCTGAGCGATTTGGGTTTGGGCTTGAACCGCTAACAAAAGGCCCATTGGGTAAACCAAAAAAAAAAAAGTTGAGATTTTTCGAACAACGAAAAAAGTGGTAAGAAAGGAAAATATATAAATGTTAGATAATCAGGTCACCGGAAAATCTTAACTTGAGAATAACCTGTCTTGCCACAACACAACTGTTCTTCAGCTACTTCTCAACTTCATTCTTCAACCTCAAGTTTTCAACTTTATCTTCTTCCTCATTCATCTTCAGCTCCATCATCAATCATAGAGCTATTGCTGTAGCAAAAACTCCAGGATTCACCTTAATTCTTCATCAATTTCAGTAACCCCTTTTTTCCCTCTTTATTTTCATCTAATCTAATAATTTATCTGTTTTTAAATTTTTTTGTGTGTGTTACTTTTTCATATTGTAGCTGTTATGAAACTTAAATTAATTTGAATTTTTTTGATAAATTTTTGTAGATTATATTATGGTCGATCTTATATGTTTTTGCATGCAATTGATGTTATTTTGTTGATTGATATTAGATTTTATTTATAATTAATAATTAAGATTGGATGTTAAGAAAAATTATAGTTTTTTAGTTGGTGTGGAATTTTATTCTTAAGCTTGCTTGCTCTTACTTTGTAGGAGTGAAATATAAATACCAACTTATAGATATTGTTTGTGTTATTTTGTGTTTCTTATTGATTTGATTTTGTTTCAACTCGGTTATTGTATATGGATTTCGGTGATATGAATTTTTTATGTTCATTTTGTGTTTGTGGTTTATGTTTTTCTGTTTTTCTTTTGTTTGATTAGAATTACTTGTCAAGAACCGTTATTTGCGTTTTAAAGGAAATAGCGCGGTTAATTATCATCTTAATTGCTGATTTTTTCCCACAATTTTAAATTTTTATTTTAGTTTTATTACTAGCCCTAGCATTATATTTTTTTGTCTTCTTTTGCTTAGGCATTTGAGCATTTGGCTGTGTTGTCCACCGTGGATAACGGGAAAAAAGCAGTTTGTTCTATTTAATGCTATAGCTGCCATTTAACAACCCTAGGGTTTGATATGTTAATGTCACTGTTCATATATTCTTAATTATGAGCATGGTAGTTAAAACCCTGATTTGACCCGTAAAATCCCACGATTTTGTGATTATGTGTGCCCTCAATGATTTAGAGTATACACAAAATCCTATTTTGGTTGAATCGGGCGATTCCACCCCTGTTAACCGTTGAATCATATAATCTACAATCTTTGAAATATTTATGTGATTATGCTTATGAATAAGTTTAAATTTATATAAGAATTTGAAGTGTGATTTAAGGTTTTAATTATCTTACATGTGAGCTATGCTTATGAGTTTAAATTTACACAAGTATTTCAAGTGATTTAAGATTTTCTTTGTCTTACTAATGCTATTTGTATGCATATATGGGAATTTATATGCATTTATGCGAGTTTTATGAATTTTGTATAATCTTATGATTATAGTTACGATTTGACGATTTTACTTCCACTTCCCGATTTTGCATAAAATCTTGACTTTTACTACCTTGGTTATGAGGCAATAATTGGTATTTGGGTGTTCTTTTTGGTTCATGGGTCTGCATCTTCAACATAAAAATTACAATGAGTTTCTAAACTTTTTCTAAATTCATTTTATAAACCTAAATTTTAAATTGACAAATATGTGAATGTTCCTTAAGTTCAGTTGACTTCAGAATTCAATTCAATTTGCACATGCATTCATACATACATTTACGGTCTCTATTATGCAGAGTTAATTTTTCATCGTTGTCTTCATGTTTGCTATGTGATTTTATCCTTAGTAACTAGTAATTGGCCTGGAACTTATAATTTCTTGCTTTTTCCCCCAGGACATGATAAAGTGATGTACATGCTATGACACTGCATAGTTGACAAACGGCTGTTGAGGCTTCTGGTAAGTTAAATATGTCGCGCAAATTTGATGACGATGATGGGCCAGTAACTTTTAAAAGGAGCTCAGTGTCGAAGAGTACTCAATCGCATTCAGAAGTGAGGAAGTCAACTTCTCATAGTAATGATGGACGGTCATATAGAAAGTCCTCTGATGTGCCTTCATCAAATGGCCACAATTCTAGCTCACAAAATGGTAAGCTTGTCCCATGCGCTAAGGCATCTGCCGTGGAATCTTCTGTGGGTATATCAAAAGCATCAACGTCAATGGTCTATGTGAGGTCCCCTAGAGGAATTTCAAAATTTTCATCATTCGAAAATAAAAAAGAGTCTCTTTTAGAAAAGAAAATTCCCGTTCATGTTAATGAGGAAAATAAAGAAGATTCTGAGGACGAGGTGGAAAATATGCCATTGAGTGTTAGGATGAAGATGAACAATATCAATGCTAAGAAAGCAACTCCTATTGTTCCAAAGAAATCTTCTGAAAACTCTGATGATGATATTCCCCTGTCATCAAGGCTTTCACTTTCAAAAGCTCCGAAAGGACAGCAATATGGTTCCAATGCTAGTGTTAAACAGGAAAGGCCATCTACATTGTCTGTTAAGAGACCACTGGATAAGAGTGATTCCTTGCATTTTTCTGGCAAGAAGTCAAAACTCTCAGATCCAGCTCAATCAATTAATGCTAAACAAATATCAGCGAAATCTGAGCCGAAGGTTGAGGAGGAAGATGATAATGATGATGTTCCTCTTTCCCAACGAATGAATAAGTTACCCACATTAGTGGATAAATCATCTTCCTTAAAGAAGTTGACAAATGTCACTAAAGTCAATAAGGGTGCTACTCCATCTTTTAAGAAGAAGGCCAATTTCAAAAAATCAGGAAATAAATCAGAACAATTCAAATCTACTAAACTTCCTCCAAGCTCTGAAGATGGGCAGAAAAAATGGACTACTTTGGTTCACAATGGTATCATCTTCCCACCTCCTTACAAGCCCCATGGGATAAAGATTCTCTATAAGGGAAAGCCAGTGACTTTGACCCCTGAACAAGAGGAGGTAGGACTTTGTTTGTGACAGTGTTTTCACGGTTTTGTGACTGTTTTCTCTTGCATTTTTGTTTTGTTTTTGTTAAATTTTTTACATTGGATGTGACGTGACTTGGAAAAAGTGTTTATAAGTGGGAGACATGTCTTACTTTACAAGTTGTCACAAAAAAAAAAGTCTCGCTTTACAAGTCAATTTTGTGGGATTGAGTTAGTCTTTGTCAAAATTCTAAGATGGTATCACCGATCAGAGTCTGTTATAGATCCCGTTGGGAACCCGTTATAGGGCTACCGGATCACGCTCAAGATATTCAGTCATGGGTGTGAGGGAGGTGTGTTGAGGGTCTTATAAGTGAGCGACATTTCCTACCTGACATATCGGTTTTACAGGGTTGTGTTAGACCCTATCTAAATCCTAAGAGTTTTCTTTTTCAATATTTTTAGTTTTTGTGAAATTGAGGTGTGTGTGTCAAGGATTTCTATGTGAGAGTTGTCATATTAAAGAGTCTTTATCTCAAGAGTTATTATGAACTTGGAATGTATATACAGGTCGCCACATTGTATGCTGTCATGCTGGATACAGATTACATGCAAAAACAAAAGTTCAAGGAGAATTTTTGGACTGACTGGAAGAAGATGCTGGGAAAAAATCATGTGATTCAGAACTTGGAAGATTGTGACTTTACACCGATTTATGATTGGTGCCAAATTGAAAAGGAGAAGAAGAAACAGATGAGTTCAAAGGTAAGTTGTTTCATGTATTTTCATTTGAAAATGATAGAAATGAATATCTCAAAACATCAAATCTATGAGTATTAAAATTACATAAATTAGATAAATTAATATTAAAACTACATAAAACTTTCAAGTCTATGAGAAGTAACTGACAAAAAGAAGGAAAAGGAGAGTGTTATATAAGTTATAAGCTTGTCATGTGTTTATTCCTAATATCACCATACCCATACACTTTGCCATTTTCCCAATTCCAGAAGACAACCTTTCCTGAAAGTACTTGAAATGGCACCCCAGAAACAGTCGGAATCACAGGAAGAACCTGTCTTGTGTCCTCCGAAGTTGCCACTCAAGTTGCAGTTCCGGAGTCCAGGCATTCAGTTGGCAGTCACAAAACTGAAGTTGCCGCTCTGTTCGTTGCAGTTTGTGTCAGCCTGAGTTTTTCTTTCTTTTTCCTTTCGTTAATTTCCTAAACCCTCCAGAATAGACAAAGGGTTAAATTTGGTGGTTTTTCCCCTCTGGTTTTGGGCTTGAATTTTGCTGGATTTGGTGTATCAGCAGGGGTCCATGTATCTCACACAGCGACAGTGAGTTTAATGTCCAAGCTTGCAATTTTACCACATTCCCAGCATAACGAGTTCTGAGTTGGGTTCAGGATCATTGAAAGTTGCAAAGCATCTAGAATCACGTGTTTCAACAATCTGACTTCAGTTCCGACAACTATAGTCCAAATATGTAAAGTACATCATACATTGCTTAAATATTTTGATTTTTTAACAATCTTTTGGAAGGAAGTTGAGATGAATCTAGGCTAGTTTATAAAGTTTACATGGTAAATTTCATACCCCCTTTTGTAGCTTTTTGATTTTAACTTCGGGGGTTTGTTCTGGATAATACAGTCATATACATCTTTATGCATGTTTGTGCCTTTTATGAAGCTTTTTCTTGGTTAGCTTGAAATGTGATCATTAGTGTATTTTATTCATTTATTATGTTTAAGTATTGATCCTCTTTTGTCTTCTATTTATCAGGAGAAGAAGGCCCTAAGGGAAGAGAAACTGAAACAAGAGGAGAAATACATGTGGGCTATTATTGATGGTGTTAAAGAGAAGGTTTAATCGTCTCTCCCTCTTTCTCTGCCCAACCAAAACCCCTTACCTGCATCTCTTGTAAAAAATTTGCCTGGTTTTTGCCTTAGAAATTGTCCAATTTTTTGAATATTGAAGTTATACTTTACCTTATCTTGATTTAGCTTGTTCCATGAATTAAGAGTCAGTATTATCGAAGTTGAATGTTCACTTGCTGTTTATTCCTCCTGTCGTTATTTGGCGCTGGTTGAAGTGCAAAGTAGTAAATCTGGACAAGAGGAGATGCAATTATCATACTCGCAATTCCCTCCCTTTTGATTGCATCACCAAAAGGGTGATATATGCTTTGATAATTCATAATACAATCTTGGAGCCAGAAGAAAACACATTATAACTGCTTAAATTGACTTTCTCTATCTAAGCTTTTACTTTTGAAATGTTCTTATGAAACTGTTAGTTTTAAAAAAAATCTCTGGGAAGCTATTCATGACTAATTTCCGTTAAATATTTCAGGTTGGCAATTTTAGAGCTGAACCTCCAGCGTTGTTCCGTGGACGTGGAGAGCATCCCAAGGTTTTTATGATAACTACTACCTCCGGTCGTTTTTATAAGAAACAGTTGACGTTTTAGGTTCGTTGAATAACTGATGTATCTGGTTTATATTATTAACTAGATACATCAATTATTTAATGAATTTAAAAAATGAGTTGTTTATTATAAAAAGGACCGGAGGGAGTATTATTGTTATTGGAAATAAAAACATGCAAACTGTCTTCAGATATATCTTTTGCCATACATTTTAGATGCATATTGAGAATATTAACAAGTTTCTGACAATTTTTTGCACTTAACGGCTTATTCTTTATGTTATTAGATGGGCAAACTGAAAAGACGCATCACTCCAAATGATGTCGTAATTAATATTGGAAAGGATGCACCAATCCCTGAATGTCCTATTCCTGGTGAAAGGTATTATTGTTCGAAAACTTCTTGGTGAAAATTCTGAAAAGAAAATGAATCCTATGAATTGAAAGTCATTATTATCTTCTGAAATCATTGATTTTTGTTCACTTGGCAGCTGGAAGGAGATAAGACATGATAATACAGTTACTTGGTTAGCCTACTGGAATGATCCAATCAATCCGAAGTTATTCAAATACATATTTCTGGGAGCTAGTAGTTCTTGGAAGGGGCAAAGTGACAGGGAAAAATATGAGAAAGCAAGGATGTTAAAGGTGTTTTCATGCTTTGTTTATCAGCTTTATTAATTCTGCATTTACACATGATATTTTGTATGACCTTTAAAAGAAACTATTTAATTATATAATAACTTGGTATCTGGGTGCAG